>NW_027555736.1:47914274-48514274 GCF_003287225.1 Phascolarctos cinereus | reverse complement strand
TTCCCTTCTATTACGCCCCTTCCCACACATACATGCTTCTTTTCCCCTTTTCCTCTCCTAGTTCCCTGGAGGGTGAGATGGATTTCTATGCCCAACTGTGTGTGTATGTGTTACTCCCTCTTTGAGCCAATTCTAATGTGACTAAGTTTCAAGCACTGTCTGCCACCCTTCCATCCTCCCCTATCGTATAAATTCTTTTATATCTCTTTTATGTGAGATAATTTATCCCATTCTACCTCTCCCTTCTCACAGTGCATTCCTCTTTCTCACCCTTTAAATTTTTTTAAAGCATATCATCCTATAATATTCAACTCACACCTGTGTGCTCTGTCTATGCATATTCCTTGTAACTGCCCTAATAATAAGAAAGTTCTTAGGAGTTGCAAGTATTATCTTCCCATGTAGGAATGTAAACCATTTAACTTTATTAAATCCTTTATGATTTCCCTTTCCTGTTTACCTTTTTATGCTTCTCTTGTGTCTTGTATTTGAAAATAAAATTTTTATTCAGCTCTGGTCTTTTCATCAGAAATGCTTAAAAGTCTTCTATTTAGTTAAATATCTACTTTTCTGCCTGAAGAAATATGCTTAGTTTTGCTGAGTAGGTGATTCTTGGTTGTAGTCCTAGCTTCTTGGCCTTCCAGATTATATTCCAATCCCTCCAATCCTTTAGTGTAGAAACTGCTAAATCTTGTGTTATTGTGACTGTGGCTCCACAATATTTGAATTGTTTCTTCCTGGCTGCCTGCAATATTTTCTCCTTGACCTGAGAGCTCTGAGATTTGGCAATAATATTCCTGGGAGTTTTCATTTTGGGATCTCTTTCAGAAGGTGATTGGTAGATTCTTCCATTTCTATTTTATCCTCTTGTTTTAGGATATCAGGGCAGTTTTCTTTGATTATTTCTTGAAAGATGATGTCTGGGCTCTTTTTTTGATCATAGCTTTCAGGTAGACCAATAATTCTTATGTTATCTCTCCTGGACTATTTTCCAGGTCAGTTGTTTTTCTGATTTTATTCTATTTTTTTTTATTCTTTTGATTTTGTTTTATTGTTTCTTGATGTCTCCTGGCATCATTAGCTTCTACTTGCCCAATTCTAATTTTTAAGGAATTATTTTCTTCAGTGAGTTTTTGTACCTCCTTTTCCATTTGGCCTATTTTGTTTTTTAAGGTGTTATTTTCTTCAGTATTTTTGTGCCTCCTTTACCAAGCTATTAACTCTTCTTTTGTGATTTTCTTGCATCACTTTGTCTTTTCCCCATTTCCCCTCCACCTCTCTTATTTGATTTTTTTTCTTTTTCTTTTTCTTTGGTAATTGGGGTTAAGTGACTTGCCCAGGGTCACACTCTTTTTATTTGATTTTTAAAATCCTTTTTGAGCTCTTCCAGGAATTCTTTTTTTTTTCCTTTGAGGACCTGAAAGCAACTCACATTTTCCTTTGAGGCTTTGCACATAGCTTTAAAAAAAAACCCAACAACTTTCGGGGCAGCTAGGTGGTGCAGTGGATACAGCACCGGCCCTGAAGTCAGGAGGACCTAAGTTCAAATCAGCCCTCAGACCAAACACTTGACGCTCACTAGCTGTGTGACCCTGGGCAAGTCACTTAACCCCAATTGCCTAAAAAACAAACAACTTTGATATATTCTTCTGAGTTTGTGGTTTGAGCTTTCCTATCACCATAGTAACTTTCTAGGGTCAGGTTCTTTTTTTGTTTGCTCATTTTTTCAGCTTTTTCTTTACTGCTAACTTTTTGTTAAAGTTGGGCTCTACTTCTGGGGTGGAGGGGATATTGTCTCAAGCTTCAAGTTTTTCATGCTGCTCTATTGAGAGCTAGTTTTAGGGGTCTGTAAGCAGCCAGTGTATTCTGGTGCTTCTTCTTACTCTGGGACTGTGACACAGAACCGCATGTGGGACATGCAACACTGCCTTGCACCCAGTGCCAGCAAAGTGTCCCCTATAATCTTTTTCTGACCAGTTGTCTGAATGCATTACTTTTATGGTTCAAGAGCTCTGGATGCAGCTGTTGCTGATTCCAGATGCTCTGATTCTAATGACTGGTACTGGTTTCTAAGAAAGAAATATTCCTTGAGTGGAGAAAAGCAAGTCATCAGGCCATCACACAGCCTAATGGAAATCCTTATTAAGAATATCCATCATATGGTAGTCAGTCTAAGAAAGACATTGTTAGGTAGGGAGTGTCCAGAGGAGGCATACCAGGATGGGAAGAGCTTTGAGTATATATCACATGAGGATCAATGGAAGGAAATTAGGATATTTGCCTCAAGAAGAAGGGACCATAAGTTAGATATGGGGCTTGAGGTTAGAGAGAAATAATAGTTGTCTTCAAATATTTGAATTGAATAATCTTATATGTGGTGGGGGTGGTGGAGGGAAGATTAGACTTGTTCTGTCTGATGCCTGAGGGCCCCTAGGAGCAATGGGGGAAATTAAGGGGAATTAGATTTGAGTTTTAAGGGGGAACACCTTAACCATGAAAACTATCCCAAAGAATATTATGATGTTTTGGGAGGTAGTGAGTTCCCCCTCAGAAGAGCTTTTCAAGCAAAGGCAAACCCTAATTCTGTGTTTACCAAACAGCCTTCTAGTCTATAGATTAATCTCCTGAATACTTCTCCATACGAGAAGGAACTGCCCTATGAAAAGGACTGGCACCAAACTGGTTATCCCCACAGACATTGTTCGCTTGTAAATGAACTGATATCCTGGCTTATTTGAGAGTCTTGGGAATCTGGTCAGTGTAGATGGCTCTTTCCCAGCCTGATTGTCCCTAGGGGAATAGCAGGTGCTGGAGCCTTGAACTTGCAATAAGCATCTAAATGCCTACTTGAGTGCAAATCTTCCCTGACCCTTCTCAATTCCAATGCTTTCCCTCTTACAGTTATTTCCTATTTATTCTGTATATAGTTTGCTTTGTATATATTTATTTACTCATTGTCTCTCCCTGTAAGTTCCTTGAAGGGAGAGGTGGTCTTTTGCCTCTTTTTGTATCCCCAGAACTTAGCACAGTGCCTGGTACATAATAGGTTCATTGATTGACTGCAAGGCACTGTGGTAGGCAGTAGGGATACTAAAATATAGTGGGAAACAGTCCTTAATCTCAAGGATCTCATATGCTAGTGTGTACATGTGAGATGGGAGAAATACAAAATTTATAAGGATAAATAGATGTGTGTATGTACATATCTATCTATACAGGATTTGTATAGTGCTTTAAGATTTACAAAGTACTCTATATTTATCTCATTTGATCTTTTTAAACTATCGTATTATATGATAAATGATATGTGTATATACATGTGTGTGTGTGTGTGTCTGTAAATACATAAATGTTCAGTCTTTCAGTTGTGTCTGACTCTATGTTACCCCATGGACAATGAGGTTTTCTTGGCCAAGATACTGGAGTGGTTTGCCATTTCCTTCTCCAGTGTATCTCCTTTTTTACATATGGGGAATTGAGGCAAATAGAGGTTAAGTGACCTGCACAGAGTCTCACAGATAGTAAGTATCTGAGGCCAGATTTGAGCTCAGATATTCCTGACTCCAGGCCAGGTGCTCTATCTGATGGGGTATGAGCTTAAAGTGAGACCTTTGTGCCAATTTGGGCTCCATTTGTCTATGGGTCCTAGAAAACCTTTGGCTCCATTTCCCTGGAATTCTATTACTTCATAGACTACTTGGCCACTCCTAGATCACTCCCACAGTCTTTCTGTGTATAAGGTCCATCTTATCTCCATTGAGATGCTCAGATTTTTGCAATCTAGCCAATAGCCCACAGATGCTCAGATTCCTTAAAAGTCTGGCTAACATTGCGAATCTTCAAAAAACCATGTTTTTGGCTGAAAGAAGGCTTGGGTCGAGGCTGTCTCACACTCAACCTGACAGTCTCAGGCTCTTAGTCCACTGGGTTGGTTCAAGGCCATCACCTGGGTACCCCTTCCACAGTATAGAGGACAAGGATGGACACCCTATCTGGAAATGTATGGTCAATTCTGTTAATTCTCTCGGTGCTAGGGAATTGGGGAAAACTGCAATTGCTTTTTGGTTCCCTGAGGCTTACTTATTTCTTTCCCTGTGCACTTCTGAATCCTCCTTCATGGAGGTTACAGGAAAAGTTAGAACAGCTAAAAATATCTTGGCGTATTCTGGAGGTTTTGTGATTGATCATTAAGGAGTTTTGAAACACCTGTACAACCTGGTCACTTCCTTCCCTTGAGTCAAGAGGGTATCTGTTTACCCCTCTCATAGGAGAAGAGAGTTTCACCCTTTACAGCGGGGCCCCCTGGCAATGGCCTTGGGCCCTAGGGCAACATTTGCCTGGAAGCATCACCCAGGTTCAGCACATCCTGCTCAAAGTAATGAAGCTAGCCTCCAAACTTGGATGAGCATGCTCTTTTAAATTTGTAGTTTTAACTGTTAATGATGAGATGTTGATTCTCTGTGTAAAGTAATTTGGAAGTGCATTTAACAAACTGAAGTCACCTGATTGGTAATGGGTTTGTTTCAGTTTCAAACTGGTGAACTTTCTGTATCCGTTATCAGGCAACTTCATAATTTGGTTACCGCTAAAATAATTTAGCTATTGTTGGTTATTGTTTTAATGTGTAAACTAGCCAAAAAGCTTGTTTGGGTTATGTATGGCTTGCTGAGAATTTGCCAGTGTATGGAAATCTCTAATGATTGGCTTTTTATATCAGGACAAATTTAAGTTTGGGATGTTAATCCTGGAAAAGTTTTTCCTGAGCTGTGATTAGTAAAACTTGCTGTTTGAGGTAAAAGCTCATAGGATTTTTTTTTGAGTTGTCTGATGAGTCATAATACATCGATAATCAATAATCTGAGAGAAATGCCACAAGCTACTTAGAGAACGTGATACTGGTGGGAAGTCAGTATTGGGGAAAGCTGAGAGGACAATTTTAGCTTCAGTCTAAGATGGGATCCTCCTGGCTCAGTTTCCCCATTATGTTCCTTTGAAAGGGAATGTTACCCACCTGAATCTGGCTATGAGGTGGATTTGATACTGCATGGTTGGAAAACAGAATTATCTGAATCCAAACAGCTAAGGATGTTTTACCCTCTCAAAGTTAGGCCCTAAATCTAGTCCCTGCTTTATATCTGGGCCCTGCAGTTTTTTCTGTCAGATTTAAGTCTTCCAGACTATGGACCATTCACCTACAGTTGGTAGCAAACAGCAAGTACCAGCCAATGTCCCCACTTTGTTCCCTGAATGCAGCCTATGCTCAGTTCCAGTCAACCTCCTCTTTGGGACCCCCTCAAGGCAGGGCCAGCTCTATGCCCCTTGCCAGCAGGAAGCAGTTTCAGAAGCCAAGATCTTTGCCCCTTACTCCAAAAGAATTTGAGTCCCATTTGTTTGAGGGGGGAATGATGGGGTATGGGCCGAAAGTGAGACCTGTGTCCCAATTTGGGCCCCATTTGTCTATGGGCCCTAGAAAACCTTTGGCTCCATTTCCCTGGAATTCTATTACCTCATATATACTTGGCCACTCCTAGATTCCTCCCACAGTTTTTCTGTGTATAAGGTCCATCTTGTCTCCATTAAGATGCTCAGATTTTCACAATCTAGCCAATAGCCCACAGATGTTCAGATTCCTTAAGAGTCTGGCTAATATGGTGAATCTTCAGTAAAGCATGTGTTTGGCTGAAAGAAGGCTTGGGTCGAATTCTTTTGGGCAGGACCTGCATGTCATGATTTTAGGATTCCAGGACCCCTAACCTTTAGACCTCATCATATCCATTGACCCATCTAGTTTCCCTGTATAGATAGATAGATAGATAGATAGATAGATAGATAGATAGATAGATAGATATAGATATAGATATAGATAGATATAGATATATAGATATATAGATATAGATATATATAGATATAGATATAAACACACACACACAGAATATGTGTATTATAGATATATGTATGTGTGTATATATGTGTGTGTTTATGTATATACATACATGCATAATACACACATGTATACACATACACACATATACACATGCACGTGTATACACACATGTACACACATATACATATACACACATACATATGATGTGGGTGTGTAAATTTGGGAATTATAATTTAAATTCCTACCATGGGACCTCAGAGGCCATTTGGTGACAACTTCCCATATTGAGCCCAACGCAGACCTCAGTGAATTGCTCTCCAGCCATCTCATAGCATGTGTAACCTCTCCTCTGGCTTCCTCCCACACCCCTTCCACCTCTAGCCCTAAGTACAGCAGTCAAATAAATACCATCCTTCCTAGGAATAATGTGTCAATGAGTTGCCCTGTGGTTCCACTCAGCATCCTGTGGCTGTGATTTCCCAAATCAAAATAGTCTTCTCTGATCACCCCTCTGCCATGTGTTTTTCTTTTTTTCCTGTTGGACTATAAGCTACTTGAAGACAGAAACTGTCCTGCTTTCTGTGTTTGGATCCCTAGTGCCTGCTGACACAGAGTTAAGTGTGCTTGACAAATACTCTTTCATTCATTCATTCATTCATTCACTCACCTAGTCCAACCCCCTCATTTTACAGATGAGAAGGAAAGAGCACTGATTCCTTAGGAATGGGGCCTCAGGAAGGGCTTCCCATCAGAGTTGGCATCCAAGTTGAGTTCTGGAGAAAGGAAGAGCTTCTAAGAAACTGAAATGAGGACAGACTGCTTTCTAGGAATGAGGACAGCTTATAGAAAGGCATGAAGGTCGGGGTGGGCAGAATTTCAAATTTGGGGAATAGCAAATAGTCAACTTGGATTGGAATATAGCATGTGTGAAGAGGAGTAGTGGACCTGGAAAGATAGGGGGACCCGGACCACGAAAGGCTTCAAACACCAAGATGAGAAGTTTGCATTTATCTTCGAAGCACTAGGGAGCCAGAAATGTCTCTTGAGCAAGGGAGCCATATTCTCAGAATTCTGCTTTAGAAAGATTATTATGGTAGCTATGAGAGGGGAGGTTCAGAGAGGGGAAAGACTGGAAGCTAGGAGTCCAATCAGGGAGCTGTTACAGTTGTCCAGACAAAAGGAAATGAAGTCCTGAGCTAGAGTGGCAGTCACATGAATGGAGAGAAGAGGATGGATATGAAATTTTGAGGTACAACTGACTAAACCAGGAAACTGCTGAGTCACTGGGGGTTTATTGATTGATTGATTGATTAGGGGGAAGGGCGGCTAGCCTGAATGACTCCAAAATTGCAAACCAAGTGACTGAAGTGATAATGGTGTCCTCAATGCAAACAAGTTTAGAGGAACAGGTTTAGTGGGGGAAGATAGTGATTTCCACATTGGACATATTATATTTGAGATGCTTATAAGATATCTAATTGGAAATGTCCAATAAGACTGAATGACAGACAGACAGAAAGATCAATAGATAGATAGACAGAACATTAAACACTATGTATCAGATGCTGTGCTAAATATTGGGAATAAAAAGCCCAAGAAAACAAAATGGTGCCTACTCCAGAAAAGTTTACATTCTTGTAGGAATAGACAAAATGTAAAAGGGAGCTAGAAAGCAGGGGTAGAGGGGAGGGTGCCCATGCAAGGCAGTGGCTCTTGGTAAGAGGGTAGAGAGTGAGTTGAGCTGAGAGGAAAGGGAACATGGCTGGGGACTCTCATAAAATGGTGATCCTGGGCAGAGACCCAGCAATCAGGCCCTGGGGTGGAGGCACCTTGAGGCAGGCAAGGGGCCTGGACTTAGTAGTTGGCAAAGTGGACCTAGAAGTTCTAGGGAGAGATTAGAACTAGATACATAGATCTGGGAGTCATCTACATAAAGATGTTCATTGAACTTAATAGAAGCTGGTGAGATCACCAAGAGTGGGAGAGAAGAGGGCTTGGAACAGAACACTAGGGATGCCCTAAATTAGGTAGAAGGTTATAATGAGAGCCTACATTTATGTAGCATTTTAAGGGCTGTTGTTGGTGCATTGTTTTTTAGTCATGTCCAACTCTTTGGGACCCCATCTGGGGTTTTCTTGGCAGTTAAATTATTCTCTATTATAAACAATTATTAAATTAGGATAGAAATCCCCCCCCCCTTTCTATTTCCTTTTTTAAGGACCAGTCCTTGTAGGTCAATCAGTCTCAGAAGGACAAGGCAGATGAGATTGGCCTAACCCTCTGGGAATATTCTCCTCTATCTGAGTCAGGACTCCACCCCAACTGGGAGAGTTTATTTCTGATTAAAGTGTAAATTGTATCTAATCTAGGTGAATTCCAGCCCTAAAAGCATTAGGCTCAAGTCCTTGAACGCCTCCCCCACCCCGATTGTTCAAGGTCTGAGTAGAGAAGGAATCCTGTGTTCAGATAGCTGGAGGTAGCTGAGTCTCATGATCAAGTCACATTTTCTTGCTGGAGGTGCTGAAGACTTAGCTCACCTCCATTAGAAAGTCTCCCCACCCAATTGTTAACCAGTCAGGGCTGATTTTTATCATCAGGGACACCTCCTTTTCCAAAGGTATTTAAGCACTCAGGGATCTCCATGATTTTGAGACTGCTGACCATCAATGTATTTATGATTTGCTAGGCTAATTAATAAATTGGTTATTAATTACCTAGAAACTCTGTCTCTCTGGCTTTTCATTTGTCTCAGCAGAGATACTGATATGGTTTGCCATTTCCATCTCCAGGTCATTTGACAGATGAGGAAACTTAGGTCACACAGCTAATAAGTGACTGAGGCCAGATTTGAACTCAGGAAGAAGAGTCTTCTTGACTCTGGGCCTGTTGCTCTATCCACTGTGCCACCTAGCTGCCCCTATATTAAGGTTTACAAAACACTTCAAATATTTTATCTCATTTAATGCTTTCAATAACCTTGTGAAGTGGGTGCTTTTATTATTTATATTTTCTAGATGCAGAAACTGAAGCTGTGAGAGATTAATTGATTTTCCAAAGGTCACACAGCCAGTGTCTGAAGCAGGATTTGAACTCTGGTCTTCCTTAGCCCAAATCCAACATGCTATCTATAATGCCAATATAGTGGCAACAAAAGGGTATTAGGAAGTGGTCAGAGAGTTAGCAGTGGAGCCAAGGGAGCATGGTGATGAGAACCCAAAGAGGAGAGACAGAAAAGGTCTTAAGACTTTTAGAAATCAATGAAGAGATTGCTGACAACCTTGAAGACAGAACAGTTCCAGTTGAATCATGAGCTCAGAGATGAGAAGCAAGTGGGAGGAGAGGAAGTAGAGGCAAGGAATGTGGATAGATTTTTCTAGGACTTTGCCTATGAAAGGGAGCAGAGATAGAGAAAGATAAGTTGTAGGGAGGTAAGGTCAAGTGAAAGTTTTCTTTGTTTCTAAGGAAGGAGGAGATGTGGGCACATTTGTAGGCAGCAGAGAAGGAGCCAGTAGATAGAGAGAGATAGAAGATTAAAAAGAGAGAAATGAGGTAAGCTCTGGGAGGAAGCCAAAGGGGATAAGATCAAGGCCACAAAGAGGAGAAAGTCTGCTTCTTTGTCAGAGATAAGAGCAAAAAATAAAAGAAAAGGGAATGATGGAGAGGGGATTTTGAGGTATTGAAATGAAGATAAGAGGGAACTCACCATGGTTAGCCTCTATTTTCTCCTCTAGTCTTGATTTACAAAAAAGGGGGTGTGTGGAGTTCCTTGCCAAGAGGAAGGGGGAAGGGGTAGAAAAGCAGAGAGGATTTATGGGAAATGATTTAAAGGATTGGCCTGTGGCACAGAGGGCCCAACTGAGAACAGATAGAGCATTTGAATGGTACCCAGTAAGCACAATTCTGTGACTCTGCCCAGATGACCTGATGGTTTGGATGACCTAGAGCTGGGGCTAGGCAAGGTATGAGTAGCCACGTTCAAGGAGGGGAGGGGTCCTAGAAGGGCAGGCAGTGCAGAGCTGAAGTGGTTAACTAGAAGTCTGAGATTATAAAGGGAAGGAAGGGGCTGGGGGTTGCTCTGGACCATCCAGGTGACATGTGGTGGAGCCAACCACAGGTGGCCAGTAGGAGAGCCAGGAGTCAACTCAGGTCTTTCAACTCCAAAGTCAATGTTTTTTCCTTTGTACTGTGCAGCATGCAATCTTTGGCCTCAAGGATTTTAAAAAGCTTTGTTGTTCTGCTGCATCTGACTCTCTGTGACCCCATTTGGGGTCTTCTTAGCAAAGATACCAAACTGGTTTGCCATTTCCTTCTCTAGCTCATTTTACAGATAAGGAAATTGAGGCAAACAGGGTTAAGTGACTTGCCCAGCATCACACAACTAGTTAGTCTCTGAGGCCAGATTTGAGCTCAGGTCTTCTTGACTCCAGGCCCAGCACTCTGTTCAGTGTGCCACCAGCTACCCTTTTAAAAAGCTAGTAAGGAAATAAGAGAAATACATAAACCACTGTCATATAAGTTAGAGAAGGGGGTCACAGAAAGCCCAACAGCTAAAAGAATGAGAGATTTTGAGGAGGGAGAGATCCCTAAAATCTGGGGAGATCAGGGTGGGCTTCATAAAGCAGCTGGCACCCCATCTGGGCCTTGAAGGCAAGATGAAATTTGACAGAGATAAACATAAAGAATTACACTCATTAAAAAAAATATCAATGTCACAACTACAGGATTGGGGAGGGGTGATAAGATAACAGGTTTTGTTTTTTTTTTTCTGAAAAAGATCTGAGGGTTTAGTGGACTTCAAGCTCAAGATGAGTCAATCCTGCAATGTTCCTTTTGCAGCCCCAAATGCTCCTTCTGCCTTATGCTGTATGAAAAATGGGCTTGCTTCCTGGAATAAGGAGGTGAGTCAGTCTTTCTGCGCCATTGCCTGGGCAGACCACATGTGGAGTCCCGAGCTCAGTTCTAGGTGCCCTATTACTGAAGGACATTGAAAAGCTAGAAAGTGCCATGGGAGGGCCTTGAGTCTATGTCATAAGGAGCACTGAAAGAACTCAGGACATCCGTCTGGGGAAGATAAGATTTAGGAGGGACCTGATAGCTGGGTTCAAATATTTGAAGGGAGGGATTGGGCTTGGTCTGTTTGGATGTAGAGGATAGAACTTGGCGGAATTTGCAAAAGGGCCAATGTCAGGAAGAACATCCTAGCAATTAGAGGCATCTGAAAGGTAGATGATCTGCTTTGGGAGGTGGTGGGCTCCCCTTATTGGCGGTCTCCAAGCAAAGACTGCGTGGGCATGTATCAGGTATGCTGTAGCGGGAATTCTTTGGGGCATGAGCTGGGTAAGATAACCCTGGAGCTTCCTTATGACTAAAATGCTGTGATTCTGGGAAAGATTTCAGCAGGTGGAGACATGGTGGTGAACCACTATAGGAATGGAGGTTTGTATGTGAAAAAGCATGGAGGTGGAAGAGGAGAGAACGTCATCTTTCCAAACCAGGTGCAGACTCATGGAAGGCCCAGCACAAACAGTAAACCACATTTCTTTTCTCTTTACTGTATCCCAACAATAACAAGTATAAGAAACTGTAAAGTCAGGCCAATGGCCAAAAACAGATGGCAGCCAAGGAGACCAGAAAGTCCTGCACGGACCGCATGGGCAGTGGAGAAGGACACAGCAGCTTCCTTCCCCCTGGTAGGAGGAAGATGAAGCAAGTGATGAGGTGGTAGTTTCCCCTTCCCTTAAGGTCTTCAGGGGCTGTAGTTTTGCTCATCAGGCATGTTAGAGTTGAGATTCCTTTTAGGGGTGAATTGGTCTAGATGGCCCTTCCAACTCTCAGATTCTATGATCCTGTGATCTCAGGGGGCCTCAGTTTCCACATTTATGAAATGGAGTGTCTCTCAAAGGCCCAAAGAGTGAATTATTGTGAAGGACTAACATGCATAGCTGCTTGGGCTTTTTCTGAAAGGAATAAGGTGCTCTGAGATTCTTGTGCTTGGATTCTGGGGCAGCTTCTGTAAGGAGTAGGGAAAGCAACAAGAGGGTCAGAGAAAGAGACAAATTTGTTTCTCCTCTTCCTCCCAGGCATCAGGGACCTATTCCTTGGAAACTCTTACATGGACAGGAGCCTGGAAAGCCCTCCATTTGCCTCAAAGAGAAGCCCCTGTCTTCACATTCAGGAGGCACAAAGGCATTGTTAAGAAACTTCTAAGAAGGTGGGGCTATTTGAAAGCCAGAGAACCATCCAGCCGCCCTGCCATCTAAATCCATCTCCACAGGGATTCTGATCACAGCTTGGTCTACTTGTCCTCAGCCACTTAGTTCCTCTATCTCAGACCTTATGGTTTTGTAGGTTTGTAGATTTAGAGCTGGAAAGGACCTTAGTGCTTCTCTACTTCTAACCCTCCCATTTTACAGATGGGGAAACTGAGGCCCAGAGAAGTCAAATAATGCTCAAGCTCAGATAGTAAGTGGCAGACATAGGATTTGAACTCAAACCTCTGACTCCAAATCCCATGCTCTTTTCACTGTACCATGCTGCTTCTCACCTGCCCTCTCCTGCCCCCTCTTTCCTCTCCTTTAAGAACCTCTTAGTTTCTCTTTGGAGTCCCTTGATTATCAGTTGCCTTCCCTGACAGGCACTCAATCTCCTGCCCCATCAGA
This sequence comes from Phascolarctos cinereus, assembly GCF_003287225.1. NCBI lineage: Eukaryota > Metazoa > Chordata > Mammalia > Diprotodontia > Phascolarctidae > Phascolarctos > Phascolarctos cinereus. The sequence goes on along the minus strand of NW_027555736.1, from coordinate 48,501,731 downwards.
GGGGTGCACCTACCCTACCATGCTACCTGGAAGCAGTAACCTGGACATGGGCTTCTGGCTGAGCCCAAGTCATCTTGGTTCATGTTTCAGATTGCAGGCTTCTTCTGAAGAACAGACATGGATTCCTGGGCCTACCAGGAAGCTGGAGGAGACAAAGGAGAACAGCTCAGGCTTAAAGGAATAAGGGAACCCATCTGCTTCCCAGACCATGGGCTTTTTTTGGCTTGGCCTCAATCCAGGAAACCTTTGCACTGCACCAGTGCTTCCATCTTTTCGTACTATCTCAGCCTCCCTGATTGCTGAACTTATCTTCCCTCAAGGCACTAAGTGTCCTGGACCTTCTGGCCTCTTGAATTCAGAGATCTGAGAGATTCAGCCCCCATTTATCTTCTGTCTTCCTTAGTCGAGGCTACCTTGGCCAACAATTTGTTCCTTCTGCCTCTGCTACCCTGCTACCTCTACACACTCCACATCATAGGAGTGCCTTATGTACAAAGGAAAAGAGAATGTGCAAACTGAGAAATAACACTCCCAAGTAAGGAAATTAGAGATACACGTAACAGGAATCTGCCCTGCCTCAGACTAACTCAGCCCTAACTTTGGCTAGCCATAGTTCTCAAAGCCTAGCATGGCTCATCCTCACCCTCTCCAGGCTGGAGTGACTGAGCTTTTATGGGCTCCAGACGACAAGGGTGTCTTCTCTCCCAGAATGCATCAGTGCCAATTTTGGAATTCACCTACCCGGGTCTGATGAACTGAACTCACTTACTTGTTCTCCCATCTTCAGCTCAAGACATGAGAAAAGTGCTCTATACATCTGAAAGCACCCGATCAGTGTGAGTTATTATTAGTACTTTCAGAATTATAAACCTTTTCTTCGAAACAACCCTGCAGGATGGGCAGTGTAAGGATGATTGTGTCTTTTTAGATACGGAAACCAAAGTTGAGAAAAGCAAAGAGTTGTATGCAGCAGCTACTAAATGGGAAAGTATGAATTCAAATGCAGATCCCCCAAATTCAAATCCATTGTTCTTAACACTACAAGGAATTGTCATCTCTCAGCCTCAATTTCAAGCTCTCCTCTTTCTGTTGAGGACAAAATCATCTTCTCTATTTACTCAGTCTCTTGAGACCCATGTGTGAATCTCCCTCCTCTCTGGATACATTAGGCATTGAGGCGAAACTTGATTCTAATTCTTCAGGCATCTGTAAGAGGCCAGTCTCATTTGTCTATGATGGTGGTGGGGGGTGATGCTAAGAATGTTCTTCTGTATTTTATTTACAATTCTGTACCAATTCAATGTTTTGCTACTTCGTTTAAGGTCTTGGCTGCTTTGTGAGGAGATTATGTTCTGAAACGGTGGCTTGAGTTGTATTTGCCTAATCATGATTATTTCCAAACACTGAACTTAAAGTGTAGCTGTATGAAATATTCAACCCTGGGGAGAATGGAACTTGGTTTACTATTGACTTTTTAACTACTTTGTTTAAAAAAAAAACAATCTGACATTGTTTGTCTTATTCCTTTTGGGTTTGTAGTCTGCTGAGATCCCCAGATCTTCTCCTTGTCTAGCACATGGTACATGGACCCTACCTATGCTGGCCTCTACCTTTGATTTTCTTTCCTAGAGAATAGAAGGATGAGAGATGGTTCCATGCAAAGACAGGAAGCTGGACAACTTGACCAGAAGATGGGCAATGTTAACTAGTTATGTAACGCCAACTATGTGCAATGCACTATGCTAAGTGCTTTATAAAGATTATCTAATTTGATTTTCAAAACAACCCTGGGAAGTAGGTACTATTATTAGCCCCATTTTATAGTTTAGGAAACTGAGGCAAACAGAGGTTAAGTGACTTGCTCAGTGTCAGATAGCTAGTAAGAGTCTGATGCCATATTTGAACTCAAGCAGCTAGGTGATGTAGTAGATAGAGTGCTGGGGCTGGAGTCAGGAAGATTCATCTTCCTGAGTTCAAATCTGGCCTCAGACACTTACTGGGTGACCCTGGGCAAATCATTTAACCCTATTTGATCAGCTCTTCATCTGTAAAATGAACTGGAGAAGGAAATGGCAAACCACTCCAGTATCTTTGCTAAGAAAATCCAAAATGGAGTCATGAAGAGTCAGACATGACTGAAAAACAACTCAACAACAAATTTCTGAATTCCAGGCCCAGTGCTAGCATCTATTTGTTCAATACATATTTAATAAGCCTTCCTTTGGACCTGGCCCTGTGTAGGAGAAGAGAGAAGACATGGACCTTGCCTTTATGGAGCTCCTATGTCACTCCTCCTAAGTGAAGGCACATCGTAAGGCTCTGTACTGGGCCCCCCCTCTCTTGGGTTTCTCATTTCTCATCAGCAACCTGAGGGTCAATGGTCACTTTTATGCAGATGTTCTCCAGAGCCCTAGATTCTCTCTTGAGCTGTAGTCCTGAATCATCTTGGACCCTTGGACATCTCAAATGCAACATGTCAAGAGCAGAATCTGTTATGTTCCCCAAACCTGCCCCTCTTCTGAACTTTACCATTTTTCTCAAGGGCACCTCATTCCAGTCACCCTTGACTCCTTACTTTCACTCACTCTATGTAGCCAATGAATTACTATGGTGGGAGCTTAGGTGGGCTACTAGCTCTGTTGTGGTTGGTCTGGTCCTCTACCCAGTCCCTTACTTAATTTAGCCCTTCATGGTGCATTACACACCTGATGGCTTGAATTGTAAACGGGTTGGCCAGGGAGCAGGGGAGCAGTGGGAGAGGGGTATAATCAGGGTTTTTTTCTGTGGCTTTTCCACCCAAAGGGGCACTTCCTTGAATTCTTGGTTTGGTGCCTGCTGAAACTGTCTCATATTGTAATATCCCTTTTATTTTTAGATTGTATGTTTTGGGGGCAGAGCCAAGATGGTGGAGAAAAGGCTGGGACTAGGTTGAACTCTCCCAAATTCATCTCCAAACAACTACAAAATAACACCTCAAAATGAATTCTGGAGCAGCAGAACCTATAAAAAGATGGGATAAAACAATTTTCTAGCTTAAGACAATTTAGAAGGTCAGTGAGAAAGGTCTGTCCCACTGGAGTGAGACTACAGTACAGCCTGGTGCAGGCTGCACCAGCACAGGCCATGCCCCAGCAAATCAGCAGCAGGCCTTAGAGGCAACTGAATCATTGGCCTTCTGGAGCTCTCAGCTTACGAATGGTAAGAGGGTCAAATGACTGGTCAGAAGGAGATTATAGGAGATCCCCTGCTGGCACTAGGTGCAGAATTCTGTTGAATTTCCCTTAAGTGGCTCTGGGTCACAGTCCCAGGGTGAAGAGAGGGACTAGCAGGCGTGGGGACCCTGGTCACAGTTCCAGGGCAGAAAAGAGTTCTTCTGGTCACTCAGAGACCAGAGCACAGGCAAGGAGAGCACTGACCACACCTCTCCTTAGGTCATACCACCTTGGAAGAGCTAAAACTTATGGACCCCTAGAACTAGCTCTGAATATAGTCCCACAGAAAACCTGAAGCTTGGGACAGTGCTTCCTCTACCCTAGGAGCAGAGCTCAACTTTAACATTAAATTAAAAGCAAAAAAAAAAAGGGCTTAAAAATGAGCAAACATAAAGAAAAAGAAAGAAAAAAAAAAGAACCTGACCACAGAAAATTGCTATGGTGACAGGGAAGATCAAAACACAAACTTGGAAGAAGATAATGAGATCAAAACAGTTACATGCAAAGCCTCAAAGAAAAATGTGAAAAATGTGAATCTCAGGCCCTGGAAGAGCTCAAAAAAATTTGAAAATCAAATAAAAGAAGCAGAGGGGGGAAAATGGAGAAAAGAAAAGAAAATGCAAGAAAAACTTAACATCTTCATAAAGAAGGCACAAAAAATACTGAAGAAAATAACACCTTAAAAAACAGGATAGGCCAAATGGCAAAAGAGGCACAAAAATTCACTGAAGAGAAAACTCCTTAAAAGGCAGAATCGGCCAAATGGAAAAAGAAAAACTCACAGAAGAAAATAATTCCTTAAAAACTAGATTTAGTGGTTTTTTAACATTTAATTATTTGTAAAGTTATAAATTAGATTCTATGATTCACAAGTACCTTTTAAAAATCTGTAACCTGCTGACTAAGCCAAATTTAGGCTTAGCCCATAATAGTTGCAGTTCTTGTCTTTTTACTTCCACAATATCTCTCATATCACTTCCTGTTCTCTACTCGCACATCCACTACCCTAATTCAGGTCAGTGGTATACTTGTAAATGTTTAACAGCCAGCTCTCCAAAAAAAAAGTGCACATGATGTGCTTTTAAGTTTAATCTCCATTATTAACATTTTCTCCATCAGTTTCTTAAGTCTAGGCAATCAACAAAACAATACATCAAGCCCTGATTTGTGGTATTTTCTGATTTCCAAGGTATAAATGCTCCCACTGAAAATTCAGTAATCAGCTTTCTCAGGCTGGTTGGAGACAGTTCTAGCACATCACTGGTTTGGCCCTCCTTACCTCTTGCCTGGCCTTCTAATTTCAGTGGCATCTTAATTGTTCTCCCCTCCTCAAATATCTCCTCTCTCCAATTTTTCCTCCACATAGTAGTTCAATGATTTTCCTAAAGTGTAGCTACTGCCATGTCAACCCCAATTTTGTACCAAGCAAATCCAGGGGATTTCTGTAGTCAGAAAATTCCTCTGTTTGACCCAAATCTCTTCACAAGCTGACCTCTCCCTGCCTTCCTGGATCTACTACTCTCCTTTGCATACTCCAAGGCTCAGACAGATTGCTTTTGTTATTTCTCAGATGTGATACTCTCATCTCTGTGCCTAGAAAACATTCCCTCCTCACATCTGCATCTTGGGATCCCTGGTTTCCTTCAAGACTCAGCTCAAGAGGAACCTTCAGGATAAGGCCTTTCCTGTTATTCTCCAGTTTTAGTGCTTTCCTTCTTCCCACCCCTATGATCCCTAGTTTGCTTTAGAGGTAGCTGGGTGATGCTGAACATGGAGTCAGCAAGACATAGGTTCAAATCATGCCCCCCCCTCCCTGCCACTTACTAGCTGTATGACCCTGGACAACTCACTTAATTTCTCTCAGTTTCTCAATTTATATCTGTAAAATAAGATAATAATAGCATCTATCTCCCAGTGTTGTTGTGAAGATCAAATGAGATAAAATATATAAAATATTTTTATATTTAAAAATAAATGTGCCTCCAGACCCAACGTTCTGCTTTCCCTCCTGACAGGAATGAAATCTCCCTTAGAGAATGGTGGTGAGATGGGGCAACTAAATCAGTGGTGGCAGTGTCATTTTCCAGATCTCTCAGCCCACAGATAGTAAAGGGGTTAGACAACTGAAGAATATAATAAGAATATAATCAGAAGATTATATGTGTCCTTTTGCTGGCACCAGGAGCAGAACTTGAATTGCCTATACTTGGTTCTGGGTCTCAGTCCTAGGACAAGGAGGAGCACTGGCACATCAAAACTTGTAGCCTTAGAGGAGCTGAGACCCGGGGCAGTTCCAGGGTAGAAAAGAGAGCTTGTGGTCACTCACAGACCAGTGTATATTGCAAAAGAGTAGTAAGCATATCTCTCCCTAGATCATACCACCTGGGAAGAACTGAAAACTTTCAGGTCCCCAGAATTATCTCTGAAAACAGCTGTACAAAAAGCCTGAAGCTTGGGACAATGCCCTCTCCACTCTGGAATCTGAGCCCCACTTTAGCATAGAGTTAAAAGTCAAGAAATAGGCTAAAAAGTGAGCAAACAGCAGACCTAGACTATAGAAAGTTATTATGGTGATAAGAAAGATCAAAACATAAACAAAAAAAAAGACAACAAAGTCAAAGCTCCCACATCCAAAGCCTCCAAGAAAAACAGGAATTGGTCTCAGGCCACAGAAAAAGCTCAAAAAGTATTTTAAAAATCAAGTAAGAGAGGTAGAGGAAAAATTGAGAAGAGAAATGAGAGTGATACAAGAAAATCATGAAAAAAAAAGGCAACAGCTTGGTGAAGGAGGTACCAAAAAAAAATTTACTGAAGAAAACAATACCTTAAAAAACTGAATAGGCCAAATGGTAAAAGAGGCACAAAAATCCAATGAAGAGAAGAATGTCTTGAAAAGCAGAATTGGCCAAACGGAAAGGGAAGTACAAAAATTCACCGAAGAGAAGAACTTAAAAAAGCAGAATTGGACAAATGGAAAAGAAGGTAAGGGAGTCATTGAAGAAGATAATTCCTTAAAAATTAGAATTGGGCAAGTGGAAGTTAATGACTGTATGAGACATTAAGAAACAACAAATTAAGATCAAAAGAATGAAAAAGTAGAAGAAAATGTGAAATATCTCATTGGAAAAACAACTGACCTGAAAAATAGATCCAGGAGAGATAATTTAAAAATTATTAGACTACCTGAAGGCCATGATCAAAAAAAGATGGGAAAGTGGAGGAAGAAGGACTAGTAATCTGCACCCAAGGTGAAAGAGCATGCTGTGAGATGAGCTGAACTGTTGTCCCCAGACTTGCTACCTGGGAAAGTTGCTTTGTGGGTGGAGCTATGAATAGATGATGTAGGCCACACAATGGGTAAGGCACTGGCAAGTCAAGTAAGCAAGAAAGCATTTCTTAAACACCTGCCATTGGGTTTCATTTTGGGCTGTGCCAATAACTGGCTCTGTGACCTTGATTAAGCTGCTTCCCCTCTCTTGGCTTCAGTTTCCCTCATCTGTCAAAGACTCTTGTGCCTGCCTCAGAGGATTGTTGGTTAATCAAAGGATTAGGGGCAGCTAGGTGGCACAGTGGATGGAGCACTGGCCTTGGAGTCAGGAGGACCTGAGTTCAAATCCAGTCACAGACATATAACACTCACTATCTGTGTGACTCTGGGAAAGTCACTTAACCCCAATTGCCTCATAAAAAAAATAATAATCAAAGGATTAAAAAGATGATGTTTGTCCATCTAAAGTATTTCAGGAGCTGCCTTTAAGAAATCACAAAGTTCTTACTGTCCTCCAAGTGAAGAAGACAGGAGACCAAGTGATATCAGTCATGTTAATTATAACCAGGCCTAAGCCAGAATATGATCCTATCACTCATTCAGAGGCAGAATGGAAAGAGTGCTGGACTTAGAGTCAAGAAGACCTGGGTTCAAATTCTACCTCTAACACCATCTTTGTGACGATGGGAATCCCAGTTTTCAAACCTGAAGTGATTTCCCATTTAGAGAAAGGAGGAGAGCTCTGGATTTTGGATCTCCATGGAGTTAAAGAAAGTGAAGTCCAAAGGAAGTGGAAGACTAAGTATATAACCAAAGATTTTATTTCTGAAGTAGAATCAAGATGCAAAGGAACAGTTCATAGGAGTTATTCCACAGGGTATTATATTTGAAGAAGAATTTAATGTTGAGGATGGGTTATCAAGGAAACAGGAAAACCTCACAGAAGAAACTCAAGAGAAATACTTCTCACAGAAGAGATGCTTCAGGCAAATGAAATTTACCCATGAGAAGTCATCTATTAGGAAGAGAGGCTATGAACACAATGAATGTGATAGACATTTTCTGAATTTAAACTCTGAAAGCCATTCCAGACTTTCTATAGGAGACAGAACCTATAAAGTTAATATCAGTGGGAAAAGCTCCAAATAGAATTTGGACCAAAATAAATAACAGACATTTTCCACACAGAAAAAACCTTGCAAGTGTAACAAATACAGGAAAACCTTCATTCAGAGCTCATCCCTTACTCAGCATCAGAGTATTCATATTGGAGAAAAACCCTTTAAATGCATTGAACGTGGGAAGGCCATTAGTCAGAGTTCATTCCTCACTCGACATCAAATTATTCATAAAGGGAGAAAGACCTTATAAATGTGACATATGTGAGAAAGTCTTTAGCTGTAATTCATGCATCATTCAGTGTCAGAGATTTAATACTGGAGAGAAACTCTATAAGTGTAATAAATGTTGGAAAGCTTTCAGCCAGAGCAAATGCCTTACACAACATCAGAGAATTCATACTTGAGAAAAGCCATGTAAAGGTGGTGAATGTGGAAAAGTCTTTAATCAGAACACATGCCTCACACAAAATCAGAGAATTCATATTGGAGAAAAGCCTTTTAAGTACAATGAGTATGAGAGAACATTTCATAAGCCCTCACAGCCTACCCAACAGCAGAAAGTTCGTATTGGAGAGAAACTCTATAAATGTAATCAATGTGACAGAGCCTTCAGTCAAAGGACACATCTTACTCACCTTCAGAGATTCCATTCAGGAGAAAGCAATACAAATGTATTGAATGTGGGAAAGCGTTCTTTCAGAGTTCATCTTTTACTGAACATCAAAGAATTCACACTAAAGAAAGCGACTATGAATGTAATGCATGTGGGAAAACCTTCCCAAAGCACTCACACCTTGTTCAACATCAGAGAATTCATACTGAAGAGAATCCTTATCATTGTAGTGAATGTGGGAAAGCATTTAATCAGATTATATGCCTTACTAAACTCCAGAGGATTCATATAGAGAAAGACCTTTTAAGTGTAAGGAATGTAAGAAAGCCTTCCAAAAACAGTCAGCACTTACTCAACATCAGAGAATTCACACTACAGAGAAACCTCAATGTAATGAATGTGGGAAAGATTTTCACAATCATTCACATCTTACTCAACATTAGAGAATTCACACTGGAGAGAAACCATATAAATGTAATCAATGTGGGAAGGCCTTCAATCAGAGTGTGTGCCACACTCAACGTCAAAGAATTCATACCAGAGAAAAAGCCTTTAAGTGTAAAGAATGTGGAAAGGCTTTCAGTCATAGTTCCTCCGTTTCTAAACACCAGAGAATTCAGACTGGAGAGAAACCCTACAAATGTAATGAATGTGGAAAAGACTTATGCAACCACTCACACCTTACACAACATCACAGAATTCATATTGGTGAGAAACCTTATAAATGTAATGAACGTGGGGAAGCCTTCAGCCATAGTTCAGCTCTTATTAGACATTAACAACTTCACAGAGGAGAGTAATAAATGTGGACAAAGCTGTAGCTCAATTTATCACTTTGTTAAATATCCATACTTAAGCTGTCATAATATGAGGAATTTGTCACAAGTTGTGATGATTTTTTAAAATATGAGAAAAAAAGGGCTCTCCTACTCCCTGTTTCCCTTCAAAGCATTAGCTGCCACCGAGAAATCATTGAGGTTACTTTAAGGCCTGTCATTGATTAACTTTGGGGTTAATTAGTAGTCTGATCAAGGATGTTACTAGTTACATATATATATATGTGTGTGTGTGTGTGTGTTGTGTGTGTGTGTATACATATATATATATATCTATCTATATATAGAGAGAAATTGCTGTATTTCAAAAGTTGTAGGAAACTGTTAATGAAATAAAATTATAGCTTGAGTATAGATAGTCCCCTATTTATATATCATTTTTATTTTAAAGGTCCATCTTACAGTAGTTGTTTGGAAGACAGTTTCTTTTTCCTCTAGGTACATTGCTAAGCTTGATGGTTAGGTTCCCAAGACTTTTACAGAAGCTACAAAAGCCTATTTAATGCACAATAGCTTAAATGTCATATGTCTATACACACATGATGAGAAACATAACAAAAATTTTGAAACAGAAATTAAATAATTTATTAAGACAAAAATCATCAAGAGAAATTGCCCTGATATCCTAGAACCAGAGGGTGAAATAGAAATGGAAAGAGCCCACCAATCATCTCCTGAAAGAGATCTCAAAATGAAAACTCCCAGGCATATTATAGTCAAATTTTAGTGCTCCCAGGTCAAGGAGAAAATATTGCAAACAGTGAAAAAGAAACAATTCAAATACTGTGGAACCACAGTCAGGATAACACAAGATTTAGCAGTTTTTACATTAAAGGATCAGAGGGCTTGGAATACAATATTTGGAGAGCAAAGGAGTTAGGATTATGACTAAGAAATACACTCTGCAAAACTGAGAATAATCCTTCAGGGGAAAAAAATAGATATTCAATAAAATAGAGGACTTTAAAGCATTCCTTAGCAAAGACCAGAGCTGAATAGAAAATTTGACTTTCAGATACAAGACTCAAGAGAAGCATAAAAAGGTAAACAAGAAAGAGAAATCATAAGGGGTTCAATAAGGTTGAACTGTTTACATTCCTACATGGTAAAATGATACTTGCAACTCCTGAAAACTTTTTCATTATTAGGTTACTTAGAAGGAGTATACATGGAAGGCACAGATGTGAGTCGAATACGATGGGATGATTATCTAAAAAAATAAAATTAAGGGGAGAGAAAAAACAATGCACTGGGAGAAGGGGAAAGGGAGAGGTAGAATGGGGTAAATGATCTCACATAAGGCCCAAAAGAGATTTGATGGTGGAAGGAAAGATGGGGCAAGGGAAGAGGGGATCATGTGAACCTTACTCTTATCAGAATTGGCTCAAAGAGGGAATAACGTACACATTCAGTTGGGAGTAAAAATCTGTCTTACGCTACAAGGAAGTAGGAGGGGAAGGGAATAAGAAAAGGGTGGGAGTAAATAGAAGGGCGGACAGATTGAGGAGGTAAAAGTCAGACGCAAAACACTTTTGAGAATGGACAATGTGAAAGAAGAGAGAGTGTGTAGGATAAATAGGAAGAAAATACATAGTTGGTAATCATTACTGTGGAAAAAATGTTTGCATCAAGTTTTTCAGATACAGACCTCATTCCCTAATTATATAGAAAACTGAGTCAAATTTATAAAAATAGGAGACATTCCTCAATTGACAAATGGTTAAAGGATGTCAACAGACAGTTTTCAGGCAAAGAAATCAAAGCTATCTATAGTTGTATGAAAAAATGCTCCAAATCACTATTGATTAGAGAAATGAGCATTAAAACAACTCAGAGCTACCACCACACAACCATCATATTGGCTAATATGATAGAAAGGGAAAATGACAAAAGTTGGGGAGAATATGGGAAAATTAAAATACTAATGCACTGTTGGTGAAGTTGTATCCTGAGTCAACCACTCTGGACAGCAATTTGGAACTATACCCAAAGGGCTATAAAACCATGCATACCCTTCGACCAAGCAATAGCACTACCAGGTCTGCATCCCAAAGAGATAAAAAGCAAAAAGGAAAAGGACCTATACATACAAAAACATTTATAGCAGCTCTTTTAGTAGTGGCAAAGAATTGGAAATTGAGGGGATGACCATCAATTGGGGAATGGCTGAACAAATTGTGGTATATGATTGTGATTGGAAGACTATTGAACTATAAGAAATGACAAGCTGGATGCTCTCACAAAAATCTGGAAAGACTTACATGAACTGATGGAAAATGAAATGAGCAGAACCAGTAGAACACTGTACATAGTAACAGCAATATCGTATGATGATCTACTGTGAATAACTTAGCTATTCTTAGCAATACAATGATGTAAGACAATTCTGAAGTACTTATGATGAAAGGTGCTGTCCATCTCCAGAGAAAGAACTGGTGGGGCTTGAATGAAGATGGAAGATACTTTTCCTTTACTTTATTTTTCTTGGGTTTTCTTTTTTGTCTCTGTTTTCTTTCATAGCATGATTTATATGGAAATATGTTTTGCATGACTACATATGTATAACACATGTCAAATTGCTTGCCTTCTCTATTGGGGTAGAGGGAAGAAGGAGGGAGAGAATTTGGAAAAAAACATTTTAAAAAGAATGCTAAAATTATTTTTACTTGTAATTGAAAAAATAAAATATTAATTTTTTTTAAAGTAAAGGGTGGGGAAAGAAGAGGCTAAAGATGTCTATTCTGCCTTCCTTCTAGCCACATAAGGACAAACCCTTAGCAACATATAGAGCCTCACTTGGGGTCCTACTCCTTTTCCTTACACAAAGTGCAAAGCACTGAACTTAAACAAACAGAAACAAACAAACCTGGGTTCAAATCCCAGCTTTTCCATTTTTTAGCTGTATGAACATGGGCAAGTCAATTCTCTTTGGGCTTCTGATTTCTCATCTATCAAATGAGGAAATTGGATGTTGAAGGAATCCTAATAAAGCCGCCCCTAGACTCAGTACAGCCACTGCTTCTAGCGACACTCCCCCCAGACCCAATTCACATATTTGAACAGGTGTATCCTTGTACTCAACTACAATCACATCATCTACTTAGCCCAAAACAGGACCACAGTACGTAACTATCCACCTTGCCCAGACAGGACCACAATAGCTAGCCAATCAGAAAGCAGCATGACCAGCATGTTTGACCACTGAACCACAGAAGGGATCCCCTCTCCTATTACCTAATCCCTTAACAAACCCCTCCTGCCTTTTTTAATATTAATCATATTCCTATAGTCTATGTAAATGTTGATTGTATAATCAGCATCATTTATACACTAAATTTACCTGTGTTGTCTTACTAAGTTGCTGGTTCCTCTTGGAATTCAGCCTGCTTCTGAGGGGCATCAGTCCTCAGTAAATGCCTATATTTGGATTAGAGGTGGTCTGACTCTGAATTCTTTGAAACAACCCCACAATATACCATGAATCCACAACAATGTGATTACCTCAAACATTCCTTCCAGCTCTGATGTTCTGTGATTCTCAGTGGGGCCAGAGTACAGTCTAAGACAGGATGCTTCTATTGGGAATGCATCTGCTGCTCCTACAAATCAGGACCCCTTCCCACTGCCCCACTGGAAGGCTCCTCAGCTCACTGTCTTTCCAAAATACCAGCACTAACTTCCCAATCATAGCCAGCCTCTCCCCCTCTCTTGGCCAGAATCTCCCCTTAGCTTGACCCTAATTCCTGGGCTGATGAGACCACCCCTCTTTACCCTCCTTCCTCCAGAAAACCAAAGCTGCCAACTGGCCAGTGGTCAGATTGTGATTCTCAGCAACTAGGGACCCCAGATACACGGCCCAGGATTCCTCCAGATGTTAGAAATGCAGGCATTGCCAGGGATAAGCCCAGTGTAAATATTCTCTCTTGTCTGTGTTCCCACACTCCCTACAGCATTATAGGCATAACAACTAGTGTTTTCAAATATATCTGGCTGATCTGACTCACAACTTAGGCAAGGATCCTATTATTAACAGACAAAGAAACTGAGGCCCAGAGAAAGGAAGTAATTTGACCATACCCACACAGCAGAACCCATATTTAAACCTGTAATTTTCCAGACGTTTTCCGTGACATCATGGCGGTGTGGGATAGAATCCAGAAGAGAGAACTATTGCTTTGGGGGCCTCCAAGAGTTGGGAAGAGAGTGTTTGACCTCAAATGAATGTTGCTGGACAAAGCCAAATTTACACTGTGTTTATTTTTTATGTGTATTGAGGGTCACAGTTCTAGAGCTGGAAGGGATCTCAGAGGCCCTCTAATTCAGTTCCTGCATTTTATAATCGAGGAAACTGAGTCCAAGAGAGGTGAAGTGATTTGCCCAAAGTCATTACCTTAAGTATCAAAGGTAGGACTTGAACCCAGCTCTTCTGATTCTGGAGCCCATGCTATTTTCCCCAGTACCAGGCTGCCTCCCTTATATTTATACTGGTTATCTGGTCAATAGAATAAAAGCTTCTGGAGGGCAAGCACTGCCTCCTTTGTTTTCATTTTTTTTCTTTGCATCCTTAGCATAATGCCTGGCACACTGTAGGCATTTAAAAATGCTTTTTGGTTGAATGAGTAAGCAGATATAAATCCAAGAAAGGGCTAAATAAACAAACCCCAAATTTTTCCTGTGTGGTTTTTACAACATTAACAGTAAGGGAGAGTTCAGAGAAGGCTCAGGCCCTGATCACAAAGGACCTCACAGGCTATTAATAAGGGAGATTCTGAGGCTTATTAGCTAGATGACCTTGGGCAAGCCATAAGCTCTGAGCCTCAGTTTCTTAATGTAGAAAATGAGGGAGTTGGGGGTCTCCAAGGTATCTTTCAATTTTCAATCTGTGACTTTATTTAGGAACATAGGTACATTACAAGTGAAATCACAGTTTGCAGGTGACACAAAGCTTGGATCAGTAGTATCAAGGGGGGTATAGCTAGATAGTAGTTCATCTGAAAAAACCAAGTGAGGAAGAGAGGGAAACTTGGTGGACAGCAAACTCCATAGGAGTTAACCATGTCAGAAGACAGGCAAGAGAATTCGTGGAATCTTAGGCTGTATCAAGAGGCTAAAACTGACATTTACAAAGTGTTTTGCATGTATTAATGTTCATATGAGCCTCACTACAATCCTGTCAGATAGGTACTAGAGGTGTTACTAGCCCCATTTTACAGATGGGGAAACTAAGGCTCTGAGAGGTCAAATGACTTGTCCAAGGTGACACAACTAAGCTAATAAATACTGGAGGAGAGATTCAATCCCAAGTCTTTCTGACTCCAAGTCCAGTGCTCTATGGCTTGCTGTTGTTAAGTTGTTTCAGTCGTTGTCTGACTCTTCATGACTCCATTTGAGGTTTTCTTGGTAAGTGCTTTGCCATTTCCTTCTCCAGTTCATTTACAGATGAGGAAACTGAGGCAAACAGAGTTAAGTGACTTGCCTAGGGTCACACAACCAGTAAGTGTCTGAGGTCAGATTTGAATTCAGACCTTCCTGACTCCAGGCCTGGCATTCTATTCACTGAGCCACCAAGCTGCTCCTTTAGTTAGGTAACAGTAGACGGAATTCTGGACCAGGAGTCAGGAAGACTAGAGTGCAAAACCAGCCTTAGATGCTTGCTAGCTCTGTGCCCGTGACAAATCACTTAATCTCCATTGCCTCATCTGAAAAATGGGGATAATAACACCTCTCGTTTCTGCCTCCTAGGGTTATTATGAGGTTAGAATGAAATAATATTTTAAAAAATGCTTTGTAAGACTTAAGGAGATGTATGAATGCTGTTGTTTTCACCATCCCACACCACACAATTACAGGCAGTACTTGAGGAGAATAGAGTCTTGTACATTGCTCTGGTCAGAGCTCATCTGGAGGATTGTGTCCCAGGGGATAGAACTCAGAGCAAAGTAGGAAGAGGGGAGCTGCAAGAAGACAAGTTTAAGCTTGATGTCAGGAAAACTTTTCTTTTTGAGGCAATCAGACTTAAGTGACTTGCCCAGGGTCACATAGCTTGTAAGTGTCTGAGATCAGATTTGAACTCAGGTCTTCCTGACTCCACGCCAGTGCTTTATCCACTGCACCGTGTAGGTACCCCAGGAAAACCTTTCTAACTAGAACTGCCCCAAAGTGGAATAGAATGGGCTACCTCAGGAGATATTGAGTTCCCCATCACCAAGGTCTCCAAACAAAGGCTAAGTGATCATTTCTTGAGTAGGTGAGATCCTTGTTCATGTAGGTCTTAGACTAGATCCCTCTGACTCTCATCCCCTCTGAGATTCTGATTCTGGGAAGACCAAATGAGAAAGGAGATTCTGCTTGTCATGACCTCCCCACATGATATTTATCAGCACAGCACAGCCCTTTGGCCAGTTCCCTGCCAGAGGTAATCAGAAAAAGCCTGTGCAGTGGAACTAGGTGTCAGGAGACCTGGGTTCCAGTTTTAGCTCCCTAACTACCTCAGTGCATGGCCCTGGGTGAAAGTCATATCTCTTCTCTGGACTGGAATTTCCTCCTCTGTAAAATGAGAGGATGGAACTTAATGGTCCCTGAGGTCTCTTCCTAATTTGAGATCATCTTCAAGGGCTGGCTAGCCAAGCCAATGCATTAATTTTATCCACGAGGAAGACAAGGCACAGAGAACTGAAATGACTTGTCCAGGGTCATGTCATAGGAAGCAGAGCTGGGATTCAACCACAGCTTCTTTGAATCCCAACCTAGTAATCTTTCCCCTTGTTATTGAGTCACTGGAGTCATGTCCAACTCTTTGTGACACCATTTTGGGGTTTTCTAGGCAAAGATAAAAGAGTGGTTTGCCATTTCCTGCTCATTTTATGGCTGAGAAAACTGAGGCACAGGGTTGAGTGACTTGTCTAGGGTCACACAGCTAGTAAGTGTCTGAGGCCTGATTTGAACTTAGGTCTTTCTGACCCCAGGCCCAGCACTTTGTCCACTGCACCACCTAGCTGCCCCATGCCATGCCGATTCTCATTTCATTGGCCATCCTACTTAGCTCTTAGGAGCTTCAGTTTAAATGGGGCTTCCATTACTGAACCCAAAGAGATGAAATTCTCATGGTGATATCCCAGGCACTGTGATGGGGAAGTTGACATTTGGTGGCAGAGGAGGGAGGAGAAGGAATAGCTGAGGGTGGGAAGATGAGGGTTCCTACTGAGAGGCAGTGTGGGAAAGCAGAAAGTTAGAGACTTGGTGCCAGGAGAGCCCTGAGTATGAATCCCACTTCTGATGTTGTCTAGCCAAGTAAATTCTCTTAGCCCCTCAAAGCCTCAGTTTTCTCATCTGTAAATCGTAGGTAATAATACCTGTGGTGCCTACCTCACAGGGTTACTCTCAGGAACAAAGAGACAAGATAGGTAGGATGTCTTACAAATCTTATAAGGCTACAAAAATGTTAACTAGTATCATTTTTTATTAATTTATTTTAAACTTCAATACTCAAGCTTAAATATACAATAAGAAAAGAAACACCTACCCAGCAAAACTGAATGTAATCCTTCAGGTTAAAAAATGGTCATTCAATGAAATAGGGGACTTTCAAGCATTCCTGAGGAAAAGATCAGAGCTGAATATAAAATTTGACTTTCAAGTACCAGACTGAAATGAAACATGGAAGAGGTAAACAGGAAAGAGAAATCATGAGACTTATTAAGGTCGAACTGTTTACATTCCTGCACGGCAAGATGCTATTTGTAACTCATGAGTCCTTTGTCAATATTAGGGTAGTGGGAGGGAAAAAAAATTATTTGTATGTATAAACAGACAGATAGATAGAGGGTACAAGGTGAGTTGAAGATGAAGGGGTGATATCTGGAAAATAAAATTAAGGTGTGAGAGAGGATTATACTGGGAGAAGGAGAAAGGGAGAAGAAGAATGGGGTAAATCACCTCACATGAAATAGACAAGAAAAGGTTCTTACAGTAGAGGGGAAACAGGGGAAGGTGAGAGGAAATGAGGGAATCTTATTCTCATAGGATTTGGCTTAAGGAGGGAATAACATACACATTCAATTGGGTATGGAAATCTGTCTTACCCTACAGGAAAATAGGGGGAGAAGGGGACAAGAGAGCAGGGGGCTGATAGATGAGAGGGCAGATTGGGGGAGGGGAGAGTCAGAAGTAAACACTTCTGAGGAGGGACAGGGTCAAAAGAGAGAATAGAATAAATGGGGGCCAGGATAGGATGAAGGGAAATATACTTAGTTTTTCACAACAGGACTACTAGGGAAGTGTTTTGCATGACTGCACATCTATGACCTGTATCGAGATGCTTGCCTTTTCAATGAGAGTGGGTGGGGAGGGAGGAAGGGAGAAAACTTGTAACCCAAAGTTTTAAAAACACATGTTAAAAAACAAAAAATAAAAATAAATTTAAAAAATAAGAAAAGAAAAAGAAACATATAAACTTAAATATAAAATAAGAAAAGAAAAAAAAGCATTGTCAGGTGCACAGCAAAATGTAAGACAGGATACAAAATACATAGCAATAAATTTTCATTTCAAGAAAGCCTATATAATAAATCCTACACATTGTGTTCAGAACTGCCTGTGTTTTCTTTGCTTCCTTATAAGTTTTCTTTTGTTCTCTGCTGTGCACTTTTTACTTTATTCTTTTCCCCTCCCCCCATCAAGAAATCTACAAATAAGTACATATATTTTGTATTATACACACATATACATAAATACATGCACACACATATATACACATATATACAAAGTTGTATATATAGATAGATAGATACATATATACACATACACACATGCACACATATACTTAGATATCTATAATCATACTGATATGTAGACATATACATTCATATGCATCTATGTAAAACCATACTATATTTATTTGTCTTCTATTTCTCTGAAGGTGGATAACACCTTCCTTCATAAGTCCAAGTCTTTCCATATTTTTCAAGTCTACCAACTCATCATTTCCTTCACCACAACAATATTCCAATCTTAGACAGTCTAGTAATTTTAAATAGTCTAAAACAATATTGATTAATATGATCTACATATAGTGTAGTTTCCTCTATTTTCCTGGTTTGACTAAATCTATTTTAGCTTTAACTTTGTCTGAGATCATGATTACTACCCCACTTTTTTTTCTAATAAATTCTGCTCCTGATCTTTGTTTTGTGTTTCTGTGTATCTCTTATTTCCTATTCCTCCTGACTCCTCTATTTTACTTCTCCCCGATACTTTGCCCTTTCTATTACTTAACCTAGTCCCTTCCAAAGAACCCTCTCTTACCTTCTCCCTCCACTCTTCTTCTTTACCCTCTTATTTTTCTGTGAATTTAGAAGACTTTTATAGCCTTCCAAATATATGTTACTCCCTCTTTATCCCATTCCCATTAATCTAGATACCCTTCTATGCCCCTCCTTTATTCTATTTCCTCACTCTCTTATTTTTTTATACATTTAGAAGACTTTTATTCTCTTCTAAATGTACATAATGATCTTTAACCCAGATCCAATGTGAGTATGGTTCCCTCTAAAAATCCTTCCCTCCTCCCTATCCCCTTAGCCTTTTATTTCTTTCTGAATTTAGAAGACTTTTGTACCCTTTTAGATAAATATGTATTGTTCCCTCTTTAATCCATTCTCAATAAGAGTAGGGTTCCAGAACTACCGGCCCTTCTCCTCTATTTAATTTCTGTCAGTTCTTCCTCTTGCACCTCATTTGTATAAGATAATTACTCTTTTTACCTTTTCCTAAACAGTTTTACTTTTTAGAATCAATCATACTCAAGTCTACCCCAACCTTTCTTTTGAACTACCCAAGTACTAATAACAATCTTAGACATACATTTATATTTCCTCATATAAAAAGGAAACAGTCTGTCCTTACTGAGTCTCTTGTAATTAGTCTTTAATATGTACCTTCTATTTCTCTTGTATCATGGATGTCAAATTTTCTATTAAGTTTAGGGGTTTTTTGCAACAAAATCTTGAAAGTCTGGCAATTCATTATGTCCATTTTTTTTCTATTCAGTGTTAACTTTGCTGGATATGATATTTTGAGCCACAACCACTATATATAGTATTCCAAGACCTGCAGTCTTTTAGTGTCCCTGCTGCTAGGTCTTGTGTGATTTTAACTGTGGTACCACCATATTTGAATGTTTTTTTTCTTGTTGCTCATATTTTTTCCTTAAACTGGGGGGGTTCCAGAATTTGACTATGATATTCCTGTAGGTTTTCCTCATAGAATCTCTTTCAGGTGGTGATCAGTGGATTTTTTTCTATTTCTACTTTCCCTCTTGTTCTAACACATCAGACAATTTTCTTTATTTATTTCTTGTATTATTGTATCAAGATTCTTTTCTGATTGTAGCTTTCAGGTAGTCTGATTGTTCTTATATTTTCTCTTCTTGATCTGTTCTCCAGCTCAGTTTTTTTCTTATGAGATGTTTCACATTCTCTTCTATTTTTTTTCATTCTTTATATTTTGTTTTATTATTTCTTTGTCCTTATAACTTCACTGGCTTCCTCTTGCCAAATTCTAATTTGCAAGGAGTCATTTTTTAATTTAAGATTCTGGGGCAGCAGGGGCAGCTAGGTGGTGCAGTGGATAGAGCTCCAGCCTTGGAGTTAGGAGGATCTGAGTTCAAATCTGGCCTCAGACACATAACACTTAACTAGCTGTGTGACCCTGGACAAGTCATTTAACTCCATTGCCTAGCCAAAAAAAAAAGATTCTGGATTCTTTTTCTAGTTGGTTGACTTTCTTTTCATAATAATCTTGTTTTTCTTGGATTATTCTTATTTTTTTAAAATTTTCCTCAATCTCTCTCATTTGATTTCTGAAGTCTTTTTAAAGTTCTTCTGTGAATTCTTCTTGGGTCAGTGACCATTTGACATTACACTTTGGAGTAGGAGAAGCTTTTTTGCCTCAGTATCCTCCTCTACAGACAAACCCCAGTCTTCTCTATTCCATATATTCTCTATTCTATAACTTTCTATAGTTGAGTTCTTTCTCCTTTGCCTGCTCATCTTTCTTTCTTTCTTTCTTTCTTTCTTTCTTTCTTTCTTTCTTTCTTTCTTTCTTTCTTTCTTTCTTTCTTTCTTTCTTTCTTTCTTTCTTTCTTTCTTTCTTTCTTTTTTTGTAGTAGCTTATTATTATAATCACCTTTAGTCCTGGAGTATGGGGGATGGTGCATTTGACCTCAGATCCTCCTTCAGTTCTCCCTTTTAGCTTGGAACTGAAACTAAGAACTCCACCCTCCTATAAGTGCCCACAGCCAGTGGGCATACCCCCTACTGCTTTTGCACTCACCATAAGTGTACTGGTTCCTTCTCAGTCAGGACCAAGTCTCAGCAGCACAGCTGGACCTGGAATGCTTTATCAACAGAGGTTCCCTCAATTTTCCCCCACTCAGACTCTGGACTCCCCATACTGTATGGGAGATGAAAATTCCTGTGGCTGGGGTGAGGTTATCTCCCAAACCAGTTAGCCCCATGGCTTGCCACATATTGTTTAAGCTAGCCACTGTTCTGCCCCAACTCTTGTTTGTTTTAGCCAATCTACATATGCCCTGAGGTGCTATTTTGTCTTGTTTGCAGGGGAAATCTGGAAAGCTTGGAATTTTCTGACCTACTCTGCCATCTTTCCAGACTCCTCTTTTCAACTAGTATTATTTCTGGGCTCTCAATTAAGTTCAGCATACATTTACTAGTATGTAGCATGTGCAGAGCTGTGTTAGTTGTTGAGGTAGATATGGTTCCAAAAGCAAAAGTCTCTGGCCTCATAGAACTCCCAGTCTCACCATGGAACATCTCTCTGCCCTTCAACCCCTTTTCACCTTCATGAGTTCCTCCTGGGGCTTCCGTTTTGAAGAGAGGGTCAGAGGGGCCACCTTCATTCTTCTCTAGCCTTTGCTTCTGACTCTCTGGTCTCAACACTCTGCCCCCACAAAGGGGCCTCTGTGCCTCCCCCCCTTTTCAGCTCTATGTGTGTTTCCCCCCACTACAATGGAAGCTCTTTGAGAGCATAGATTGCCGTTTTTGGCCTATATTTTCTGGCACAAAGTAAGTACTTAATGCTTGTTGACTAATTGAAGCGCTGATAGCCATAATACACCATGTTCCATGATAGGTTCATTTGAGAAGTGCAAAACAAATGATTGTAAGATGTTTGCTGCTAAAAGGCCATGGGGTGTAATGGGAAGAGTTTGGTACCTAGAATTAGGAGCTTTGGGTTCAAAATTTGGGCCAAATACTTAGTAGCTGTGTGATTATGGGCAAGTCACTTAACCAATCAGAGATTTAGATCCCTCAGGTTGTAGCTAGGAAGGCATTTTGTCAATCTTATGTCCTTACGTAGACATGAGTTGTTACTCCCAAGAAAACCAAGGAAAACTTCTTGGAAGGGGTCAGGTGCAAAAGCTAAGAGCTAGCATTTATATAGAGCTTTAGGCTGGCCACATCCCTTCCTTTGATCCTTACGACAACATTAGGAGCTAAATGCTATTATTATCCCCATCTCAAAGAGAGAATAAGAATAATCTGGCCATAAAAGTGCTGGGTACACACCAAGTGCTTAATAAATGTCTACTGATTGATAACTCCAAATGAGGAACTAGACCAATAGAAGTGGCTTGCCCAGTGTCATATAGCTGGTGTCTAAGGCAAGTTTTGAACTCACGTTTCTCTGCTTCTGCCTCTGACCTCCATCCACTGTACAACCTAACTGCCTTGGCTCTAGAGGATTGTTAGGAATTCAGTTGGTGCTGGGGATGGTGTGGAAAGGATCCTAGGGAATAGGGTTAGCCAAAAGAAGGAGGCACAAAAAATGTAAGAGGTATATAGGAAGGGCAGGTACAGAAGTTGGTTAGAGTTAGAGTACATTGGGTCAAGGCTAGCAAGATAGGCTGGCAGCAGATTGTGGAAGGCCTTGAATGACAGACTGAGGAGTTTACTTTGTAGGCAACAGAGAGCCACTGAAGGATTTTAGATAGATGAATGACATGGCTAAGCCTGTAAATAAAGAATGTTGGTCTGGTAGTTTTAGTGTGGATGATTTGGAAGGGGAAGAGAGTAGAGGAAGGTCTAGTAAAAAGATATTACTAGTGCCTGTGGGTAGCTACCTACTCTGCTCTCCAGAAAAGTGTCTAATTCTAGCTGTGATGGGATGCCAACTGGAATCAGGGAGGAGGAGGAGGATAAGATGAACTCAGGAGGATCGAACAGTCACTCTGCCTAGAACTCTGAAACACCCTGAAAGGAGCCTTGTAGCAGAAGGCTCCAGGATTAGCTATCCTAATATAGCCCTCCCTTTCTTCTCTAATCTAGGGAGTCCCACCCAAAGAGCCAGGTTGGCCCAGGCTTTGTATTGAAACCCCACTAAGGTTTTTCGGTTCTTCATCTTTCTTTTTCGAAGAGAACCAATGACATCACAATGTAATAGATGACATTTTGACTTGCTCATGAATTGGATTAAGGGCTAAGTATCATGGTGAAAAAACGCAGAGAGTTCTTATCCCTGGATCTCAAAGTGCTTTGCTCACTCTTGACCCAGTCCTTCCCTATCCAATGTCTAGTCTAAAGCCAGTTAATTAAGGAGAGACAGCATGGAAAAGGTTGGAGCTGATGGTTTCCCTCCAGAGGCATGTTCTGGGCTCCAGCCTTCTCAGAAAAAGGGCCCCAGCCTCAGCAAAGGACTGTCACCTCATCGGATGGTTTTGCATATCATTTGCATACCGCTTTGTGGGCATGGGGACTTCCAGGTGTTTCCTGTCTGTAATGACACTTTTCTGGAAAGAATGGTAACCACCCATTCGTGCCCCAGAACACACCAGTTCAATTCTCTCCCAGGTTCCCAGGGGGAACTTCCTCTTCATTCAGACAGAAAGGGGGTCTTCACCTGCATCAAGATAAGCACCAGGGTCTAAACATGGAGGGTGATGGCTGGCCATTTTGGAAGCTCCATGAGGGGAGTCATTTTTGACTTCTATATCCCCAAATCCTAGGCTCTCTGAGGTGGAAGGGACCTACAATCCAACTGGTCCCTGAACAGGAATCTTTTGGGGTAGGGGAAGGTTGCAGGCCATAGGCTATGCACTTACTAAGAAAGGAATAAGTTCAGAAGTAAGCAACAGCTGTGTATTTCACACCCTCCCCTCCTTCATCCAGGGCAGATCAGGGTCTCAGTTTCAGCTCCTAGACCAGTCTGAAGCCTACAGAGGAATAACTAGGCAGGCATACCAGAGCAAAGGGAAGCCAACAGTTCTGTCATACCCTGTTACTCAGATGCAAACCAAGGTCAGAAACTTGAAGAACTCTGCTAAGGGGAGCAGTGACCAGACTGCCCAGCCTTAGACTGCTGCGAGAGCACAGGAAGCTTGCCAGTCCCCAGCCAGAGCTTTACCTGAAATCCTCAAATAACGGAATTCTTAACACTCCAAGAAAAAAGTAGCAGGACCAATACCAAAACTCCCCTCCAAAAGTGCACAGAGCCTAGCCCTAGCATCAAGTCTAAAGTCAGGAAGTAGGCTGGAAGAATGAGCAAACAAAAAAAAGAATCCCAACTTAAAAAAACTATTATGATCACAAGGATGCTCAAGATACAATCCTCCCCCACCCCTCCAAAAGAGAAGAACTCCAAACCATCTACAAATAAAACCAAGAATAACAGTTTGGTCACAAATTCACTTAGAATTCCTGGAAGAGATGAAGTGAGAACTTTAAAAAGAATTTTTAAAGTGGGGTATCTAGGTGGCACAGTGGATAGAGAACTGGCCCTGGAATCAGTAGAACTTGAGTTCAAATCCAGCCTTAAACACTTACTAGTTGTATGGCCCTGCACAAGTCGCTTAACCCCTATTGACTAAAAAAAAAAAAAGAAGAGTTTTAAAATGTTTTCATAAATGAAATGAGAGCACTAGTGGAAAAAATTGGAAAAGAAACAAGAGTTATGGAAGAAAGAATTGGAAAGGGATTTGGAATTGGAAAGAATTGGAAATTGCACAAGAGGTATAAAACTTTGTAAAAACAATAAACTCCTTGAAAATGAAAATGGACCAAAGAGAAACCAATGACCCCAGGAATTGAAGAGAAATATTAAAACAAAATCAGAAGATGAAAGAAAGAAAGAAAGAAAGAAAGAAAGAAAGAAAGAAAGAAAGAAAGAAAGAGAGAGAGAAAGAGAGAAAGAAAAGGAAGGAAGGAAGGAAGGAAGGAAGGAAGGAAGGAAGGAAGGAAGGAAGGAAGGAAGGAAGGAAATAAAGAAAGGAAGGAAGAAAGAAAGAAAGGAAGGAAGGAAGGAAGGAAGGAAATAAAGAAAGGAAGGAAGAAAGAAAGAAAGAAAGGAAGGAAGGAAAGAAGAAAAGGTAAGATGTTTCATAGCAAAAACAACTGACTTGGAAAATAGATCAAGGAGGAAAAAATTAAAGATCACTGGACTATCTGAAATTCATGATCAAAAACAAACAAACAAACTCCAGAGTCTAGACATCATATTTCAAGAAATTTTAAAAGAAAACTACTCAGATCTCTAAGAACTAGAGGCCAGAGTAGGAGAGAGAGAATATTTGCATTGCCTTCCTCATAGGCTTAGAAATAAACTCTAGTACCATTGAAATATGAATTATTCTTGGGCTCACACCCAAACACTAGCCAAAAGTCTTGGTTCTCTTGTTAATCTCCTCTTTCTACTGTGTGGACCTAGACTGACCTAAAATTTACCATCTTGGAGCACATCAAATGACATTGATCTATATGATATGATACCATACAACATAATGGGAGATGATGTGATAAGATGATACAATCCAATTTCATTGCACATTCCCTTGTTTGTGATTTATTTGAATTTGGGGTCAGAGGACCTGAGCTCTAATTTCTGCTCTCTCATTTATTGTGTGAACTTGGCTGAACCCCTTGTTCACTGTAAAGTGAGAGGGTTAAACCAACTGAGGTCCTTTCAGTTCCAAGCCTTCTGCTCTTCTAACCCTGTCTCCCCTAGCAAACTTCTCTCCCAGTCTCCCTCCACAGCTAACCAGCTCATGGCTAGGACCCAGAAGGTCTCAGTGAAGACTTGTTGGGTGGGATGCCAGGGAAAAAGCACCTGCTCTGGAGTTGTGAAACTGAGTTTGAACCTCAGCTCTGTCACTTGCTACCTGTATCGCCTGGATTAAGTCAATTTACCTCCATAAACCTCAGTTTCTTAACTGTAAAAAGGAGTTGGGTTAGGGGATCTCTTTTAGTTCTAAAAACTTGTGACCCTATAACTAACTGGCTGAATTAAACTTAACAGGTATGCAGCCCCTATTATGTGGTAGGAGGAAGGCATACCAAGATGAAAAGTGATTAAAATGGCTGACTGCCTTCAAGAAGGTTATAAATCCAGACTCAAGATTCTAGGGGGAAAACGTGTAATTCTAGATTCAAGATTTGCAAGGAGTTTACAAATAGAGGGGAGAAGATAGCATGAGTCCACTGACTGCCAATACAAAGGAGGGTGTCATTTGGTGAAGGGCAGTGTCAAAGTGCTGGGATCTGAGGCTGAAGAAGAAACCAAGAAAACCATCTCCTCCTCCTCCTCCCCCACCTCCTCTTCCTTCTCAGCCCCTCCCTCCCTGCCCCCACCCTGGCTGCTCCCAGCCTTCTAGGTGCTGAGGATTCCCATGAAGGAGATTAAGATTCCAATCCAAATTCAGGCATCCTCTGGGAGTTTCCAACTCTCATTTCTAACTACTAGTTGTGGGGGCATGACCTTGTTAGACAGTCTCTGTTCATAAATCTACTCCCCAGGGTCTCTACAGCTGGGACCACCCCCCACATCATCCTGGCGGGGAAGGAGGCTCTCTCAGGATCAAGCCTCTTCTCTCACAATGCAGGCTCCCAGATGGCAAGGTCCCATCTCCTCAGACTGGGAGGTCCCTGAGGGCAGAGGCAAAGTCTTAATTTTCTTTTAGAAGTTTTAAGGAGAGAGAACGCACACATCTGCAAAATTACCTAAAGAATTACCCAAAGATAAACACATCTTGGCACTAAAAAGTGACCAAAAAAAGGAGTGTAGACTCTCAGGGCTAGAAATGGTTAGAGAAGGGAGAGATCGCTATGTATCTGGGTGCTCCAGGAAGACTTCCTAAGAAGGTTGGTGGGTGAGCTGGCCTTTGGACAAGTTAAGCAGGGTGGTTATGGAGGGTGTCCCATGAGAGAGGAGGAGCAAGGAATTCATTAATGATCAATCTGGGACTAAAACCTTGGCAATTGGGAGCTCCTAGCACTAAGTCTGGCTGGGACCTTTACTGGTCCCAGGGCTGTCCCACAATAGAGAAAAGAGACTCTAAGGCATTGAGGGGTATAAGGTTACTGCTCTCCTGGGAAGTCTCTAGATTTGCATAGACTCTCAACAATTTCCTCTTGGCCAACAGCTCAAAACAGCTACAGGAGACAGAGAAAAAGAAGGGGCATCTGGGTTCCCAGTCTAGGGGACTTCATGGTGTGACCTTGGGCACATTGAACTCTTAGGCTTTAATTTCCTCCTCTTAAAAACAGAAGGGATCTCTCTTTTTTGGGGGCAATTGGGGTTAAGTAACTTGCCCAGGGTCACACAGCTAGTAAGTGTCAAGTGTTTGGTCTGAGGCCGGATTTGAACTCAGGTCTTCCTGACTTCAGGGCTGGTGCTCTATCCACTGCACCACCTAGCTGCCCCTAGGGATCTCTTTTAAGCTCAACATTAAGATTCTATGGTGATCCGGCTACCATAATCTCATCCTGACAAGGACCCATTTGGAGAAAAGGCACTTAGAAAGGGTCTAGTAACTCCAAAGTGCTACATAAGTGGGAGGTGTTCTTCTAGAGGAAGGACAAAAGACCAACCATGATCTGTCCTATTGATCTCCTATTCCCTCAGTTCTTTATACTGACCCATTACCAGCCTTCCCAAAAGCTGTGTTCGTTTCCACTCTTGCACAAATGTAGGATGCCTTCTTGAGTTAGAGGTGAAACAATCCAACCATAATTCTCCTTGCATTCATTTCCAATTCATTCATCAAAGGCTCCCAGTGGGCCCTGTGTAGAGACAAGTAGAGACTTGTCTGCCTCACTGCACCTGGACAATGCATTCTACCCAGCCTCCTTCCTCTCCTCTGCAACACATACAAACCCTCCTTATATACATACACACCTTATATTTGTTTTCCTTCCCTCATTATTTCACTTACACATAAATCCTCCATACACACACATATATTTCTCTCTCACCCTTCATTCTCATATCTAGAGAAGGCAGGGAAGGGAGGGGAAAATATGAGGAAGGATGGGTCTGGAAGGGAAGGCTCAGAGTCAAGGACTGACCAAGACTTTGGATGGTACGGAGTTCATGAGGCCTTCTAGTCCAACTGCCTTATTTTACAGATGGGGAAACTGAGGCCAGAGAAGTGAAATGATTTGTTCAAGGTCTCAACTGGTAGTGAGTATCAGAGCTGAAATTTGAACCCAAGCCCTCTCTCTACAAATCTAGCTATCTTTCCACCAAAGCACACTGCCTTGGTGTAAACTGAAGGAGTCAAGGTAAGTGGAGCTCAATTGTGGGGCCACCAAACAGGTAAAGTATTCAAACAAGTAGCAGGTATTGGAGTAGGGCCTTAGAGTCAAGTCCTCTGACTTCAGAGCCAGTGGCCTTTCAGATAAGCTTCATGTGCCCCCCTGAGGGAGCAGGCAATCTGTCATGTGTAGTTCAGCTGGGGACTGGGACCCTCTGAGAGCACAGGCAGGTATTAGCTCAACTCTAGGGTGGAACACCATGCTAAGAAACCTCTAAACTCTGCATGACTTTTGATCCAGCTATGCCACTGCTAGGTCTATACCCTAAAGATATCAAAGAAAGAGGAAAAGACCTATATTTACAAAAATATTTATAGCAGTTATTTTTGGTGTTGATAAAGAACTAGAAACTAAATGGAAACCCATCAACTGGAGAATGTGACCGAATACTATTGTGCTCTAAGAAATGACGAAAGGGATGAACTCCAGGAGAGGAACCTGGGAAGAATTCTGTGAACTGATGCAGAGTGAAGTGAGCAGGACCAGGAGAACACTATTTATACCATAGAAACAACAGTGTAAAGACAACATTGAAAGGCTTAAGATCTCCTACCAACACCATCCATACCACAGGTGCTTAATGAATGTTTATTGGGTTGAACTGCACAACCTGATCTAGTGTTATGTTCTGTTTTACAATCCATCTCTCTTTATTCTTGTATCTGAGTAAATAATCCCTTCCCAACCAGACTTTGCACTCTCTGAGGTGAGGGAGTGTTCTCCCCTACTGTTGAGCTAACGTGTAATTGTGTACTGGAAACAGGGCACAGGATGGTGCCACTGGCAAAAATGGTGAGGTCAGAAGGAAGGACAGGTGGGGGAAAGATAATAAATGGAGTTGGGGACTAGTGATTTGAAGCTGGATTTCTCCTACTTACATAATGAGAAGGACTAATCTTGATGTCAGCCCTTATCCCCAAGACATCCCTCTCCGCCATTCAAGTGCTCTTAAAGATTTACAAGCACTCCTTGGCCAGGAATCAATAACCTGAGCTCGCAGATAGCCTTTCCTGAGTGCCAATTGGCTGGGGCACATTGGCCTAACTTGTGGGCGGCTTTTTCTCACTCATGAATGGTTTTCAGCCTTGGCACCTATTGAAGACTTTCAGCAGCCTTAGATGTAAGGGATGGGGGAAACCTGTGATGGGTTGACTCTCATAATGACTTAAAGATGATATATTGTTGGTAACATTGGGAGGTGGGGGTTATCTCACTAAGGTTTGTCTGCTCAGCTTGATTACTAATAAATATCCTGGGAATGACCTTGACAAAAATTACTTTTATTTTAAATTGTGTGTTTAGGGTGGGGACAGAGATCAAGAGAGGGAGGGGGTAGCTTTTGCAGAAGTTAGAAGAAAAAGAGGGGGAAAACCATGTTACATTTTTGACAAGCAAATTTATGAGGCTACCCCAGCTATGCTTCAAAAAAACCCTATTAACTCTTATCATGAAAGTACAAAGGATTATCCTGAACCCTACTCAATACAGAAGTTCCTTCTTAGGAAAGGCATCTCCAAAAATAAGACTTGCAGTCACAGTTTCAATATCGAAGTAACAATAGTGACAATGTTGGCTCTCTCCATCCCTTGGTCTCCCTTGCACAGGTGGCGATTCATTCAGCAGCAGCGCCTCAGATCCTGGGCTGGTTTACAGCAGGCAAAATAAGGCACTGGTGGATTTTGTTCAAGAGGAAGTAGAGGCATGGGTCTTGACAATTTTTCAAAGAGTTTGCTGGGTAGGAAGGAGAGAGGTGGGCTGCTTCCTGCAAGATACCCGACGAAGAGAGGCTGGTGACTGGAGCAAGGTCATGGAGGAAGTGGGACAAATGAGCCCAAGGCCACAGTATCCTTTACTATGAGATGATGCAGGGGGCAGCTAAGTGGTGCAGTGGATAGAGCACTGGCCCTGAAGTCAGGAGGTCCTGAGTTCAAATCCGGCCTCAGACCAAACACTTGACGCTTACTGGCTGTGTGACCCTGTGCAAGTCACTTAACCCCAATTGCCTTAAAAAAAACACTATGAGATGATGCAGGAGAGAAAGGGACAGATAATGGTCTTGAGAAATTTGGAGGAATGGAATTGGGGGCTTAAAGGAGAGTCCACTGGATGGCCTTGGTCTTCCCAGAGAAGCTGAATGACCTGTTCAGTGTGTGTGTGTGTGTGTGTGTGTGTGTGTGTGTGTGTGTGTGTGGGAGGGGAGGGAATGCAGATATATCCAAGCATTTGAGGAATGAGGATTATGAGATCCTAGATCTGGAGCTGGAAGGGGCATTATAGGCTATCAAGGCCAACCTCTCCATGTTACAGATTGGGAAACTGAGGCAGAGGGAGGTGAGTGACCCAAGGTCGCACAAGTAGTGTCAGAGGTAAGATTTGAACCCAGGTTCTCTGGCTCCAGAATCAGTGTGCTCCTTCTAGAGGAAAAGAGTTTACAACATGTATTGTGAAGAATCTTAGGATACGCTTAAAGGAAGGAGGCTCCTTGCCCAAAACAAGGGAGGTGGCAGTCTTGTTTTATTCTGCCCTGGTTGAACTATAGAGGCTTCATCATCTTGCCACAGTTTCTAACAAACTAGGGACCAGAGAAGGGGAATGAACCTGCTTATGGGTTCATAGATTTTTAGAACTGGAAAGGCTCTTAGCACAACCCTCTAATTTTACTCCAAAAAATTTTTTTTAAATTTATTTTTGTTTTATGGGCAATTGGGGTTAAAGCGACTTGCCCAAGGTCACACAGCTAGTAAGTGTCAAGTGTTTGGTCTGAGGCCAGATTTGAACTCAGGTCCTCCTGACTTCAGGGTTGGTGCTCTATCCACTGTGCCACCTAGCTACCCCACCCCCCCAAAAAAAATTTTAACAGGAAAATATTTACAGAAAAGTCAACTGAGGCACATAGAGATATAAGAAATCTGAAAAAGGTCACACAGCAATGAATAACAGAGCCAAGACCGTTTGAAAAGCAGTTGTAGCAGGAAGGGTACAATATAATAATGATAGCTAACATTTACATAATGCCTGCCTGCTATGTGCCAGTCCACAAATATTATCTCATTTGATCTGCACAACAACCCTATGAAGTAGATACTATTATAACCCTCATTTTACAGATGAGAAACTGAGGCAAACAGAGGTTAAGTGGCTTGTCCAGGGTCACACAGCTAGTGTCTGAGGCTAGATTTGAACTCAGGTCTTTGTAACTCCAGGCCTGGCACGCTATCCACTATGCCACCTAGCTGCCCATATATAGAGATGTAAAACGTTAAGAAGTACCAAGGCATACTAGGTAGCATTAGGAAGATGAAGGTTTAGGTCTTAGATTCTGGAAGCTGGTGATTCAAAGCCTGTTTCTCACCCATACTGGCTGTATAATGGTAGGCAAATGACTTAACCCTTCAGTGCTCCCAGACTACCCTCTAAGACTACAAGCTATATAGGTCTGTTAGGCATCACTGGGGGTGGGGATTTGCCTACCAGGAATTCCCCACACTTGTAACCACAAATCCCCAGAAACTAATGTTAGAAAGTCTTAGTATAGGGCTTTTCCCATGCTGGCCAGTTCTGTTCAGGAGAATATTCTGTAGCCCAGGGTAACTCAGACAGAGGCAGAGACAACGAGTCACATTGATACTGTGCTTTTAACAATATGTTGTACGGATACATATTTCCCAGTGCATTTTCAAATACTTGCTCCCAGAGCCCCCCGGGAGGCAGCTGATCCAAGAATTATCACCTCCATTTTATAGATGATGAGGTTTAGAGAGCCAGTGACTCACCCAGGGTGACACAGTCAATGAGGAAAAGAATTGGGATCCTAAGGTCGAGCCCCCTTTGCACCATCTGCAGCCTAGTTTCTAGGAATGAACTTGTACTTGGTGATGCAATATCCATCTCCAGTTTTTCTTTCTGGAGCTCCATGATTTCTTCAAGTCCATAGCAACAGCAGGGACCACTCTTTTCTATTTCCCTTCTTCCCTCCTTCTTTCCCTCCTCCTTTCTTTCCCTCTTTATTCCCTTCCTTCCTTCCCTCTTTCCTCCCCTCTCTCCTTCAGTCCTCTCTTCTTTTTTCCTTTCTTCCTTCATTCCTTTCCCTCTTCCCTTCCCTCCTTCTTTCCCTCCTCTCCTTCCTTTTGTCCTCCTCCCTTCCCTCTTTCTTTCTCCTCCGTCTTCCCTCCTTCCTTCCCTTTTTCTTTCCTTTCTTGATGTCTATTATATGCAAGATCCTGCACTAGGTGCCCTGGGAGAGACAAAGCTTAGCTTCCTAAGCTTCAGAGAATCCCAGAGAATCTCAGAATTGGAAGAGACCTCAGTGAAATCCAGTCCAATCCACACCTGAGCAATGATTGACATGCTTCACAGTGGTCATTCAGCCTTTGCTTGAAGACCTCCAGTGAGGAAGAACCCAATAGCTCATCTCATCCCACTTTTTCATAGCCATAATTGTTAGAGCTTTTTTCCCTGTATGGAGCCAAGATGTGCCTTTCTGTAACTTGTAAACACAACTCCTAGTTCTGAACTCTGGGGGCCAACCGTGCCTCATCTCACTTTCAAATAATTTTGAGATAATTGAAGGCAGCTATCATATGCTTCCCAAATCTTCCCTTCTGCAGGTTATATATTCCCAACTTCCTCAACTAACATCTAAATGGCTTCACCTTGAGACCTTCACCCTTCTGGTCACCCTTCTCTGGATGATGTCCATGTCCCTCCTAAAATCATCTCCAACTGTGAAAACAGACAAATCTGCCAACATGGTCTGCTCATCCTATAGCAAAGAAAGACCATTGCCTCCTCAGTTCGGGATTCTAGATTTCTTATTCAGTTTGAGATCACATCTGCCTCTATTGCTTATCATGTCGTACTGATGACTAATATAGAATTTGCAGTCTACGAAAGCCTTCAGTTCTTCCCCCCACCCCCACCCCCAATAAATAGCTGTCTAGCCATGGCTCTCTCATCCTAGACTTACAAAATTGATTTTTGGAACGCGATGTAAGACATCACATCTCGGCTTGTTAAATTTCATCCCATTGGATTCAGACAACATTTCTAGCTAGTCCAGATCTTCTTGGATCTTACCCTGTCACTCAATATGTTAGCAACATCTTCTAGCTTTATTCATCTGCAAATTTGATTAGCATGCCATTTATGCCTTTATTCAAGTCACGGATAAATGTATTGGAAAACACAAAGTCTCTGGAGACCCCCTTCCAAGTTAATAGCCAACCATTAGCAACTAATTTTTTTTAGCTCTGGGTATTCAGCCAGTTCTAATTCACCTAACATTATTATCCTCTAGCCCATATATTTCTGTTCTGCTCGTAAGAATGGCATGAGAGACTTTGTCAAATACTTTGCTAAAAATCTAGATTGGATTTACATTATTCCCTTCATTCACCAGTCTGGTTTCCCTGCTAAAAAAAACTCCAAGTTTTTACTGCTGACAGTGTATTTACCGACCAGAGGGGAATGTTAGACAAGTGTATAAGATGCTAGAATTAAGATCTTTCCAAAACCAATCAGGAAGACTAGACTGTCTCCTGAAAAGATGTCATCATTCGAAGACTGATCAATTGTTAGAGCTGGAAGGAACCTTAGAAAACAACTAATTAAACGATCTAGTTTTATAAATGAGGAAAGAGGTGAAATGGCTTTTCCACACTCACGGTCAGATTTTGCATCCCAGCCAACCCTAACATTCTGTGATTCTGTGACAGTTGTTTATTCATTTTTGTTTCTCTTGGGGCACCTAGCACAGAGCCTCACACATAGCAAACCTCAGTAAGGGAATGAATGAATGAATGAATGAATGAATGAATGAATGAATATTAGAGAATCACCCAATTAACAATCACTTATAGCTCTACTCTTTGTCATGGCTAAACTCCTTGAGACGGCCATCTTAACTCTGTAGTCTGCCTTCTGACTTCATCATTCAATAGAAATCTCTCTCCAAAGTCACTAATGACCTCTTAATTGCTGAATCTAATGGCCTTTTCTCAGTCCTCATCCTTCTTGACCTCTCTATAGCCTTTGATACTGTTGATCTCTCTCTTCTCTTTAATATTCACTTGTCTCTGGCTTTCTGTGACACTGATGTAACTTAGTTCCATGGTTTGACAAGACACCTTGAACTTACATGTCCAAAACTGAACCCATTATCTTTCCCCTCAATCCTTCCCCCATTCCTAACTTTCCTATTACTGTTGAAAGTACCACCATGGTGGTGGTTCCCCAATGGGAAAAGTCACAGAGAGGTAGACTGAGACTTGATGAAAGAAAAACCTTTCAAATAAGTAGAGCTTTCCCAAAGTGGAATGGGCTGTTTCTGGAGGGCATGTAGTCCTCAGGACCTGATGTCCTCAGGCAGAGGCTTGACAGCCCCATACCTGGAGTGCTGTAGAATGGATTGCTGTATAGGTTGGACTGGATGGTGTCTGGGTGTTAATAACTCAGCCCCATGATGGCTGGGTTCAGCCCAGGCTCTGTAAAAGTGCCAGGTCTAGAATTCAACTAATTCAATTCCATTTAACAAGCATTTATTTTCTTTAAACATCAAGACATTATGCTGGAGGCTTGTGGCTTTTTTTGACACCACTTCTGTTGTTCAGTCATTCAACACGCCAATACCGTTCATGGGGTTTTCTTGGCAAGGATACTGAAGCTGGTTTGTCATTTCCTTTTCTAGAGGCAGATAGACTTGCCCAGTGTCACACAGCTAGTAAGTGTCTGAGGCCATATTCGAACTCAGGTCTTCCTGATTCCGGGCCCAGCATTCCATCCACTGAGCCACCTAAATGCCCCTTAAGAATGTAGGTGAACCAAACAAAATGGAGGCTTCCAGGTCTTCTTTTCATCTTTGTACCAGGGTTCCGATGAGAAATGGAAGAAATCATGATTCTGTGCTGACTGGATCTACTATCAGTTTATGGTTTTGTTTTGCTAGGCAGTTGGGGTTAAGTGACTTGCCCAGGGTCACACAGCTAGTACATATAGTGTGTTGTGTGTCTGAGACCAGATTTGAACTCAGGTCCTCCTGACTTCAAGGTCAGAGCTCTATCCACTGCACCACCTAGCCGCCCCCGTTTATGTTATTAAAATCTCCCCTGGGACTTCACTACAGCAAACCAATCCTTTCCTGCTTCCCTAATCAATTTGCTCTCCCACTCACCACAGTGGTTTTTCCTCCCTTCTCGTGCCTCCCATGGCAACCTCTTCCCTCTCCCTCTCATCTGAGGACTTTGCATTGGAGACTACTCGCCTTGCTAGCAGATTTTCTGGAGACTCGCAGCACTTTGGGAATCTTATTTAATAATAAGATTTGTTTTGCCTTGTGAGAGGGCAATGGAGTATGGAGATGTCCAACAGACAGTTGGAAATGTGGAAATGGAGCCTCTTGGAACCCCAGGCTTCACTGAAGCTCCCGTGCTCCATTGAATGGAAGCCTTCCCCAGTCCCCCTCCTTGTACCTGATTGCTCCATTCAAACTATCATTTGTATAATTGCTGACTAACATATTTTACTTCCTTGGTAAAATATAAGTTCTTCAAAGGCTGGACTTTCAGAAGCTACCTTAAGTCATCTAATTTAAAGTCCCGTTTTTTCCTTATTAAATGTTTTATTGATCCATCATCATCTTCTTCTCCTCCTCCTCTTCCTCTTCTTTCTTCCTTTTCATCATCACTTTTACTTGCCAGTCTCCCTCCCACCCCAACAGAAGCCTCCCTTGTAACAAATGTGCACGAACAAGTACAACAAAGCTTCATCCTGGTTGTGTCTGAAGAGCTACGGCCTCATTTCACAACCAGAATCCACTGCTTATTTACCGTAAGATAGGAGATATATTTCACCTTCATCACCTCAAGTTATAATCTCAATTCTTATGGATGCTGGCCAGATCTGTTCATAAGATCATAGATTCAGAGCTGGAAGGGACCTTTGAGGATGTGAAGGCCATCTCCCTTATATGACAGATAAGGAAGCTAAGGCCTGAGGAGTTGAAGTGATTTGTTTAGGGTTACACAGCTAGTAAATATCTAAGTGTGGGATTTGGACCCAGGTCTTCCTCACTCCAAGTATGGTACCTCATCCATTAAGACACCTTGCTTCTCAAGTCCTGGAGGGAAATGTAGAGCACATTAGGATGGGGGATGGACAGGCTACTACAACCCTGGTAGTGTAGTGGATAAGTCACTGGGCTTGGAGTTAGGAAGACCTGAGTTCAAATCCAGCCTCAGATGCTTATCATGTGACCCTAGGGAAGACACTTTATCTGTACTTGCCTCAAGTTTCCTCAACTGTGCAATGAAGATTATAATAGCACCTATTTCATAGGGTTGTTGTGAGGATCAAATGGGATAATAATTGTAAAATACTTAGCACAGTGCATGGCACGTAATAGGTATTCGATAAATGTTCCCTTCCTGCCTAACCTGTTCTGAGTGGGCAAACGGGATAGTTTGAGAGGAGGGTATGTATGTCCCATAAAACCATACGGAGGCATCTAATCAGCCCTTTTACCTCCTGAGTTCCTCAAGGTCAATTTGGTTCAAATCCAACACATTTATAAAATACCTACTATGTGCTAGGGACTATGTGCTGAGGTTTGGGGATACAAAGCTAGATCAGACCCTGCCCTCAAAGAGCTTACAGTCTAATAGAGGAAAAGAGCAGGTACACAAATAGGGCAATTATGAGGGAAAAGCTGAGTGTAAAGAAGAGATCCTGAAAAGTGCTGTAAGAGATCCGGATTAGTCAGGATGCGGGCCCTTTTTAAACAAGGCCGTGTTGAAAGCCAAACAGAGTTTAAAGGTAAAGGCTAGGTTGCCTCCAGCTCCCCTGCCACCTGTTCTCCACTTTGTCCTTGGACTGAAGCCGGCTTGGCCTACAAAGTTAAGAAACTTCATTGCACAAGCCTACCCCCTCATCCCACCGGCCAGATTTTCAAGGTTGCTGTTGTTCAGCTGCGTACAACTCTCCATGACCCATTTGGGGTTTTCTTGACAAAGATACTGGGGTGGCTGGGCGTTTTCTTCTCATTCTTCTCGTTCAGCTCATTTTACAGATAATGAAACCGAAGCAAACAGGATTAAGTGACTCGCCCAGGGTCACACAGCTAGTAATTGTCTGAGGCCAGATTTGAACTCAGGAAGATGAATCTTCCTAACTCCAGGCTCAGCCCTCTATCCACTGTGCCACCTAACTGTCCCTTAAGAATATAGGTAGAACTAAAGAAAATGGAGGCCTCCAGGACTTCTAGGACAGGGAGGAAGCCTATTTATCAGGTTAGGGGTAGAAGTCCCCTTATCAAACTGATTAAGGCCAACCAACCTTCTTGTCACCCCTGACCTTCCCTTGTCAGGGCACTAGCCCCTTATCTGATAACTGCCTGCTGAATGGGAGTAAGGCAGACTGTGCCTCTGTACAAAGTCAAACAAGCTTTGTGTGCAGGTGGATTGCCTTTTCCCTCCTTTCCAAGGCTGAAGATTCTATTATGACCTCCTTTTTCCCATTGCTCCTTGGCCTCTCCTTCTCTGAGAGACACCTATGGAGGATGGAGGAGAGAGAAGACCCATACTCTTCCCTGAAGACATGGACAAGACAAACAAGAATGGGTCGTATTCGTTTAAGAGTGTGCCCCTTTTAGATTTCAGCAGAGTTAAAAGGTGGGAGAGGTATAGCCTCTCCTTTATTGACCAGGCTTCCTGGGTTCCCTTGGTGAGGGACCTCACTCTTACTTATTGTAACCATCCAATCATTTCACACACCTTCCTCTCTGCTAGGGGAAAGGGACGGAGGTGTGGGGGCTCTGTCAGTCTTTTCCTATGTCATCAAACTGCTCAAAGTCTCCAATTTCATACAAGGTGTGGAGTGTGGCAATTCCACATGAAAGGGACTCACCCTTACATCTCACTGTCTCAGTCTTTGCCCCTTAGCAACAACAATAACAACATCTCACCATCTTTAGCTTTGCTCTGGCCACACCCTTACACTGGCATAACACCTTCTAGTCTACCAAGACCTCACAGCCTGGTGAGAGAGGTATCATTCTCCCCATTTTAGAGACAGGAACCTGAGATCCAGTGGTTTACTCAAGCTTAAGCACAGAGCCTCCTGCTTCCCGTCTTTCGAAAGTTCTACTTTCTGTTTTCCACATGGTTCTACCTCCAGCTTCAAAACACTGGACCCAAGTGAGGTAGGTAGATACCATGGTAACCAAGCCAAATGAGGTCTTGAACAAGCAGGTAATTTGTTGATCATCACAAAGGAAGCCAACATCACAGCACACACCAAGTAGGGTTTTGTTTTTTGACTGGCTTTTTTTTTTAACTTTTTTACTTCCTTCACACCCTGGAGGGTAGGCAGGACGAGCATTATTATACCCGTTTTACAGATGGTTGTAACAAGTGGAGGAAATCCACCTATCAACCCATCATTGACTAATTTTATCACTTACTCAACCTGTTCTTCACCAGCCTTCTCTGTTGCCTCAGAGATGTAGAGATGAGGACGTGTCCTCAAAAATGATTGCTGGAGAGGATCAGCTAAAGACCCTCAGAGTGACATACTGGTGTTGTCTGGGCCTGTAGCTAAGGACTGAGAGGCTCTTTGGCAGAAATTTGATCACTAAATGGTGGGTTCTTTTGGACCTAGCAGCTCCTCTGAAGGGGACCCCTTCAGAGGAGTTGCTAGGTTGTATTCAGTCCCTTCTATGTGGGGTGGGCAGGAAGGAGGCCCTTAGACTCTCTGAGTTGTGGCTGAGGAGTACTGTGTGGGGAGGTGGGGGATGGGAAGGAAGCATTGAAAAGAAGAAAAAAAGTAATTGGAAAGGGGAGAGGGGCGGAAGTTAGGAGATTTCAGACTTCAAAATTTGGCTGAAAACTGAGCTGGGCCCAGGGCCCACTGTGGGCAGTGTAGAAACAGAACTAGATGGGGGAAGGGTGACCACTAGGACACTAGAAACCTGGCCTGGGGCCAGCTCCCAGCGTCCCAACAAAGCAAAGCTCAAGACCTCAGGTTTCACTCTAATCTGGGCACCTCTGTGCTGAGCCTTCAAGCTGACAAGCTGATAATAGGAACTGAATGCCGACCTGGGGGAAGCTCCCAGCCACCTACCTGGCATTGGAATGCACTCCCACCTCCTTTCAGACTGCCAGAACCCTGCATCCTTCAGGGCCCAACTCAGGCCTACCTCCTTCGGGAAGCCCTTCCTGACTCTGCTAGCCTACTTGGAATTCCTGTGGATCCTTGGGATGGGGCTAGGCTTCGTTACCTCCACTGCCAGGATTTTTAAAAATTCTTTTAAATTAAAATGTTATATCATTTTTTTTCACATCATAGTTATTTCCAAATATACACTTCCTTAATACCCCATCCAGTGAGCCCTCATCTTCTCACAATGAAAAGCAGAGTCCCTTAACCCTCCAAGGAAAAACAAAAGATGTATTTATTTCTTCATCCTTTCCCCAAGCCAAAGATCAGTCATTATAATCACACAGTGTTTCACTTCAAAAGTCAAAACAATTTAACCTGACACAGAAAATCAAAATTTAAAAAGAACAGGACAAAGTTAAAATAATATTTGCTTCTCGAGTCAATAGATGAGTAGAGGCATGGCATTTTAGGAAAGTCTTTTTGGCCACTGTGAGGAGAAGGATTGGAGGGGAAGAGAATTTTGGGAGGGATACCAATTGGAGGTTATTGGAAAGTCCAAGGGGTGGAGGGTGATGAGGCCCTGAACTAGGGGTGGCAGCTAGGGGAAGAGATTGAAGAGGACCCCACTAAAAAGATTGGATTGCCACTGATTGGATATGTGGGGGGAGGGGGAGTGAGCAGTCGGAGATGATGTGAAGGTTGTCAGAACCTGGGGGACTGGAAAGATGTTGGTCGCCTTGACAACCGGGAATTATAGAAGAGCACCAGGTCTGGGGGGAAAGGAATGTAATGAGATCTGTAATCACAATCCATCCATGGCTGCTCATCCTGTGTGATTTACTCTGTCCCACCCAAAATGAAAAGGGGGGAGTAGGAGCTCTCACTCATTGGTCACTGATTCTTCCCCCACAAATCAGAGCTGTAATCACGAGGGCATCTACAGGGATGGAATTTTCCCAGTGACACTTGTACAATGGATGCTGTGGGATGCAGTGAGGTTGTGACTGTCCTGACAGGCAGAAGGGGAGACAATCGTGGGAGCTCACCCAGCAGAGAGAAGGGGTAGAGTGTGTGTATAAGTGAATATGTATGAATATAAGGATAAACGTGCTCCTATCGGATTCCCAAGCCCCATGATTGGCTACAGCAGCAAGGCTGGGAAGTGACCCATCTTCCTACTCTCTGGCTGATTGAACACCTCTTGGGGTCAGATCATATATCACAGGAAAGCCTCAGCCTCCACAATGAATTTGTCTTTTTTCCTCAACTTAATAGTGTTTTAGGTTTTTCCCCCAATTACATGTAAAGAGAGTTTTCAACATTCACCTTTTGTATGTGTGTGTTTTTGTATATACTTTTAAATGGTGTCCATTTCAAAAAAAAAGCTATCATTAGACTTCATGGGTTTGCTGTGGGCCTTTGGGAGTGAACCCTGGGAAGAGAAAGACTGATGCTAGGCTTTAGCTGCCTGGGTAGATATCACACCATTAGCAGTATTCCTAGGCTGTGTTTCAACATTCACTTAAAAATTTTTTTTTTGCTTTTTGGTGAAGCAGTCGGGGTTAAGTGACTTGCCCAGGGTTACATGTCTAGTAAGTGTCAAAGGCTGGATTTGAACTCAGATCCTCCTGAGTCCAAGGCCAGAGCTCTATCTACTGCACCACCTCGCTGCCCGTCAACATTCACTTTTATAAGATTTTTCTTATAAAAATTTTTTCTCCCTCCCTCCCCTCTCTTCCCCCTCCCTCCCCTCCCTTCCCCCCTCCCCAATATGGTAAGCAATCTGATATAGGTTATACATGTACAATCACATTAAACATATTTCCACATTAGTCATGAAAGAAGAATCAGAACAAAAGGGAAAAACCACAAGAAAGAAAAAACAAAAACAATAAAGTGAAAATAATATATTTCTATCTGCATTCAGACTCCACGGTTCTTTCTCTGGATGTGGACAGCATTTTCCATCATGAGTCTTTTGGAATTGTCTTGGATCATTGTATTGCTGAGAAAAGGTGAGTCTGTCACAGTTGACCATTGCAATATAGCTGTTACTGTGTACAATGTTCTCCTGGTTCTGCTCACTTCACTCAGCATCAGTTCATACCAGTCTTTCTAGGATTTTCTGAAATCCACCTGCTCATCATTTCTTATAGCACAATAGTATTCTGCTCCATTCATATACCACAACTTGTCCAGCCATTTCCCCAACTGATCACGATATCAATACACATTTAGAATAGCGATGACATTGGCCACCTTGCTATTATTCCTTGCCCAGAGGAGTCCATTTCCTGGCTCTGTGATGATCTTCCATCTACTTCCTAAGTATCTTGTATGTACATAATTGTTAGCTTCTAGTCTCTCCCATTAAAATGTGAGCTCTGGGAGGGCAGAGACTTGGTATTTTACCTTTCTTTACCTTTTCTCTCCCCCCCCACTGGCACATAGTAAGAAACACCTATTGCTTGACTAGCTAAGAAAAATGACCTCAAAGACTAGAAGACCTGTGTTCAAGTCCTATATCTGACCTAGGAGATTCTGAGCCAGTCATTTTACTTCTCAGCTCTCTCCCTCCACCCCCAAACACACATACATACACCTTTCTCTAAGACTATAAATTAATTGCAGAGAAGGTGACAATCTGCATTTTAAAAATCTTCTCCCCACTGCCAGACTGTAGGTTTCTGTAGCACAGGTTGCATTTGGGTTTGTCTTTATATCCCCAGGCCTAGTATAGGGCCATGAACATAATAGGCCCTTAATAAATGTTTGCTTTATTGCATTGAAATGTGTCAAATGCTGCTGCTCCATCTCTCCCTCTTAGGGTTGTAGTGAAGGAAATTGAGTGATTCATGAATGTGGGCTATAATTTTTTTTTTCTCTCCTGTCATCAGGCAGAGCACACGTACACGTGGTTCAGGGCGCATTTGAGAAAAAACAAAAAGCAAAA
This sequence comes from Phascolarctos cinereus, assembly GCF_003287225.1. Taxonomy (NCBI): domain Eukaryota; kingdom Metazoa; phylum Chordata; class Mammalia; order Diprotodontia; family Phascolarctidae; genus Phascolarctos; species Phascolarctos cinereus. The sequence goes on along the minus strand of NW_027555736.1, from coordinate 48,459,972 downwards.
AACAAAACCCAGTGTTTCGGTTAGGCCCCTCCGTGCTCTCAGATAAGCCCGGTTAGGCCTGCCCCTGGCTATTTCCCAGAACATCCCCCCTGCGGTTGAGTGTTTTTTTTCACTCCTGGCTCTCAGCTGGAGCTGTCCCTGCCAGCCTGCAGGAGGGGAGAGAGATTGACTTGCCAGCTCTGGGACTCCACTGCCTTTGCATCCCTTTCTTTCCAAAGTACCTCTGCAAACCGGGAGGACTCTGGCTGGTTAAGTCACATCTGGAGGCTAAATGCCTTCACCCCCTGGGGAGTTCGATCGAAACTTGGTACCTGGCCCTGAGGTAAAGGTCCAGAGCAAAGGGGGCAGAGGGCAGAGAAATGTAAACAGAGGGAGGGCCAAACCTTCTTCCCAGAGCCAAACCCAGCACACCTGATTCCTAAAGAAGGGAATGGCCCCAGTTCCAGATTACTACAGAGTAAGCAGATTAGCTCTCACTCAAACCTGACTGGCTCCATTGCGGGAGAAGCCAGAGCTCAGATGGGTCAGTTTCCCGTCCAGAGCCTCTGGACTCTTCTCCCATCCTACTCAAAGTGGAGAGAGCAGCTCTAGAAGCTGAGAGCAACCTGAGAGAGAGAGGATGCAAAAGGGAGGAAAGAAAGGGACAGAATTCCAGAATTGGACAGAAGGCTCCAAATCATCCACAATTTATTTTCTTTTAACTTAAAAAAAAATCATAAGCAACTTTCATTAACAAAAACAAAATGAAATGGCACCCGAAGCTGTAAACTTCACCTGAACTTCTCCGAAATATTAATGATATATTTGTGTATGTGTCCAGTGTCAGATTCCATTGCTGCTATTAAAAAAAAAAATAAAGCTACCTGCTTTACACTGGACAAACTCCCCTGAGACATGGTGATAACCACAGCTGCTTTTATCTGTTTCCTTTTTTTTTTTTTGTCGAGGCAATTGGGGTTAAGTGACTTGCCCAGAGTCACACAACTAGTAAATGTTATATGTCTGAGGTTGGAGTTGAACTCAGGTCCTCTGCACCACCTGGCTGCTCCACTGTTTCCTAATTTTAAGAACGCACAGTTTGCTTAGATTGGATTGGAGCTGCTGTTTTTATAATTTTGTTGGATTCTGTGTTAATTTTGACCTTTGACTTAACCCAGCTGATGGCCTGATTGCACACAGGCGGGTGATGCAGAAGTAAAGCCACCATTGGTAGCCAGCTGCTTCTTGTCTAAATAGAATCCATTTCATCTTTGGTAATGTTTCCTGATGGCCATCTCCAGTGCCTTCCAACTCTCTTCTTCAAGAAAGTATTCAGGAAATGCTATCCACATCCAAAGAAAGAACTATGGAGTTTGAATGCAGATGGAAGCATACTATTTGCTATTTTTTTTCTTTCTGTTGAGTTTTGTTTTCTCTTTCTAGTGGTTCCTCCTATTGGTTCTAATTCTTACTTACAACATCACTAATGTGAAAATATGTTTAATAGGAATGTATATGTATAGCTTATATTAGATTGTGCACCATCTTGGGGAGGATTGTGGGGAGGAAAGGGGAGAAAAATTTTAAACTCAAAAGCATATGGAAGTGATTGTTGATAAATCAAAAGAAATTAATTAAAAATAAATATATTATTTTAAAAAAAGAAAGTATTCAGGATAGAAGATGTAAGGCCTCTAAGAAGTCTACAATCCTTCAGCTTTTTAAATTTCTTAATCCTAAAATATTTTCATGTTTTTCACAGTTCTCCCCTCTCCCACAGTTCTCTCAATTTCATTCCATTCATTAAGGATTTATTAAATGCATTGTTCTAGGCCCTGGGAAACAGACAAAAACAAAGAATTCTTACCCTCAAATAGTTTACATTCTGCCGGAGTAGAAGGGAATATAATATGGACATGAGCAAGACTCTCCAAAATATTACAAAGTAATTTCAAGACAATTGGGGAATGGCCGAAGAAGTCCAGAATATAGCCTGGAGTGGAATGTGTTTTTGTAACTCAAGAAGTTACATTTGTAACTTTGAAAACACGTTCATAGGGGCAGCTAGGTGTCGCAATGGATAGAACATATTGAGTCTGAAGTCAGGAAGACTAGAGTTTCAAAGGTAACCAGACACTTAGCCATATGACCCTGGGTAAGTCACTTAACCCTTGCCTGCATAAAACTGGAGAAGGAAATGGTAAATCACTCCAGTATCATTGCCAACAAAACCCCACCGACAGTGTGGTACCTGGGATCACAAACAACAAACGTAAATGCCCATTTTTCTTTTGTGAATATAAATAAGATATAGAACACAAAGCCCTGAGTGAATGTTGAATTGTTTACTGGAAACATAGCATGACTTAGGGCATAGAGACTGGCTCTGCAAAATTAAGAGATAATCAGAAATTTAGGACATGAGCAAACTTAGCGGTGCCTTGGTCCTTTGTTTCACCACGAAACTTCTTAGGAGTTTTTGACCCCCTTTGAGGAGAGATGGGCTCTTTAGGTCAAGGAAGCTCAAAGATAAATTACTTCATAGATTCTAGCCATGACCACAAGAGCAAATTCCTAACTCCATGAGAACAGGTCCAATACATTTCTAAATCAGCCAAGGGGTGAGTCAGTCATTCTCCCCTCCCCTTCTTTTTCACTCTTTCACTCCTTCAACCAATTGTATAGATCCAGGAGTGTAGGTAATAGGTAAACACCTTGTTTTTTAGCAGTAGAAATAATGGGTAACGCCTTGCTTTCCCATCAATCACTGCCCTAGGAAATTGAGGAAAACCAGCAAAGGATCACTGACAGACATCAAAGTTGAGATTTTCCAATATAAAAAAAAGAAACCTGGGAAGCTATATTTGGTGCTACTACTCCCTCCCCTCCCCCACCCTAGTTGGCCTAATGGAGATGTGACAATTTGCAGCATTCCCTACTTCCGTCTTCTTAAGTTATTCTATTAAACTCAGTCACTCTGCATTATTCTCAGTTAACGATATTCCATAAAGGACATCCGTTAGAAACTAGCCTTTGGTAAATTTCATTTGGGTGTATAAATTTCGTGCATGGACTCTCTTTTTCCTTTCCTTGTGTGGATGCTGATTTGCTAGTGACTAACCAGTCACTTAGAGAAGCATTTGCCATGAAGTATGGGCAATAATGTAGAGAGGAGAGATTATCCAATCACTTTCCCATTTCATTTTAAGAAAAATCTTATGAACCTAGAAATAGTACAAAGTCCCCTGGCTGTGAGAATTCCTAGCTACAGCTCTGTGGATCTCATTTACTGTTTTCAATTTTTAAAAGAAATGTAAGGTGTATGGAAGTAAGGGCCAGCAGCAGAACATGTATACATGAGTGCAATGATTCTGTAAAAAGAGCCTTACAAAGGCTAAAACTCAGAATGAGCAGAGGCTGGCGTGAATGCAATGGACAACTAAAAAGACTTTCTGTTGTTGTTTGGGTTAAGTGACTTGTCCAGGATCACACAGCTAGTAAGTATCAAGTGTGTGAGGCTGGTTTTGAACTCAGCTCCTCCTAACTTCAAGGCAGGTGCTCTATCCACTGAGCCACCTAGTGGTGCCTGTTGTTGTTTTTCTTTGTTGATCAACAAAGGGATAGGACCACAGAACTTTAAGTGACCAGGGAAGGCCAAATTACTGAATTCCCATTTTGTTTCTATTTTCTCTGCCAAGAAGAGATTGAATGTGAATTGAGGGGTAATTTATTTAGCCAACTATATCTAGCCAGCCACCAAGTTGTTGCAATTGAAATTAAGGTAAACTGAGCCACAAAGTTCTACACATATTTAATTCATGGTAAGGCTAGCAATTACCAATCAAATGGGTCTCTCAGCTCCTCAGTTATCCAAAAGACCATGAGGTGGGACTTACTAGTCTTCATATAGTTTTGGGAAGTACAACAGAATAAAGAACGGGAAAAATCACAGATGGAAAACAATATGATTGGTTACAAAGTCTAAAGGTTCATATGTGGCAAAAACAATACGATCGTCTGGACATTTGGGGCTGGCAACAACCTCTCCTTCCATCCTTCTGTCAGGAGAGATTGACTGATTAAGTCCATCTGCTCCTCAGTTGAACAGAGATAACAGACTTCTTGGTGTCCACCCACATTCTGCAAGGCTTGTTAGTATGATAACAGATCTCCCTTAACTGTATGTGGGTATGCAAAGCCATAGAGAGATAACTATTTCTTTGAGTTAAGGTGATTTATAAGGCAACTGAATGGGGGGAGGGAGGACTGAACTTCTGGACTTGTGAACTCCTGAACTCGCTCAGAGACAAAGACACATGGCTCAGCCAGTTATAGAATAGAATCAATTACAGAATGGAATCGGATAGAAAATCAGTATTTGATTTTCTCAAAACCATGCTTTATATCTCATGTAGCCAACTACCCTCTTGCCATTTGCCCTGCTACTGAGCTCATGGACCCCTTTTCCACCTCATGCTCTGGGCACAGTAATGAAACGCTTCTGGAAAGGGTACACAAATTGACTACCATATGGATGAACTCACCATCCATATGATTCCCCTGACCTAATTGCCCCATGATCACTGCTCCCCTTTATGTGTTATCTCCTGCTATCAGAATAGAAGCCCCTTGAATTGTATTTTTGTCTCCAGCACTTAACATAGAGTCTGAGATATAGTAAGTGTTTAAACAAATCTTTTTCATTCATTCAAGAAGAATGATTTTTACACTAGAAAAGATAACTCAAAATAGTTAAAAGGAAATTGAAATTCAAGATAAATGAAGAAATCAGAAGATGGCACCTTCCTTCCCTTGATGAATGTAAGCCACCAGGCCTAAATGAACTACATCATAAAGTTCTAAAAAAATGAAAATATGAATGTCTTTGAAAAATCAAGGAGAATGGGAGAGATACTGAAGAATTAGGAGAGAGCAAATATCATGATTTCTAACAAAAGGGAAGAAGATCTTCAAACTATAGGCTGGTAAGCTTATCTTCATTTCCTAACAGACCTCTAGAACACACTTGTCCCTCTCTGGGATATTCCCTCAATTTCCACTTGAACACAAAGGTTGGTTACCCAAAGAATGACTTGCTACCTTGAGTTCTATCGATAATCTAGTGGCTGGTAACTCATCTACTAAGTCTGAAGTCCTACTAATGGAGCTCATGAGCCCCCACTGGTATGCTTCCTATTAACAATCAGATAGTAGATTTAATTAGCCTTTAGGAGAGGTATTTACTAAGATGGTCTAGGAAGAATAATTGGTACAATATATTCCTCTCCGAAACATGGAGCACATTTTCTCCCAATGACACACGGTAACCATGGGAAGAATCTCAAACTCAGAATATAATAGTAGTGAATCAGACACGTAAAGGGCACAGGTGTAACCAAGACAATTTACAAATCATGGTTCTTTTGGACCTAGAAGTCCTTCCTTTCTCCGTAGAGTTTTCACATAGATCTGCTCAGGTCATGGTCTCTGTTGGTCAAACCACTTATCTGGGTTCCCAGGTTCTGCCCTTTCCTTGGATCTATAGCTTGTATTATTCTCTACCATGAGGGTCACATGCCTTGAAGCTATTTCTTCCCTGGGTAACTATCTTTCAGTATGTAGGTGTCTGTGCTTGGGTGTGTATCTCTGCTCCTAGCTGGATGCATTGCCTCCTACTGACTTAGTAGCTCCATTGACAGCACTTGTGTGGAGGAAAGAAAATCCCCTCCTCCTCTGCCCTAGAGAAGTTTCCCCACAGAAAGCACTCCTGAGCCTATACTTCTCAACTGCGAATCTGGCAAACTGCTGAAATTTATCTAGCTATGTACAGCCATCAGAAGTCTGCTTTCTTAGCCAATCATTATGTTCCTTTTCTGACCCAAAGAGGTTCACACCTCATAAGGGACCAGGCATAGAAAATTTCCTTAACACCTAGTTTATACTTTTTCCTTATATTCTGTGATTACCTTAACTTAGGTGAGGAAGGAAACTCCCTCCCTTAGATATTAATAAAAGGATAGTTTATGAGCATTTGGAAAAGCAACCAAGGATCACTAAGAGCCAAGTCAGCATGGACTTCACCAGTCTAATCTCATTTCCTTTATAGATGGCATAAATTGACTGGTATATCGGGGGAATGCCACAGGTGGAACTTTCATCTAGTCATTTGACAAAGTTTCTCATGGTATTTTTGTGGATAGGCTAGAGACCTGTGAATTAGAGGACAGTCAAGTTAGGTAAATTTGGAACTATTTGAATGACTGGACTCAAAGAGTAGTCATTAGTGATTGATGTCATATTAGAGGAAGAGCTCCAGTTGAGTGGCTTAGAGATCCATGTTTGAGCCTTTGCCATCAATAACCTGCATTAAGGCATATATAGCATGTTTATCAGATTTTCAGATGACATGAAGCTGGGGGGAATAGTTAACAACTGGATGATATAATTATGATCTAAAAAGAACTTAAGAGACTCAAATGATGGACAGAATCTAAGAAGATGACATTTGATAGGGGTCAATTTGAAGTCCTATACTTGGGTCCAAGGAATCAACTGCATACATATAGAATAGGGGAAGTTTAATTAGGCAAAAATCCATCTGAAAAAGTTATAGGGAGGGAGTTTGGTGGCCTGCAAGCACTTTAAGATTCAACTATGTGATACAGTACCCATGAAGGCAAGAGTTTACCTTAAGGCTGCACAAGGGAGACTTGGTATCCAAAATGAAGGCCCTGGTGATAGTCATGCTCTACCAGATGTGGTCCAGGTCAGAACACATCTAGAGTATTGTGTTTGGTTCTGGCGACCACACTGAGAAGCTAAAGCATACTCAATGGTAGAGGCCAATATAGTGAGGGCACTAGAAATCAAGCCATACACAGATCAGTCAGAGGAACTGGGCACTTTCAGTCTGTCAAATTTCTATAGAATATATGCTCTTTGAAGGCAGGGACTATGTAATTTTGGTCTTTGAATCCCTAGTGCCTGGTGATAATAAGCGCTTGATGATTGTTTAATTGAGAAGAGAAGGCTTGGGGGGGTGTGGGAGAGGGAGCAGGAGAGAGAAGAAAGGGCCCAGGGTATCATGATCTCCAAATATTTGACTGTGTTGCACAGAAGTAGAAATGCGCTAGTGTTCCTTAGTCCCAGAAGTAAAAAATCAGAACTAGAAGGTGGAGAGAGACAGATTTACACTAGATATGTGGAAGAAAAACAACCTTGTTATCAGAATGTACTATTTGATCGAATTACTACCTCTATCCTGCCATAGGCTGAATAATGAAACCTGACAACAGAGTCCATCCTGATAGGAGGACAGCTCAGGATGATAGTTAGGCTGATAGCACAAAGCCCTACCTTGGACATGGTACTCTTGAGCTATACATAATCCTATCAAAGTTCTTCTCAACATGCAACATGCAGGAACTTTCCAGCCCAACTTCTGTATCCTCTAAGCAGGTCTGAAAAAATATCAATCTAGATTTGTGCCCTAGGAAGTGGAATCTGCTACCAATAAGCAAATTTCTGTGTGGTTGTTGTTGATTCATTTTTCAGTCATGTCTGACTCTTTGGGATCTCATTTGGGGTTTTCTTGGCAAAGATACTGGAGTGATTTGCCATTTCCTTCTAATTTTATAGATGAGGAAACTGAGGCCGACAGGGTTAAGCAAATTGCCCAGGTTTCAGAAAGCTAGGAAGTGTCTGAGGTTGGATTTGAACTCAGGAAGATGAGTCTTCCTGACTTCGGGCCCAGGACTTTATTGAGTGTTCCACCTTTAGTACATTGATACATTTCTTTTCTTTTCACTTTGACCATTCTATTCGATCTCTAGTCTCTGGGTCTGATGGTGGGTGAAATAATCCCAGGAGAGCAACTTCCTCCTGGTTATGATATTCTCTATCAATTATAAAGTAAAACTTCTGAATGATTACAGCTGGAATGGGTACAGGATGTAGTGAAAGGGTCTGGGAGAATTATTCATTTGGAAGCTGGACAACTGCTTTTGGGAAATATTGGAGAGGGGATTTCTATTCAGGTCTATGTTGGACTAGATGACCTCTGGGGCTCTTTCGACCCCATGATTCTTTGGCCCTCAGAAGTTATCTGATCCTACCTCCCACCCAGAACAGAGAACATGACAGACAAGTCACTCAGTTTAGATCAACACCTCTTTGGTGACAATGAAAACTCAACTTCCTCCTGAGGCATTCCTTTGCATTATTAATAACCTCCAACAGTAGAAAGAGCTAAAAAAATTGAGGCGAGATATCCACTTTCTTGTAACTTTCATCCATTGCTCCTAGTTCTAGCCTGTCCTTTGAAAGATAGACCAATGGGCACTAAATGGCAGAGTAGGTAGAACACAGGCCCTGGAGTAAAGAGGGACCTGAGTTCAAATCCAGCCTCAGATACTAACTAGCTGTGTGACCCTGGGCAAGTCACTTAGCCCCAATCATCTCCAGAAAGGAAGGAAGGAAGGAAGGAAGGAAGAAGGAAGGAAGGAAGAAGGAAGGAAGGAAGAATGCTAGACCAAGGCCAATATTGAGGGTTCTTTCTCTAATAATCTCTATGGTTCACTTTGTCCTCACCCAGATTTCCCAAGTCTCCCGCTGGTGTAGGAATCTGACACTCTGAGTTGTACATTCTAGCAATCAGAAGTTCTTCCAAAAGTGAAATGATCTGCCTCTGGAGAAAGATATGATGCTATTAAGGGGATTTTCATTTAGTTGTGAGTTGGACTATGGGGAGGGGTCTTTTTCAACTGCACTTCTCTGTGTGTGTGTGTGTGTGTGTGTGTGTGTGTGTGTGTGTGAGAGAGAGAGAGAGAGAGAGAGAGAGAGAGAGAGAGACAGACAGACAGACAGAGACAGATACAGAGAGCATAGAAGAAAACTCAAAGGCAATCCCTTATTTGACAGGTGAGGACATGAAGACTCTCTGCTCCCTTCCCTCATGGGGGGGGGGAGAGGAACACAAGGAATGCTGGGAGGGGCTCGTGCTACTGCTGACCAGTAACCTGCCTTCCTGGGCCCAGGTTTCTGGCTTATCTTCAAAGCAGTTCCCAAGGTTACTTCCTCTAGGGCTTCTCAAAGGAACAAAGAAAGCCCAGGAAATCCCCCTCCCACCACCCCTGTGCTGCCCTCCGAACAAACACCCATAAAAGTATAAAGATGGTAAACAAACAAGCCATTAAGACCTCCTATCTACTGGGTTCCTAAATAAAACTGCAGTTTTATTACTTCTCTGTCTCTGGCCCTGGTAACCCTGGAGTCTGATTAACGCTCTCCACTTACCAGCCTTGTCTCCTCTCCTGGATTTGGACTCTGCCAAGGGAACAATGATAGTACACTGTGGTTACATTAAGGGCCCTTCGGGTCTGGGGAGAGCTGGGAATTAGCCTGGGACCAGAGCAGGAGGGTCTCTTCAGAGAGGGAACCCAAAAATCTGGCTTCTAAAGATGGCTTTTTGAGCTTTAGCAAGTCATGGAATCATAGATCTCTAGCCAGAAAGGGCCTCAGAGGCTGCTGAATGCAGACCCCCATCATTTTAGAAACAGGGAGAATGAAGTCCAGGCAAGTGAAGGGACTTGCCCAGGGTCATATAGATAGTAACCATAGAAGGAAGAGATTTGAACCCAGGTCCTTTTAGTGAAGAACTGGACTGGGGCTCTTTCCACTGTACTACTGCTTCCTATAATGGCTACCTAGCAAGGATTCTTAACCTTTTGTGTATTCTGGCCACCAATGGCAGTCTCATGAAGCCTATGGATTCCTCAGAATAATATGTTTAAGTGCATAAAATAAAATACAGAAGATTACAACGGAAGCTAATTATAATTGAAATACAGTTATCAAAATATTTTTTAAAACGTGTTCATGGACTCCACATTAAGAATCCTTATTATACAGGCTTTCCTGATTAAAAATTGGTTTCTTGTTTTGGTAAGGAAGGTAGCACAAATAGCAACATCTGATTTTTTTTTAGCTTTTATTTAATATTTTATTTTCTCCAAGTTACATGTAAAAACAATGTTTAACATTCATTTTTAAAACTCTGAGCTCCAAATTCTTTCCCTTCCCCATTGAGAAGGCAAGCAATTTGATATAGGTTATACATGTGTAGTTATGCAAAACATATCCATAATAGGTTGTGAAAGAAACCAGAGACAAAAAAAAAACCTCAAGAAAAATAAAGAAATTTTTTTTTAAAAGTATGTTTCAACTTGTTCTCAGACAGCATCAGTTCTTTCTCTGGGGATGGATAGCATCTTTCCTCAGAAATCCGTTTGGATCATTGTGTTGCTGAGAACAGCTAAGTCATTCACAGCTGATCATCTTGCAATATTGCTGTTACTTTGTACACAGTACGTTTCACTTTGCATCAGCCCACAGCATCTGATTTTAAAGACAAGGAAACTCAGTCTCAGAGAGGTAAAGAAATTTATAGTTTTACTCTTGTGGCCTCAGTTTTCTGATCTGTCAAATGAGGGGGGTAGAACAAATGATCCCTCAGGTCCCTTCTGGTGCTAACACTGAAGGATTCCAAATACTTCTGCTGATGCCTCAGTGGCCCAACGGAATGAATTGCTTAAGGAGGTCATTCTAAGTGGAGAAGAGAAAGACACCCCAGTGATCATGGGGACAGAGGAGACAGACTTGGCAGAAGAAGAAGCTGAGGGGCAGGGAAAGGTAAGAATAAAAAATGGGAGGTTAGGAAAGACAGGGTTTGATTTTATTTATTTATTGTTTTGGCCCAGTGGGGTCTAAGCTTCTGCTAAGCCCCTGACTCATTTGACATAAACCTTTCATTCATGCAATGGGGATAATCCCTACCTTACCTACCCACAGGATGTTATGAAGGTCATGAATGATCATCTACATAGTGCTGAGCTGTAAACTGTGCTCAGAGAGGCTAGCCTGGCAGAGCGGCTAGTGACTTCAAGGGAAGAAGCCTTGGATTCAAGTGAAGGAAAACACCCCAAGAATTTGTTAAGCACCTACTATGTGCCAGGCACTGTGCTAAGTGCTTTACCAATCTGATCTCATTTGATCTTCACAACAACCCTGGGAGGTAGGTGCTGCTGTTATCCCCATGTTACAGCTGAGGAAACTGAGACAGAGATTGAGTGACTTACCCAAAGTCACACAGCTAGTAAGTTTCAGAGGCCACATTTGAACTCAGGTTTTCCTGGTTCCTGGCTCAGTGATCTATGCACTTCACAACCTAGCTTTCAGAGGCCTGGCTCTGACACATACTGACTTTGTGAGCCCCCAACTTCAGGGGCAGACAGGGCACTTAACCCCTCACTGTCTACACACAGTAGAATAGATGGCAATGTGCATTGTTAGAGGGAGCTGTCATCATCTCCAAAATCACAGGTCTGGTACAAACCCAACACACACAGTCTCTCCTCTCTCTCTCTCTCTCTCTCTCTCTCTCTCTCTCTCTCCTGTCTCTCTCTCTCCTCCTCTCTCCTCTTCTTTCTCTCCTCTCTCCTTCTCTCTCTCTCTCATTTTCTCTTCTCCCTCTCTTCTCCCTCTCTTTCGCTTCTCATCTATCTCTCTTCTCTTTCTCTTTTTTTCTCTCTCTCTCACTTTCTTTTCTCCCTCTCTTCTCCTTTCATCTCTCTCTCTCTCTCTCTCTCTCTCTCTCTCTCTCTCTCTCTCTCTCTCTCTCTCTTCTTCTCTCTCTGTCTCTCTCTCTCTCTCTGTCTCTCTCTTCTCTCTCTCTCTCTCTCTCTCTCTCTCTCTCTCTCCCCATCCTCATTTTCTGTGCTTATTCTCCCTCCCCTAGGTTCTCAGAAGAATGACTGACCAGCCCCCTTCCAGCCGTCACACACATGAGAAAACTGAGGCCTGGAGGACAAGACCCAAGTCACCCAAGACCATGAATGTTTCCCTTGGGTGGCTCAGAAGGAAAGTTGTCTGCTGGTTGCCCCAGTAAGTGGGGCAGAGCTGGGAGGTCATGAGCAGGAGGCCACATTTCACATAAGCATTTTGCCCCTATCAGAGTGGCTTGGCCTCAGAATTTCACTTCCTGATTCCTGTCCTTTGCCTTCTCTGAGGTTACTTCTTGTTTCCTCTCTCAGGACCCTGGGGCTTCTCTGTCTGGGCTGCCCTGACCTCTCCCTTCACCCAGTCCTTATCCTCTAAATAGTAAGAATAGTCCCACTTCTCTGAGACTCAGGTTTGCAGAAACATTTCCTCACAAGCCCCTCTAAGGCTGGTAGTCACAGACTCTCTATCCCCATTTCAGAGAGGAGGAAACTTGCATCTGTCTGGAGAAGGGGAAGGACCCGGTCCAAGATTCAACCAAGCGAAGCCTCAGAGGCTGAACTGAGAAGGTGTAAAGGGCGTATTTGGCTTCTGGCTGGCTCCTGGTTAGGGACAGAGGGGGTTCACTGTGGCTAGCTCATGATGACAGAGTGTCGCTGTATTCTTACCTATTTCCTTGGGCACACCTTGGTACCACAGGGAGAGAAAGTTTCCAGGAATTCTGGGGACTTGTAGATTCAAGACATTCTGGAAAGTCTAGTGGATACTAAAACACTGTATTAGATTAAATTCTATAGATGTTTTTACACCCCTTGGGGTGTAAAGGGGTGTGTGCTTGTGGGGAAAATGGCAGTCTCCTTGCCCTGTGGGTCTTTTGCCAGGTGGACGAGGTGAAACCTTAGGACTACCCAGGCGGTCAAGAGTTAGAAGAAGCCTGGTGGACAGCCAATGCATGGTTGTTAATTTTTTTTAACCTTAGGAGTTATCTTGTCCAACTCCTTCATTTTTTTAATGAAAAAAAAATTTTTAAATCATCAAATATTTGTTTTCTCTCTCACACATCCTACCCCGCCCCCATCCCCCAGAAAAAGAAAAGGAAAACAAAGACCTTGTAACAAACATGGATAGTTAAGCAAAACAAATCCCCATATTGGCCCATGCCCAAAAAATGGACGTCTCCTTCTGCATATGAGGCCACTCTGTCAGGAGGTGGGTGACAGTCATCATCACTGGTCCTCTGCAATCATTGTTGTTGGTCATTGCATCAATTGGTCCTTAAGCTTTCAAAATTGCGCATTTCCATGACGTAGTTATGCTGTAAATCTTTCTATTGGTGCTGCTCACTTCACTTTGCAGCAGTTCACACAAGTCTTCCTGGGTTTCTCTGATTCCATCTTTGCTGTTTCTTAGGCCACAGGAGCATTCCATTACATTCATGTATCCTAACTTGTTCAGCCATTCTTCAGTTGATGGGTACCTCTTACACTTCCAGTTCTTTGCCATCCCAAAAAGAGCTGCTATAAATAGCTTCTACATGTGGGTCCTTTTCCTTTTCCTTTGTTCTGTTTAGGACATGGGCTTAGTAGTGGCATAGCTGGATCAAAAGGTATGAACAACTTAGGGACTTTCATGGGGGATAACTCCAAATTGCTTTCAAGAATGGCTAGGCCAAACATTGAGAAACAGGAAAATGATAAATGTTGGAGAAGAAGCGGGAAATTTGGAACACTAATGCATTGTTGGTGGAGTTGCGAAACAATCCAACCATTTTGGAGAGCAATTTGGAACGATGCCCAAAGGGCTATAAAAATGTGCACACCCTTTGACCCAGCAATAGCACTTCTAGGGCTGTATCTCAGAGAGATCATACAAATGGGAAAAGGACCCACATGTACAAAAATATTTATAGCAGTTCTTTTTGTGGTGGCAAAGAATTGGAAATTGAGAGAATGCCCATCAATTGGGGAATGGCTAAGCAAGTCATGACATATGAATGTAATGGAATACTATTGTGCTGTAAGAAATGATGAACAGGCTGACTTCAGAAATACCTGGAAGAACTTGTACGGTCTGATGTTGAGTGAAGTGAGCAGAACGAGGAGAACTTTGTACACAGTAACATCCATGTTGTGCAATGACTAATATCGATAGACTCAGCCCTTCTCAGCAATATAAGGATCTAAGGGCCTCATGATAGAAAATGCTATCCATATCCAAAGAAAGAACTATGGAGTTTGAATGCAGATCAAATCATACTATTTGCTGGGGTTTTTTCTTGTGTTGTATTTTGTTTTCTCTTTCTTGTGGTTCCTCCTATTGGTTCTAATTCACTAATGTGAAAATATGTTTAATAGGAATGTATATATATAGCCTATATCAGATTGTTCGTCGTCTTGGGGAAGGAGGTGGGGAGGGAGGGGGAGAAAAATTTGAAACTCAAAAGCTTGTGGAAGTGATTGTTGATAATTCAAAATAAATTAATTAAAAATTTAAAAAAGAGAATAGCTGGGCCAATCTACAGCTCCATCGATAGAGTATTAATATGCATGGTATGGGTTGTTCCAGGATGACAGATGGCGATGGTGGCACAGGAGGAAGCTCTCAGAGCTTGAGATTGACTCCACTGATGTTCTACCAATTAACCGAGAGCAAGGAGTTCTATTTAGCTCCACAGGACCCAGTCAGAGGGTAGAAGCAGAACAGAGTCAGTCAGTCAGTCAGTCAATAAACATAGAGGCACCTGGTCACATAGTAGACAGAATGCTGGGCATAAAGTCAGGAAGACCTGGGTTCAAATCATGCCTCAGACATTTGCAAGCTTTGTGACACTAGCTCAAGTCACTGCCTCAGTTTCCTCAACTGTAAAAAAGGGATATTAACAGCACCTGTCTCCCAGGGTGGTTGTGAGGATCAAATGAGACAATATTTGTTAAAAGTACTTAGCACAATGCCTGGAATATAGTAGGTGCTGCATAAATGCTTTTTGCCTTATTGCTTTATATGGGAACCAACATTTTTCAGATAATCTTTTTTTAAAATTTTATTAATTTATTTTGATTTATCAACAATCACTTCCATATGCTTTTGAGTTGAAAATTTTTCTCCCCCTTCCTCCCCCCCACCCTCCCCAAGAGGGCACACAATCTGATATAGGTTTTACGTATACATTCCTATTAAACATTTTCACATTAGTGAAGTTGTAAGTAAAAATTAAAACCAATAGGAGGAACCATGAGAAAGATGGAACAAAACTCAACAGGAGGTAAAAATAAGTGATAGCGATTCGACTTCCATAGTTCTTTCTTTGGATGTGGACAGCATTTTCCATCCCGAGGTCTCTGGCAATGTCTTAGATCCTTGTAATGCTGAGAAGGGTTCCGTTTAACAATATTAGTCATTGTATAACGTGGCTGTTATTGTGTACAAAGTCCTCTTGGTTCTGCTCACTTCACTCAGCATCAGACCATATAAGTCTTTCCAGGTTTTTCTGAAGTCAGCCTGTTCATCATTTCTTATAGCACAATAGTATTCCATTACATTCATATACCACAACTTGCTCAGCCATTCCCCAGTTGATGGGCATCATCTCAATTTCCAATTCTTGGCCACCACAAAAAGAGCTGCTATGAATATTTTTGTACATGTGGGTCCCTTGTTTGATCTCTGGGATATAGCCCTAGAAGTGCTATTGCTGGATCAAAGGGTATGAACATTTTTGTAGCCCTTTGGGCATAGTTCCAAATTGTTCTCCAAAATGGTTGGATCATTTCACAACTCCACCAACAATGTATTAGTGTTCCAATTTTCCCACATCTTCTCCAACATTTATCATTTTCCTGTTTTGTCATCTTGGCCAATCTGATAGGTGTGATGTGGTACCTCAGAGTTGTTTTGATTTGCATTTCTCTAATCAATAACGATTTAGAGCATTTTTTCATATGACTATAGATGGCTTTAATTTCTTCATCTGAGAACTGTCTGTTCATATCCTTTGACCATTTATCAATTGGGGAATGTTTTGTGTTCTTATAAATTTGTCTTAATTCTCTATATATTTTAGAAATGAGGCCTTTATCAGAGAGGCTGGTTGTAAAAATTCTTTCCCAATTTTCTACCTTCCTTCTAATCTTAGTTGCATTGGCTTTTTTGTGCAAAACTTTTCGATTTAATGTAATCAAAATGATCCATTTTGCTTTTCATAATGTTCTCTATCTCCTGTTTGGTCCTGAATTCTTCTGTTCTCCATAGATCTGATAGGTAAACTATTCCTTGTTCTCCCAGTTTACTTATGGTATCAGCTTTCATATCTAAGTCCTGAACCCGTTTTGACTTTATTTTGGTATATGGTGTGAGATTTGGGTCTATGCCTAGTTTCTGCCATACTCTTTTCCAGTTTTCCCAGCAGTTTTTTTCAAAGGGTGGGTTCTTATCCCAGAAGCTGGGGTCTTTGGGTTTATCAAATAATAGATTACTATAGTCATTGACTACTGGGTCTTGCATATTTAACCTATTCCGCTGATCCACCTCCCTATTTCTTAGCCAGTACCAAGCAGTTTTGATGATTGCTGTTTTATAATACAATTTGAGATTTGGAATTGCTAGGCCACCTTCCCCTGTATTTCTTTAAAAAATATGGAACGCTTCACAAATTTGCGTGCCATCCTTGCGCAGGGGCCATGCTAATCTTCTCTGTATCATTTCAATTTTTTAGTATAAGTGCTGCCGAAGCAAGCACTCAGATAATCTTAATACAGAAAAAAGCACAAAACCCTCTAATTGTACTGAGCATAATTCTAATGCTTTGACAATTCAGAATAGTAATAGCTTATACTAACAATAGCACTTTTAATTTATAAAGCACTTTCTATCCCTACATCCTGTAGTGTAGTGTTATTAGCCCCATTACATAAGTAGGAATAACTGGATCTCAGAGAGATTTAAGCCCCTTGCTGGAGACTTCTGGGTCATGTGAGCAACGAGATGGTTGACCAGACATTTTCTCCAACCCCCAGTAACCTCTCAAACCTATCTAGGACAGAAATTAAAAACCAAAGATGAAGCAGCTTCAGCTCTCTCCATGATATAGGCCACCCAGAATCCAAAAGGTTGTAAAAAATCTCCAAACTCACGAACTGATGCTTCCTGACCCTCAGCTCACTCAGCACCCCTCCCCCACTTCTCATAATGCTGGTAGCAAGACTGCCGGAGGAGACTCAAGGAGCCAATACAGACTTACAACAAAATCTAGCCCCACACTCCTGTCCTCTCTCCTTGTTTCCAGTGTTGGGCAGACCCCAGCTCCAGGCTGTGGAAGTTTGTTTGGCCTTGACGTCTAGCATGGCTCTCCAGGAGCAAAAATCTGCTGGGCTGCAACCCCACAGAACCAGTGTGGCCAAGCTCTGAATTGTCAATGCCATCTGTGTAGAAACTGAACTAAGCTGGGAACCTAATGCCCCTTTCCTCCCCAGGAACCACGGTAGTCCTGGGCGGACTATGCTCCCCTCATGTGTTGAGGGGGAATGTCTGTTCTTGAAATAAGTTTTCCTTTTTCTGTGGTATTTTATTTTTATTTCCCCTAGTTGTAAGAGCAATTTTTAACAATAAATATTCTTTTTAAAAGCTTATTTGCCTATTAAGTGGTTAAATGGAACTGAAATACTTGGATCCCTAAAATTAGGGGAGCACAATTGGTAGGGGCTTGAGGCAATGGCAAAGATGAAAGAGCTTCGTCCCCTAAGGGTATTGGAGATCCCGAGGGTAGGGGCGAA
Organism: Phascolarctos cinereus; assembly: GCF_003287225.1. Classification (NCBI taxonomy): domain Eukaryota; kingdom Metazoa; phylum Chordata; class Mammalia; order Diprotodontia; family Phascolarctidae; genus Phascolarctos; species Phascolarctos cinereus. The sequence goes on along the minus strand of NW_027555736.1, from coordinate 48,442,450 downwards.
AGGTAACACAACTGACTTTCAGGTATTAGGGGCCAGAGTAATCATTGCTACATATGTCTCCATAAACTCCATGGACTACTTCTTTCCTTCTGGAAGTGATTCTTAATAAATTGTAATCCATCATTTGCTTACCTATACGATTTTTTTTTAACCCAGGGTTCAATTTGCATAAGATTCTCCTCCCTGGTAGATGAATAATTACTCAACATTTCAAGACTGAATGAAACGTAGAGCTGGTAGGAGCTGAAGAGAAGAGAGACCTTCCTTTTTGCTTCTGTCTTTGTGAAATGACAGGCTCTCTTAGGGGAAAAAAGACTTTATGAAATAGCAGACACAACTGAGGAGCTGGTGTCTTGGATGTGTCAAGGAGCTGGTGTCTAGACATGTCCCTGATTTCTAGCTTGCTTTCCCAGATGCTTTGCAGAATTTCCCCTTAGGTGAAATGGGGGACTCCCTCTTGGTTGAGCTGAGTTCTTGCTCCCAGTGGGAGAGTTCATTTACTCTGTGAACTGTCTGGTATGTTTAAATTTGTATAACTTCTCTAATTTCTCTGTGATGGTCTTTTGCTAAACATTTGGTGGGCAGTTAAGCCTTGGGAAATATCTTGTGACAGTTTTTTCCCCCTTGGAGGCAGTAATCCAAGTCTCCATGGATAAGGGTAAATGGGATTCTAGAGCCACATTTAGACAAACCCATGTGGACATTCACATACTCTACACAGGCAGCACACATAAGCCCTACAAGTTTTAAAGAGTCGTTTTTCGATTTTTCTTGCGGTCATATGTCCTGTCTCCCTTTAGTTCAGACGAGAGACTTATCTGAGAGCACAGCTGTGTATCCTAATTAGATTGAGGGCTCCCTGAAGCCAAGAATGGTGTCTCTGCCTTCAGACTGGGATTCTTAGAGGTAAAGGGAGGATCTCACCCCTCTGATTGGGGTTCCTCAGCTCAGTGGATATGACTTTTCCTTTTTTTATCTTCTTCCCCAAAATCCAACCCAGAGTTCAGTAAACAGGGGTCTCTTGTATATGGTGATGGTTCACTGACCATGGCACTTCCTAGCCTTCATTTAGGTAGGACAAGGATGATCTGTGACTTCCCCACCTCACCCAGACATCTGGTAGCTCCTGGATGCAGTGGGATCATCTTGACTTCAACCCAGACAGGACAGTAGTAGGTGAGAGAGGAAGAGGACAGAATTTTGGAGAAGTGGTCAGGAAGCTCGGAAACCACCAGAGATCAAGGGAGTGGAGGCAAAAGCCACTTTGGGGTAGCTGATGAGTCAGAAAGGCCCAGCTACTATCTATAGCCCTCCTCGGTCTCCCAAATGGCCAGACTACTTGCTTCTATCACAAGGGACATAGCTCCATCCTTGACAGGGATCTGTACACCTTTCCATTGATGCCTAGCTGACCTTCTTAACCTTTGTCTTTTGCTATCCAATCCATTCTGCAGACCCCCAAAGAAGAATCTTTGAAAAAAGCTGGTTTTATTCTGTCATTCCCTGCTTGAAAACCTATAGAAGTTCCCCACTGCCAGCATTTCAAAACTCTCCCCAATATGGTCCTAACATACACTTCATCATCATAATGGGGGAAGAGGGGATAAGCATTTATACAGCACCTACTGTATGCTAGGCATTGTGCTAAGCACTTTTAAAAAATATGTCATCTTATCTGATCTCCACAACAAGCCTACAAGGTAGGTGCTATTGTTATATGCATTTTATAGTTGAGGAAACTGAGGCAAACAAGTTAAGTGACTTGCCCAGGGTCATAGAGCTAGGAAGTTTCTCAGTATAGATTTTATTCCAGGCCCAGTGCTCTAGTGTCTGCACCACCAGCTGTCTCTCAATAGTAACTAATATTTACATGATGCTTTAAGGTTTCACAGTGCTTTACATATGTGATCTTATCTGGTCCTCACAACAACCCTGGGAGATAGGTGTGATTATTACCTCCATTTAACAGCTGAGGAAACTGAGTTTAAGAGAGATTCAGTGACTTGTATAGGGTCACACAGCTAGTAAGGGATCTGAGGTGAGATTCGAATTCTGACTGCCAAGTCCAGTGCATTGACTATTATGCAGACTTTATGTTGGGGGGTGGGTGAGGGGGTGGTACTTCTTCTAAGCCCTGAGAGTCTACAAGGAACCAAGAGCTCTGTCTGAAAGAGTGGTTCACCAATGCTTTTCTTTTTTCTCCCTCTAGTTCCCCTCCCCCCAAAACCATGAGATTTCGCTCCTAATCTGCCAAGGAGATATGAGTCACAGGGTAGTCACACTAGGGTAGGGTCTCCAGCAAGACTTAATTGTCAATATAAAAAATATAGCATCTCCCAAACTGATTCAAGAGCTCTAAAATTATCCTGAATTCCCAGCCCTGCTGGGGAAGCAGCAGTAGGTGTGAGGGGCAGAGGACAAGGGCCTGGGATGCCTGATTGGGGTGGGAGAGAAAGGAGAGGGGTGAAAGGCATCTGGGTTTCCTTCCCACCTTGGGATGGGGTGGGGCAGAGGGACTGTGTTGAAGGAGGGGAACTGAGGGTCCAGGGGCTCTAGGTGCTGAGCTCTCCCTATCTCAGCGAACAGCAATTCACTTCCCTCACCTGTGGAAGAGTCAGAACATGCCAGGTAAATACCAGAGTAATAAGCACCAGAGTAGATGGCAGGTAACCTTAGAGGGCATGACACTAGCAGCTATGGAGGAAGGGGGACTAAAAGAGTCCTCCTGGAGGAAATGGCACTTGAGACGAGTCTTAAAGGAAGCCAAGGAGTCTAAGAGCTGGAAATTGGTATGGAAAGTGCAAGAGTACGAGGATGAAAGACAGAGTGTCCTGTGGGAGAAATAGCAAGGAGTTGTTAGCCAGAGGAGGAGAGGAGAAGGTAAAAAGATTGAAAGAGTAGGAAGGGCTCAAGTGGCCAAAAGTGTTAAATGTCACAGCTAATAGGGAGACACTGAAGGTTATTGAGCAAGAGAGTAATACCCAAGGGTTCTATGAGGCTTGTCAAATGACATAATGGATAGAAAGCACTTTATGAAACTTAAAGCACTATTATAAATGCCAGTTATTATTATTATTTTCATCATCATTATTATTATTTTTAGTCTACTGTCACCCACTCCAGTCTGGTGATGGCTTCATTCTCTGAGCCTCTTGCTACACTCCAGCTGAGTTCAAGCATGTTTATAGAACAAGACAGGGGTGTTCTGCTAATGGTTTAACAACCAGACTCTCTCAGAATATATGCACACACACTTCTGAGTTTAATCTGATTTATGAACATTTCTCCTATTACTTTCTTAAGCCAACCAAATCCTTTTACTAAGGGGATTTGTTCTGTGTAGTGTGGGATTCAGTCAAAAGGCCACACCCAAGGACCAAGAAGGCCATAGGTTCCCCACTCCTGCAGCCTAGACCATGGACAAAACAATAAATCATTTGTAGCTTTGCTGATTCTTGAGGTGTGAATGATCACACTGAAAATTTAACAGTTAGCTCTCCAGATTAGAGCTAGTTCTGGTACATCCCTGGTATGACAACATGGGCCCCAGGACAGTAGTTCCAGAAGGTTAGGTCCCCTCAGCACATAGTGGCAGATAGCTGTGGTTGGGGACAACTGTTAGTATCAGGCTTAGGGGTACCTCCAGGAATGAGGAAAGGGTACTTGCCTGCTAGGGGCATGCTGAGAGATTTGGACAGCAGAGCATGACTACCGGAGTGGTAGATGAAGCCAGATAGACCCACCGAGTGCTGATGAGAGGTAGAAAACAGGCAAGCTTTTTATCAGCCTCGAAAACAGAAATTCTACTCGTGGTACAAGTGCACGACTAATACTAGTCCCAGAGCTTCCCCTGTGTGATGATCCCCAATTTATCCTGTCTGTATGTTGTTTGTACATAATTGACTATGAGATTCTTGAGAGCCTGGGATGTTTTTTGCCTTTCTTTTCATCTCCAGCACTTAACACAGTGCCTAGAACATAGAAGGTGATTAATACATGCTTATGGATTGATTGATTGATTGATTGATTCCATGAGTTTGCAGGGACTGGGAGCCCTTCTTGTGAGAAGATGTTTCCAGAAGGGGCTCTCCCAGTCATTTTCCCAAAGGCTTGAATATGATTTGCTTTCCTTACTGTCTTAAATAAACTCATTCTTTGTTAGATGCCTGAATACTTGCAGTAGAACTAATGTACCTTTTATGTTCCCAAAAGAGTGAGATATGAACTATTTAGATTATTAGGGAAAGACTCCCTTTCCCCCAAAAAATACTCAATCTGATTGATCGTGTCGCAAGTAAGGGTCTGACACATAGGCTGAATAGTTCCAACATTCTTCGGGTCTAGGATTTTACATGTTATATGGTGGGGCAGAAATCAAAGGACTGAAGAGATAGCAACTTGGGCCCCCTTAACTGCCAGTCAGTACAGAAATAGGAATTTGTCATCATTAGAACTGGATCAAAGGGAAATACAGCTGATGGAGCCCAATGGTCAGGAGAATGTGAAACATGCTTCTTTCCGCCTCTCATCTCTCAGCCTGGGAGTGGAAGGAAAAGGTACCTTCTTAGAGGAACTCAGACAAGTGTGTATGTGAGGCACCTCCAAAAGTTTGTTGAAATGAATAGCCCAAGACACCTAGAAGCATAGAATGAGCATAGAATGTAGGGCTAGAAGATGCCTTTGAGATCATTTGAGCCAACATCTTCATTTTGCAAAGGGAGAAAATGAGCCCTAAAGAATCAAAGCAATTTGTTCAAGGTCTTGTAAGTTAGTGACTGAGCTGGAACTAGAGCTCTGGTTTTCTGACCCCTGGGTTGTTGTTCTGTCTTCTCCTCACTAAAACTTTTCTTCCCCTTAAAAAAAAAAAAGAAAAAACAAAACTCAACACCAGTGGCCTTGAAAGCAGGAGTGGTGATCATGGAAGAAAGAGAATGGCCAGAAATCAAAGACTCCCAAGATAAGGAACTGTGGTAGCCAGCATAAGAAGAGCATAAACAGGGCAGGAGAGCTGATAAGATAAGAGAGGTTTCTAGGGTAAACGGTCTTTTCAAGAAAGTCACTGGGTGAATGCTCAGTTAAAAGACACTAAAAAAGACCTGTCTTCTTAGGGAAGAAATAAATCAATTAATCAACTGATAAATAAGACCCAAGGTGCTAGTAATATTAATATCCATCTGTCCATCTCTCTCTCTATCTCTCTGTCTCCCCCCTTTTCTCTCCCTCTCTCCTTCCCTTTCTCCCTCCCTTCCTCTTTGTCCCCTCACACCGTGTCCCTCCGCAACCCTTCTTCTGAACTACATGCTATCTCCCTCAGTTTTCCCCATCCTGTCTTGTTCTCTTATTCCATATGAGTGATTTTTATCTCCCCAATGATCCAGGCAGTTCCCTGAGGACAAGCCCTACTTTCCTCCTCTCTTTCCTCCCCCACAATGTAGTAGAACACAGGGCCAGACACCTCAGGTGGCACTCAGAAGACATTGATTTGTCGACAAATGAAAGAGGCAGTAGTAGACAGGGTAGTAGAGAAAACCTAGGATGACAAATTGGGATATCTGAGTTCTTGTCCTAAAGCTCTCTAGGCCTCAGTTACCTCTTCTGGAAAATGAATGGAGAGAATCTTGGAGGAGGGGGAGGAATTACATGACCTTCATGCTCCCTCTGGATCAAAGACTCTGTGGTTCCATGATATCAGATCTAGATTAAGAATGGGTATTCTTGGGAACCAAGATGGTGTATTAGAGGCAACAACCCAGCCAAATGGTTGTCTCTCAACATTCCCCTCTAAACAACTTTAAAATAATGCCTCAAATCAAATTGGGAGTGGCAGAGCTCAGGACAAGACACTTTTCTGGCCTAAGAAAACTTACGAGGTTGGCAGGAGAGTTCTGTAACACCAGTATGGAGGCCTTTCTAGAGCTCACACATTCAAAGGCAGCAGCAATAACAGTTGCAGGAGCTTTCAGCCCAGAGATAGTTAGGGGGTCAGATAACTTGTCAGAAAGAAAATATAGGCGACCCTTTGCTGGCACTGGGTGCAGCTAGTGCTGACTGGCAACTCTATTGCCCTTGGGCAATACTGGGTTGTATTTCCAGGATGAAGTGGAGCACTTGCAATCCATCACAAGGGAGTAAGGGGCCCTGGTCACAGATCCAAGGCAAAGAGGAACACTAGCATTGGTGGTACAGAGGAACAGGGATACTCTGGGGTAAAGACCAGAGGGCAGATGAGAAGAATAGTGACCACACCTTTCCCAGGATCACATCCCTCAGAAGCACTGCAAACTTGCAGACTCCCAGAACTAGCTCTGAAAATACCAGTACAAGAAAGCCTTAAGCTTGGAATTCTCCTCCCCCAGAGTAGCAAAGCCCAACTTTGACATAAAACTCAAAGGCAAGAAATATTTAAAAAGTGAGAAAACAACAAAAAAAGAACCTGACCATAAAAGGCTACTGTGGTGGCAGGGAAGAGCAAAACACAAACTCAGACGACAACAATGTGAAAACAGCTGCAATCAAAGCCTAAAGAAAAATGCTTATTGGACCCAAGGTCATCAAGATTTTCTGGAAAAATTAAAGAAAGAAATGAGTGGTAGAGAAAAAAATTGGGAAAATAAATGAGAGTGATGCAAGAAAATTATAAAAAGAGAATTTACAGCTTAGTAAAATTAGAGGTACCAAAAATATTGAAGAAAATAACACATTAAAAAACAAAATTGGCCTAATGGTAAAAGAGGCACAAAAATTCACTGAAGGGGAAAAAAAAACTCCATAAAAAGCAGAATAGGCCAAATGGAAAAGGAGGCACAAAAGCTCACCTCTGTGCTCTCAGAAATTTCCTTAGAAAGTTAAAAATTAGAATTGGGCAAATGTAAGCAAATAACTCCATAAGACATCAAGACACAATAAAACAAAGCCAAAAGAATGAAAAAATAGCAGAAAACATGAACTATCTCATTGAAAAAAACAACTGACCTGGAAAACAGATCCAGAAGAGATATTTAACAATTATTGGACAATATGAAAGCCATAATCAAAAAAAGAGCCTGGACATCATTTTTCAAAAAATTATCAGGGAAAACTGCCCTGATATCTTAGATCCAGAGGATGAAATAGAAGTTGAAAGAATCCAACAATCACCTCCTGAAAGAGATCCCAAAATGAAAACTTCCAAGAATGTTATAGGCAAATTCCAAAGCTCCCAGGTCAAAGAGAAAATATTGCAAACAGCCAGAAAAAAAAATTCAAATATCATGGAGCCACAGTCAGGATAATACAATATTTAGCAGCTTCTATATTAAAGGAGCAGAGGGCATGGAACATGATATTCCAGAAGGCAAAGGATCTAGGACAGGTCTGCACAATATATGGCTTGGCCTGCCAAAGGATTTTGAGTGGGTCACATGACAGCCACCTGAAATCCTTTGGTGGACTAAGCAGTATGTTGTGCAGGCCTGACCTAGGATTACAAGCAAGAATAATCAACCCAGCAAAACTGAATGTAATCCTTCAGGGGGGAAAATAAATATTTAATGAAATAGAGGACTTTCAAGCAGTCATGATAAAAAGAACAGAGCTGAATGAGAAAATTTGGTATTCAAACACGGTACTCAAGAGAAGCCTAAAAAAGGTAAACATGAAAGAGAAATCATAAAGGAGTCAAGAAGGACTCACTTTTATATGGGAAGATGCAACTCCTAAGAACTTTATCATTATTAGAACAGCTAAAAGCAGTTTATATAGACAGAAGGTATGGGTGGCAGACAATTATGTTGGAATGGTCTCCAAAAAAAAAAAGGAGTAAGAACAAAGGATGCAGAAAGAAGTAGAATGAGGAAAATTTTTTTCCCATAAAAGAAGCATGCAAAGAAGAGTTTTTACAGATAAGAGGAAAATTGGGGAGGGGGGGATGGCAGGAAATGCTTGAACCTCACTCTCATCAGGATTGATTGAAAGAGGGAAGAACAGAGTTGTATAGAAACCTATTTCACCCAATAGGAAAATAGGAGGGAAAGAGGGAAAGAGTAGGAGGAGTGATAAAAGGGAGGGTGGATTCAGGGGGGCAGTGGTTAGGAGTAAAATAGACTTTTGTGGAGGGACAAGATAAAAAGAGAAGGAGAAGGATAAACAGAAGAAAATGGGATGGAGGGAAATACACAGTTAGCAATCATAACTATGAATGTGAATGGGTTGAGCTCACCTATAAAATAGAAGTGGATAGCAGAATGGATTAGAAACCAGAATCCAACAATATGTTGTTTACAAGAGACACACATGGGACAGAAAGACAAACACAGAGTTAAAATAAAGGGCTGGAGCAGAATCTAATATGGTTCAACTGAAGTAAAAAAGGCAAGGGTAGCAATCATGATCTCAGATAAAACAAAAAATAAACCTAATTAAAAGATATAATCAAGTAAACTTCATTTTGCTAAAAGGTACCACAGACAATGAAGCAATATAAAAAAAATTACAGCAAGTTTCTCTGATAAAGGCCTCATTTCTCAAATATATAGGGAACTAAGTCAAATTTATAAAAATAAGAGCTATTCTCCAATTGATGAAAGGCCAAAGGATATGAACAGGCAGTTTTTAGAAGAAATCAAAGCTATCTACACTCACATAAAAAATGCTGTAAGTCACTATTGAATAGAGAAACAAATTATAATAGTGCTGAGGTACCCCCTCACACCTATAAGAAATGACAAATACTGGGAGAGGATGAGAAAAAAATAGGTACACTAATGAATTGTTGGTGGAGTAGTGAACTGCTCCAACCATTCTGGAGAATGATCTGGAACTATGCCCAAAGGGCTATAAATATACCCCTTGATCCAACAATATAACTGCTATATTTGTCTGTATCCCAAAGAGATCAAAGGAAAAGGAAAAGGATCTGTATGTACAAAAATATGTATTGTAGCTCTTTTTGTGGGGCAAAGAATTTGAAATTGAGGGGATGCTCATCAGTTGGGGAATGGTTGAAGAAGTTGTGGCATACGATTGTAATGGAGTTCTATCCTCCTATAAGAAATGACAATAGGGGTGGTTTTGGGAAGAAAAAAAATATGACAAGACCTACATGAACTGATGCAAAGTGAAGTGAGAAGAACCAGGAGATCGTTGTGCACAGTAATAGCAATGTTGTAGTCATGATCAACTGTAAAAGACTTGGCTACTCTAATCAATACAATGACCCAAGGCAATTCCAAAGTAGTCATGATGAAAAATGGTGTCTATCTCCGGGACAGAATTGATGAACTCTGGGTGCAAACTGAAGTATAATTGTCTCAGTTTCTTTTTTCTTTTCTTTTCTTTTCTTTCTTTTCTTTCTTTTCTTTTCTTTTCTTTTCTTTTCTTTTCTTTTCTTTTCTTTCTTTCTTTTCTTTCTTTTCTTTTCTTTTCTTTTCTTTTCTTTTCTTTTCTTTTCTTTTCTTTTCTTTTCTTTCTTTTCTTGTCTTTTCTCTTGTCTTTTCCTTCCTTCCTTCCTTCCTTCCTTCCTTCCTTCCTTCCTTCCTTCCTTCCTTTCTTTCTTTCTTTCTATATGGTTAATGTAAAAATATTTTTTGCATGATTTTACATCTATAGTTGATATATTTTTTGCCTACAAAGTAGGTGGGGGGTAGGAGGGAGGAAGATAATTTTGAACACAAATTTTAAGAAGAAAAGAACAATAAAAATAAATAAGTAATAAATTGAAAACTAAAATAAGAAAAATTGACATTCTCTCTCTCTCTCTCTCTCTCTCTCTCTCTCTCTCTCTCTCTCTCTCTCTCTGTCCTGTGAAAGTATTGTCAGGAAGGGAGGGATAAGAGGGGAAGGGGGGGGAGCAAATATGTATTAAATGCCTACTACATGCCAGGCACTGTGCTAAACACTTTGCAAAGTTATTATTCGTGGGAATAGAGGGTAAGAAATGCTCATTGGGAAGTGACTAATGTATTCAAGACAAAAATAGATCCAAATGTGGTGCCTAGAACTGAAAATAATATTACAGATATGGCATGACCAGGACAGAGTACAGTGAGACTATCAACGTTTGTGATCTCTTTTCAAGGTAGCTTAAAACACCATTCAATTTTGGGAGCTATTAAGTCATGCTGTTAACTCATGCTAAGCTTATAGTACATTGAAACCCCCAGGCCTTTTTTCATGTAAACATGTATTTAGCCATATTTCTCCTATCCTATTTGTGTCAGTGTTTCATTTTTAACCCAAACACATGATTATACATGCATTTCAATTCAATTTTATCTTTCTAGACTCAATCCATAGTCCAACCTGTCAAGATCATTTGGGATCTGGAATTTCATCAATCAGCAGTATTTTGCTATCCCTCCCAACTATGTGTCACCTGCATCTGGGATCAGCATCATATCTATATTCAGTCAATCAACAAGCATTTTTTCAACACCTTCCAATATCTGCCTGGTTCTGTGCCAGGCTCTGCAGACACCAAGACAAAAATGAGATGGTCCTTCCTCAGGAAGCTCTCATTCAACTGGTGGAGATAACACATGCACATCTTAATATGCATGTGCAAAAGAAACACAGGTTAAATTTTGGACTGGGGGCTTATAGCTGGGGGAATAATAACCTCTTATTTGTCAAGTGTAAAAACTCAAAATTTTGGGATAAGAATTTATTATTTGGTAAAACAAAAAATTGCAAGAGGGATTGGAAAGCAGTATGGCAGAAACTGGGCATCAACCAATATCTTGCACCATTTACCAAAATAAAGTCAAAATGGATACATTACCTAGATATAAAGAGAGATGTTACAAGACAATTAGAAAAATATGGAACATATTACTTATCAGACTTCAGAATAGGTGAACAATTTATGAATAAGCAAGAGATAAGGAATCAGGAAGGTTTTACGTAGGAGGTGGTAGGTGCTGGAGCTGAGCTTTAAAAGAAGCTAGGGGTTCTAAGAGGCAGAAGTGAAGAAAGAGGGCATTCTGGGTATGGGGAACAGCTCATGCAAAAGCACAGAGTCTGGAGAATGTCAGCAGTGAGGAATAAAAGGGCAAGTTTGGCTCAAGTGAAGACTGAGAATGGGCATAATATGTAGTAAGTCTGGAAAGCTTTGTTGGAGTCAAACTGTTAAGAGCTTTCAATACCAAAGAGATCAAACTACTTGTGGCAATAGGAAACCACTGCCATTTTTTGAACCAGGAAGCAGGAGGGCCATCCCCGTACTCAGGGCATTGATAAATAAATAGAACAGAGCCAAAAGAAGATTCCTAAGGCATTCCCCTAGAGCCCTCCCTCCAAGTTAATATTGATCCATTAATCATCCATCTCTGGGTCTGGTCATTTAAATAGCTCTAAGGCCTCCTAGCGGTACTATCACCCAATCCATAGCTTTCCATATCGTCCACAAGAAAATACTCAGAGACTTTATCAGTGGCTTTGTCAGAGTCCAGAAATGTCTATATTGTTGCCCTGATCTACTAACCTACACCCTGTTAAAAAAGGAAATGAAGTGAAGGGTTTGTAGTCTTCCAGAATCCCCCTAAATTGGTATCCCTGCCTCATAAACTTGCATAAATAAGCTCACATGTGTAAATTCTAGCTTGACCTAACACATAGACTGGGGTGAACTCTAGTTTGAGTTTTATCTTGACCTAGCATATATCCGGCCTGTGCCCTATGGAGTTCTTATCTCAGTCACCCATGCCCCTGTTTGGGCAAACTGCCAAAGCTCCCACAGGACGTCCGGTGATTGGATGAGGCTATTTGTGGACAAAGAACTGTTTCCTCCTTTCTCGGGTGAGAGGGAAAAGAGGAAAGGCCTCCCCAACCCAACGTGAACTTCCTTTCCTGGTGTTGTCCTTGCCTGAGATGCTGCCATCAGCAGCAGGCAACTGACTTCCCCAGCTCTGCCCAAGTTGCTGAAACACTTTGTGACCCAGCGGCCTCCCAGGGCACAGTCTGGGTGACGCTCCATGGCAGACTTGGAGACAATGGCTGGTTCTCATCTCCAGAGGTCCTGAAGTCTGGGCCTGAAGAGTCTAGCCCCTTCAACCCCTAAGACGGCTCTGCGCCCAAAAGAACCCACTCCCATTGTCAATTGGAAGACTGTCCCTGACAAGCTGTAGGTAAAGGAATCGGGTTTGACTGCTATGAGTCTGGGTCCTTGATGGAGATAATTCCTCAGGTCTAGGAACGATTGAAAACTGAGACTGTAATAGAAGAAGTCTCTGCTTAGAGCAGGGGGCGTCTGTCTTGTTAATAAACCAACTGTATCGGACAAAGGCATTCACTTAAAAATCCCAAGGTGCCCTAAGTAGGCCAAGAACACCCGATTGCCCAGCGTGACATGGTGAGCCCACAGAGGCTCACAGTCACGACACCTTCCCTTCTGCAAACCATTCCTCTGAGGATCTCTTCTGGAATTTTGGCAGGAATCAACATCAAACTCATTAGCTTTTAGTCTGCAGGATTCATCTTCAGTCCTTGATGGAAATTGACACATTTGTCCTTGTCTATGCCTTTGGTACATGTCCTCTTTCTGCGATTCCTTGAAGACTGTGGACAATGTCAATGATACCTGAAAGCTCTCTCAGTAGCCTGGGTTATTGCCATTCCTCCGGGTCAGACAACTTAAATTCACTGAAAGCAACTAGGTATCCTCTTACCACCTTTTCACTTACTTAGTATTTCATTTCACCCCTAATTTTTCTTTTTCTCCTACTCTTTTTAAGTATGAAGGTTATTCCTTTTGCAGAAAAAAAAAAAGACACAAAACAGAAATGGTAGGCGGATTTCTCCCTTCTCTCCATCATCCATTTGCAGGGCCCTGTCCATTTCATGTTCCTCCTCTTGTGGCTCCAAATATATCTTTATAAGTCCCTTTTATTGTTCTCTGGCCTTTTCAGTTCCTACTGTATTTTAGATGTCCTGATCTGATACTACTCTCACCAGATTAGGACACTATCTAATATGTCCTAATTGAATCCATTCTCATTATTTACCCTCCTAGCAGCTAGGTGGCACAGGGGATGGAATACTGGAGCTGGTATCAGGAAGACCTGAGTTGGAATCATGCCACAAAAACTTACCAGTTGTGTGACCCTGAGCAAAACTCCTACCTTCCCTTGGTCTCAGTTTCCATATCTGTAAAATGAGGATAATAATAGCACCTACTTCAAAGGGCTGTTGGAAGGACTAAATGAGATTATATATGTAAAGAGCTTTGCAAACCTTAGAGAGCTATAGAAATGCTAGCTATTATCATTCATGTATTTTGATCAATTTTTAAAACTGTTTATCACCTGCATGAAGCCATGCTGATCACTGTAGACCTTTTTTTCATTCTCATCGGGATTATTTGAAGTTGGGTCATCGAAATTTTATTCTTGAGATCCCCCTATCACTCTATGGGAAGGCAGCTAAGTGGCGCCACAGTGCACAGAGCACCAGGCCTGGAGTCAGGAAGACTCATTTTCCTGAGTTCAAATCTGGCTTCAGACATTTACTAGTTGAGTGACTCTGGGCAAGTCACTTAGCCCTGTTTGCCTCAGTTTCCTTATCTGTAAAATGAGTTAGAGAAGGAAATGGCAAACCACTCCAATATCTTTGCCAAGAAAACCCCAAATGGGGTCCTGAAGAGTTGAACACGACTGAAAATGACTCAATTACAACATCCTTCTGTGGCCAAAGTCTCTTTTAGAGTCTTGGGTAGACACGAGACTACACCTGATGTTCCCTGATAGCACTGGTACTTCATCTCAGGACTCCCGTCATTTCTACTCAACTAGTTATTTTTTTTCTCATTGATAAGAATTAGGTTCAGAAGAGTAGTTCCGCTTTACCGGTCCCTCTAACTCTGGGAGAATGAAATTGTCTACAAAACCTGTCAAAATTTCCCTTTGCTGCTCTAGTTTTGGCAAAGAGAAAGAAAGAAACAGAGAGAGACACAAAGAGACAGAAAGACAGAGAGATATACACAGAGAGACAGAGTCAGACAGTCAGACATGGAGAGACAGAGACAGAAAGGCAGAGAGACATACAGAGGCAGAGAAAGAGACAAAGAGAGAAAGACAGAGACAGAGATAGAGAGAGACTGAGACTGAGACTGAGGCTGAGGCTGAGATTTTTTTTGCCTCCCTGTTAGCTTTATGATCTACACTAGGAACTCACCATCTATTTCCTGCAGCTGGTCTGTTGGTCTCTAGTGTATTCCCATGTCACCATCCTTTCTGCTTCTTCCTCCTCTGATCTTCACCTGAATGCTTTTCCTCCCTTGTGGCTATCTTCCTAATATTATAGTGCTAAAATACCACTCCTTCTATCTAGTCTGTTTTTATTCCATTCCATTATATTCCACCTGCATTTGCTGAGCACCTACTGTGTACCCACCCTTGGAGTAGGCACCATGGAGGAAAGGAAAGAAAGAAAATACAGTTTTTGCTCTTGGTGAGAAAAGGATCCCACATAATCAAATGTTTCTAAGTATACAAGTGGTCAGAGACTCCAGTGAATCCCTGGGATTCCCCCCACCCCCAACAAATGTCTCTGCTCACAAAATATTCACTTATCTCCAAACAGTGGCTGGGCCACCATTATTGATGGGGAATTTGGTACAAAGATAAGGGTATCATCTCCATAAGGCATTTGCTTGGTCTGGTAACTTACACAGAACCCTATCCATCGTCACCACACACACACACACACACACACACACACACACTCAGATAAACTGACCTGCACTTTTACAGATATCCATTTCCTCACTCATTTAAGTCTCTTCTGCATTCATTTATGTCCACACATGGATTTAAGAAAACCCTTAACATTTACCCCTATAACAGAGGTGGGCTGGCAAGAAGTCCTGTAAGCATAGGCACATAGTCCCTGCCTAGTTTCAGTCCAAGAGACCGTGTAGACTTTGAAGGGAGACTGTTTCTGATGCCTGTGACAGAGGGGCTTACGATGTGTCATAATAAAAAGTCTTTTAATTGGTTGCAGAGATGTAAGAAATTATGCCTCAGGCTGCTTGGCCAGAATTGAAGGTGTATACAAGTGGAGTGACTGGTCCCTTCAGTGCTCTTTCTTTGCTATTAAAAAAGGGTATCCACTGAGAAGATATAACAAGTACAAAATTCCAAACATCACCCCCCCACCTCAGCACCTGAAGGTACTATCTCCCCCATACCATTTCAGTCTTGGGGGAGAAGGTGGTCAACCTCAATGCAGTTGTCTACAAAACCTTTCCTCTACCAAGTTCACTCCTACATGAGGCACAGCAGATGGACAAAGTCACCATCTTGCTTAGAGGACATGAAATCTTTGCTGCAGGGCTAATTCACTTTCTGGGCCAGGTCCTGCACCCTCTTGGAGGCTGTGCTGTGGACCAAGCTTGTCTGTCTACAAATTCTGGTGTGGATCTCAGCTCCTGAACCTGTCTGTGGTGGCTCATGTGGCATTTCAGAGCTCACAAAGTTATGGCCTGTCCATTCCACCTCTGATACTTCTTCACCTAAAGCAGGAAAGAAGATTAAGTAAGGATAGAAGCATTAGCAAGGCCAGGCATGCACAGGCCATGTATGGGGGCAGGAGAGGAGGGCACAAGGGTAGGCTGCTGGCGCTAACTCTCTCCCTTTCTTTCCTTACTAGAATTCAGGAGAGTCAGAGACAGAGAGAGACAGAGACAGGGAGGGACAGAGACTAGCAAACAGAGAGAAGTAGAAAGAAACAGAGAGGGAAGGAGAGAGAGAGACAGAGACAGAGAAAGAAGGAGAGAGAAAAAGAGGTGCCATTAGTGAAGTAAAAACAGTCATATAATACCTGCACATTCTCTGCCAGATCCATTCTATCCCACATCATCAGGCATTTCCACAAGCAGGCTCACCAAACATGCATGCCTCCAGGCCTATGCCCTTACTTATCAATTCCTCACTACCCATGAAACCTAAGGATTATTTAGGTCCCCAAATCATCTCACCCACCCCTCCGTCTTGAAGTTGGAGAGCTCCTATTCCCAGGAGTCACAAGAGCTGAATCCTGCCTTAGTCTCTGTGAAAGATAATTCACATTTTCTCTAGCTCTTCAACCATCATGGCTCAACCCTTCTCTTTTGCCCTTGAAGGGGAGAGGGAAGAGGGCAAAATCAAACACAAACAGAATCTAGTTTGGCATCAGGGCCAGCAAAGCCACAAAATGCCAGGGCTGGTGATAAGGGATGTAAGAGAAAGGGATCAGAATGTGGAGGGCAAGAAGGCTCCTCTTCTTCCCCTCTTCTTTCCCCACAAGTCAATAGTAAACAATTTTTGTGGCTGGTTGCTTAAGGATTTGCATATAGTGTTGGGACATGAATATGCCAGTCTCCAGTGGTCTTTTACCTTAGAACACAGGCTTCCTGAGCTGATTAAGACCCTTTTCTGGGACCCTGGGGGTCCCTCAGTCTTTCCATGCCTACCCCCCTGGACCTGCTATTCAGTCTCTTGTACAAAGAGAAAGAAGAGAGAGTTTAGAGCTTTTTGTTGCGTGTGTAAATGAAGTGAGTCTTGTTTGTAGAGGATGGTAGGAATTTGATTCTATTTTTAACTCTGTTTCTTCTTCCTCTTGCCTGGTAGCAAAATGACTCAGCTACCTCAGGGGCCTTTGAAGATGGCAGGATGGAGCCTAGCCAACTTATCCCCTTCTGTCTTGCTGACAGTTTTATCTGTAGGGGAGCATGGTCCCTATGTGTTCTTTGGATTGCACATCCCAGAAGGCCATGCAGGAGCTTCACTGCTATCTAGCACAGAAACTGGTCGGGCAAGAACACTTCCAGAAGGCAGAGTTTAGAAAGAGAACAGGACTCTTATAAGACAAAAAACCCAGGGTTGGGGACATGGGACAACAGCAGACAAAGAGAGAGATGGAGAAGAACTGAAAACAGCACCTAGACAGCAGTAAGGGAGTGTGTGCCAGCAGCAAGACCTAGACCAGCATGACATTAAGCATAGCATCTATAAAGAGGGAGGGAGAGATACGAAGAAAGACACCATCAAGTTCCAGGTCCTGCCTGGGGCACGCTCCTGGATCAGCTTGGTTGGGTTACAGGGAAGTGAGCCTTGGTTAGAAACTTTGATTGCATCTTCCTGCAAGGTTGGAAAAGTCCTGCAAAGATGATCATCACAAATTCTTCTCACTATCACACTAACAAAGACAGTGGACCTACCATTCTTGGAGTCTAACCTCATAACCCTCTGTATGTGTGTGTGTGAGAGAGAGGGACAGAGACAGAGACAGAGCAGAGAGAGATAGATGCAGAAAAAATAAAGCAGCTGGTTTAAACTCATGCTGGAGGTGACAAAATTTAGAGCCCTTGACAGATCACCATGCAAGATATCTAAAAGAGGGTAAGATATCAAGTAGGTAGGAAAATACTAAACCTCTTTAATATGGGAAAAGAGAACTCATCAATGACTACTGATCTATACATCTACTTTTCCATCTCTACAAAATCTTTATACGAATCAGTTGTTCAGGTACTGAGTGCACCCTTAATGAGGTTATTAGTAAAGGGCAAACAGCTTTTTCTAAGTGATATTCAACGCGACCACATGTTTAGCATTTCACAATTGACTGAGAGATTCAGAGGATATAAGCCTATGTTATGCTTATTGTTTGGTGATTAGGAAAGAGCATTTGATCCCACAGAGCAGAATGCATTTTAAAGACTTTCTTCTAACAAGGTGTGACCTATTGATACATCAAAATCATTTAGGATTTCTTGAAAGGTACAGCAACAAAAATAACCCTGTTCAATAATCTACTGGTCATGGATCTCAGGATGGGCATGAAGCAGGAAGACGCATCTTTGCTAAAAGTGTTTGCTTTTGTATTTATGATGGAAGAGATCTGATATAAATCCTGAGTGGAGGAGGGTTTTCCTGGAAAGAGGGGGTCCTCCAGATAATCCTATTTGTCAATGACATATTGTGCTGGCTGCACCAAGCTCTAGAACATTACAGAATCTCCTGGAAGAAATGCATAAGCATTCAACTAGTGAGTTTGATCTGACTATCCACACAAGAAGGGCTAAATGGATGGAAAATGTCTATTGCCCAGATTATACACATGCATTTTGATGCACAACCTATTAATCTTTGAGTGAATAAATATACTTGGACAGACAGACAGTGAAGATGGACAAATTTGGCTCAAAGTTGAACAGGAGTAAGAGAATACATTAGATTGAAAAGCTTTGAAAAACTGTAAATTATCTTCAACGACTCTAAGATTCCCATAGTAAACAAAGCTCATACTCTAATATTACTGCTCTACCAGTAAGGATATATGGGAGCCAGACATGAACCACGACAGTCTCTGAAGAATTGGGATTAAAAGGGGACAGCTAGGTGGCACAGTCCCTGGAGTCAGGAGGACCTGAGTTCAAACCCAGCCTCAGACCAAACATACTAGCTGTGTGACCCTGGGCAGGTCACTTAACCTCAATTGCCAAAAGAAAACAAAAGAAAAAAGAATTGGGAATACATATTACAGAGAGCAATGGAGAGGAGTGGTGCATGCAGATTGGGTAGGCTGCATCACATAACCAGTGAAGAACTTTAAGGAAGAACAGGAGTAAAAGATGCCTGCAAAGAACTGTGTGATAAGAAAAGAAAAATGGATTGGCATATGGTAAGGGTGACAGATGACAGTTGGACTGCTTGAGCATTCTACTGGGATCCTCAAAATCTCAAGAGCTAAAAAAAAAAATCTCAAGAGCTAGCAAGGAAGGCCTCCTGCCCATCTGGCAGTCCCCTACAGTGAACTTACACAAGAACATAGAACAGGAGTCCCACAAAATAGATAAATTCGGCCTCTACAACCTGCATGTTGGGGGGGTGGGGAATTGAACTGACAAGCTCACTGTTCCATTTGAGTATTGAGTATTTCAGCATGGAAGGTATAGACATGTCCACGATACCTCAGTAAGAAGCTTGAGGAGATCTCAGTGATTGGGGGTGATTTAGTTAGCTCCCCAAACTGTCAAGTGTTGCCCTTTAAAAAGGTCATAGTATGTTTTCTTTAGGAGGGGAGTCTAAACCTCAACGTAGTACTATAAGGCTAAGACTAGGGATGAAGAAGGAATTTGTCAGAAATGGAGAGAAGGGAGAATTATATCAACTGTTTATAGGCTACTATGAGTTCTTTTTTTCCCTCTAACACTTTCTGTGGTGTGGAAATAAAACTTGTCCTATACCTGACACATATCGTTACTTTCAGAGTTTGCACAAGACCTGAGGTCTTTTCACTCACTTCTGTGGAAACCTAGACACAAGCTCTGTTCTGAGGTTACCAAAGGAAACTTCTGGGGGGCAAAATGAGTCAAAGAGTTTTGATGGGAGATGGGAGGGTTTCACTCCCAAGACTGAATTACTCCCTATGAGTCTGAGGCTTGGGGTGTTGGGGTTACAGTGAGAAGTCAACACTTGTTAGCTATAGGGCTAAGTTGGAAGGGGGAGCGACCCAGCAGAGACTGCTTGCTGCTGATATTTTACCATTAGTTCAAACAGGCAATGACTTTTTCTTGATTTATTAAGGCCATAGAGAGTGAAGGAGAATTTGTTTGATTCATAATCTCTTCTGTGGGAGAGATATGGATGCCAAGCACCTTTCAATCTAATTCAATATCGTGCTATTTACTTACTTTGCATTCTATTTTAATTTAATGTTTTTGTAAAGTTGGAATCGAAAACCACCTCAATCATTTTAGACTTCATACCTTAAATAGGTGAAAACATTTTAATCATCAACCAATCATAGGCTTTCGATAAACTATATATTGGGATAGGTTGAGGAAACTTGGCCACAATCCAGGGATCATGAATAAATTATCAAACAAGTTGAAAAAGGAAAAAATTTCAGAAATTGGAAAGGTCACCATGTTCTAGCGGAACCCTCTGAGAAGGAACCACTTTGGGGAGAGGAGAGGAAGGAGAAACCTCAGCCTTGGCTTTGAACTTGGCCAGATCTCCCCACCCCACCCCCAGATCACCCTCATTTTGCCTTTGTCCAGAGGATGACCTGCTAGCTCCGAAGGATCTATAGGATTTTGGCCTTTCCATCTGCTCACCATCATCCTTACATATTCCTACCCTACCCCTCCCAACAGGACAGCATCTGCATTAGGAGCCAAGGCCAGATAAAACAGGTTTATCATGCTTAAAGGGAGCTTCTTGGTCAGATGGGAGGAAAGGACTTCTAGCAACAATGACAGTAGGCGCTGTTATGCCTCTGCCACATGCCCAGAGAAACCTAGAAAGACTTTGTGAACTAATTCAGAGTAAAATGAGTGAAAGCAGGAGAAGTTCTGCAATGACTACAACATTGTAGAGGAAAATAATTGTCAAGGACTTAAGAGCTATGATTAATTCAATGATCAGTTATGACTCCAGAACTTCATGATGAAACATCCTTCCCATTTTTTGTCAGGGAGGTGATGGACCAGGAGTTGAGAATGAGGCATACTTTTTTCAGACAGAGCCAATTGTGGGATTGTTTTGTTTTACTACACTCATTTGTTACAAGGAAGGGATTTTATTCTGGGAAATATAGAGTTATGGGGTGGGGGGACAGTAGAGAGGAGAATGACTTTGATGGGAGAATGACTTTGAAAGAAGAAAAGAGTAGCAATGAAATTAAAAACTAACACGGAGAGAGAAGAAAGTTCACAGGGGGACACAGACACACAATGTTAGAGGTGCCATGTTAAATTTAGCATGTACTTTAAAAAAAGCAAACTGTGAATAACAGAGATTCACAGCATCTTATCCGATTCTCCTTTTTTCTTCTTTGTATAAGAAAATATTCATGTTTGCTAATGTTTGTCAAGTTTATAAAAGATTTTTTTTAAAAAGATGGAATTAAAGCCCAAGATAGATAAATTAGAGATCACTCAGATACTCAAAGGGTCTATGATTTCCTGGATGGAGATGTTCCCTCTAATGTATACATCACAACTTGTCCATGCTTGTCCTTCCTGTTTATCCTACGGGACTCTTGTCCACGTCCTTGCAGAAGTTCATCATGGGGGTGGGGAGGGTCTGGCCGACATTCTGAGAACATTCCCCAATGTCTCTTGACCCTGCAAAGATATCTGTAGAGCACATGGACAATCCACTGATTAACTTTTCCTTTTGTCATGTGACTAATCGATTTTCTTTTTTGATCATACATTTTTCTTACGGTATTCTGTACTCTGGCTTTTCTTAGTCATACCTTGTTTGGGTTTAAACTTCTCATATGCACCATTTAAAAGAAGTATGACTCATTCTAAATGATTTTAAACTAGCCAGCAAACTCACAGTCACAACAATACTGGTAGGATTTTGGTATTTAGGAGACGGGTCTTCACTTCTGGGAGAAGGCTGGGGTCATTAAAAGAGCCTTGTAATGTCTTGAATGCAGTTCAGCCCATGCTCCTCCTCTCCCTCTTTAATGTTGGGCCCAACCTGTTACTCATCTGCGACATCTGTCTAAGTTATCTGTACTAATAGATGAACTCTAGAGGCTAATCATCTAGTCTGCACCAATCGTTCTTAAAGTGTGGTCCAAGGACTTCTGGGGATCCTTGAGATCATTTGCAAGGATTCTTCAAGGTCAAAACTATTTTCATAATGATACTAAGATACTATTTACCTATTCAAATACTCCTTCCTTTTCCAACTATATATCTGTGCGAGGTCAGATTTTTCTCTGTATACTTCAACCAAAAGAACATATACAGATTGAATGAAAAAGCACATAGGAGAATCCAGCTGTCTTCTAGTAAGCCAGATATTAAAGAGATGTGCAAAAATGTATTAAACAACGGCGTTCCTTTCACTGCTTATTCTTTGTTTTGGAAAATACAGTTAATTTTAAATAAAAATATTACATAAGTTAACACGTAATAAGGTTTTATTGTTATTTTAAAATAAAATAAGCATTTTAAAATTTTAATTTATATGGTAAACATTGATTTAAAAAAACATAAACATATAAACAAAAGCATTTGGAGATCCTCGATAAGTTTTGAAAGTGTAAAAGGATCCTAAGTCATAAAAAAACTGCTGATCTAGACAATAAAGCGTTTTTCATCCTTTTTTTTTCTTTCTGTGTGTAATTAAAACAATGGGCAGCTAGGTGGTGCAGTGGGTAGAGTGCCAGGCCTGGAGTTAGGAAGATTCACCTTTGTGAATTCAAATCTGGCCTCAGACACTTACTAGCTGTGTGATCCTGGGCAAGTCATTTAACCCTATTTGCCTCAGTTTTCTTATCTGTCAAATGAACTGGAGAAGGAAATGGAAAACCACTCCAGCATCTCTGCCAAGAAAACCCCAGATGAGGTCATGAAGAGTCAAACATGACTGAAATAACTGAACAACAACAAAATAATAAGACAAACTCTTTTAAATAATTCATGGTTCTCCGCCAGGAAACTCAACAGTGTTCTAGGGCATGATGTAACCCACACAATTTTATCCACGAACAAGACCAGCTGGTGGATGTATTCATCCATTGAGAGTCCCTTTTCAAATTGAACTCTGTGCTAGAATTCCTCTTTGGCAATAGTGAAGACCTTTGGTGATTATACACATCTTCCTATTTTATTCCTCATGCGATATTAATAACCAGAGGGTCATCAAAAAAGATTATCTCTGTTGTAATAGCTTCCAATTAATCTTGAATAATTTTGACAGATGGATGAGAGACACTTTATTAGTAGACTTTGAGGGTACATTTTACTTTATTGAATCCAACATTTGTCATTCTCCTTTTCTGTCATATTAGACAATCTGATAGGTGGGGATGGTAACTCAGAGTTGTTTTAATTTGCATTTCTCTGATCAATAGTGATTTAGAGCATTTTTTTCATGACTATAGATAGCTTTGACTTTTTTATCTGAAAACTGCCTGTTCATATCCTTTGACCGTTCATGAATTGGGAAATGACTTGTAGTCTTATAAATTGGACTCAGTTCTCTATGTATTTGAGAAATGAGATCTTTATCAGAGAAAATCTCTGTAAAATCTCCCCCTTTCAGCTTTCCTTCTAATCTTGGCTGTGTTGGTTTTGTTTGGGCAAAACCTTTTTAATTTAATGTAACAAAAATCATCCATTTTACATCCCATAATGCTCTCTATCCCCTGTTTGGTTACAAATTCTTCCCTTATCCATAGACCTGACAGCTAAACTATTTCATACCCCCCTAATTTGTTTATGTTATTAGTCTTTATGTTTAAATCGTGTACCCATTTTGACCTTAGCTTGGTATATGGTATGAGATGTTGGTCTATACCTCATTTCTGCCAAACTGCTTTTCAGTTTTCCCAGCAGTTTTTGTCATCAAAAGCTGGGATCTTTCCATTTATGAAACACTAGATTACCATGGTCATTTACTACTATGTATAATGTATCTAATCTATTCCACAGATCCACCATTCTGTTTCTTAGCCAGTATAGGATTGTTTTGATGATTACTTCTGTCTATGTAAACTCCTTCTAACTGTCCTAATAGAGATACAGTTCTCAAGAATTATAAGTATTATCTTCCCATGTAGGGGTGCAAACAGTTTAATCTTATTGAATAACATGTTTCTTCCTTTCCTGTTTACCTTTTTATGCTTCTCTTGAGTCTGTATTTGAAGACAGAATTTTCTGTTCAGCTCTGGTCTTTTCATCAGGAAAGTTTGCAAGTCCCCTATTTCACTGAGTGTTCATCTTTTCCCCTGAGAGATTATGCTCAATTTTGCTCAGTAGTTGATTCTTGGTTGTAATTCATGCTCCTCTGCCTTCTGGAACATCATATTCGAAGCCCTCCAGTCCTTTAATATAGACGTTGCTAAATCTTGTGTTATCTTGACTGTGGCTTCACAACACTTGAATTGTTTCTTTCTGGCTGCTTGCAGTATTTTCTCTTTGACCTCATAATTTTAGAATTTGACTACAATATTCCTTGGAGTTTTCATTTTGGAATATCTTTCAGGAGGTGATTGGTGGATTCTTTCAATTATTATTTTACCCTCTGATTCTAGAATATCAGGGCAATTTTCTTTGATAATTTCTTGAAAGATGCTGTCCAGGCTCTTTTTTTTTTTAAATCATAGCTTTCAGGTAGTCCAATAATTCTTAAATCATCTCTCCTGGATCTATTTTCCAGGTCAGTTCTTTTTCCAATGAGGTATTTTACATTTTCTTCTATTTTTTTTTCATTCTTTTGATTTTGTTTGACTGATTTTTGATGTCTTACAGTCATTAGCTTCCACTTGCCCAATTCTAATTTTTAAGGAATTGTTTTCTTCAGTTAACTTTTGTATCTCCTTTTCCATTTGGCCAATTCTACTTTTCAAGGAGACATTTTCTTCAGTCGATCTTTGTCCTTCCTTTTCCAAGCTATTGACTTTATCTTACATAACTGTCATTTCTTTTCCCAATTTTTCTTCTACCTCTCTTACTCGATTTTTAAAATCCTTTTTGAGCTCTTCCAAGAAGATTTTTTTGGGCATAAGACCAATTCATATTCTCCTTGGAGGCTTTACATGTAGGTATCTAGACATTGTTGTCCTCTTCTGAGTTTGTGTTTTGGTCTTCCCTGTTGCCATAGTAGCTTTCTATGGTCAGGGATCTTTTCCGGTTTTTGCTCATTTTTAGGCTGTTTGTGGCTTTTCAAGTTGTGCTCTGCTCCTGGCACACAGGGGACATTAGCCCAAGCTTCTTATGCTGGAAGCCAAGGGTCTAGTCATGGCTTTCTGTGTTGGGGCTCATGGCTTGCCCACTGCGCTGGGGTGCTTGGCCTAGTCATGCTGTTTGCCTTCTGTACTGGAGCTAGAGGCCTCACAGCTGGTTGGCTGCACCCCTAGCTCGCTGAGCCAAGACCAAGGGGCCTTGGGTGCTGATCTGTGCTGTCACTAAGAGCCTCCCACTGGCTTGCCCAGACACCATCTGCACTGGGCTGCACTCCCCTTCTGCCCAAATGAGGTGGACCTTTCCTGAAGTCCTTCTAAGTTATCTTAGGCTTGAAAAATGTTTCACTCTGTCTTTTTGTGGGTTCTGTTGCTCCAGAGTCCTTTTAGAGGCTTGATTTAACATTGTTTCAGAAGAAAACTGGGGAGAGCTCAGGCTACTTCCTGGCTTCTCTCCACCATCTTGGCTCTGCCTCCTCTGGCAAATTTGACTTTTTAAGGAGTTGCTTTTTTCAGTGAATCTTCATATATCTTTTTCCATTTTTTGTGTTTCCTTTACCAAACTATAGACTTTACTTTTTTCATGATTATCTTCCATCACTTTCATTTCTTTTTCCAATTTTTCCTCTACCTCTCTTATTTGATTTTTTATTTTTATTTTCACATTAGTTATGTTGTAAAGATGAATTAGAACCAATAGAAGCAACCACAAGAAAGAGGAAACAAAACAAAACAGAAGAAAAAAAAGTAAATAGTGTGCTTTGATCTGCACTCAATCTCCATATTTCTTTCTCTGGACATGGATAGCATTTTCCATTGTGATGACTTTTGGAGATGTCTTAGATCCTTGTGTTGCTGAGAAGAACTAAGTCTATCAAAGTTAGTCATAGCAAAACATGGCTGTTACTGTGTACAATGTTCCCTTGGTTCTGCTCAGTTCACTCAGCATCAGTCCTTATAAGTCTTTCCAGGTTTTTCTGAAGTTTGCCTGCTCATCATTTCTTGTAGCACAACAGTATTCCATTACATTCATATGCCACAACTTTTTCAGCCATTCTCCAATTGATGGACATTCCCTCAATTTCCAATTCTTTGCCACCACAGAAAGAGCTGCTATAAATATTTTTGTGCATGTGGTTCTTTTTCCCATTTGTATGATCTCTTTGGCATACAGCCCTAGAAGTGCTATTGCTGGGTCAAAGAGTATGCATATTTTTATAGCCCTTTGGGCTTAGTTCCAAATTGCTCTCCAAAATGGTTGGATCAGGTCTTATTTGATTTTTTAAAAACCCTTTTTGAGTTCTGCCAGGAGTTATTTTTTGGGTCTGACACCAATTCACATTTTTCTATGAGGCTTTGAATGTAGCTGTTTTGACATTGCTGTCCTCCTCTGACTTTGTGTTTTGATCTTCCCTGTAACCACAGTAACTTTCTACGGTCAGGTTCTTTTGGTGTTGTTGTTGTTGTTTGCTCATTTTCCAAGCCTATTTTTTGTCTTTTAACTTTATGTTAAAGTTGGGTTCTGCTCCTGGGGTGGAGGAGGAGACACTGTCCCAAGCTTCGGGTTTTTCATGCTGCTGTTTTCAGAGCAAGTTCCGGGAACTTGTAAGTTTTCAGTTCTTCCAAAGTTGTATGACCTAAGGAGAGGTGTTTCCTCCTCTCCTGGCCTGTGCTCAGGTATGTGAGCAACGACAAGCAGTCTTTTCTGGCTTGGTACTATGAGGAGGGTCCCCTTTCCACTGCTATCTCAGGATCTGCTATGTTAGTGCTCCTCCTTGCCCTAGGACTGCCACCCAGATCCAAATATGGGCAAAGCAACAGAGTCCTACCTCAGTGCCAGCAAAGAGACCCCTGTAATCTCCTTCTGACCAGTTATTCAACCCCATTGCTACTGCCTCTGCCATTGCTGCTTGCTCATTCTGTCTTACAGCAGAATAGTATTCCAACAACTTGCTCAGCCATTCCCCAATTGATGGACATCCCCTCAATTTCCAATTCTTTGCCACCACTAAAAGAGCTGCTATAAATATATTTGTACATGTAGGTCCTTTTAATTTTTGGTTTTTTATTTCTTTGGGACACAGACCTGTAGTGGTATTGCTTGGTCAAAGGGTATAGCCCTTTGGGGATAGTTCCAAATTGCTGTCCAGAATGGCTGAATCACTATACAATTTCACCAATGGTGCATTTGTGTCTTAATTTTCCCACATTCCTTCCAACATTTGTCATTTTCCTTTTCTGTCATATTAGCCAATCTGATGGTGTGGGATGGTGCTCAGAGTTGTTTTGATGTGCATTTCTCTGATCAATAGTGATTTAGAGCATTTTTTCATATGACTATAGATAGGTTTGATCATTGCTTGTTCATATCCTTTGACCATTTTATCAGTTGAGAAATGGCTCTTATTTCTATAAATCTGATTCAGTTCTCTATATATTTGAGAAATGATGTCTTTATCAGAGAAACTTGCTGTGAATTTTTTTTCACAGTAATGATTACTATGTATTTCCCTCCACCCTATTTTCCCCTGTTTACCCTATTCTCCTTTCACCCTGTCCATTTTCAAAAGTGTTTTACTTCTGACTTTTACCTCCCCCGCCTGCCCTCCCTTCTATCATCCCCCAACCCTTTTCTTATTCCCTTTCCCTCCTACTTTCCTGTATGGTAAGATAGATTTCTACACCCAACTGAGTATGTATGTTATTCCCTATTTGAGCCAATTCCAATGAGAGTAAGGTTCATGCACTCTCCTCCCCACCTCCATCTGCTCCTCCACTGTAAAATCTCTTTCACACCTCTTATGTGAGATAATTTACTCCATTCAACCTCTCCCTTTTCCCTTCTCCCAGTGCATTCTTCCTTCTCACCCCTTAATTTTGTTTTTTTAGATGATCATCCCATCACATTCAACTCACACCTGTGCCTTCTGTCTACGTATACTCCTTCTAACTGCTCTAATAATAAGAAAGATTTTAGGAGTTACAAGCATCATTTTCCCATGTAGGAAAGTAAACTGTTTAATATTATTGAATCCCTTATGATTTTTCTTTCCTGTTTACCTTTTTATGCTTCTCTTGAGTCTTGTATTTGAAAGTCAAAATTTCTATTCAGATCTGGTCTTTTCATCAGGAATGCTTGGAAGTCCTTTATTTTATTGAACAGTCATTTTTCCCTGAAGGATTATACTCAGTTTTGCTGGGTAGGTGATTCTTGCGCTTGTAATCCTATCTTTCTTGCCCTCTGGAATATCATATTCCAAGCCCTCTGATCCTTTAAAATCTTGTGTTACCCTGACTGTGGTTCAACAATATTTGAATTGTTTCTTTTTGGCTGATTGCGATATTTTCTACTTGACCTGGAAGCTCTGGAATATGACTGTAATATTCCTGGGAGTTTTCATTTTGTGATCTCTTTAAGGGGATGATCAGTGGATTCTTTCAATTTCCTTCCCCTCCTCTGATTCTAAAATATTAGGGCAGTTTTTCTTGATAATTTCTTAAAGATTATGTCTAGGCTCTTTTTTTTTTAACATGGCTTTCAGGGAGTCTAATAATTCTTAAATTATCTATCCTAGATCTATTTTCCAGGTGAGTTTTTTTTTTACCAATAAGTTATTTTACATTTTCTTCTATTTTTTCATTCTTTTGATTTTCTTCTATTGTTTCTTGGTGTCTCATAAAGTCATTAATTTCCACTTGCCCAATTCTAATTTTTAAGGAATTAGTTTCCTCAGTGAGCTTTTGTATCTCTTTTTCTATTTTTGCCAATTCAGCTTTTTAAGGAGTTCTTCTCTTTGGTGAATTTTTGTACCTCTTTTTTCCATTTGGCCAATTCTTCTTTTCAAGGCATTCTTCTCTTCATTGGATTTTTGTGCCTCTGTTACCATTTAGCCTATTCAGGTTTTTTTTTATTAATTTATTTTAATTTATCAACAATCACTTCCATAAGCTTTTGAGTTTTAAATTTTAAATTTTTCTCCCCCTCTCTCCCCGCCTCCCTCCCCAAGACAGCATGCAATCTGATATAGGCTATGCATATACATTCCCATTAAACATATTTTCACATTAGTCATGTTGTAAGGAAGAGTTAGAACCAATAGGAGGAACCACAAGAAAGAGAAAACAAAACAAAACAGAAAAAAAAATAGCAAATAGTATGCTTCAATCTGTATTCAGATAGAAGTTCTTTCTTTGGATGTGGATAGCATTTTCTATCATGAGACCTTTGGAGATGTCTTAGATCTTTGCCTTGTTGAGAAGGGCTGAGTCTATCGATATTAGTCACTGCACAACATGGCTGTTACTGTGTACAATGTTTTCGTGGCTCTACTCACTTCACTCAGCATCAGTCCACACAAGTCTTTCCAGGTTTTTCTGAAGTCTGCCTGCTCATCATTTCTTACGGCACAATAGTATTCCATTACATTCATATACCACAACTTGTTTGGCCATTCCCCAATTGATGGGATCCTGTCAATTTCAAATTCCTTGCCACCACAAAAAGAGCTGCTATAAATATTTTTGTACATGTGGGTCCTTTTCCCATTTGTATGATCTCTTTGGGATACAACCCCAGAAGTCCTATTGCTGGGTCAGAGGATATGCACATTTTTATAGCCCTTTGGGCATACTTCCAAATTGCTCTCCAAAATGATTGGATCATTTCACAACTCCACCAACAATGCATTAGTATTCCAATTTTCCCACATCTTCTCAAATATTTATAATTTTCCTCTTTTGTCATGTTGGCCAGTCTGATAGGGGTGATGTGGTACCTCAGAGTTGTTTTGGTTTGCACTTCTCTAATCAATAATGATTTAGAGCATTTTTTCATAGGACTATAGATGGCTTTAATTTCTTCATCTGAGAACTGTCTGTTATATCCTTTGACCATCCTATTCAGTTTTTTAAGATGTTTTCTTCAGTATTTTTTGTGCCTCCTTTACCAAGCTGTTGACTCTGTTTTCATAATTTTCTTGCATCACTCTCATTTCTCTTCCCAATTTTTCCTCTACCTCTCTTACTTGATTTTTAAAATCCTTTTTTAGCTCTTCCATGGCCTGATGCCAATTCATATTTTCCTGAGGTTTTGGATGGAGGAGTTTTGACTTTGTTTTCTTCATCTGAGTTTATGTTTTGATCTTCCCTGTCACCACAATAACTTTCCGCAGTCAGGATCTTTTTCTGTTGTTTCCTCATTTTCCCAGCCTATTTCTTGACTTCTAACTCTAGACTAAAATGGGACTCTGATTCTAGATGGAGGGGGCACTGTCCCAAGCTTCAGGTGTTTTGTCTAGCTGTTTTCAGAGGTCATTCTGAGGACCTGCAAGTTTTCAGTTCTTCCTAGGTGGTGTGATCTAGGAAGAAGTGTATTTACCACTCTCCTGTTCTGTGCTCTGGCTTTTGAGCAATCACAAGCACTCTTTTCCATCCTAGAAATGTGACTGGGGCCCCAGTTCCCCTAAGGTTGAAAGGTCTGGTGTGCTAGTGTTCTTCCTTGCCCTGGGACTGAGACCCAGGCCTGTGACCCAGATCCAAGTAAGTGCTATGCGATTGAGTCCTGCCCCTGCTGCCCACAAAGGGATCCCTGTAATCTCCTTCTGACCTGCTGGACCCCCTTACCATCTGTGGACTGAGAGGTCCAGAAGCCACCACTGTCACTACTGATTCAGTCACCCTGTCTCATCACCCTTCTCTAAGGGAGACTTTCATTCCTGCTGGAAGCAAAGAAGGAGACTGAGCCTGGAAGCCACTGCTTTGTTCTCTCTTCAGGGAGATGGCTCCTGGACTAGAAGAATATCAACCTGTCACTGTCTGTAGGGCGAAAAGGTTGAGAAACAGACACTACTATCAATGATTCAGTCATACACACTCTTCCCCACCAAGGCCTACTATTGCTTTGCTGAGGCCGAGCCTGTACTCAATTACACTCCACTCTCACCCTGATGCCGCAGACCTTTCTGGACAAACTTCTCAGTTATCTTGAGCTGCAAAATTGTTTCACTTTTCTTTTATGGGTTCCACCACTCTCGAATTAATTTTGAGGCATTATGTAAAGGTATTTGGAGGAGGCTGGGGGACAGCTCAGGTGAGTTCCTGACTCTTCGCCACCAATTTGGTTCTATCTTAGCTGCATGTTTAAGACTATATGAAATAGTAATAGTGGCTAGTACATGCTTACTTCCCCCTGAACTTACTGAAAATGGCTTTAGCTTATTTCCATTATGTAAAAGGCTGGCTATTTCTCATGTTAAGAAAAGGCCTATTTATTCCTATGTTTTCTAGTGTCTATTTTTAAAGGGTTGTCATTTTTCATCAAAAGCTTTTTTTTCCTGAATCTATTGATATAATCATATGTCTTTTGTTCTTCCTAAAATTAGTATGGTCAATTCAATTTGTAGTTTTTTTTAAATAGTTAAACCAACTCTGCATTACTGGCATAAATCCAACTTGGTCATCATTTATAATTTTTGTGCTATATTTCTGTGCTAGTATCTTGTTTAAAATTTTTTGCAGCAATGTTTATGAGAGATATTGATCTACAGTTTTCTTTCTGTGGTTTGATTCTCTGGTTTACATATCAAAATTATATTTATAGAAATCCCTTTTTGTCCTATTTTTGCAAAACGTTGGTATAACATTGGAATTACTTGTTCTTTGAATGCTTGATAAATTTGTTAATAAATACATGTGGTGGCTAAAAGTTTTTTTTAAGGCAGTTGGGGTTAAGTGACTTACCCAAGGTCACACAGCTAGTAAGTGTCAAGTATTTGGT
The DNA here is from genome assembly GCF_003287225.1 of Phascolarctos cinereus. Classification (NCBI taxonomy): domain Eukaryota; kingdom Metazoa; phylum Chordata; class Mammalia; order Diprotodontia; family Phascolarctidae; genus Phascolarctos; species Phascolarctos cinereus. The sequence goes on along the minus strand of NW_027555736.1, from coordinate 48,411,009 downwards.
CTGCAGTCAGATTTGAACTCAGGTCTTCCTGACTTCAGGGCCAGTTTTTTTTTGAGAGTTCATTTGTAGTTTGTTCAATTTCTTTTTCTGAGATTGAGTTATTTAAATTCCCTATTTTTTGTTTTGCTAATAAACTTTTATTTTTTTAAAAAATATTCATACATTTCATTTGTCAATTTTATTGGCATATAGTTAAGCAAAATTGTTTCTAATGGTGACCTTTATTTACTCTTCATTGTGAATTCTTCTTTTTAATTTTTGAAAATGGTAATTATGTTGTCTTCTTTTGTTTTAATGAAATTAATCATTTATCTATTTTATTTGTTTAAAAAACAGCCCCTAGTTTTATTAATTCAATGGGTATTTTTGCTTTCAATTGCATTGATGTCTTTATTTATTTTTAGTATTTCTGTTTTTGTATTGAATTGGAATTTTAAAATTTGTTGATTTTCTAATTTTTAAATTTTTCATACCTAATTCTATTAATAAGGTTTTCCCCTCTTTTGTTGATGAAAGCATTTAAAGATACTATTTCTCCTACACCTCTTCCAAGCATTGCTTTGGCTGTATCATAAACATTTTGGTATATTGTTTCTTTGTGGTATTATCTTTAATAAAATTATCTATCATTTTTATATTTTTTCTTTGATCTATCAATTGAACTGAATGTATTAACAAATTGTGTGTGTGTACATGTGCATACATATGTGCTTTACACTCCTTTGACTTGTTCAGATTTCTAATTGGACCTGTCAATAATATAAGTCCGACTACCCTTCCTAAACTTTTTTTTTTCTGTAGTGTATCCTTCTCCCCTCCCCTCCCTCTTGGCCTCCTTTTGTTCTTAAAATGATCAAAACAAACAAAATCACTTCTAAGTCCTCTGTCTTATTAAACACCCTCTGTGACTCTTGGTGACACTGAGGTTCTGAAGAGAGACTTTTATCATCCCTTCCCTCCACATCCCCACTGGAATATAAACAGCTTATCTTTATATAATCCTTTTTGGTTGCTCATTTGTATTCATCTTTTTATTTTTCTCTTGCTTTTATTTTTGTATTTAAAAATTTCTACTAAGCTCCAATCTTTTCATTAAGAATACTTTTCATAGAAGGTACATTTTCCCCCCATAGGGTTGTAATTCCAGCACTACGCCTGGCACATAGTAGATGCTAAATAAATGTTTATTGATTGATTACTTGGTTTTGTGAGTATGTTACTCTTGGTTGTGGTATTATACCTTTTTGCTTTTTGGAATATTGCATTCCATAGTCTCCACTCCTATATAGTGTTAGCTCTAAATCTTATGTGATTCTGACTCTGGTTTCCTAGTACTATAGTTAAAACTCATTCTTTTAGGCTGCTTGTAATATTTCTTTTTAACCTGGAAGCTCTAGATTTTTGCTTTGATGTTCCTGAACATTTTCATTTTAAGATTTCTCTCAGGAGGTCATCAGTGGATTCTTTCTATTTTCACTTTTCCCTCTAGTTCTAAAATGTCTGAGCAGTTTTCTTTCATGAAGTAGGTAAGTGGCACAGTGGAGAGAGCACTGAGTCTGGAGTAAGGAAAACCTGAATTCAATTCCAGTCTCAGATACTTGTTAGCTCTGTGACCATGGGCAAGCTGTTTAACCTCTGTCTGCCTCAGTTTCCTTAACTGTGTTGGAGATAATAACAAGGGGGGTAATAACAGCACCTCCCTTCCAGGGTTGTTGTGAAGATAAAAATTAGATAATATTTGCAAAGTAATTAGCACAATACCTGGCACGCAGTAGACAGTATAAAAATACTAACCATTATTGTTTTATTTATTATTGAACTAGAATGTCTAGGCTAATTGTTTTTAATCAGAGCTTTGTTAGTCCAATGAGTATTCAGTTTTCTCTCCTTCACATGTTTTCCAAGTCAGCTGTTTTTATATGAAATATCTTAGATTTTTTTCTATTTTTTAATCTTTTGACTTTGTTTAAATATTTCTTTTTGTTACCTGGAGTCATTAAATTACATTTGTTCTGTTCTAATTTTCCAGTAGTCTGTGGAATTTTGTGTCTCTTGTGTTAAGCTTCTAATTCTTTTTCTAAGTCTCTCCATAACTCTCATTTATTTTCTAATTCTTTCCTCCAGCACTCTAATTGTAGTATCATTTTAAACTTTTTAACTCTTACATAGCTTCTTCTAGGAATTATATTTGATCTTTCAGCCAAGTTGTGTTTTTCTCTGAGGCTTTTCTCACAGGTGTTTGGGAGTTATTCTCTCTGCAGGATATTTGTGTCTTGAGCATTCCTGGCATCATAATAGTTATTTAACTTTTTGTATTTGCTCCTTTACTTCCAACCTTACTTTCTAGATTGAGATTTTGTGTTAGGTGTAGGCTCTGGGCACTTGTGGGACTGTGGTAGCCTTGCATGATCCTCATTTATCTTATCTGCTGCCCTGCTACAAGGGTCAATCCAATAGTGCTCCCTGGGGACTGGCTCTGAGATCCCAGTTCCATAGTATCTGCCCCTGGCACTTGCCTGGTGGTTGAATTTGGGATCTTGTGCTGAGAAGATGCTTCCTATGGCTTCTCCTTCCAGTTGTGATCCCCTCTTGGTCTGAGGTCATTCTTGATATCATCAGTGGGGGAAGCGAAGCTAAGCTGCTTCTTACTTCTCTGCCTTCTTGGCTTCTCTCCCTTCTGTGTCCATTAAATAGAAGGCTTTCATTGTTACTCAGTCACATCAGACTCTTCTTGACCCTATTTGGGGTTTTCTTGGCAGAGATACAGAAATGGTTTGCCATTTCCTTCTCCAGGTCATTTTGCAGATGAGGAAACTGAGGCAAACAGAGTGAAGTGACTTGGCCAGGGTCACATAGCTAGTAAGTGTCTTGGGTTGGATTTGAACTCAGAAAGATGAGTCTTCCTTTACTTCAGGGCAGCGCTCTATCTAGTGAGCCACCTAGATGCCCTAAATATAAGGCTAACCAGCTTAATATCAGGTGAAGGAGTCTTGTCTGGCAGTCAAGAAGAAAGCCAGCTATAGGAAAAGAATCCAGCCTTCTTCAAAGCTTTTCTCACACGTGTTTGGGAGTTATTCTCTCTTCAGGATTTGTGCCTTGAGCATCCCTGGCATCATAATAGTTACTTAACTTTTTTTATTTGCTCCTTTACTTCCAACCTTACTTTCTGGATCGAGACTCCATGTTAGGGGTAGGCTCTGGGCACTTGAGGGACCCTCTTTGAGGGTCCTTCTTTATACCTCTATTAAAGTGCAGAGGCAAAGGGAAAGGACTCATCTCTCTTCCTCCTTCTCCCATCCCCACAGCAACAGTATTTTGTAGCAGAAGAATTCATCCCATAGAAACACTCTAACTACTGGTAAAAACTTCACAAGTAAAGACATGGTCTCACATTGCTTGAGTTATCAATTGCCTGGGTCACCTTTGTTCCCTAATTTTGTATCTCTCCATCTGTATACTTTATGTGTGCACCCACTTTTCCCACTGACACTGTGTGTATTTGTGGGACAATGTGCTCCAGGTATATAGGAGGGATGTTTTGTTACCAATTGCTCTTGCTACGCCATTTCAGTAAATGCCTTTGCTTTGCACTACTTGTGTCAGCTGGCTGAACGTTAAAGGTAAACACACTGAAGGGGGCTAGTGAGCTATATTTCTAGGAATGTAAACCCACAAAGTACCTTGAGCCTATAGGAGTTATCCCTTAGGAATCCAATCTCTGAGGGTAGCCTGGTGTGGAGGGCTGCATGGACTTAATCTAATCCAGCTGTTATCACCATCTTTGTTTTCTATATTGCCATTTCTACCTTTCCTATAATCACATCTAGGACTGTGGTGTTCTAGTCCAATAGAGTCTGGTGGATCCATTGTCCCTGATGGTTGAAAAAATTGTTATAAAAATCTCTGCCGATCATTTTTCTTCTGTTTGTTGTTCTCCTTCCATTTTCGTCCTTAAATGCCCTCAGGATGACTTTGCTTAGTTAGGTCTCTTGCCAGGCCTTCTTTAAACTGGTTTTACCCTCCCCTGGTTCTCTTTGTTTTATGAGGTGATACTGCCTATAATCTTCCATCATCCTTCCCCATACAATTTTACAAACAAGTTTATATTCTAAGCCAGTGTTGCCCTTGGCTGCCATACCTCTCCACTTGGCAAGTAAGTCAAGTGTTTGCTGACTAAGACTCTTTTTGGTCTCCTTGTTACAGCAGTTGATTTATATCAGTTAAACTTTTGTATGAAATTATTGTAGTCTCTGTCTACATCCTTAATTTCATATCCTATTTTTCCACATCAACAATTTGTTTAATTAAATCAGGATGACATTGTTTTAATTGTATGCCACATCTTTTTTCTTATGTTTCTTCTAGCTTTGCACTAATTTTTATTTTTTCCCTTTCAAGTCTGTCTGTCCACAGACAGTTGATTCAGGAATGATTCCCACAACAGTGATGAGTTTTTTCCCCATCTGTTAAAATATAATTGATTTCATTTTTGGTGATGTTATTCAGTGCTCACCCTGTATAGCACCTACTGATTCTTTTCTCAAAGAAAGGACCAATAGACATGAGGCTTCTGGATAATCTCCATTACAAAGGTGTTGAACACTCAACCCCCTTAGTGCTGCCTGAACCAGAATTAAATGTAATTAGGAATTGTTTCACGAAATAGGGAAAACACAATAGAACACAGATAATGTTAATTGGTGATTTTAAAAGTCAATGTGCCACCCATGGGCATCAGTTTCTATTTGAGTCTGACACCTCTGGTCTATAAGTCTTCAGTCTCTTTCATTGCTTTTTCCTGATCCATTTTTTTCTGGTATATTTCTCACTGTCACCCTTTAGGCCCTCCTCTGTTTTGAAGTTGCCAAATAGCAAATTACATTTTGATTTAATTTTGATGGTCCCATTGAGTTCTCTATTGAATTTCTCCTCATCCTCTGCATTGGACAGTGGTCCTTAAGCAGCAATTATTTTCATATTTTTTTTTTTGCAAATGCTTAATGAGCACTGACAGATTTTTTAAAATGACCACACATTCTCTTGTTTCTTGACCAAACTAACTCCTCTATTGGCCTCTCCAAGGAGAACTTTGGAGGTACCCTTCCAATTAGCGGCAACTTCTGCTTTATAGAAAGAATGTCAAGGTTGACACCATTCAGTTCTAGCCATAGTACGTCTACTCATTGGGGAGCTCACATTTAGATAACCAATAGATAAGTCAAAGGTTATTGTTGTTGTTCGGTCATTTCAGTCTGTCTGACTCTTTGTGACCCCATTTGGGGTTTTCTGTAGTGGCTTGCCATTTCCTTCTCCAGCTCATTTTACAAATGAGGAAACTGAGGAAAAAAGATTAAGTGACTTGCCTCGGGTCACAAAGCTAGTAAATGTCTGAGACCAGATTTGAACTCCTGATTCCAGGTCTGGCACTTTATCTACTGTGTTACCTAACTGCCCTTTTTACATTGCTACTGCCACTATATAAGCAGAAGGAAGACACACAGGATTGAGGACCATTTTGGTATTTTTTTTCTTTGTTTTATGAGTTGCCATAGCCAAATAAATTCATCATCAAGAGCTATGTTGTTTTTGTTTAGTTGTTCAGTTGTGTCCAACTCTATGTTACCCCATGGACTATAGAATACCAGGCCCTTCTATTCTCCATTATCTCTCAAAGTCTGTCCCAGTTCAGATTGTTGTTTCCATGACACTATCTATCAATTTCATCCTCTGCCATCCCCTTTTCCTTTTGCCTTCAATCTTTCCCAACATACAGCAAGGGCTATCCTTTTTGGTTATAAGCCTCTCTATGCTTGGCTGGACTGGTCCTCTGGAAGACTTCTTCCATTAGTGGGGTCATACCCAAAGCCCTTCTAGCATGGTACAACTTCCATTCCAACGGCATAGCCTCTGAGAACCTCCCTGCCATAATAAAGCATTAGAATGGACTTTGGGGAGTGAAAGAGGGGAGTCATTTAAAATTGATCCAAGGTCCCAGGCCCAGACCAATTACACTAACTAGGTTGTTGCTGACCCATTGTTAATGATCTTTAAGAAAACCTGGAAAATTGGAGATGTGTCAAAAGACCTGGAGATGAACAAAATATTATTCCATAAAAACAAACAAACAGTGGAAGTTTAGACAAGTATGCTTGCTGCTGATTCCTAAAAGGGATTATTAAGCATGGGGCTTGGCCTGCCACTCAGTAGATTCTGTGGTTGCCATGGAAGTCAAAGTTAGTGCAGCTGGCTGCATTGATGGGTGCTCTCCAGCTGAATTCAGGAAAAAGCTGGAGAGTGGCGCTTTCAAGTGGTGCTTGTCCATAGCCAAACAAATGTGACAAAATGGATTTTCCCCTGATCCAGCTCAACACCCTGTTGTTCACCCAGTACCAAGCCTTTAATTGCTGGACCTCTGATGCTACCTACCCCCCATTAGCCCATCTGGCTTGATTGTTACCCTGGACTTTGCTGAGAGACAATATGGTGCTATGGAAAGACTACTGGGATTGTAACCAGAAGACATGGGTTTGAAACCTGCTGTGGGCAATTGATGACCTTAGTTGGTTTTCTCATCTCTAATTACACTTACACAGAGTAGGATCAGATGAGAAAATGTATGTTAATTACTTGATGCACACCAGTTACATCAGTTCCTTCCCCTAAAAGAGGAGGAAGATGTACAGATGGATCCAGCAGGGGGAAATGAGGAACGTACGCAATATGCATCCCCTGAGTCCAAAGGAATTCTGCAAATCCCTGTGCTGAGGTCTATCTGCGTACCTAAGATGGGCACATTTGTAAAAGGCTCTGGCTCAGTGTATCTACCTCAGTATGAAATCTCAAAGGCCCTTTAAGAATTGCAGGCCATTGAGAACCAGGCAGCTGCCTCAGTTCAGCTGGTTTCCTGAGGCTGGTCTCCCTCCATGTGGGACTTAGCCTCCCCCTTCCAGGCCAAAATGGGAACCAAAGCCTGGCAGTGAAGGAGTCAGTGGATGTGTCTTGTACCCTTCATGTATGAATAAGTTTTCCACAAAGGGCTGGCATGCCCTTATCCAATAAACCTTGTAGTCATTTTAAGGTGGGTGTGACTGTGTCTTCCTTGAATTCCCTGAACTGGGCTAACTAAGCACCACACAAACGTCAGTAATTATTACAGTTCCTGGTTTTGACCCGGCTTTCCTTTCAGATGTCAGTACTGCCCTAGGGCCATCCAGCTCCATTATTGGCAATCCTGGATACTGACCTTGGCTTCTACCCCAGATATCACTACTGCCTGCTGACCCTTGCAATTCCAAGAGCTGTTTCCTTGGCACCTGATTTAAGATTTGCCAAGTGCTTTATAAATACTGTCTCATTTTATCTTCAAGACAACCCTGGGAAGCAGGTGCTACTATTATCCCTACTTTACAGATGAGGACACTGAGGCTGAGAGATTAAGTAACTGTGTGTGGGGCTGGATTTAAACTCAGGTTTTCTTGACTCCAGGTCCAATACTCTACCTACTTATTCTATCTTTATTCAGAATAGTCCAGTAGTCAATAAGTGTTTATTGAGAGTCTACAATGTGCTAAGCACTGGGATTACAAAGAAAGACAAAAGACATTCCCTGCCTTCAAGGAGTGCACAATATAATGGGAGAGACAAAAAGTAAAGACATCCATTACCATGCCAAAGCATCTCAGATGGCATGGCTTTCCACCTCCTCCCTTACAAGAAGACTTTGGCCAACACCATGGAGTTTCAGTCCAGAGTTTGACTCCAGCCCTGAATCCTAGAATACTGCAGACAGGAGTTGTGCATGGTGTTGCCCGCAACCAGATTGTACACTGAACGGAGAAGCGTGAAATAACTTATGACATGGGCCAGGTGGAGTAGAATTACTGACTCAGTTTATTCATCTGAGGGCACAGAATATATAGGGAAGATCTAGCCTAACTTCAAAGAGTCCTCCCCATGAGATACTCCCCAGAACATCTGCTGAGGATGTAACAATCATGAATTTCCTCCTTATCAGGGTTCCTAGATTGGGCTGTAGATTCCAAGATTTTCCCAGGCGCCTTGGCGCCACCTGCATAGAGGAGTAAATATGTAAATCTAAGGTTCAAAGAGAGAGAAGGAATGTCTCAGAGACCTCAAAATTAGGAAGGAAGTGGGGAGCCATACCACTTAATCAGCGAGCCCTTATCAGACTCTAAAGATCGGCCCTCAACAGCATGGTATGGTTGTACTTGAGGAATTCTCAGGGTATCTTAAAATGCCAATATTTTATGAACCACAAACCCTATAGCTTGTGAGGCTTTAGAAAGGGATGGAATGGTTGCTAGGTGCTAGCCTGGGTTTAATAAGAATGCATTATTCCCAAGTAACCTCTTCCTTTAAACCTTTAGGGTTGCTAGATTTGTAAATCAAGGGAATGCTATAGATATACTCTATGTAGATTCCATTCGGACATTTGACAAAGCTTGTCCTGATAGGATACATAGAATAACCTTTATTCTCAGAGAGGACCAATGACATCATGGGGATGATGCCTGGACTTGCTCGAGAACTGGATTTGAATGAAGCTGGCTGCACAAAGTGGTCAACCTCACTCTTTCCTCCACAGTCATCAGAGTCCAGTGGCAAGACAAAAGTCAAGACAACTGGTGATGACCTAGGATGCAGTGGGTGACCTTGGCCTTTCTAAATTAAGGCCTTTCCCAAGTCTCAGTTTATCTAAGACAATGCCCATTCAATGACTAAGGGCTAGGTAGGAATTGAGACAAAAGATGGCCTAGTTTACCATCACAAAAGTATTAATCTGGGTGGGGCGGGGTGGAGGAGGAGGAGGAGGAGGAGAAAGAAGAAGAGGAGAAGAAGATGACAGCATTCTTCAACTGACATTGGCAAGTAGAGTCCCCAGAGGCCAGCTACTATTACTCACAGATAACATGCTGAAGGCAGTTAATATGAAACTTTCTCCTCCAACTGATTCATTCCTTCCCATAAATACACACAGTATTTGTAACACGGGAAGAGTAAACTTAAATTTAGACTATGCTAATACTGAGGCACATGTACAAGAAATATTTATGACGAATGCTTAACTCACAAAGCCTGCACCGGACATCCTTCTCTCTTTGTAAAGGCTTCGTGCAGAACCTTTGTTGTTGTTGTTGGTCCTTCATTTTTGAAGAGGACCAGTGACATCACAAGGGTGATGCCATGACTTGTTGAATGAATTAGATTTCAGTGAGTCAGAGCTGCATAAAGTCATCAGCCTTACTCTCTCCTGCAGAGGCAAGACAAATCCAGTGGCAAGACAAAAGTGAGGACAACTCATCATTGGTGTGATGCAGCTGGCAAAAACGCTAATGCAATCATAGCCACATTAATAAAGGTCTAATGCTCAAATCATGGGCAGTCTGTGCTAGACAGACTACATTGGGAACACTGGACCAAGTTTTGGTTACCACAATATAAGAGAAACATTTACAAACTTATGCATTCCCAGAAGAAAGCAACCCAAATTGTGAGAGGGACTGGAAGCCATGTATTTTGAAGAGTGGTTTTCTGACTAGGATTATTTAACCTAGAGAAGAGAAGACTTAGGAAAAAAATAGTCACTGCCTTTGAATATCTAATAGCTGGTCATGTGGAAAGGGATTAGACTTGATCTGCAACCAGGACAGGAGTAAAAAAAAAAAGTGTGTTATTAAATTGTATGAAATTTGGCCCAAGACTGTAAAAGATTCAGCTGATAATTTATTCTGGCCCAAATTTGGCACTTTTGATTATTGTATATTAAAAAATACTGAGAATGGCCATTGAACAGCCCCACTCCTACCACATGAATTGTTGATTTTTCTGGGATGCCCTGTCTAAAGGGTCAAGCCCTGCACCTCTTAAAGGATCCAGTCCTATTTGTCAAATTAAAGGTTTTGAGATTCCTTTTAGAAAATTGCACACACTGACTTTTTGATTAAATTTTAGTAGAAGATAAGCAGGAAAAACTTTTCTAGCAGGTACATCTGTGTGTCTGCCTTATTGTATTGTCTGTGTTTTGCTAAATGCTGGGTAACTTCTTCCTGCAGCCTGATCAGCCAAAGGAAAAATAATGTATTTTTCTGCAAAACTTGCAAAACCATCAAAAAGAAAATTCTCTCTCTTTCTTCTTTCCTTTCCTTCTCTTCCTCTGTCTTTCTAACTCTGGCCATGATGGAAGGGTAGACAAGAGAAAATAAGAAGGAAAGGAATTTTTCTTCCTAATCTATAGGAATTTCTGGTATAGTAAACTAATCAGAGACCAAATTAGTGACTGAAATCTAATTTCTCTACTGTGAATTTCCAAATTGTGGCTTGAATGGTTTTTTTTTAATAAATGCTGAAATGTTTTAGTGAGTTTTGAGGTACCACTGTATTGAATTTGTTTTAAGAAAAAATAAGAACAAGACTCTGTGAAAGTTATATTGAAATAAACCAAGAAAAAAGAGATTTTTTTTTAAATCAGGGAGCAACTTAAAAGAAAGTACAATCTAATTTGAAAGAATGTTGTGTGTTTTCTTCTATGAATGATAGAACAGAACTTAATTGTTTAGGTGAACTAGAAAGACTTGTGTTAAACGGCAAAAGGCAAAATGTTTCATGGAGTAAAGTCTAATTCTATAGACAGTCTGAGATATGATTGAGGAATTAAGCAAGTAAAAGAAAGTAAGAGAAGTGTCCAATCAGAATATGAAAGAAACAAGACAGGTAAAGTTAAGGAAGTTGTCTGTTTGAACTGACACTGTGAACAGAGAATTTGAATGTAAAAGGTTTTGAAGTGTTGGAAAGGGAGATCTGAGGAAGAGCTTTGATCTTGCTCAGATAGGAAGGATACAAGAAACTTTATTTGGTTATTCCTTATGATATAAAAAATAACAGAAAAATAATTTCATCATTGAATTATTTAAGGATGGCATACCAAAATTCTGTCCTTGAGTCATGGTGTTTATGTTCACTAGTTTTCTTGGTGAACCCTGAACAAAGTGCAGGAAAAAAAGCCCTCTGGTCTATATCTATATATTGGGGTTACCACCCTAGAGCAGTCAGCTAGAAATCTTTCCCTTGAGATTGATAAGTTGGCCCAGGCCACATTACCTCCCTTCAAATTGAGATAGATTCTTTAGCTCAAATGGTCATGCAAAAACATATTGTCTACATGCCAAAGAAATAATAAAAATGGGGAAAAGGCCCACATGTACAAAAATATTTATAGTAGCTCTTTTTGTAGTAGCCAAGAATTGGAAATTGAGGGGATGCCCATCAATTGGGGAAATAGCTGAAGAAGTAGTATATGAATGTAATGGAATACTATTGTTCCATAAGAAATGATGAGTAGGCCAATTTCAGTAAAATCTGGAAAGACTTACATGAACTGATACTGAGTGAAGCAAGCAGAACCAGAAGAACATTATACACAGTAACAGCAGTATTGTGAGATGAGTAAATTTGACAGACTTAGCTCTTCTCAATGATGCAAGGGTCTAAGACAACTCCAGAAGATTCATGATGGAAAATGCTATCCATATCCAGAAAAAGGATTATAGAGTCTGAATGCAGATCGAAGCATACTATCAGCTCTATTTTTTGTTTGTTTGTTTCCTCTTCCTCATGATTTCTTCCATTGGTTCTAATTTTTCTTTACAACATGACTAATGTGAAAATATGTTTTTTTAAAAAAAGGCACATGGTCTTAGAACTTCTTACCACAAGGCTTGTTTTGTGTACAAAATCAATTAATTCTGTTGTTCCTGTATTAATTAGTTAGGTGACATTGTAACAAGTCTCCACAAAATCCAACAGGTTATAGCAGAAATCCAATTGCCTAATGAAGGCACACCTCGGTGGACCCCTTTTCCTGGTTTTCTTGGCTACTCTTGTGGTTACAAAGAGGAGGCATACTGACAGCTATAATCAAATGAGGTTATCCTAGGCCTAACAATTGTCTTTTAGCCTTGTGTTAGATGTTGAATTACTTGCTATACTAAAACCTATTTAAAATTAATTCCTAAAAATCTGATGATAGTACAAAATCTCAATCCTGAATATTATGCAATGGACCTTACATAATTGGTATTGGATAAGTGATCCATGGGGAAGAGGTCCTCCAAGGATCAAAGAGGGAAACTGTGACATCCAAAACTAATTCCATTTTGTTTGGTTCTTTCTATTTTGTGATTATTCTCCAATTTGTGAATGAGGACTTGCTTTGCTGTAAATCATATGATTAATGGGGAAATGAAATGTTGATATAATTCTGGGAAATTTGGGTAATGATTATTGACCACAAAATGTTCTCTACATCTTATGGAAAGTTTTTGTAATAATCACAGAATGTTCCAGGACGTTCTGGAATTAACTGCAAATTTGTGAAACTCTGGTCAATCAGAGGAGAGAATGCCTATGTTACTCAAGATTGTATATGTTGATTGGCTCCTTATTATTGACTATCAGAAAGCTTCATTACCTGCCAAATGACATCCTTGTACCTACAAAGAAGGTCTTGGATCTGACTGATTGGCAATTGGTAGCCTTGCTGACAGATCTTATTGCCTCAGTCTTTAACAATTTCATTCATTTCAGGGAGCTGCACTCCAACCCAATTGGCATGATAAGAAAGGCCCAGTCACTTCAGTTGAATCAATCAATCGATGGATAGGATGTCGTTTTTTTTAAAATGTAAGCAAGATCATTAATCCTCATGATCTCTTTGATTAAGTCAAGAAAGAAAGGGATGGGATTAGCTGAGAGAATCAGCCATGGCCATTTGGCCCATTATGAAATAGCAGTCAGTCCAGAAGTTACCCTAATCAAGTGGTGAACCAGTCTGGTCATGGAAGACTTCGAGTTTAGATGATTACAGTTGGAGAATTGGAGCCAAGCCCCAGATAGGGAATCACTGGGCAAGGCAGGAAGAATGTGAGTTCTCTTTCTCCTCTCCACTTATGTCGTCAGAGAGACTGAACTCTGGACTGTGTATCCAACTGGGATTGGAGTGACTAAACCAGTGGAAGACAACATAAAAAGCTACTTAAGTGAGGCTGATTATTAAGGGGGAGCACACTGTTAGGATTCATGAGTGGCAGTACAAGTAACTCGACCCTTCGGCATTACCTCTTGAAACTCCAGAATTTCCATAGGTTTCCAAAGTGGGTGATACCATCCCCTGGGGGGGTGCTGGAATGATCCAAGGGGGTGATATTTTTTTCAAAATGATGTAAATTTAAAAAAAATACATTAAAGGGTTTTTAAAAAGGAGATTTCCGGGGGGGGTGCTGAATAATTTTTTTAAAAAGGGGGTGGTAGGCTAAATAAGTTTGGGGACCTCTGCTACAGACTAATAATAGCTTCCACTTCTATGGACCCAGTTTACTAATGTAAGTAGGTTAGGGAAGTAATCCTGAGGGACAAGGGTACATTGTAGTTGTTACTATCATCATCATTATTATTTATGCCATCTCTCCCATTAAAATGGAAATTTCTTGGAAGTAGAGATATTTTATTCCTTATTTCTGTATCTCCAGTGATAGCATAGTATTTGGCACTAATATAAACCTAATAAATACTCAGATTAATCGATTGATGGGATTTCTGCTTGAAGTGAGAGATCAGATTAAGATTAAGATCTAAGGGGAGGCTGAGCCAAGATAGCAGAGTAAAGGCAGGGACTCTCCTGAGTTCTCCCCTAAACCCCTCCAAATGTCTTTAAAAAATTACTCCAAACAAATTCTAGGCCAGCGGAACCCACAAAAAGATGGAGTGAAACAAATTTCCAGCCCAACATAACTTGGAAGAATTGGCATAAAAGGTCTCTTGCACCAGAGTGAATGAGGAACACAGTCCAGCACAAGCCATGCCAGTGCAGACCAGGCCCCAGCAAACTAGGGGCAAGCCTTGGGTGACTGAATCATTGGCAGCAGTGATGGTTTCCAGACCTCTCACCCCACAGATGCCAAAGACAATTTTCAGAAGGTCAGCAAGAAAAGTCTGTTGCACCTGAGTGAGAGTGGAGCACAGTTCAACACAGGTCCCATCAGCACACCCCAATCCCAGCAAATCAGGCACAGGCCTTAGGAGTGACTGAATCAGCAATGGCAGCAGCTGCTTCTGGAGCTCTCAGCCCACAGACAGTAAGGGAGTTGACAACTGGTCAGAAGGAGATTATAGGGGTCTTTTTGATAGCACTGAGGCAGGACTCTGTTGCTACGCCCGTGCTTGGATCTGGGTTGCAGTCCTGGGTGGCAGTCCCAGGGCAAGGAGAAGCACTAGCATAGCAGAGCTTGTGGCCACAGTGGAGGGGGAACCCTCCTCATAGTTCCAGGGCAGAAAAGAGGGCTTGTGGTTGCTCACAGACCAGAGCACAGGCCAGGAGAGGAGTGAACACCTCTCCTTAGATCATACCACCTTGGAAGAACTAAAAACTTACCGATCCCTAGAAGTATCTATGAAAACAACTACACGAAGCCCCTGAAGCTTGGGACAATGCACCCTCCACCCTGGAAGCAGAACCCTACTTTAACAAAGATTCAACTAATGGGCTGGGAAAATGAGCAAACAACAGGAAAAAACTCTGACAACAGAAAGTTACTATGGTAACAAGGAAGATTAAAACACACATTCAGACGAAGTCAACAATGTCAAAACTCCCATATCCAAAGCCTCCAAGAAAAATAAGAATTGGTCTCAGGCCATGGAAGAACTCAAAAAGGATTTTGAAAATCAAGTAAGAGAGGTAGAGGAAAAATTAGGAAGAGAAATGAGAGTGATGCAAGAAAATTATGGGAAAAAAAGAGTCAACACCTTGGTAAAGAGACACCAAAAAAAAAAATACTGAAGAAAATAATGTCTTAAAAAACATAGTAGGCCAAATAGTACAAGAGATCCAAAAAGCCAGTGAGGAGACGAATGCCTTGAAAAGCAAAACTGGTCAAATGGAAAAGGAGACCATCAGTCTCTGATGACATAAATAAAGAAAAGAAAGAGAAAAGTGTTTGAATTCTTCTTACTCTGCCCAGTGATTCCCTATCTGGGGCTTGGCTCCAATTCTCCAACTGTAATCATCTAAACTCGAAGTCTTCCATGACCAGACTGGTTCACCACTTGATTAGGGTAACTTCTGGACTGACTGCTATTTCATAATGGGCCAAATGGCCATTGCTGATTCTCTCACTGAAGAAAATAATTCCTTAAAAATTAGAAAGGAGCAAATGGAAGTTAATAACTTTATAAGAAATCAAGAAACAATAAAACAAAACCAAAAGAATAAAAAAAAAAATAGAAGACAATGTGAAATATCTCATTGGAAAAACAATGGAAAATAGATCCAGGAGAGATAATTTTAAAATTATTGGACTACCTGAAAGCCATGACCAAAAAAAGAACTTGGACATCATCTTTTAGGAAATTACCAAGAAAAACTGTCCTGATATTCTAGAAAGAGATGATAAAACAAAAATTGAAAGAATCCATCCATCACCTCCTAAAAGAGATCCCAAAATGAAAACTGCCAGGAATATAATAGCCAAATCCCAGAGTTCCCAGATTGAGGAGAAAATATTGGAAACAGCCAGAAAGAAACAATTCAAGTATGGTGGAGCCACAGTCAAGATAACACGAGATTCAGCAGCTTCTATATTAAAGGACTGGAGGGCTTGGAATACAATATTCCAGAGGACAAAGGAAATAGGATTACAACCAAGAATCACCTGCCCAGCAAAACTGAATATTATCCTTCAGGGGGAAAATGGATATTCAATGAGACAGAGGGCTTTCAAGCACTTTTTAAAAAATATATATATATAAATTTATTTACTTTTAGTTTTCAACATTCACTTCCACAAGTTTTTGAGTTCCAAATTTTGGCACCATCTCACCCTCCCCCCACCCCAAGATGGCATGCATTCTGAATATCCCTTCCCCTAGTCTGTCCTCTCTCCTATCTCTCCCCCCTTCTCTTATCCCCTTCCCTTTCTATTTTCCTATAGGGCAGGATAGACTTCTATACCCCATCTCCTGTATTTCTTATTTCCCAGTAGCATGTGAAAACATTTTTTTAAACATATGTTTTTAAAACTTTAGGTTTCAAATTTTCTCTCTTCCTCCCTTTCCACCCACCCTCATTGAAAAGGCAAGCAACTCAATATAGGTTATACATGTGCAGTTATGCAAAACACTTCCATAGTAGACATGTTGTGAAAAACTAACTCTATTTCCCTTAATCCTATCCTGCCCTCCCATTTATTCTATTCTTTCTTTTGACCCTGTCCCTCCTCAGAAGTATTTACTTCTGATTACCCCTTTCCCAATCTGCCCTCCTCTCTATCATCCCCCTGCTCTCTTGTCCCCTTCTCCCCCTATTTTCCTGTAGGGTAAGACAGATTTCCATACCCAATTGAATGTGTATGTTATTCCCTCCTTAAGCCAAATCCTATGAGAATAAGATTCACTCATTCCCTCTCACCTTCCCCTTTTCCCCCTCCACTGTAAGAAACTTTTCTTTTCTGGTTTTTTTGTAAGATAATTTACCCCATTCTACCTCTCCCTTTCTTCTTCTCCAAGTATCATCCTCTCTCATCCCTTAATTTTATTCTCCAGATATGACCCCTTAATCTTCAACTCACCCTGTGCCCTCTATCTATCTATCTATCTATACATACATAAAATTTTTTTCCTTCAACTACCCTAATACTGACAAAGGTCTCATAAGTTATAAATATCATCTTTCCATGCAGGAATGTAAACAGTTCAATCTTAATAAGTCTCTTATGATTTCTCTTTCCTGTTTACCTCTTCATGTTCCACTTGAGTCCTGTATTTGAAAGTCAAATTTTCTATTCAGCTCTGGTCTTTTCATCAGGAATGCTTGAAAGTCCTCTATTTCACTGAATGACCATTTTTTCCCCTGAAGGATTATACTCAGTTTTGCTGGGTAGGTGATTCTTGGTTGTAATCCTATCTCCTTTGCCCTCGGAATATTATATTCCATGCCCTGCAGTCCTTTAATGTAGAAGCTGCTAAATCTTGTGTTATCCTGATTGTGTTTCCACAGTACTTGAATTGTTTCCTTCTGGCAGCTTGTAATATTTTCTCCTTGACCTGGGAACTCTGGAATTTGGCTACAATATTCCTAGGAGTTTTCCTTTGGGGATCTCTTTCAGGAGGAGATCTGTGGATTCTTTCAATTTCTATTTTGCCCTCTGGTTCTAATATATCAGGGCAGTTTTCCTTGATAATTTTTGAAAGATGATGTCTAGGCTCTTTTTTTGATCATGGCTTTCAGATAGTCCAATAATTTTTAAATTCTCTCTCCTGGATCTATTTTCCAGGTCAGTTGTTTTTCCAATGAGATATTTCACATTGTTTTCTAATTTTTCATTCTTTTGGATTTGTTCTACTGTGTCGTGATTTCTCATAAAGTCACTATCTTCCAATTGCTCTATTCTAATTTTTAAGGAAGTATTTTCTTCAGTAAGCTTTTGGACTTCCTTTTCCATTTGGCCAATTTTTCTTTTTAGGGCATTTTTCTCCTCATTGGCTTTTTGGACCTCTTTTGCCATTTGGGTTAGGCTATTTTTTAAGGTGTTATTTTCTTCAGTATTTTTTTGGGTCTCCTTTAGCAAGCTGTTGACTTGTTTTTCATGATTTTCTTGCATCACTCTCATTTCTCTTCCCAGTTTTTCCTCTACTTCCTTACTTGCTTCTCAAAATCCCTTTTGAGCTCTTCCAAGGCCTGGGACTGATTCATATTTTTCTTGGAGGCTTTGGATGTAGGAGCTTTGACTTTGTTGTCTTCTTCTGGTTGTATATTTTGATCTTCTTTTTCACCAAAGTAAGATAATATAGTCTGACTCTTTTTGTGCTGCTTGTTCATGATCCTGGCCAATTACTTGAGTTTTAAACTCTTTGTTAAGTTAAGAGTCTGCTTCCAATGTGGACAGTGTACTGTCCCAAGCTTCAGGGGTTTGTATAGCTGTTTTCAGAGATACTTGTAGGGACCTGTAAGTTTTCAGTTCTTCCAAGGTGGTATGATAAGGGGCAAGGTGTTTACTCCTTTCCTGGACTGTGACCACAAGTACTCCTTTCTGTCCCATAACTCTGAGGAGGGGCTCCTCTCCACAGCCACTACAAGGTCCTCCAAGCCAGCACTCCTCCTCACCCCAGCACTGCTGCCCAGAACTGTGACCCAGATCAAAACACGGGCAAAGCAAGAGATTCCTGCCTCAGCACTGGCATAGAGATCCCTGCAATCCCTCTCTGATCAGCCACTGGATTCCCCCTCAGTCTGTGGGCTGGAAGCTTGGGAAGCAGCTGCCCCCCCCCCCCAGGGCCATGCTCTTGGGGAATGGAGCTGAAATTCCGCCTTCCTCTCTGAACACTGCAGAAACAGACTTTTCCCACTGACCTTCTAAATTGTCTTTGGCATTTGTGGATTGAGGAGTCTGGAAACCTCCACAGCTGCCCTCGATTCAGTCCTCTGAGGCCTGCTCCAGGTTTGCTGTGGCCTGTGCTCCCAGCCCGGCGCAGTACACCTTTCTGATCAATCATCCAGGTTGTCTTGGGCTGGAAATTTGTTTCACTCTGTCTTTTTGTGGGTTCTGCTGCTTCAGAATTTGTTTAGAGCCATTTTTTTATGAGTATTTGGAGGGGTTTGGGGGACAGCTCAGGCAAGTCACTGCTTTCACTCTGCCATCTTGGCTCTGCCCCTCAAGCACTCTTGATGAAAAGATCAGAGCTGAATAGAAAATTTGACTTTCAAATACCAGATTCAAGAGAAGCATAAAAAGGCAAACAGGAAAGGGAAATCGTAAGGGACTTAATAAGGTTAAACTGGTTACATTCCTGCATTGGAAGATGATATTTGTAACTCTTAAGACCTTTCTCATTATTAGGGTAGTTAGAAGGAGTATATACAGACAGAGGGCATACGTGTGAGTTGAATATGAAGGGATGATATCTAAAAAATAAAATTAAGGGGTGAGAAAGGAGTACACTAGGAGAAAGAGAAAGGGAGAGGTAGAATGGGGTAAATTATATCACATAAAAGAGGCAAAAAAAAGCTTTTACAGTGGAGAGGAAGAGGAGAGAGGTAAGGGGGAGTAAGTAAACCTTACTCTCATCAGAATTGGCTCAAAGAGTGAATAACATACACACTCAATTGGGTATAGAAATCTATCTTACCCTACAGGAAAGCAGGAGGGGAAGGGGATAAGAGGTGCGCTGTGATAGAAAGGAGAGCAGATTAGGGGAGGGGGTAGTCAGAAGCAAAACACTTTTGAGGAGAGACACTGTGAAAGGAGAGAGAGGATGGAATAAACAGAGCGGGCGGGAATAGGATGAAGGAAATACAGTTAGCAATAGTAACTGTGAAAAAATTTTGAAGCAAGTTTCTCTGATAAAGGACTCATTTCTCAAACCTATATAGAACTGAGTCAAATTTACAAAAATAAGAGCCATTTACCAATTGATAAATGATCAAAAGATATGATCAGTTTTTAGATGATGTAATCAAAGCTATCTATAGCCATATAAAAAATACTCTAACTCACTATTGATTGGAGAAATACAAATTAATATAATTCTGGGGTACTACCTCATACCTATTAGACTGGCTAATAGGACAGAAAAGACAAATGTTGGAGGGGATGTGGAAAAATAGGGACATTAATACACTTTTGGTGGAGTTGTGAATTGTGAACTGTGAACTCCAACCATTCTGGAGAATAATTTGGAACTACATTCAAAAGGCTATAAAACCACGTATACCCTTTGACCTAGCAATGCCACTACTAGGTCTGTATCCCAAAAGAGACAAAAAAAAAAAAAGGGGAGGGGCAGCTAGGTGGCGCAGTGTATAGAGCACCAGCCCTGGAGTCAATAGGACCTGAGTTCAAATTCAGCCTCAGACACTTGCCACTTACTAGTTGTGTGACCCTGGGTAAGTCACTTAACTCTGTCTCACCAAAATGCAAAAACCAAACAAACAAAAAACAACAACAACAACAACGGAAAAGGACCTATATGTACAAAAATATTTATAGCAGCTCTTTTCTGGGGGTAAAGAATTAGAAATTGAGGAGATGCCCATCAATTGGGGAATGGCTGAACAAATTGTGGTACGTGATTATGATGGAATACTATTGTACCATAAGAAATGATGAGCAGGATGCTCTCAGAAAAACATGAAAAGACTTGCATGGCCTGAGGCCCATGCTGTGTGCTGCATACTAGGTACTGTGTACTGTGTACAAAGTAACAATGATCCAAGACAGCTCTGAAGAACTCATGATGAAAAATGCTATCCACCCCCAGAGAAAGAGCTGATGGTGTCTGAATACAGATTGAAGCATAATTTTTTTTTACTTTATTTTTCTTGAGTTTTTTTTTGTCTGTGTTTTCTTTCACAACAGACCTACTATGGATATGTTTTGCATGACTACACATGTATAATCTGTATTGAATTGCTTGCCATCTCAATGAAGAGTGGTGGGGAGGGAGGAAAGAAGAGAATTTGGAACTCAAAGTTTTAAAAACAGATGTTAAAAATTGTTTTTAACATGTAACTGGGGGAAAATAAAATACTAAATAAAACTTTAAAAAAGGGAAAGGACTGTATGTACAAAAATATTTGTAGCACCTCTTTTCTGGGGGCAAAGAATTAGAAATTAAGGGGATGCCCATCCATTGCGGAATGGCTGAACAAGTTGTGGTATGTGATTATGATGGAATACTATTGTACTATAAGAAATGATGAGCAGGATGCTCTCAGAAAAACCTGGAAAGACTTGTATGAGCTGATGCAAAGTGGAACGTACTGTGTATAAAGTAACAGCAATATTGTAAGAGGATCAACTGTGAATGACTTAGCTGTTCTCAGCCATACAATGATCCAAGACCACTCTGAAGGACTTATGATGAAGAACACTATCCATCTTCAGAGAAAGAATTGGTATTATCTGAATACAGGTTGAAGCATTTTTTTTACTTTATTTTTCTTGAGTTTTTTTCTTGTCTATGTTTTCTTTCACAACATGACTGTCATGGATATGTTTTGCATGACTACACGTGTATAACTATATCGAATTGCTTGCCTTCTCAATCGGGGGTGGTGGGGAGGGAGGGAGAGAATTTGGAACTCAAATTTTCAAAAACGTTAAAAATTAGTTTTACATGCAACTGCGGGGAAATCAAATACTAAATTTAAAAAAAACAAGATTGAGATCTAAGGTCCCTCAAACAGTATTATTCTATGAATCTAAGTTATCTCTTTCTGACCTGGGGGGGGTAGGGGAAAGCAGAGATCACAGAGATGTCTACTATTGAGCAACTAGTTACAAAGAATCAGATTCATGCCTCTAAGGTGGAATCTGAAAGACACATTATCATTGCTCAGAATGCTGCTTTGATGTACTCTTTTTCCTGACTCTCAAGTAGCATAACACCCAACTATGGACCACACAAGTCCCTCAGGGAAATGCAGACACATCACATGAGCTAACCACCCTCCCAAAGGTACCACAATAAAGACTACACACAACTATACTGGGGAAAACAGGAAGAAAAAACCCCAGACTTCCTCGGTTTGGAGTCTATTTCTCCATTCTCTCGTGTATCATATTTATACAAGGGTTAGCCCACTCTAACCAGTACTGGAGGTAATATAAAACTATCTTAAATAAGGAGACACAAACTTCTATATTGTGAATCCTTTCTTTCCCCTCCTTCCTTCCTTCCTTCCTTCCCCTCCTTCCCCTCCTTCCTTCCTTCCTTCCTTCCTTCCTTCCTTCCTTCCTTCCTTCCTTCCTTCCTTCCTTCCTTCTTTTCTTCCTTTTTCCTTCTTCCTTTCTTCCTTTCCAGACTGAGTCCCCCTATCTCACACAGGCTAAAAGTGTAGTGGGAACTTATGGGTTCAATCTCACAACTAACCAGCATAAGAGCTCTGACATGCCCCATTTCCATCATGGGCTGGTTTGCCCTTGTTAGACAACCTGGTAGCTCCTCCTAAGGACTCACCATATTGGTACCCAACTTTGTGTGGACTTAATATCAGCC
Organism: Phascolarctos cinereus; assembly: GCF_003287225.1. Lineage (NCBI taxonomy): Eukaryota > Metazoa > Chordata > Mammalia > Diprotodontia > Phascolarctidae > Phascolarctos > Phascolarctos cinereus. The sequence continues at coordinate 48,388,941 of NW_027555736.1, read as the reverse complement.
TTAGCCCACTGCCTCTCAGAACTTCTGAGCTCAAGAGAGCTACCTACCAGCCACAGCCTCCCCAGCAGCAGGGCCTGCAGGTGTGAGCCACCACACTTGGCCATGAATACCTTCTTCAAGAAAAGAATAGAGAAGTGCTGGAACTGGGAAGCACTAAAGAGCATCAGGAAATGACTGGTTACTAATGTGGGAATCATTCTTGAGTCAGATGTCTAAATAGTCAGTCCACTAATTTGTTAGCTGAAAAGTAAAAATTACTTTAAAAAAAGAGTTAAAATGAGGAAAAGAGGTGGTAGGCAATTTAAATAATTTTCAGTTTTTATGTAGATGAGCTACTGACCACCCTCTCCACTGGGAAATGGATCACAGAGTCCCAGTTGGAAGGGAGCTCCCTGATTCCCTCTTTTTATAAATTCTCCAAAGAATTACAAAATAAATCCACATTGTCTGTCATCCACTAATTATCAGAGAAAGAAACATATGGGGGTGGTTGGGAATTCCCTGCTCAGTGCTACTGGAATAGCTATTTCTTGACCCAGTCACAGCAATACAGAGGGTGGTTGTTCTTCTAGAGAATCTATCCAAGAAGTATCAAAGAGTCTTTGGAATCCGTTTAAAATGGATGCCTAATGCTCAGATCTGGTGATTTGTATGGGTATAAGTGATAACTATTAGAAGGTACTTAGGATATATTGCTAGCTTTTACAAATCGTGGATAAGAAATTAAAACCTAGGTGATATTCTCCACATTTCTGCCCATTGAAGGCAAGTGACGCAGAAGAGAAAAAAAATGATTAGGGAAGTTGATACCCCTCCCCTCCTCTTCCTTTCCTCCCTTATCCTCTCCCTCCCCTCCTAGGATCCTCTCTCCTCTGTAGGTTGTTGTGATCCTACTCTCTTGTAGTTCTCCTTCCACCTATCTGACCACTCCTTCTCAGTATCCTTTGTTGTATCTTCATTCAAATCACACCCACTAACCATGGATCTGTTGTGGGCCCCCTTCTCTCCTCCCTCAGTACTATGTCACTTGATGATCCTCATCTCTTCCCATGGATTTGATTATCTTTCTTATGCAGATAATGTGATTTATATTAACGACAGCAGGTAGATCACTTTGGCTGGAACCTAGACTGTTTTAAGAAGAAGAACATACAATAAGCCTGGAGAGGTAGGCTGGAGCCATATTGTGAAAAGTTATAAATGCCCAAAAGAGGAGTTTGTGTTCTGTCCTAGAGGCGAGAGGGAGACATTGGAACTTCTTGAGAAGTAGAGTTAAATGGTCAGACCTGTGCTTTAGTAATACCAGTTTGGCAACTGAATGGAGGATAGAATAATGGAGAGGGGAGAAATTGGAGGCAAGGAGACCAATTATGAGGCAATCATCTAGGTGAGAGGTGAGGAGAGCCTGAATAAGGATGACGGACGTATGAGTAAAGAGAAGGGAACAGATGCCAGAGATATGATAGAGTTAGAATGGACAAGACTTGTAAACTAATTAGATTTGTGAGATGAAGGAGAGGGGAAAGTTAAGGGTGACTCCAAGATTGTGAACTGGGATAACTGTAAGAATGGTATGGCCCTCAATGGAATTGGGCAAGTTAACAAGAGGGGAGAATTTAGGGGAGAAAAAACAGGTGCTTCATTTTGGACAAATTTGGTTTAAATTGCCTATAGGACACCTAGTTGGAAATGATTAACTAGGGATATATAGATCTATCTGGAAGTCATCTCCCAGATGGTAGATGACCCTTTCACAGCTTTTGAGGTCATCAAGAGTTTAGAAAAAGAAGAAGGCCCAGGGAGATCCACATATAAGAGGTGGGATATGATCGATGATCTAACAAAGGAGATTGGAAAAGAGTAGCCCAACAGGTTGGAAGAAGACCAAGAGAAAACAGTGTCACAAAAATCCAGGAAGGAGACGGGAGGTGAAGGGAGTAGTCAACAGTGTCAGATGCTCCAGAACCATCAATGAGAATGAGTCATGAGAAGAGGCTAGCAGATTTGGCAATTAAGAGATCATTGGTAATAATGGAGAAACCAATTTCCATTGAGTGATGAGGTAAGTCATTGCAAAGGGGAGAGAAGTAAATGAGAGAGGAAGTAAAGGCAATGATTGTGGAAAGCTTTTTCTAGGAATTTCACTGGAAAGGGCAGCAAGATACAGAATGAATAGCTTGACACAGAAAGGTTACATCAAGGCATTTTTTTTCTTTTCTTTTCTTTTTTTTTTTTGGTGAGGCAATGGGGTTAAATGACTTGCCCAGGGCCACGCAGCTAGTGAGTATCACGTGTCTAAGGCTGGATTTGAAGTCAGGTCCTCCTGACTCCAGGGCTGGTCTCTATCTACTGTGCCATCTAGCTGCCCCGAATTTTTTTTTAAAAGAAAGATTTGTGAATGTTTGTAGGCAACAAAGAAGCTAATAAATAAAGAGAGATTGAAAATTAAAGGGAATGGAGGAGATAATTACAGGGACAAGCTTAGCCAGTCATCAACTTCCCTAACCAATTATTTTTTTCTCTTCTGCATCCCTTGCCTTCAATGAGCAGCAATGTGGAGAACACCACCTAGGCCCTTACAGGCTTTCATTTCTTGCCCAAGTCTTGTAATAGCTAGCAATATATTCTAAGTTCTTTCCAATAGTATCACTTGTACCCATACAAATCACCAGAAGTGAGCATTAGGCATCATTTTAAACAGATTTCAAAGGTTCTTTTATACTTCTTGGACAGCTTCTATAGAGGGACAACAACCCTCTGCATTGCTGTGACTGGGTCAAGAAATAGCTATTCCAGTACCACCGAGCAGGGAATTCCCAACCACCCCCATATGTTTCTTTCTCTGATACTTAGTGGATGCTTTCTCATCTGACAGACAATGTGGATTATTTTGCAATTCCCTGGAGAATTTATAAAATGAGGGAATCAGGGAGCTCCCTTCCAACTAGAAATCTATGATGGGAAGGGAAGGGAAAAGGTTTAAGAAGAAGATGTGTTTGTTATCTATGAAGGAGGAATTCAAGAGAAGTATAGTGGAAGGAGTGGGTCAGTCTAGAGTGAGACATTGTGGATCAATAGGGTTGAGGGGGAAGGGAGTAAAGGAGCACAGAGTGGGGGATGGGGAACAGGGTTTTTGCTTTGATAGGGAGAGGTGGGGTGCAGAATTCCTGGGATGGAGGGACTGGAGCAACCTGAAAATAAAAGCCAAGAAGAGTGCACCCAAGGCTAAGATTAAGTCTTTACTTTTTAATCCTCAGATCTAACAAGAAATCAAAACCTTCCTTACAGATTAGTTTTCCTTACCTAGTTTAGGATTAAATACTCTTAGTTACTTTCCCAAATCCTCTTTGGGTTAGGTTCAAATATATTTAAGCCAGCAAAAAAGGCAAACCAAAGAAATGAGTTCAGTGTTCTCCAACCACCTACCCACATTCCTACCTTTATTATGTTTATCTGTCAGCCCAATAGGTGTGGGGAAATAGTTTCCCTTATGAAAAACTGAGTCTGCCTATCGTTGTATAAAAATAATATTTTTAAATAATAAAAGCTGATCTTTTTTCCTCTTATATTTCTTCTATTTGTTCAAATGATTAAAATTTTCCTTCTCTTGGCAATGTCAATACCTACGTACATATATGTATGTGTGTATGTATGTTTATACATATACACATATATCCATTTTTTCTAATCTTTTGATAAAAGAGATTAAGAGCTAAATGATCTCTTTAGAGTTGACATAACTCCATTTTGTGCTGTATTTGACATTTTGTTCTAACCTTGCATGCTGTAGAATCAGTTTGCATCAGGCTAGTTTCTTCCAGTATCTCCCTTCCACCTCCAATTGCTTTATGATTGCAAGAGGACTTTGATAGGAAGTCCAGGAAGCCAGCTCCTACTCTTTATCTTATCTGACAAGGAATATATGGTTCCCTTTGATCTAATGCGAATGGTTACGCTAATAAGGACACATTCCTTCCTTTGTAACTAATGATAAGCATCCTCAGGTAGTTGTGAATAGTAGAAATAACAGTGATCAAATTATAACAGACATGTGTTCCCTCCCCTTCCTCAATGCTCAATGCTCAATGTAAATATTAATTTTATACAATGGACACATGGCTATTGATTTCCAGTGGAGTGGGTCTCCCTGAGTGAATAAGCTGCATTTAAACCTCTCTCTGTTTAACTGCCTGGTTATCGGTACTGCCTAGTCTACAGACTCCAGAACAATTCTTGGTCACACTTTTATCATGTGTTTTTATATGTAGCTCCCAGATCTACTTTGAATTTACTGAGGCAAATGGCTTGAGATAACCATTTATTGCCATGTTTCACCATTCTGCTAACTGATTTTCTCAACAGTTTTTTGGTGAATAAAGATTCCCTTCCCCAGTGTTTTGCAACTTGGGGATTAACAAAACAGTAGCTTATTATATCCCTTTGGTTGTCATGCTGGACCATCATCATCAAGCATTTATTAAGCTCCTACTAGGAATGGACTAGGAAAATCCTCTGCCATAAATAGAGATCTGAGCTGACTCCTACAGGAAGCCAGGAGGGAAAGATGAGGAGAGAGAACATTCCAGACATGGAAGACAGCCAGTGAAAATGCCCAGGGTCTGGAGACAGAAAGTCTCATTCGAGAACAACCAGCAGGCCAGGATCACTCAATCACAGAGTAAACTGAGGGGTGTTAATTATAATAATGGAAAGGTAGAAAAGGGTCAGGTTGTGAAGGGTAAGATTAAATTTTATTTTAGAGGTAACAGAGAGCTACTAAGTTTATAGGGAGACATGATGCTAGGCAATTCCTCAATCCAGAGGGCCTAAGATGCTACTGGAGATTAATTCTTCTGGCTTGGGTTCATCTGAGTGGAGGTCAATAAATCAAAAGGCAAGGCCAGAAGAAAAAAATGTTTAATGAGCATCATCGGATGGACCATGGCCAGTTGGCTAGCAACTCCCTAGAACAAAGAGAGATAAACATTTATATAGGGTCTTGCATAGCTGTAGGGTAACATTAAAGACATTAAAAGAAGCCTGTTAACAATAAACATTTAATAAGTGCCTACTATGTGCCCGGCACTGGCAAAAGACAGTCTCTGATCTCAAGAAGATTGCAATCTAATAGGAAAGACAACAAGCAAACAATATACACAAAGCAAGCTGAACAGGATCAATAGGAAATAACAGAGGGAAGGCACTAGGATTAAGAGGGATTGGCAAAGGCTTTCTGTAAAAAGATCAGGTTTTACTTGGAATTTAAGGAAGTCAGGGAAGTCAGCAGGCAAAGTTGGGGAGAAAAAGCATTCCAGGCATGGAGGAGAGCCAGAGAGAATTCCCAGAGCTGAGAGATGGAAGTCTTGTTTCTGGAATAGCCAGGAGGCCAGTGTCACTGGCCTAAAGAGCACATATTGGGGAGTAATAATGATGATGACAGCTACCATTTATATAGCACCTACTATGTGCCAGGCACTGTGCTTTCTAATTATTACCTCATTTGATCCTCACAACAACCCCAGAAGGTAGGTGCTATTATCCCCATTTTGTAAATGATGAAAATGAGGTAAGCAAAGGTTAAGTAATTTACCCAGAGTCACACAGCTAGTAAGTGTATGAAGTGGGATTTGAACTCAGGTCTTCCAGAGTCTAAACCTAGCACTCTATCCACTATACAACTTAGCTACCAAAGGTAAGTGTAAGAGTAAGGTACAAGAAGATTGGAAAGGTAGAAGAGGGCTAGGGTATTAAGGGTTTTAAGAGTCAAACAAGTTTGTTGGTTTTTTGGTGGGTTTTTTTTTACAGAACAAAGTCTACTAGATTTTAATTATTTCCCTTGCCCCCTGCAGTCTAGTTCTATAGATCAGTAACTGGCTGTGGTCGACTGTTCTTTGAGAAGTTATTCAGACCAACTTTGGGACATTACAGAATAGGTCTTTCTGCATTAGAAAGATTCAAGCTTTGCCACAAATATTAAAACTACTTCCCCAGGAATATTATGCTCAGCAGAATTGTAAAGGGATAATATCATTCCTATGTCAAGTGCAAGGTGGATGGGAAGAAAGAGAAGTCTAAGATACTCTGTCTACATAATAGTGGTTCACCAGGGAAAGCAACTTTGCTCATATGAAAAGGGAGCTTTAGAACCCTGTAGGAGTCAACACATTCATGTCCCTTGGTTTGGTGTTATGGGTTTGTGGAAGTTGTTTCTTTCCTTCCATCATGGGAAGGTCCATCTAAGGTGGCTTGAAGGCTGCTGGGTCCTCTGCAATTCTAGTAGCCCGAACTGGAATGATCTCCATTGGTGATGGCTTCTGAGTACCTCTATAGGTCTGGACACTGAAACCTGAGTGGGATTTCCGAAGGGTTCTTGGTCCAAAAAGGCTCCTTTTTTCAGATGAGGGTTTGTCTCTATCTCCATTTCCAGAGTCCTTGCTGCTGACATCTAGGCCAGACAAGGAAGTAGAAGATCTATGAGTAAACCAGCGTCTAGGCTTTTGCTTGGGAGAAGAATGCGGTGTACTACTTGGAGAAGACTGCGTTGAAGCAGTCAGTCTCTCTTCTTTTGTCATTTCTCCATTTTGTAACTTCAATTTATGGACTGCCTCTGCCATATGGTGGTGCTTGGTTTCTTCTGTGGTGAGGCCTTTACAGGGAGTGTATCCTGTGTCTGTCAACCCTGCCTGCTGTTCAAAGTGCTGGATATTCTCTTGTGTCTGTTTTGCAATCAGAGAATTCATGATGACGTGTGTAGCCTTAGCCTTCACCACTGGGGCTGTGTTCATTTGGTCACTGGAAGATGAGGGGGTTATAGAGAAACTAATTTCTCCTTCTTACCCTTGGCAAGCTGTTGGTACTTCCCATCTGGGATGACCAGCTTTTTCCACAGAACCTTACTGCACATGTCAGATGAAGGTGGAGTCATCGATGTGGGATCCTCCAGGACAACCTCATAACTGAATGCCCAATGATGCATTCGAATTGGCAAAGACACCTTGCCTAGAAGCCCACCTGTACTGTGCCCAATGGCAGGTATATGTGGCTTTCTGGATGATGCCATGAAAGACTGTGATCCAGGTGTTTCTCTAGAGAGATATCCAGAACTCTGATTCCCATGATGAAAGTTATGCAAATAGGACAAAGATGTCAAAAGAAAACATTCTGCAGCTAGTGATGAACTAGCAGAGTCCCAAGACACTCTCATGCAGAGGCTCTACAGATGGCTGGGTTTCTGTGAGGAGGGGGTGGGATGGAGGAAAGCGGGGTGGGAAGAGACCGTCGGCAGCCTGAGGCTCTGCCATGGACAGGAAACTGAGACTAACAAGGCTCCAGCCCCCTGTCACTCCCTAAGCGCTGAAGCACAGGATGAACCAAGGCCATGACAAAAGTAGCACCAAGACCCAAAAGGACCTCGGCTAGAAGTAGAGTGAAGTCCAAACAAGTTTTTATATTTGATTCTGGAGGCAATAGGGAACCAGTGGAATATATTGAGGGGGCCATGTGACGTGGTTGGAAAATCACATTAATGGCTGAACGGAGGATGGATTAGAGTGGAGAGAGCTGAGCCAGGCAGACCACCCTGCCCCCAATGCAGGCTACTGCAATCGTCCAGGTGTGAGGTGATGAAAGTCTGCACCAGAGAGGTGATGGTGCCAGAGGGGAGAAGAGAACATATTGAAGAAATGTTACAAAGGTGAAACCAACAGGTCTTGGCAACAGCCTGGATAGGAGAGGGTGAGAGACAGTAAAGAATCCAGGATGAGCCTGAAGGACTGGGAGGATGGTAACAGGGAATAGGAGGTGCATTAATAGGGAAGGTAGGAGGGTGGGAGGGTTTAGGGGGAAAGAGTTTGGTTTTAGATGTGTTGGATTTAAGATGTCTACTGCACATCCAGGTAGAGATGACTAAAAGACAGTTGAAAATGGGAGGATTAGAAGACAGCAGAGACATTGGGGCAAGAAAGATAGATTTGAGAGTCATCAGCACAGAGATGGCAATTAAATCCATAGTAGCTGATGTGTTTACCAAGTGAAGTAGTATAGAGGAAGAAGAGAAGAGAACCTCAAGGGACACCTCAGGGGTGCTCTGAAGGAAGATCCAGTGAAGGAGACAGAGAAGGACTGGTCAGAGAGGTAGGAGGAGAACCAGGAGAGAGTGGCATCCTAAAAACACAAGGAGAAGACAGTATTAAAGAAGAAAGCATGATCAACAATGTCAAAGGCTGAAGAGGTGAAGGAGAAAAGACCACTGGATTTGGCAACTAGCAGATCATCAGAAACTTGGAGAAAGCATTTTCAGTGGAATGATGAAGTTGGCAGCCAGACTGTAAAGGATTAGGAAGAGAGTAAGAGGAGAGAAAGCGGAAGCAGATTTCTAGAGGAGTTGGGCAACAAAGGGCAGAAGAGATATAGGATGATAGCAACGATGGAAGGATCATCTTGTCATTGTTGTTTTTCTAGTTGGGGAGACATTAGCATGTTTGTAGGTAGTAGAGAAGGAGCTAGTAGACAAGGAGAGATAGAAAATAAGTGATAGAATGGAGATGACAGAGGGGGCAATCTGTTAGAGGAGATGGGATGGAATGGAATCACTTGAGCAGGTAGAGGAGTTAGCCTTGGTAAGGAGTAAGGGCACCTCTTCTTGTGAGGCAGGTATCTGAATGACAGGAGATGAAAAAGACAGGAGAAGAGGAAGCTCACAAAAATGGCCTGAATTTTTTTTTTCTGTAAAATATGAGGCAGGGAGGACTTCCAGGGGCAGAGCCAAGATGCCAGAGAACTGAAGCACTCAGCCAAGCTCTCCCAATATTCCCCTCCAAACAACTTTTTAAAAAGTGACTCAAATAAAATTCTGGAGTGGCAGAGCCAACAAAAGGTCAGAGAGAGACATTCTTCTAGCCCAAGACAACACAGGAAGTCTGAAAAACAGATCTGTGACATGGAAGAGAAGGCTGTATTAGGGCACAAAAACCTCACAAGCAAATGCAGAAAAGCAGAAATATTAAATGAACTCTTTTCAGACCATAATGCAATAAAAACTACATTTAATAAAGGGCCATAGAAGCATAGATTAAAAGCTAATTAGAAACTAAATAATCTAATCCCAAAGAATGAGTGGATCAAAGAACAAATTAAAGAAATAATCAATGATTTCATTAAATAGAATGACAACAATGAGACAACACTCCAAAATCTGTGGGATGCAGCCAAAGTAGTACTTAAGGGAAAAATTATATGTCTAAATGCTTATATCAATAAAAGAGAAAAAGAGCAGATTAATGAATTGGGCATGCAACTAAGAATACCAGAAAAAGAACAACTTTAAAATCCCCAACTAAATACAAAATTGGAAATCTTAAAATTCAAAGGAGAAATTAATGCAATTAAAAGTAAAAGCAAAAAACAAAAACACACCATTGAACTAATAAATGAACTAGGAGCTAGTTTTATTTTAAAAAGAACAATAAAATAAATAAACCATCAGTTAATTTGATTTTAAAAAGAAAGAAGATCAAATTACTAATATCAAAAATGAAGAGGGTGAATGCACCAGCAATGAAGATGAAATTAAAGCAACTTTAGGAATTATTTTGCTAAATTATATGTCAATAAATCTGATAATCTAAGTAAAATGGATGAATATGTACAAAAATATGAACTGCCTAGATTAACAGACAAGGAAATAGAACACTTAAATAATTCTGTCTCAGAAAAAGAAATTGAACAAGTTATCAGTGAGCTCCCTAAGAAAAAACCCCCAGGACCAGGTGGATTTACAAGTGACTTCTACCAACATTTCAGTAATAATTAATCCCAATACTATATAAACTATTTTTAAAAATAGATAAAGGAGTCCTACCAAATTCCTTTTATGACAGAAATGGAGTTTTGATACCTAAAGCAGGGAGAACAAAAATAGAGAAAGAAATTTATAAACCAATTTCCTTAATGAATATCAGTGTAAAAAATTTTTTTAAAATGCTAGCAAGGAGATTGCAGCAATATATCACAAATGCACTATGACCATGTGGGATTTATGCCAAGAATGTAGGGCTGGCTCAATATTAGGAAAACTATCAGCATAATTGAGCACATCGATAACAAGAACAACAAAGATCATATGATTATATCAATAGATGCAGAAAAAGCCTTTGACAAAATATAGGTATAACAACTTCTTCCTTCATAGGACTTTTGCAATTAATTTGGGTATTTATAATAGTCAGAATGACTTGGTCACTCAAAATTGTTCTGAAAACAATATTGCTGTTACTGTATACAGCATTCACTTGGTTCTTCTTATTTCACTCTTCATTATTTCATGTCTATCCCTGTTTTTCTGAAATCATTGAGCTCATTTCTTACAGCAGAGTAATATTCCATCACAAATATATACCACAATTTGTTTAGCCATTCCCCAATTGATGGGCATCCTAACAGTTTCCATTTCTTTGCCATCACAAAGAGAGATGCTATAAATATTTTAGAACATGTAGGTTCTTTTTCTTTTCCCCTAATTATCTTGAGCAACAGACCTAATAGTAGTATTGCTGGGTCAAAGGGTATAGCCAGTTTAATGACTCTTTGGACATAATTCTATATCACTCTCCAAAGCAGTTGGATCAGCTCACATATCCACCAACAATGAATTAAGGTCTCAATTTTTCCATACCCCCTCCAACATTTATCACTCTCTCTATCATTTTAGCCAATCTGATAGGCGTAAAATATTTCAAGGCTGTTTTAATTTGCATTTCTCTAATCAATAATGATTTATAGCATTTTTTCATATGACTACAAATTGTTTTCATTTCTTCATCAGAAAACTACCTGTTCATATCTTTTGGCTGTTTATCAGTTGGGGGATGACTAGTATTCTTATAGATTTGACAAAATTCTTTACATATTTGATATATGAAACCTTTATCTGAGGAACTGTCTATAAAAAAGTTTTTTTTCTCCAGTTTTCTGCTTTCCTTCTGATCTTGGCTACATTGGTTTTATCTGTACAAAACTGTTATAATTTAATGTGATTGAAATTATCAATTTTACATTTCACAATGTTCTCTATCTCTTGTTTGTTCATAAATTGTTCCCCTAAGTCTGATAGGTAATAATATTTCATGTTTTTCAAATTTTCTTGTACTGTATCTCTTATATCTAGGTCATGTATCCATTTTGACCTTTTCTTGGTGAATGGTGTAAGATATTGGTCTACGACCAATTTTTATCAAACTGCTATCCAGCTTTCCCAGCATTTTTTTAAACCAAATAATGAATCCTTGTCCTGAAAACTTAAATCTTTACACTTGTTAAAACACTAAGTAACTGTATTCATTTGCTGCTGTAAATTGTATGTCTACTCTGTTCCACTGATCTAGCCTTTCTATTTCTTAGCCAGTACCATACAGTTTTTATAATTAATGCCTTATAATATAGTTTAAGATTTGGTATTACTAAACTTCCTTTCTTCATCTTTTTACCCCCATTAGTTCCTTTGATATTGTTGAACTTTTGTTCTTCCAAATGAATTTTGTTATTATTTTTTCTAGCTCAGTAAAACAATTTTTTGGTAATTTAATTGGGATGGCATTGAATATATAGATTAATTGGGTAAAATTGTCATTTTTACTATATTAGACCTGCCTATCCACATACAATTAATATTTCTCCATTTATTTAAATCTGATTTTATTTGTATACAAAGTTGTTGGGTTTTTTTTAAATGATTTTGTTCATATAGTTCCTGAGTTTGTTACAGCAGGCATACTCCCAGGTATTTTATACTATCTAGCAGGGGTGGGGAACTTGCAGCCTTGAGGCCACATGTGGCCTTCTAGGTCCTTGGGTGTGTCCTTTTGACTGAGTCCAAGTTTTACAGTTTTGTTCTATGAAGTTTGGATTCAGTCAAAGGGCCACCCTTGAGGACCTAGAGGACCACATGTGGACTTGAGGCCATAGGTTCCCCACCCCTGGGAAGTTATTTTAAATGGAGTATCTCTAACTATCTCTTTCTGCAAGGTCCTATTGGTGATATATAGAAATACTGATAATTTATGTGGGTTTACTTTATCTCCTGCTACTTTGCTGAAATTATTAATTATTTCAATTAATTTTTAGTTGAGTCTTTAGAATTTTCCAAGCATATCATCATGTTATCTGCAAAAAGATGTAGTTTTATTACCTTGCTCCCTATTCTTATTCCTTCCATTTCTTTTTCTTCTCTTATTGCTGTTGCTAGGATTTCCAATATAATATTGAATAACATTGGTGATAGTGATGAGCCTTGTTTCACACTTGATTTTGTTGGGAAGGCTTTAGCTTATCCCCATTACAAATAATGCTTGCTGATGGTTTTAGGTAAATGTTCCTTATCAATTTAAGGAAAAGTCCATTTACTAAACTTTCAAGTGTTTTTAATAGAAATGAGTGTTGTACTTTATCAAAGACCTTTGCATCTATTGATGTAATCACATGACTTTTATTATTTATATAATCAATTATGTTAATAGTTTCCTTATGCTAAACCATCCCTACATTCCTGGTATGAATCCCATTTGGTTATAATGTATAATTTTTGTAATATATTATTTTAATCCTTTAGCATTTTATTTAGGATTTTTGCATCCATATTAAATTGGTCTATAATTTTCTTTCTTTGATTTAGCAAGCATCATCTCTAATAGCGATAAACTTGAAGCCTTCCTTTGGTTCTAGAATATCAGGGCAGTTTTCCTTGATAATTTCTTGAAAAATGATGTCTAGGCTTTTTTTTTTTGATCATGACTTTCAGGTAGTCCAATAATTTTAAAATTATCTCCTGGATCTATTTTCCAGATCAGTTGCTTTTCCAATGAGATACTTCACATTGTCTTCTATATTTCATTCTTTTGGTTTTGTTTTAAAATGTCTTGATTTCTCATAAAGTCACTAGCTTCCATTTGCTCCATTCTAATTTTTAAGGAAGTATTTTCTTCAGTGAGCTTTTGGACTTCCTTTTCCGTCTGGCCAATTCTGCTTTTTAAGGCATTCTTCTCCTCATTGGCTTTTTGGACCTCCTTTGCCATTTGGGTTAGGCTATTTTTTAAGGTGTTATTTTCTTCAGTATTTTTTTAGGTCTCCTTTAGCAAGCTGTTGACTTGTTTTTCATGATTTTCTTGCATCACTCTCATTTCTCTTCCCAGTTTTTCCTCTACTTCTTTTGTTTGCTTCTCAAAATCCTTTTTAAGCTCTTCCATTGCCTGGGACTGATTCATATTTTTCTTGGAGGCTTTGGATGTAGGAGCTTTGACTTTGTTGTCTTCTTCTGGTTGTATGTTTTGATCTTCTTTGTCACCTAAGAAAGATTCTATGGTCTGACTTTTTTGTGCTGTTTGCTCATGTTCCAAGCCAATTATTTGAGTTTTAAACTCTTTGTTAAGGTAGGGGTCTGCTTCCAATGTGGAGAGTGTACTATCCCAAGCTTTGAGGGTTTTGTGCAGCTGTTTTCAGAGATACTTCTAAGGACCTGTAAATTTTCCATTCTTCCAAGGTGGTACAATCAAGGGCAAGATGTTTACTCCTTTCCTGGCCTGTTCTCTGGTCTATGAGTGACCACAAGCACTCTTTTCTGCCTTGGAACTGTGAGAAGGATTCTCTCTGTACTGCCACTACAAGCTCCACCACACCAGTGCTCCTCCTTGCCCCAGGACCACCACCCAGAGCTGTGATCCAGATTCAAGCACAGGCAAAGCAAAAGATTCCTGAAATCTCCCTCTGATCAGCCACTCAATTCCACCTCAGTCTGTGGGCTGAAAGCTCAGGAAGCAGCCAATGCCCCGGGGCCACACCGGGACTGGGGCTGGGACCCAGCTTCTCTCTCATTGTGGTTACAAACCTTTCCTACTGACCTTCTAAGCTGTCTTTGGCATTTGTGGGTTGAGAAGTCTGGAAACTGCCACAGCTGCCCATGATTCAGTCCCCTGAGGCCTACTCCAGGTTCTCTGAGGCCTGGTCTTTGCCTGCGTGGCCCACATTGAACTGCGCTCCTCTCCCTATCTGGTGAAATAGACCTTTCCAATCAAGCATCCAGGTTGTCTTGGGCTGGAAGTTTGTTTCACTTTGTCTTTTTGTGGGTTCTGCTGCTCTAGAATTTGTTTAGAGCCATTTTTACAGGTATTTAGAGGGGTTTAGGGGAGAGCTCAAGCAAGTCACTGATTTTACTCTCCCATCTTGGCTCCACCCTGCCTTCCCAATAAGATCAAGAGTGAAGTAAGGAGGTCCTTTATCATCACTATTATTCAATAGTATACTGGAAATGCTAGCTATACCAATAAGAGAAGAAAACAAAATTGAAAGAATAAAAATAGGCAATGAGGAAGCAAAACTATCACTCTTTGCAGATGACATGATGGAAGTCTAGAGAATCAACTAAAAAACCAGTTGAAACAATGAACAACTTCAGCAAAATTGCAGGAGTTAAAATAAACCCACATAAATCATCAGCATTTATGTATATTACCAACAAAACCCAGCATGGGAGAGGAGATAGAAAAAGAAAATTCCTTTTAAAATCACTGCAGATAACATAAAATACTTAGAAGTCTATCTGCCAAGACAAACCCAGGGACTATATGAACACAATTACAAAACATTTTTCACATAAATAAAGACAGATCTAACAATTGGAGAAATAGTAATTGCTTGGGGTAAGCTGAGCAAATATAATAAGAAAGATTGTTCTTTGTTCAGTTGTTTTTCAGTTGTGTCTGATTCTTATTGACCCCATTTGGGAGTTGGCAAAGATACTGGAGTGGTTTACCATGTCCTTCTCTAGCTCATTTTACAGATGAAGAAACTGAGGCAAACAGGGTTAAGTGACTTGCCTAAGAGTCACACAGCGAGTAAGTTTCTGAGGTCAAATTTTAATTCAGATCGTCCTGACTCCAGGCCCAGCATTCTATCCACTATATCACCTTGCTGCCCCATAAGTCTACCTAAGTTAATTTACTTATTCAGTGCCATACTAATCAAACTACCAAAAAAATTTTATAGCTCTAGAAAAAATAGTAACAAAATTTGTCTGGAAGAACAAAAGGTCAAAAATACGAAGGGAATCAATGAAAAAGAAATGCTAAGGAAGGTTAGGTTAAGGAAGATCTAGCCATACCAGGTCTCAAACTATATTACAAAGTGATGATCCTCAAAACTACCTGATATTGGCTAAGAAATAGAGTGGTGGATCAGTAGAATAGATTAGGTACACAATACATAGTAGCAAATGACCATGGTAATCCAGTGTTTTATAAACCCAAAGGTTCAAGCTTTTGGGACAAGAACTCACTATTTGACTGCTGGGAAAACTGGAAAGCAGTTTGACAAAAACTAGGTGTAGACCAACATCTTATACTGTCTACCAAGATAAGGTCAAAATGGGTACATGATTTAGACACAAAGAACAATACCATAAGCAAATTTGGGGAGCATGAATTATTTTATCTGTCAGATCTATGGATAAGAGAAGAATTTATGACCAAATTAGAGACAGAGAGCATTACAGGATGTAAAATGGATTTTTTTCTTATTACATTAAATTTAAGATTTTGCACGAACAAAACCAATGCAGCCAAGATTAGAAGGTAAGCAGAAAATTGGGGGAAAGTGTTTTTAGCAAGTTTCTCTGACAAAGGCCTCGTTTCTCAAATGCATAGAGAACGGATTCAAATTTATAGGAATACGAGTCATTCCCCTCAAAGTATATAAGCAGGCAGTTTTCAGACAAAGAAATCAAAGCTATCTATAATCATATGAAAAAATGCTCTACATCACTATTGATTAGAGAAATGTAAATTAAAACAACTCCCACCTATAACACTGAGGAATATGACAGAAAAGGAAAATGACAAATATTGGAGGAGATGCAGGAAAACTGGGTCACCAATGCACTGTTGTGGAGTTGTGAACTGATCCAACTATTTTGGAGAGCAATTTGGAACTATGCCCAAAGGACTATAAAACGATGCATACCCTTTGACTCAGCAATGGCACTACTAGGTTTGTATCCCAAAAATATTAAAGAAAAGGGGAAAGGATCTATCTGTACAGAAATATTTATAGCAGCTCTTCTTGTGAAGGTTAAGAACTGGAAATTGAGGGGATAACTATCAATTGGGGAATGATTGAACAAGTTGTGGTATATGTTTGTGATGGAATACTATTGTGCTATAAGAAATGACAAGCAGGATGCTTTCAGAAAAACTTAGAAAGATTTATATGAACTTATGCAAAGTAAAGTGATCAGAACCAGGAGAACATTGTACATAGTAACAGCAATATTGTAAGGATTATCAATTGTGAAAGACATAGCTACTCTAATCAAGACAATGACCTGAGATAATTCCAAAGGACCAAAGATGAAAAATGTTATCAACCTCCAGAGAGAGAACTGGTGAATTCTGAATGCAGATTGAAGCATACTTTCTTTTAAACTTTCTTTATTTTTGTTGTTTTATTTTGTTTGTGTATTCTTTTGCAACATGGCTTGTATGGAAATAAGTTTTGCATGACCTCACATGCATAATTAAAATCAATTTGTTTGCCTCTTCAAGCAGGATGGAGAGGCAGGAGGGAGGAAGAGAATTTGGAACTCAAAATTTTAAAAAATGCTTATTTTTAAAAAGTTTACATGTAACTGGGAAATATTTAATGACATAAATTTTAAAAAATTTAAATATGAGGCAAGGTTCTTAGCTGAGAGAGTGGGGGGAAGGGGAACCCTGAGAGGTTTGAGGAGGGATGAAAGCGTTTAGCAGAGCTACTACAGAGAGTAGAATAGTGAATTGAGAAGGCAGGCATGGTAGGCTTGCCTAGAAGCAATGAGGGCCCAAATGAGGCTGTGTACCATAAGTTTGTAGTCAACATTGTTAGAATGGTTGCATGATTTTCTCCACCTTTTCCCAGCAGTACATGTGTAAGAGCAAAGGTGGCGAATAGTGGAAATGATCCAACCCTGAGGTTGGGTTGGGGTGTAATTGCTTATATAGGGGCAGTAGGTGGCACAGTGGATAGAGTGTTGGCCCTGGAGTCAAAAGGACCTGAGTTCAAATCAGGCCTCAGACACTTACTAGCTGTGTGACCCTGGGCAAGTCACTTAACCCTGTTTGCCTCAGTTCTTCATCTGTAAAAGGAGCTGGAGAAGGAAATGGCAAAGCACTCCAATATCTTTGCCAAGAAAACCCCAAATGGGGTCACAAAGAGTCAGACATGATTGAAACAACTGAACACCAAAATTGATGATATGATAAGGTGTGTGGAGATTCAAGAGAAAAGACAGTGTAGAGTTGAATTGGTTCACTAAGGGGTCAAGATGGAGAAATGAAGAGAGGGTGGCTAGTGCAAGGAAGATGACTTGGGAGAGAACTGAGTGGTCAAGGGATTAGGTGCAGGTAAAGAGTAGGGTTTTGTTAGGGAAAGCAGAGGGAGAGGTGAAAAGCCAATAGGTTATGTTTGATAAAGGGATTTCAGAATTCTTGAGAATGGAGGTGGTACTTTTGTGAGTGATAGCAAAGAAATGAGAAACAGAACAGATTTGCCGTTTCCATAGCAATCCATAGCAGAATTACCACATGTGGACTCTAATAATCCAGTACCTGATACATTTACTATTTGAAGAAATGAAAACATCTCTCCAGAAAACAAGTCCAGACTGGCTGGATCTGACCAAATAAATACATAGGAAATTCATGTTCAAAGCAACATACTTTTTTTAATAGATAATTTTTGTTTTTATGTCACATTCATTTCCAGATATATCTTTCCCCATTCCCCTACCAAGCAAGCCTTCCCTTGTAATAAAGATTAAAAAATAAAAGGAGACAGTTCAGCAAAACCATCCAAATTACCAAGCACATTGGGCAGAAGGTAGCATATTCCACACCCAGAATCCCCCATCACTCTGATGAAGGGATGGAGGTGGCTTTTCTAAACTCTTTTCCAAAGCTAATTTTGATCATTATAGTTACATGGCATTCAGTTTAATGCAGCACAATTTCAAAGACACTGCAGGATCACCTTTTCTAATACATTGAAGAGAGGAAAATTCCAGTAGAACAGAAAAAAAAAATCATCGCTGCCATTATTCCTCAGTTTCCAAAATATAATAAAGGCAACTAAGAGGCATAAGCAAGTTTGGACTCCTGACCTACTTCTATAACATCTATATGAGAATGGCCTATGAATATATTGAAGGAATTCTTGAAAATATAATAATGGAGCATGGAAGGTTTTAGAGAAGAGTTGCTATAGCACATCACATTTTCACCATCTTAACTTTGAGAAGTTTGGTTTTAAGATCCTGTTGTGTTTATTGTATGTTGGTTATCAATTTAACTGTAAAGGAGCTAATCAGGGGACTTCCCTGGAGTGAGGCACCACCCATGGAACTGATCCTACACCCAAGCCCTTTCTGGTGGGCCCCAGGTTTGGGCCCTTTGATAAGTGGTCCCAAGGTTTTCACGGGGGGATACGCCAAAGATAATCAGCGGCTGAGCAGGAAATTAAAGAACCAGTAGGCATTAGTCACGGTGAGCACCAGATAACATTACAAAAAATGAAAGTCAGATTTTAAAATGCTGGAAATACTTCATAACTGATTTGGAAATGATTTCTGGATGAGTTATCTGTTTACAATGAGGTCACAAACATGTAAGAACAAAAATCAAGATTAATAATGTCACAGTAGACCACCTTTACCATCCTACAATTGGTTGACAAATGTAGAAAATGCAAAATCTCACTCCGCTCACTATTTGCTGATTTTTCAGAAGCATTTGTTTCAATAGAGAAAAACACCACTCTGCAGGCTCTTTTCCAATAAGATGTTTAGCAGCCATACATCAAAGATGAATCTCTAATCATCAATATCATCGTAAAATAACATCTGCCTGCCAAAGCTATTCACCACTACCAGTCAGCCAGTCAGTAAACATTTTTTAAGTGCCTACTATGTGCCAGGCACTGTACTAAGTGCAGAGAATACAAAGAAAGGCAAAAGACAGTCCCTGTCCTCGAGGAGCTTACCACCTAATCATAGAAGGCATAGCTTACAGATTTCAAATTGGAAGAATTGAGGATGGGGAGCTACAAATGCTACTGTTTGATAAGGGTATTGTGCTGATTGCCTCATGCACTGGAACAGTACAGAGTGCCCAAGAACAGATTCAAACCGCTCAAAGACATTTGGATAAACCATCCAGGAGGTGAAAATCAAGTGGATGAAGAATGCCTATTGCACCGATTATGACATGCAGTTAGACAGATAAGCATTACAGTTCATCTCTCAGTATGTACGTGGAAGGAGGGAGAGAGAGAAATAGAGACACAGAGAGAGAAAGACAGAGACAGAGACAGAAAAAGAGAGATTGTCATAGTTCCACCATGCCCTCCAACATGACTCTCTGACTCAAGACAGCATGAGATAATTTTATAGGAATTTCAAACGAGAAAAAGATCATCATATGTTAAAACACAATTTCAAGTTAACAATCCAGAACTATTTGATTGCTTCCTGGACCACTCCTCTTAAGGATGGAAAAGAGTGCCTTCCTATGATCAGTAACTTAACTTTGAATGCAAAAGAGGACACTGCTCCTAGGGGTGTGTGTGTCTGTGTGTGTGTGTGTGTGTGTGTGTGTGTGTGTGTAGTTGTAGTTGTTTCAGTCATGATCAACTCTCCATGGACCACAAGACTAATCATTTCTGGTGTGTGAGGAGGCAATGTTCTTGTAGAAGCAAGAGTTCAGTTTGGTCATTACCTTCACTGCCTTTCAAATGAAAGCCTTAGCTTTTACTTTCCCCACTTCCCTAAAACAAAATTCTGGAAAGGGTTTTAGACACAAGAAATGTTATTTCTTAACATTTCTAGAGAAACTGACAGCAGATTTTTAAAATATGTTTCCACAATTCCTCTGTTTGTGCTCTTGTACAATTTAAAGCATATTCTATATTTATTGATTTTCAGATCTCAATTTTGTGCCTGCTGATCAGACACAAGATACATTAATCTAAAATATGCAGTCCCCTTTGTTTTTCTCTTTTAATTTTCAAATGTAGTAAAAAAAAAAAAAGTAAGATCACAAAGCTCATCACTGATGCAATAGCAGTATACTCATTGACATAATATGGTTGTATCAATACCTCAGATTGGGGTACAGAAAGCAATGCAATGCGTGGAGATAAGACCCAGTGTTCAAACATACGTGATTTTCTAGCCAGCCCTTTGATTTCCTGATTGGCAGTCAGATGGCTGCAGCCTAACAATGCTACCTGAAATAAAGGTGGTCCAATTGAAAGGCAATTGGCACTTTCTTCTGCTGCTCAACTGGCAAGTAGGTTTTCTGATCCCTTTAGTCATAGCTGTTATAGAATAGATATTCTGAATCAAGAAACTGATTTTCCCAATATTAGCAATCATTCTCATCTGGAGAGTGTGCCTGCTATTATTTGTTGAATCCAATCAATCTTATCAAGTACTGCAACTATATCCTCATCTCAAAAAATCTGTGCACACTGCAGTGTATGCTTATAAAGGTCCATTCATTCCCTCTCCCACATCGAACATCTGGCATTACTCCAGGAACGCTGGGGATATGAGCTGACTAGGTGCCCTCGGGGATGTTGAGCTCCCCCCACATCATGAGGGACTACTCACCTCAATGTGCCTTCTTCCCAGGGTCCCTGAATCAGGGTCCAGACTCTCCTCATAGGGGCTGCAGGCATAGAAGGTGCCTTGTGAGTAGCTACATTGCATTTCTATCTGAGAACCTCCAGGCATAACTCCATGGGGAAAGAGAAAGGAACAAGCATTTATACAACACCCACTATTGGGGCAGCTAGATGGCTCAGTGGATAGAGTACCAGACCTGGAGTCAGGAAAGACTCCTGCTCCTGAGTTCAAATCTGGCCCCAGAAACTATCTGTGTGACCCTGGACAAGTCACTTACCCTGTTTGCCCCAGTATCCTCATCTGTAAAATGAACTGGAGGAAAAAAATGGCAAACCGTTTTAATATCTTTGCCAAGAAAACCACAAATGGGGTCACAAAGAGTTGGATACAACTGAACAACAATAACACCTACTAGGTGCCAGGCACTGTGCTAAGCACTTTACAAATCTCTTTTGATCCTCACAAAAGGAGGTAGGTGCTATTATTATTATTATTATTATACCCATTTTACATTTAAGGAAAATTAGGCAAAAAGAGGTTAAGTGACTTCCCCGTGGTCACATAGCTATAAGTTTAGGTGCTGTTATTATTCTTATTTTATATTTGAGTAAACTGAAGTAAATAATGGTTAAGTGACTTGCCCAGGGTCACACAGCTAGCAGTAAATTACTGCGGTCTGATTTGAATTCAGGTGTTGACTCCAGGCCCAGTGCTCTATTCAGTATGGCACCACCTAGCTGCCTGCCTCAATGGTTTTTTTAACTGTCCAGCCAGTCTTGATGATTGAGCTCAAATGCATGGCCCACAGTTGTCCATTCAAGAAATTGTGATCATTTGGGCATTTCTTCTGTCCCACTGGAATCTCAGTTTGTTACACAATCTCCCTCATCTGCAAGCAATAGAAAGTTCTCATGTCAATAGTCAATAAACATTTATTAAGTGCCTACTCTTTGCCAGGCACTGTGCTAAGTGCTGGGTATATAAATAGGAAAAAAGAAAAACCATGCTTGCCTGTCCTCAAGGAGCTTCCAATCTAATGAGGGAAGACAATACGCAATAGGAAGCTGAAAAGGGGGGTACCCTACATGGCAGTATGGTGAAGTCAGTCACAGAAGTCCCAAAGCAGTGCAGCCGAGTCTCATCCCAGCTCTCTTCTTGAATGGAGGCTTAGAGCTCATGGCTCCACCCTCCAATCAGAGAGGTAGAGGGTGGTGAGGAGGTGGAACACTAGGCTGAGGAGATCCTACAGATAGGTGAGGTTATCTCAATAATAAGCTTCCTGGGCCAGAAGTCAATCTGAAAAGTCCCCAAATAGCGAAGCCAGATAAGAATGTGGAGATGAAGCCACGAGGACAGTAGCTTTTCCAATCATTGCTAATTTTCTAGATTTCATACATTCCACATTAAAATGGTTAAGGTTGGCTTTATCCAAAAGTAACCACTTCAAGCTTGCTCACTTCTCCTCGGGAGTAAGGAGACTCTGCTAACTAACCAAGGGGGGCGAAGTTGTGTCAATCAGACAGTTGTAGTCTTAGAGCGACACCAGCACTGGAGAAGCACCAAGTTGTTCCAGGGTCATTTCTACAAGTGCCAGGGGAGCATTTATTCATCTAACTTCTTTCCCAATTTTGTTGTTCTTGTTTAGTCATGCAGTTGGGTCTAACTCTTCATGACCCCATTTGGGGATTATCTTGGCAGAGATACTAGAGCGGTTGGCCATTTCCTTCTCCAGCTCATTTTACAGGTGAGGAAACTGAGGCAAACAGAGTTAAGTGACTTGCCCAAGGTCACATAACTAGTAAATGCCTGAGGCCAGATTTGAACTCAGAAAGAAGAGTCTTCCTGATGCCAGGGACAGAACTCTATCCACTGCACCACCTAGCTGCCCACAAAATACATTTTCTTTGCGATAGAATGAAACATCTCCGGATAGGGGAGAGGTTATTAGTCCAGGAAAATTCACCTTTTGCTTCCAGGTCTATGGAAGCAAAAGTTCATTTACAGTGGAATTTATGAACTCTGTCTTGAGGATCCTAGGGCAGCGAGGTGGTACCCTGGATAGAGTGGCAGGCCTTGAGTCAGGAAGACCTGAGTTAAAATCTAGCCTCTGATACTAGCTGTGTGATCCTGGACAAGTCACTTAGCCCTATTTACCTCAGTACCCTCCTCTGTAAAATGAGCTGGAGAAGAAAATGGCAGACCACTCCAGTATCTCTGCCAAGACAACCCCATCACAAAGAATCAGACACAACTGAAAAATAACTAACCACCAACAAAAATGGAGAATCCTGGCTTCTAATCACTGCTTTGGTGGTTGATGGGAATGTGCTCTGCAGTATCTTTCATCAGCAGTTTCCATAGAGGGTCATTTTGTAGTCTACTTTAGCGGATGGGTGTCAACCTACAGAGTTCCATCTAAGAAAGACAAATAGGATTAGGTTGCATCCATGTTCATTTCTCCCAAAGCAGTTGGCATCCCTGCATTTGTGCATGGGAGTCAGTCTGAAACTGAGCTCCCTTTGGGTTTAGGGTACACAGTATATATGCCCTTCCAACAGGGGCTAATGTCACTCCCTCATCCCAGGACAGAAAATATCTCTATGCCAGACCACTCCCAGCCATGCCAGACCATTCCCAGTCTCAGGCTGTCTAGATAAAAGAATCTTTCTCCACCCAAGCATGAATAGTACACTATGGGCTTCCCTACCTTAGATTAAATTACTTGCAAGCTTGGGTGGGGGCTGACCAAGATAAGGAGAACCAACGCAATCTCATTATCAGCAATGTCCTTCTGAAGAGGTCAGGGAGAAACTCTGAATCTCCAAGACATTGGTTATTAATCATCATTTTTCACACGGGTAAACTTCAACTCATCCTAAAAAATAGCATTTAGTCATTTGGGTAGAATCACTTGCATGGTTAAAAAAAAAGAAAGAAAGAAACAAGATCCCTTGTGTGCTGCTTTTCCTCTTAATGGCTAGCATTTAAATAGGACTTCTAAAATTTGTAAAGCACTTTATCCTCAAACAACCCAGTGAAATAAATGTTATTATTATCTATATTTGACAGAGGAGGCTGAGGACAATTAAGTAACTGGAGGAGGCTCCCATAGCTAGTAAGTGTGCTTGGTAGGATTAGAACTCAGATTTACCCGGACTCCAAGTTCATTGCTATATCCACCAAGCCACTTACCTCCACCCCTTCCCCCCTCCCCGTTGACTTAGCCTGGCATACCAATTTTATTTGCTGCCTAGTGAATGAATTGGAGTGATACATTTACAAGTACAAACATGCACATGGCAGTCAGAAGAAGCTATACAAGGACACTCTCAAGGTCTCTCTTAAGAACTTTGGAAGTGATTGTGTGACATGGGAGATATCAGCACAGGACAGCTCAGCATGGCGTGCGCACATCAGAGAAGGTGCTGTGCTCTATGAGTGAAGCAGAATTGAAATAACTCAAAAGAAACACAAGATGTGCAACTTTAGAGAATCTAGACCAAATGTTCTCCGGGACTATTTGCGCCTGATCTGTAGTGGAGCGTTCTGAGCCAGTACTGGTCTGATCAGTCACAGTCGGACACACCTTAACTTGACTCTAGCAGTGATGTCATTTTGGGTCTTCTTCTAGAATGAAGGACAACAACTAACCAATAATGATATTATTGAATTTTTAAAGACAAATGTTTAACCAATTCTTTTCAACTCAGTTTTTGTCATGCAGCAAAGATACCCATTAACACCAACTTTGAAGCATATTTTGCCAAGCCCTGGAGCCAGGTAAGAAAGAATTATCTTAGTTGCAAAAACAAATGTTGGAAAAGATCTTCTAGACTGTCTAACATTAGCTGAAAAGAAATAAAAATAAGTCAGCATTGTTCTGCCTGAGGGGAGAAAAAGGACATAGTCTTAGCCTAGAAACCCTACTAGATCTCTTTTTGTTTAGGGGGAAAAAAACAACAACAACTACCTGGTCATTCCCAAGATCATCTTGGATTGTACTTTCTAAAAAACCCCAAAAGATGCCAAAGTTTGTTCATGAATCAAATTTTTCCTTTTTTAAAAAATTTTTCTTTTACTCTCCTGAACCATCATCCCCTATGAACAGGTTGACATTCTTTCACAGAGGGGCCTCTGAGCACTTTTGCAGTACTGGAATGTCCTTTCAGGTCCACAAAAAGGGGTCTAGCAGAATTTATTCAGGCTCATTCACAAACACCCATTGATAGGCATTTCCAACTTCCCTTAGTCAAAGCAATACAGTTTACCAAATGGAAACTGACCCTTTGGTAAACCTGAGTTTATATATTTGAATACTTAAGGTAGTCCTTTACCAGAGGTAAAGCCTTCTTCCTTTCCAGATCAGAGTGTATAAAAAGTAATTGTTCTAATTTACAAATCAACCACAGCATTCTAAGGATCATTAATCCCAGGATCTGATCTCCTAAAAATGAATCACACTATATATTATTCCAAAAATAAAAAATACTTTTATACTATACTTTCTAAAATCACAATGTAAAAAATACCCCAAGAAGGTGAGAGGAAATGAGGGAATCTTATTCTCACAGGATTTGGCTTAAGGAGGGAATAACATACACACTCAATTGGGTATGAAAATCTGTCTTACCCTACAGGAAAATAGGGGAAGAAGGGGACAAGAGAGCAGGGGGATGATAGAGAGAAGGGCAGATTGGGAAAGGGGTAATCAGAAGGAAGTACTTCTGAGGAGGGACAGGGTCAAAAGAAAGAATAGAATAAATGGGGGGGCAGGATAGGATTAAGGGAAATAGAGTTAGTTTTTCATAACATGTCTACTATGGAAGTGTTTTGCATAACTGCACATGTAAATAAGAAATACAGGAAATGAGGTACAGAAATCTATCCCCCCTATGGGAAAATAGAAGGGGAAGAGGATAAGAGAAGGGGGGGAAGAGATAGAAGGGAGGGCAGACTAGGGGAAGGGGTATTCAGAATGCATGCCATCTTGAGGTGGGGGAGGGGCAAGATGGGGTGAAAATATGGAATTCAAAATCTTGTGCAAGTAAATAAATAAATTTATATTAAAGAAAATTTTAAAAATAAATTTGAAAAAAATAAAAAATTTAAAAATACCCCAAAACCTACAAACTTAACACTAACATACAACAGTCTCAAATACTTAAAACATAAACATGAAACTTATTGATGGCCTATTAACATTATCCAGTTGAATGCATCTTCAAATGATATACATGGTAAAATGTATTCCATTTATCTACCAGTTTCAGCATGCTGTAATAGTCAATTCGGAAGCCAGTAGAGGGTAAGTTATCACTTCTACTCTCACAATTACAGTAAGGCTGACCAGCAGTTACCCTTCAGAACACAGGTCTACCATGCCGGGAAAAATTTTGTTGTTTTTCAGTCATTTTTCAATCACCTTTCTTGGCAAAGAAAGTGAAGTGGTTTGCTATTTCTTTCTCCAGCTCATTTTATAGGTGAGGAAACTGAGGTAAACAGGATTAAGTGACTTGCTCAGGACCACACAGTTAGTAAGTGTCTAAGGCCAGATTCGAACTTCGGAAGATGAGTCTTCCTGACTAAAGGCCCAGTGCTCTGAGCATTATGGCACCACCTAGCTGCCTTGCTGCAAATAATAACTGACCCTAATTAATGTATCAAATTCAATATAAATGTAAAATTTAAATTATTCAATTTTAAAGCTTGTTACGCTTCCATAAAGACACCAGAATCTGTGAAATTAAGCTTGGAAATCATCAGTAAAAACTAAATCCAATTCCCTGAGGGGGAAGAAGCTTTTCTTCAAAAGAGTTTCACAGCTTCATGGAAATGAATAGCAATGTCATTAGTCTGTTATCTCAATAAGATCTAAAAGTCTTTAAAAATTTTTTTTGAACTTTTATTTTAAATTCTAAATTCTCCCCACCCCCCCCACCCCATGCACTTTGAAAGCACTAAAAGTCTTGAAACTTGAATTGCTACTTTCTGAAATTCTAGGCTTTTTTTGTTCTCCCTGCAATTTTTTTTTTCTAAGTTGGTCCTTGCTGGAGATTCTGATAGCTGGGGAAAAAATTCTATCCTAACAGAAACTGAAACCATTCATCTGGGTTCTAAATGAGTGTTAATAACTCTAGGCAGAATTGCACTCTTTAGGATTTTCTACTTTTAAGAGCCCTTTACACACTTCTTTTAATTGCCTTTTAATTCAGCTTTATCTCTTCACTGTGTCTGTGTAAACTATCTCAAATTTCCTCTTTAATTTTCTCTCTCTCTCTCTGCCCCCTCCTTCTTTGAGGCTTGCATATCAAAGAATTGTATTTCCCTTTTTTAAAAATTTCAGTCATTGTATCAGTATCTTCCTATCTAATAACTCTCAATTTTTTACCTCATGCCTTTGCTTTCAAATCATTTTAAACTGTTTTCAGATTTAGTTTTCTTTTCCCTAATTGAATCTCTTTTGCAAGTAGCACTGAGTTATTTTTTTAAATTAAATTTATTTATTTTAAAAATTCTTTTCTAAAAATATTCTGAATTCCAAATTCTTTTCTTCCCTCTAGCCCACCCACTGAGAAGGCAAGCAATATAATTTCAATTATACATGTGAAGTCATGCAAAACATATTTCCATATTAACCATGTTGGGATAAAAAGCAAGAAAACTAAAGTAGGAAAAGTATGCTTCCATCTTCACCTAAAGTTCATCAATTCTCTCTCTGGAGGTGGGTAGCATTTTTCATCATGGGTCCTTTAGAATTGTCATGGATCATTATATTAATTAGAGTAGCTAATTCACAGTTGATCATTGTTACAATGTTGGTGTTATAATGTACAATGTTCTCCTGGTTCTGCTCACTTCACTTTGCATCAGTTCATATAAATATTCCCAGGTTTTTCTGAAATTATCCTGCTTGTCATTTCATTTTTTTTAAAAAATTGTACTTTATTTTAATATTCATTTTTAAATGTTGAATTCCCAGTTCTTCCCCCTACCCAACCCACCCCCAAACACTGAGAGGGCAAGCAATATGATACCAGTTATACATGTAAAGTCATATCATAGTGTTCTTAATGCATCTCCAATTCATTGTAAAGCTATGCTTTTAGCTGATCAGACCTGAAACTTCAAGGTTTATAGATAGGTTTTTTTTTTTACCATGTAAAACATTTTCAATTTGGCTTACTAAAACCTTGAAAGTGCATGGTATATTCAAATTCCTTTTAGGTAATTTTGATCCTAATTTACTCAGAAAGTGAAATTCTGCCAAATATTCAGAGAAGCCCACTGTGGTCAGGCAAACAAATCTCTTAAAAGGAAATTTTACCTTTTATTTGACTTGACTATTCTGATGCAAAGTCTTCTTGGCTTCAGTTAATTTAAACAAGTATTTTTGTTTCCAAGCTGGAGAGAAAAGTTAAAAGAACAACACCTGTAACATGGTTCTTAACCATCACATAAAGTTTAGCTAAGAAACATCAAATATTGATTTTTTTCTACTTTTGGAGTCACTAAAGAAAAACATTTTAATTGGCTTCAGTTCTGTTTGTAAACTGATCACCCTTTTACTAAAAAGGTAACACAGATTGTCAGAAAATACAAGAAACAAATATTTCTGTTGCTAGCAACAATCATTCATTCACACACCTAAAAATCCAGAGTACTTTTTTAATTAAGATGAAACAAAGATCTTGTTTTTAAAAAAATTGCCAAATCATTTTGTCCAAAAATATGTTTTGTTTCTCTAATAATAATAGCTAGCATTTATATAGTGCCTACTATGTGTCAGGCACTTTGCTAAATGGATTTACAAATACTATCTCATTTGAGCCTCACAATAACTCTGGAAGGTAAGTATTAAGTCTAACAGATAATAAAACCTGAGTGACTTGCTAGCTAGTGAGTCACCTAGCTAGTGAGATTCTAAGGTAGGATTTGAACTCAAGTTTTCTTGATTTGAGGCCCAGCTCGCTACCCACTGTACCACCTAGCTTCTCTAGTAGAGGAGATGGAAATTACTGGCTTTTCCAAGGACAGAGACATCTTTAAATGCTCTATCCCTCAACTAGAGGTTCTTCCAACTTTTCCCAAGTTGGACATAATACATATCTCACCTACATAGCAGAGGATTTGGTATCAAAACTCACCGACCTGAATCAGGAACGTATATCTAGAGATCTACTCCCCTACAGCAGGCAACGTGATCCTATATGGCTGGACACAGTGGCATTTCAAGCTTCATTTACCATTGCTAAGGCTCCACTGATCCTGAGGTCAGTCATTCTCTCTGATAGGAGTGTTGGTGGGTCAATTTTGGTCAAGCACTCTGAAATGACCAATTCAGTTGCTCTCTCGAGGTAGAAGTCAAGTATTTCTAGCAGGGATCTTTATGATTTCATGGTTACACACTCCTTTACAGGGAATGGTCTACTGACTTTAAATTGTCATTCCCTTAGGCCTTTATTTCTTCAAACCACAGAACAATGAAAAATATCAAATTTATCCCTTTTAGTCATTTGGGAGTCTCTTATCTGGAATTCCAAGAATGGCTGGTAGCAATTATGCTCCTGCCCACAAACTAGACCACTTGTCCCAGGTAATCTGCTGCCTGCATCTACTGCATCATTCTATGAAGAAGGTAAGGAAAGCTCACCTGTTGCCAACCTCAAAATGCCTCTTGTTATCAGAGCTGTTAGTGGAATTTCCAATGTTCTGGTGCTGGCTGGCATTGCCTTAGTCCTGGAGCAGTAGGTGATTTAAAGATGCTAAAGAAAGGGTTTATACTGGCATTATATAAGGATTATCACATGACATACCAGGTGTGGTAGCCACCAACACAAAACCAGATGTCAGGAGAACAAACCCAAAAGCTGAAATAGTTTTAGGAAGAAATTTATTAGGCCATTTGGTAGAAAAGAATGAGCCAGAAAGGAGGTATGGCTCCCTCTCCTCTACCACATTACCTAATAAATTTATTTCTAAAACTATTTTAGATTTTGGGGTTTGTTCTTGCAAACCACAATATGGTATCAGAAGCAGGATTTCTTGGTGGTCACTCTGAGCTAAACCAGGAGATTCTCAGAGACCATGGAAGCTAAGTAAGTCTCTATGATTTCAAGATTGAACACAGGCAGGACATGAGCAACACAGGATCAAATGGAAATTATAGAAATAATTTTGCAGCATAGAATTATTTGAATATGACATACTAAAATTCTGTCCTTGAAGTAACATTGGGAGGGTATGTCCCAATCCTTAAAGCCTCATGAGCTCCAAAAGAAACAGGGATGGGAAGGTGAAACTGCCACCATGAATCTTTGAAAGTGAGCTAAGTAGGGGCAGCTAGTTAGCACAATGGACAGAGCTCTGGCCTTGGAGTCAGGAGGACTTGAGTTCAAATTGGCCTCAGACATTTGACACTACTAGCTATGTGACCCTGGGCAAGTCACTTAACTCTGAATGCCTCACCAAAAAAAAAAAAGTGAGCTAAGTAAAAGCAGTAGGCTCATAATTTGAGGTGCTGGCAGCTAATGTGAAAATTGAGATTTTCAAAGTTATTATTTGTGATTATAGATCCAAATTTGATAACTACCAGTTTGTTTTAAAGCTAAATCATAGTACGATGTTCTTCTATTTGGATAAGTACGGTAAATTAGAACTTAATGCAAAATACATTTTATATTTGGCATTGAGGAAATATTCTTAGAAACTTCAAGGATCAGGAAAACCTGAGTTCAAATCTGGTCTTAGACACTTAATAGTTGTGTGACTCTGAACAAGTCATTTCACCACTATTTTCCTTAGTTTCATCATCTAAAAAGTGGGATAATGATAGC
The DNA here is from genome assembly GCF_003287225.1 of Phascolarctos cinereus. Taxonomy (NCBI): domain Eukaryota; kingdom Metazoa; phylum Chordata; class Mammalia; order Diprotodontia; family Phascolarctidae; genus Phascolarctos; species Phascolarctos cinereus. The sequence goes on along the minus strand of NW_027555736.1, from coordinate 48,358,407 downwards.
ACATACCTCCCAGGGTTGTTGTAAGGATCAAATGATAAAGTAATTGTAAAGTGCCTAGCATAGTACCCAGCACATAGTAAGCATTGTATAAATGTTAGCTATTATTATTTTTATTAAGTGTAACTATACTTTTTTTTAATGCTCTTGGTACAAAATGTCAAATTGACAGCTGGATGAGTTTATTTTTTATATAAGAAGATTTGAAAATACATTCAATTGAATTGATATTATTTGATTGGCAAAAAGTTTTGTGTTATGTTTTTAAAATCCATAATATTGCTTGTGTTATTATTAGGCTTCTAATTTTTCTTGTGTTGTGTGTTAATTTGAAAAGTGATAATCAGAGAGTGTTGCAATTATATCATTAAAAAAGTAACTTCTCTTTTAATTTGGATGATGTTAGATCATGAATTGGACTGGCAAAGAACATGGTCACACACATGTACAAAAATATTTATAGCAGTTCTTTCTGTGGTGGCAAAGAATTGGAAATTGAGGGGATGCCCATCAATTGGGGAATGGCTGCACAAGTTGTGGTATATGAATGTAATGGAACACGTGCTATAAGCAATGATGAGCAGACAGACTTCAGAAAAACCTGTAAAGACCTGTATGGACTGATGCTGAGTGATGTGAGCAGAACCAGGAGAAAGTTGTACACAGTAACAGCCATGTTGTGTGATGACTAACTTTGATAGACTTAGCTCTTCTCAGCAATGCAAGGATCGAAGACATCTCCAAAAATCTCATGATGGAAAATGCCATCCATATCCAAAGAAAGAACTATGGAGTTTAAATGCAGATCAAAGCATATTGTTTGCTCTTTATTTTTTCTTCTGTTTTGTTTTTTTCCTCTTTCTTGTGGTTACTCCTATTGGTTCTAATTCTTCCTTACAACATGACTAATGTAAAAATAGGAATGTATATGTAGAGCTTATATCAGATTGCACACCATCTTGGGAAGGGGGGAAGGGAGGAAGGGAGGGAGGGGGAGAAAAATTTAAAACTCAAAAGCTTATGGAAGTGATTGTTGAAAACTAAAAATAAATTAATATAAAAAAATGTGGTCACAATGTTTGATATGTTTAACTGAGTATATTTTGTTTTTAAAATGGATAATAATAACTTACTGTTTGGGGAAAAAATTAGCACTGTAGATCTTTTAAGTTGTTTTTATCTATGAGATTCTTTGGGACCTTCTATTTGGACAAAGCCACAAAATCTTGTGAGAGGAGCTACTGGTTCTGAAGTTCTAGAGAATTTACAAGATTGCTTATAGTAAAGAGCAAGTTTTATCTGATAAATTGTTCAGTCATCACTTACGAAAATTATGAAATTGTACCTGTTAATAAATAAATAGTTAATAAATAGTATATATTAAAGTTACATCTTTGAACTAAATAACAATAGGCCTTAGATTCAAAGATTTTATTTTTCCTTAGGGGTTAATAGACAAGACAGATATCTGTTAGTCTCAAGGCTTTCAGTAACCAGTATTGTTCTGAGGTCCTGAGTGAACTATCATGCATTCACTGTATGTGTGAAACAGCAGAATGTAATTATTCTTGATTTCTAAATTAATGATTTCTTATTTAATTGCTGATTTAAACCATAAAGGATAAGATAAAGCCTTATATGTACCCATATGTGCTTATATGTCCTTATATTTGTTTATTATTAATGGTTATTATAACATGAGAAAAATGATAATAACCTAGCCCGAAGCTGTGGTTCATGAAATTTTTTTATTTGAAGTGTAATCTCCTGGGATTCTAATTTGATATTGTTCTGAGTTTTTATTTCAAGTGTGTTGTTCAAATTGTCATTAAGCCAATAGTCTACCATTCAAGGGAAATGCCACATACTATTCAAAAGGAGTTTGGTCTGAAAGCTGCCGCAGGTGGATGTCTGTGCCTGGGAAGAGTGAGAGATGACCTTGTATACATGAAGGTAACATCCTCTTGACTCAATTTCTCCATCATCCTATTCCTTTCTGAGCAGGCAGTTCTCCTACCTAGTTAATTCTGAGCCTGGCTATAATACCTTGTGAATAATGTGGAACTTTTCTGTATAATTGGCTGTTAACTAAGACTCTTACCTGGAATCAAACAGAGCTAATGAAGTTTTTCCCCCTGTTATACTTATATCAGGTCAGTCTGTGTCCTTGAAAGGACAGTCTTGTTATTGTTATAACCATTTCCCTCCTTTTTCCTTTCATAACAAATCCTTCCATAATCAGAGTGGGTGAATTATAAAAGTTTTTGTCATAGAAACACTAAATCTATTAATTAATAGATTAATACTAAAGCATCTCTGAATTACTACAGTGGGATGCAATTATGAAAGATCTCAGTCATTTTAATTTGATTTTGTGCTCAACTCCATATTTTAAGCAAGTAGATAAATGAATTCATAAGCTTCCCATACCCTTGCTAATCATTATATATTCATGTATAAGATTAGATCCTTAAAGTGTCTCATTCTTTCAGGATGGTATAAGAATTATACACACACACACACACACACACACACACACACACATATGTGTGTGTGTATATATATACGTATACATATATATACGTATACATATATATACGTATACATATATATACATATATACATATATATACATATACATATACATACATATATATACATATATATACATATATACATATACATATATATACATATATACACATATATACATATATATACATATATATACATATATATACATATATGTGTATATATGCATATAATATATGTGTGTATATATATATATATACATATATACATATAGCTCCTCAAAAGAGGGGTTAGGATAAAGATGTGGAAGTTTTAAATTTTGATGAGGTAACAAACTTTGAGAAAGCAACTAGGCTTTTCTCTAAGAACTAAGAGATATACTCTGTGTGTGTGTGTGTGTGTGTGTGTGTGTGTGTGTGTGTGTGATTGGCTTCTAAAGTTTCTAATGGGATATAACAGGCTTTGAGTATACTTTAGCAATAAATTCTCAAAATTGGATTTAGTATTTTAGATATAAATTGCATTAATAATTATAAAGAAAATTTAAATCATGTTTTCCCCTATTTTGAAGTCTCTGTCTGATAATATTAAGATACAAAAGGGCTTATTTTATAAGCCAGGCCCTTATGAATCCTTTTTTAAGATTCTTCCTTCAACCTGTTGATGGCATTGTCCATATCATGTATAGAGTTCAGGTAAAGATAGAAAGAACAATTTGTATATCAAATCTGAAATCCTCTGAACTTTCAGGTGAATTATGAGTTCCTAATTTAATGTTCTTATAGCTCTGTCATTAATAGGATTAGTTCCATAAGGTTGAGCTAGTTATTGCCACATGAACTAGTTACTGGAAAAACAAATTTAGGAGGTTTTACTTAAGATTTTAGCAACATTAAATAGGGAATTTCTGAAAATGGACTTGGAATCAGGGCAACAGATCTTCTAAGAAGAGCCCTCTCCAGATCTGCCCTGAGGTCTATTCCAGAATTTCTAAGGGAAGATGCTTCCAGGGACCAGTCAACTGCAGCTAGGACTCAAAATGTGCAGATCAAATGGACATTGGAAGTGGATTTTCAGGAACAAGGAGAATGTTATCTAATATTGACGATCATTATTGTATTGCTTTGGCTTTAATGTTTCATGGGGTTTATATCTGCCTGCAAGACAGATGTACCCAGATTCCTTTTATTTATTGTTCAGGGATCAGGGACATTCCTGCTATAACTCTTGATTAACTGAAAGCCTGTCTTCTGTTTTTATTAACTCCACCTTACCAAAACCTGACTTAATGGAACAATAATGTTAACTGTTTGATATTCCTCAAATAGAAGACAAAGGGAAGTTTGAAGCTTCCCAAAACAATTCAGTTATCACCCTAGCTAAATGTATAACTTTGGCCCTAGTTCTCTTGGTTACTTTTATAGTCCTTTGGGCATAGTTCCAGATTGTTCTCCAGAATGGCTGGAGCAGTTCACTATTCCAACAATTCAATAATGTACTTATTCTCCCTCATTCCTTCCAGCATTTGCCATTTCTGATAGGTGTGAGGTGGTATTTCAGAGTTATTTTAATTTGCCTTTCTCTAATCAGTAATGATCTAGAGCTTTTTTATATGAGTATAGATAACTTTGATTTATTCTGAAAATTGCCTGTTCATACCCTTTGACTATTTACAATTGGGGAATGGCTCTTATTTTTATAAATTTGACTCAGCTCTTTATATATTTGAAGAACGAGGTCTTTATCAGAGAAACTTATTGTAAAAAAATTTTGTATTACTTCATCATTTATGGTACCTTTTAACAAAATGTAGTTTCCCTGATTATCTATTTTAATTAGGTCTGGTTTTGCTTTTACTTTGTCTGAGATCACGATTACTACCCCTGCCCTCTTTACTTCAGCTAAAGCATAATGGACTCTGCTCCAGCCCTCCATTTCAACTCTGTATGTCTTTCTGTACCAAGTGTCTCTCTTGTACATAACATAATGTTATATCTTCCAGCTCATTTTGTTTTCCAATCCATTCTCCTAACTGCTTCTGTTCTGTGGGTTAGCTCATTCTATTCCTATTCACATTCACAGTTATGATCACTAACTGTACATTTCCCTCCATCCTTTTTTACTTCCATTTATCCTTCTGTCTTTTTTCTTGTCCCTCCTCAAAAGTCTGTCTGGCTTCCTACCATTACCTCCTCCAATATATACTCCCACCTCCTTATCATTTCCCACCTCCCATATGTCTTCCCCTTCCTCTCCTATTTCCCTATTAGGCAAGATAGACTTCTTTACTCAGCTGAGTGTGTATATATATTCTTCCCTCTTTGAACTAATTCCAATGAGAGTGAGGATCAAGTATTGCCTGACACCACCCCCTATTTTTCCTCCACTATAAATCTCTTTCTTGCATACCTCCTTTATGTGAGAAAATTTACCCTATTCTATCTCTCCCTTCCACCTTCTCCTAGTGCATCCCTCTTTCTTACTCCTACATTCTGTTTTTTGGAGATCATCCCCACATAACCAACTCGTATCCATGTCCTCTGTCTATGCAGACTCCTTCTAAGTGTCCTAATAAGGATAAAGGTGTTAGGAGTTACATGCCACATCTTCCCATATAGAAATATAAACAGTTTAACTTCATTGAGCTCTTTATGATTACTCTTTCATGTTTACCTTTTTATGGTTCTCTTGAGCCTTCTGTTTGAATGCCAAATTTTCTATTCAGATCTGGTCTTTTCATCAGGAAAGCTTGAAAGTCCTCTACTTCATTAAATATATATTTGCTCCCTAAAGGATTATCCTTAGTTTTCCTAGATAGGTTATTCTTGGTTGTAATACTAGCTCTGTTGCCCTCCAGAATATCATATTTCAAGCCCTCCACTCTTTTAACGTGAAAGCTGCTAAATCTTATCTGATCCTGACTGTGGTTCCATGATATTTGAACTATTTCTTTCTGACTGCTTGAAATATTTTCTCCTTGACCAGGGAGTTTTGGAATTTGGCTATATTCCTGTGAGTTTTCATTTTGGGATCTCTTTCAGGAGGTGATCAGTGGATTCTTTCTATTTCTATTTTATCCTTTGGATATAAGATATTGAGGAAATTTCTTTGATAATTTCTTGAAATCTGATGTCTAGACTCTTTTTTTGATCATGGCTTTCAGATAGTCCAATAATTTCTTTTCTTTTTTTTTTGTCTAGCAATGGGGTTAAGTGACTTGCCCAGGGTCACACAGCTAGTAAGTATGAAGTGTCTGAGGCTGGATTTGAACTCAAGTCCTCCTGACTCCAGGGCTGGTGCTCTATCCACTGTACCACCTAGCTTCCACCTAGTTCAATAATTCTTAAATTCTCTCTCCTTGACATATTTTCTAGGTGAGTTGGTTTTCCAATAAAATTTTCACATTTTGTCTTTTTTTTCATTCTTTTGACATTGTTTTGTTGCTTCTTGAAGTCTCATGTAGTCATTTGCTTCCATTTGCCCAATTCTAATTTTTAAGGAATTATTTTCTTCAGTGAACTTTTGTACCTCTTTTTCCATTTGGCTTTAAAAGAGTTCTTTTCTTCAGTGACTTTTTTATGCCTCTTTTACCATTAGGCCAATTCTGTTTTTTAAGGTGATATTTTCTTTGGTATTTTTTTTTGTGCCTCTTTTACCAAGCGGCTAATTTTTTAAAAAATTTTCTTGCATCGCTATCATTTCTTTTCCCAGTTTTTCCTCTACCACTCATCTTTTTCTTTAACTCTTCCAGGAATTCTTACTGGCCTTGTGTCCAATTAGTATTTTTCTTTGAGGCTTTGCTTGTCCCTGTTTTCACATTGTCATCTTCTTCTAAGATTATGTCTTGGTCTTCCCTGCCAACAACTGTAGCTTTTTATGGTCAAGTTCTTTTTCTTGTTTGCTGATTTTTTCCAGTCTATTCCTTGACTTTGAACCTTTATGTTAAATTTTGACTCTGCTCACCTATGGTGAGGAAGCACTATCCCAAGCCTGAGGCTTTTTCATGCTGCTATTTTCAGAGCTAGTTCTGGGGGTCTCAAAGTTTTCAGTGCTTTCTAAGTGGTGTGATCTGGAAAGAGATGTGGTCACCCTTCCCCAATTCTGTTCTACACTCTGGTCTTTACCCAGAAAGTACCCCTGCTCCCCTGAAGCCATAAGTACTAGTACTCCTCTTGGCCCTGGAACAATGACCAGGGGCCCTGCTCCCTCATGACCAATCACAAGCACCCCTGTCTACCCTGGAACTGTGACCCAGAACTGTTTATGGGCAATAGAATGGCCAATCAGCACCAGCAAAGGGTCCTCTGTAATTTCTTTCTGACCACTTGTCCAATCCTTTTATCATCTCTGAGCTGAGAGCTGCTGCTGCTGCTGCTGCTGCTGCTGTGGCTGCTTCCAAGGCCCACTGCTGGTGCTCCCACCACACTTCAGGCTTGCACCCTCCCTGATGTTAGAGACCTTTCCTCGTGGACCTCCTAAGTTGTCTTAGGCTGGAAAAATGTTTTACTCTGACTTTTATTGGTTCTGCTGTTCCAAAATTTTATTTGAGGCATTATTTTAAAGTTGTTTGGAGGAGAATGTTGAGAGAACTGAGCTAGGTCACAGATTGTATATATCCTGCCATCTTGTCTCCTGGTAGTTAGTCTTTAGTAAATGCTTTTTCACTCATTTCACAAGGATACTGGATTAAACTGTGTCAAATGCCTTACTGAAAACAATGTTCTTGACATTTTCCTGACTGTTAGTTTGGTTAACTAACTGCCTCACTGATCACTTCTCTTTCTAAGTCTTCACAAACCCTACCTTTAACAATCCATTTCTAAAATATTGCCAAGAATCCATCATAAGCTCACCCAGATGCCAGAGGCATCTACCTTCTTTCCCTTTTTGAAAACTGGCACATTTGTCTGCCTCCAATGCTGCAGTGTCACTTTCATTTTCCATGATTTTCCAAAGATAATTGCTAGGGACTCCACAGTCCTATCTGTCATGTCTTTCAGTACCTTGGGATATGATTTATGAGCACTAGCTGACCTTGACCTTCCCTATGGCAGCCCAGTGTTCTTTTTTTCCCCATATTCTCAAAATTCTCAAAGAATCCTGGATTTAGATTCAGAGAACCTTAGTTCAAAGCTTAGCTTTACAACATAATCATAATAATACCTAGCATTGATATAGTGCTTTAAGGTATGCAAAGTGCTTTGCAAATGTTTTCTTATTTTATTCTTCACACAAACATTGAAAAGTAGGTACTATGATTATCTCCATTGTACACATTTGGAAACTAAGGCAGATAGCATTTAAAGTGACATGCACAGGACTACATAGTAAGTGTCTGAGGCTGAATTTGAACTCAGTTATTCCTGTTTCCAGGTCCCATACTCTATCCACTGTGCTGCTTAGCTGCCCTTAACTATCTATGTAGCCTTGGAGAAATAACCTCATATCTCTGGGCCTCAGTTTCGTCATATGAAAAATGATGGGACTGAATTAAATTACCTCTGAAGTCCTATCCATCTCTAAATCTATGAGTCTAAGATCTGGCATTTCAATTTCCTGCTAACCATGTGTGTTCTACCCTTCCCATCTGAAGGTCAATCTTTTTGAGAAAAGAGAAGGAAAATTGAAGCTTCTATTCTCAGTTCTCTGTCATCTTTTTATCATCTTTTCATCCCTCCCAAGAAGTCATAATCATAGTAAGTAAACATTTATTAAGTGCCTATTATGTGCCAACCATTAGGGATACAAATAAGATAAAGAAAGACAGTACCTGCCCTCAAGGAGTTTACAATCTAATGGGAGAAGACAATGCACAAAAGGAAACTGAAAATTTGGGGGGAGGGGAGGGGAAGGTCCACCAGAGGGTACTTGGGGTGAGGCATGATGTTTCTGGAGTCAAAACCAAGCAGAGTAGCTGGTGGGAAGGGAACAGTTAGCAGGAGAGTTCTGAGCCCTCTATAAAGACAGGCTTTGGGAGGCATTTAGTTGCTTCACCTCTAATCAGAGGGGAGAGGTGACTGTGGGCACTGAAAGGTGTTGAGTATCAAAGTTGAATTGCCATGATTTCAGGGGATGAGCTTATTCAGGAGAAGGCAGAATATTCTGGGAGTGGGAACCAAACCGAGCAGATGATGGGAAATGAAGTAAGGCCCCCAAGCAAGGGTTCCATCTCTAAAAGCCATTTTTAGGTCATCTTTAGCATTCATTGTAAACTTCAGCTCAATCTGTGCTTTAGCGAAACAGACAATATTCCAACAGGATCCTTGCCTTTCTATGCATTGCTCTCAATTTATCTGCTGCTACTTTCATCTACTGGACATATCTTTTAAAACTGGAGCTTATAAAGGAGCTCCCTCTGGAGTCACATCAGTGTCTTTAGACACCACCCTCTATTAATGTGTAATGGCTAGAGTAATGGACTTGCAGTCAGAAAGAACTGACTTCAAATCCTGCCTTCATTACCAGAAAGAACCGTGTAGCTCTGGACAAATCACTTAGCCTTTATCAGCTTGTTTCCTTATTTGTAAAATGAGAATAATAATGCCTCCCGTACCTTCCTCAAAGGGTTATTGTGAGGATCAAATTATAACAGATGCAAGGTACTTTGCAAACTTTAAAGCACTATAGAAATGTCATTTGTTACTATGATAGTAATGATTCCTCAAGGAAATTCATTGGAATTTAAATCTTTAGAGTCTCCCATACTTCTTGGACTACCTTCCCTTTCAGAATTTCAGACTGTCAGAAGTGGATTTTAGGAAGAACATAATTGACTCCACTTTTTTTTTTGTCTTTGCATTTGTTGTTATTATAGTCATTTTTTACTTCTTCTTGCCTCTTTGGCATGTCTCCTTTGGTATCTCCTTTCCCCCAATTGATTTACAATTACAAAAGAAAATTCATAGAACTTTGTATAGTTCTAGGGACTCCTCTTCTTCCCTTTATCTTATCTAAGAAAGCATGCAGTGCTCACTTCGGCAGCACACGTGCTAAAATTGGAATGATACAGAGATGATTAGCATGGCCCCTGCATAAGGATGACATGCAAATTCATGAAGCATTCCCTATTTTTAAGACCCAATTTCTCAAACATATAGAGAACTGAGTCAAATTTCTATAAATAAGAGCCATTCTCCAACTGATAAATGATCAAAAGATGTGATCAGTTTTCAGATGAAGTAATCAAAGCTATCTCTAGCCATATGGAAAAAATACTCTCACTATTGATTGGAGAAATACAAATTAAAAATACAGTTCTGAGATACTACTTCATACATATTAGATTGGCTAATAGGACAGAAAAGATAAATGACAAATATTGGAGGGAATGTGGGAAAAAATGAGACATTAACACACTGTTGGTGGAGTTGTGAACTGATTCAACCATTCTGGAGAGCAATTTGGAACAATGACTGAAGGGCTATAAAACTATACAGACCCTTTGACCTAGTAATACCACTACTAGGTCTGTATCCCAAAAGAGATATTAAAAAAAGGGAAAGGACTATATGTACAAAAATATTTATGGTAGCTCTTTTCTGGGGGCAAAGAATTAGAAATTAAGGGGATGCCTATCAATTGGGGAATGGCTGAACAAGTTGTGGTATGTGATTACAATGGGATACTATTGTATCATAAGAAATGATGAGCAAGATGTTCTCAGAAAAACCTGGAAAGACTTGCATGGGCTGAGGCAAAGTGAAAGGTACTGTGTACAAAGTGACAGCAATTTTATAAGATGATCAGCTGTGAATCACTTACTGTTCTCAGCAACACAATGATCCAAGACAGCTCTGAAGGACTTAAGATGAAAAATGCTAACCATCCCCAGAGAAAGAACTGATGGTATCTGAATACAGCTTAAAGCATACTTTTTTTAAAAAATTTTCTTCATTTTTCTTGAGCTTTCTTGTCTATGTTTTCTTTTACAAACATGACTATTACAGAAATGTTTTGCATGATTACACATGTAATAACCTCTATCAAATTGCTTGCCTTCTCAATGATAATCTGTCTGCCCGTATCCTATGCTGGCTTATTCATGCAGTGGCTAGCAAAGATCCTGATAATTCTTCCAACAAAACCCTGGGAACCTTCTTCCTGAATTTCTCCAAATCTGCAGTTCTGATCTATAGGATACATGTCGTGCCTTCCTTATCTGTTACCAACTCTAAGATAAGGTGGCCACTTCCCCTCAAGGTTCCTATCACGTCCACTTCAATATTCAGTTCCTCCTTAGAGGCCACAATTTGCTCCAGCACTCTGAGTTCAGTCTCTGAGTTCCCCTCATTGCTTCTTCCTCCACTTTCTGAAGGTGAAATGATCAGCAAGTCAAGTCAAGAATATATCCTTGCTGCTCCAATTTCAGCACTTCTGTACATATCCTGAGAAATGAAGTCTCCTATCATAACTTCATCCCTCATCCAACTTTGAAATGTGGGTTCATGAATTTAACATTCGATTCTTCCATTTGGCCAGCTTGTCTGTAATATTGCATGATATCTCTTCTGATTCTACATCCTTTTATCCTCGCCTATAAACTCTGTGCCATGTTTCCTCATGTCTTCTACCCTATAAATGCCATAAAGGTTAATGACAGTGAGAGTGGCAGAGGTGTGAGAGCATGTCATCCCATAGTTTCCATGAAGGCTAATGAGGATAGCAACATATTAGAAGTAATCTCCAAGGCTTGACCCAGCTGACATATGAGCCTGCTTAAAATTTGCATGTACACCCTTGAATGTGACCATTATATTATAATTCCTTGTCTAGCTCCACTCCTTATTAGGCCTATCTGTCCATCATCTATACAGGACAGACTACCCAAGAGGAGGCAATGAATTCTTCCAACATTGGCCAAGGCTTTATGCCCCTCCTGTGAAGCCTTGATGAGTGGTCCCGAGGTTATGCCCTGAGGTGACAGTCCAGTGGCAGGATGTGCAGGGCTACCCACATTGCTCCCTCTCATGGCTCCATCTTAAGCATAAGGATAGTCCTGATGTTCAGTTCTGGGCACCACCATTTAGCAAGATCATTAACTAGCTAGAGAGTTTCCAGAGGAGGGTGACAAGGTTGATGAGAGGCATTGTGCCACAGGATTGGCTGAAGGAACTAGGAAATGCTTGTTTCGTAGAAGACTCAGGGGACACATGGGAGCAGCAATATTGGAAGGACTATCATATGGAAGAGGGATTCAACCCATGATGCTTGACTCCAGAGGGCATAACTGGGAAGAATGGGTAAAAATTGTAGTGAGGCCCAGTGCTACCTGTTGCAAGGAAAAATTTCCTAGTGATTAAAGGCACTACAAAATGGAATGGGGTACCTCAGGAAGGGTTTCCTTCCTTCCCCCACAGTGAAGGTCTTTATGCAAAGATTAGATGACTACTTGCTGGGGGTATTATAGGACGAATATATGTGTGTATGTATGTATGTATGTATGTATGTGTATATATGTACGTAGACACATGTGTGTATATGCATACATATCTAAACACATATATAGTCATGTGTATATATGAATATATGTATATATATACACACACACATATATGTGTGTGTGTGTGTATATATATATATATATACACACATATATATGACTAGATGAGCTTTGAGGTGTTGTCTAACTGTGAGATTCTGTGATGCTGGCTATGTGCCTGAGCCAAGGATCTAATTAGGAAGCCACCCAGGTTGTTAAAACCACTTCCAGCCCTCCAACATTCAGCTCACATCCTTATAAGGTTAGGATTCCATATCGATGGCAACAGGCATCCTCACTAATATAGACGCCTTCATCTTCAGCACTGGCTTTGTTTTAGCATCCAAGACACTGGTTATTCTTCAAAGACATCTCATCCACCAGTCAGTCAATAATCATAAATTAAGCATGTATCATTATATAATCTATATCACATTGCTTACCATCTTAGGGAGGAGGGAAGGGAGGGAGAAAATTTGGAACTCAAAATTTTATTTTTAAAAAATGTTTTAAAATTATCTTACACGCAATTGGGAAAAATAAAATATTATTTAAAAAGGGGGTGGGAACACATACAGTGTGCCAGATGCTGCACTAAGTGCTGGAGATGCAGAGAAAGATTTAAAAGCAGTCCCTACCCTCAAGGAGCTCATAGTCTAACGGAGAAGACAACAGGCAAATAACTACGTTCAAACAACCTATATACTAGATAAATTGGGGATAGTCTCAGAGAGAAGATAGTAAAAGCAAGGAGGCCTGGGAAAAGCTGCTTGCTTGCAGAAAGCTGAGACTTTAAGGAAGCCAGGGAATCTGGAATTTCAGAGATGGAAGGGACCTCAGTGACCATCTAGTCCAATCCATACCTCAACAAGCATCAACACCTACCAAATAAATGGTTATCCAGCCTTTGTTCTCCTCACGTTGGACGGGTGACCTCAACTGATGTCTGAGTCCACCCTGTACATACACTCTGTCAACCTTTCAGAGTTGGAGCTAAGAAAGACAAACAGAATTAGGCTGTATGCACACGTTTCTTTCTTTCAAAGTGGGTGGGCATGCATGTGAATGCAGAGGAGCTCAGTTAAAATGAGCTCAAAGAAAGCTTAGTTGAAGGAGATTACATATCCATAGAGTAAGGAAGTGTTCTCTCCTCCTGACTCAGACCGCTGGTGTCTTTTGTCAGCCAAAATTACAATTTCCGTAGAACAAGAGATTGCCCCCAGGATGTCTGCTTTCTGTCAGCCATAAGCAAGGGAATGCAGTGTCTTAAGAGAGGGCCCTAAAACAAGATAACAAGAGAAATGCCATTAATCAAGATAGCATCTGGTTCAAAGCACCTGGTCTTTATCTGTCATAAACAGGAGAATGCTACTGGTCAGCTTCCTTTGGTCTTGAGACTGCTGACACAATAAGAGAATGTTGGATTCACTCAGAGAGCATGGCAAAGGATTATTAATAAGGGCTCAGATAGTCCTCTCCAATTGGCTAGTCCAGGTTGTCAGCCTTCTTTAGGTGCTGAAGGGCTCAAGCAGCTCTCACATGTCCAAGTTAAGGCTCATCTCTTTACTCTTCAACCCAATGTCCAGCTAGAGGGGACAAGTAAGATACCAGAGATGTGTCTCTACTGGTATACCTCTTACTACTAGAATCACTCATAGGCTCTCCTGTCCCCTGCATGGCTTGAACTCCTCCAGCTACCTAAGAGCAAGGATCTGTAAGGAACAGGATACAAACCAGAACTCTGCCCCAGTGGCTAGGACAGGGGAGAGAGAGTGGAGGGCCTAAAGGAAGGGTGGGAGAGCCCTAGAAACACAATTATTACAGTTGAAGAGGACATTAGATATCATCTAATACAATCCTTTCAGTTTAAAAATGAAAAACTGAGGCTCTGAAAGGTCAAATGGCCTGCCCAAGGTCACACAGCAAGATAGTGACAGAGCCGGCATTAGGACCCAAGGCTCCTGACTCCCAAGTTCAGTTCTTCACCTTTTACTGAAGACTACCCTGGGACTGACTCCCTCATGATTTCATATGATTTAGAGTAGAAAGGAGCTTGGAGACCATCTAGTCCAACCCTTTTCAGGTCAGAAAAAGGAGGTTCATGGAAGTGGTGTTTTGGCCAAGTTCACGCAGCTATTAAGTGTCTGAGTTGTATGTTCAAATCCTTTCCCAAACACAAGAACTTTTCTTCTCGTTGGGAGAAGAGCCTCAAGGTTTATGAGCTTCCCTCCTCTCAAACCTCAACTTCTCCCAGAGTAAATTGACCAAAAGTTTATAGTCTCCTGATGAGCAGAAAGCCAACACTTCAGTACTTTTCCCCCTTACGCGGTGACTCACAGTGCCCTGCTCTCCTCACCCAAGATCACACGTGACCTCCCCAAGGATAATCATACTTGAATTGCACTCCCTTGTCATCCATCTCCCTACCCCACCCCCACCCCACCTTCTCTATAACTTCGAGGCTTTGTTATCTGGAGCACTGAGACATTACACGACTTGCCCAGGGTCACAAAACCAGTGTGTGTGTTCTTCACCCTCAGAGTGGAAGTAAAAAATTCTCAGGCTCTGCTTCCTCACATGGAAAAGAAGCTGAGTAATACTGTGGTGGGGAAACCTCCTCTCATTACTCCCTTGGTTCTTTTGTAAATAGCAATGGCTACACTGACATGAAATCTGTTGACTTTTGTCCCACTTCCACCCATCCTTGAGTCTTCTGACAAACATCTTGCTGTATTTATGTTTTTGCATATCTTTACTAATATTTTACCTTATGTTTTTGCAATTATATTCATTTTGGAAATTGCCTGCCTGCCTCAAGTCTCTCCCCACTCCAGTTCATCCGTGATTTTCCTAATACATGTCTGACCATGTCGCCCCCTACTTAACAGACTCCTGTGACTCCAAGATCACATCTAAAATCCTCTGTTTAGCCTTTGTGAATCATTTACCAAAGGTTTGGTCTAAAGAAACAAACAGAATCAGTTCCCCCCTTAACTGAAGGTTTGTCCTAAGAACAAACAGAATAGGGTTCACCTTACCAAAGGTTTGAATAAGCAACAAACAGAATCAGGCTGTATGTGTGCTACAATGTGCTTATTTATTCTCATTAAGCCAGAGAATCATGCGTGATGGAATTCAGAAAATAATTCTGAGCTCAGAGGCAAACAAGCTGAAGGAGATCCTTTATACACGTAGAGCAATCCCAACTCAGGATGCCTGTGTCAACCCAAAATTATAGTCTCCATATGTGTTTAACCATAATGTGAGAAAGGAATTTCTTAATAGGATAGGTTATAAATACAATAAGATAAGAAAATGTCAAGGTGTCAATTGAAATTATAAATCCAGGATGTCTGTATTTCTTTTATCAACAATGTGACTAGATAGATAGATACAGATACAGATATAGATCATAACATAGCACAGCATGTGTCCATAAAACACCAAATAAGAAAAGTCCTGTTATTCAAGACAGTGTCCAGTTCAAGGCGCCTTGTCCTTGGTAGTCATAAACAGAAGAATGCTCCTGGTCAGCTTCATCCAGCCTTCTAGTTGCTGACACAGGAAGCAGCATTTTGGGTTCACTCAGAGAGCAGAGCAAAGCACTTCTGTTAAGCCAGAGCACGCAAAAGCAATCTGGTGGATTAAGCCCAGATTGGGCCAAAAATATCTTTCTCCTGATTGGCCAGTCCAGGTTTTAGGCCTTTCTCAGGTGATGAGGGGCTCAAAAATGTTTTACATTCAAAGTCCTTCATAATCTAGCCTTCCCCAATTAAACTGTGAGCTCCTTGAAGGCAGGAACTGTCTTTTGCCTTTCTTCTTCCCCCAGAATTTAGCACAGTGCCTGGCACATAACAAGTGCCTAATAAATGCTTATTGACTGATTAACCCTAGGAAACAAATTGGTCACTTAACCTCTGTCTGGCTCAGTTTCCTCATAGGGACAATAAAGGCACCCACTGCACAAGGCTCTCATGAGGATCAAATGAGATAATATTTGTAAAACCTGTGCACAGCCTAGGCACTTTATGAATGTGTGTTTCCTCCCTTTCCTGTTTGGGATGGTTGCTTATAAGAGACTGACTCCATTAGAAGCAGGCAACATCTCACACAGGGGTTAAATTCCTCAGGCCAGTTGGCTGTTCCTTTCAGTCTTTTAGACAAAGAATCCACCTGGCTCTGGGAGAGGGGGACAAAGGGACAAAGGGCAGGGGACTGAGAGTTCTTTGCACCTGCACATTTTCCCGGTGGGGTTATTGGTCTGAGGCAGAGAAGCAGCCTTAATTGGTGCCATCCAGTCTGTAGAAACTCCTTAATCCTAAGGATTACTTCTCACTGCAATTCTCTCCCCTGAGGAATGTACATAAATTAGCAGGCCCTGAAAATTTGAGGATTAATCTGGGTGGGGTGGCAGAAGCAGCTCTGAAAGGAGGGGGAAAGACAGGAATGTGGCTTCAAAGTTCTTGGGGCAGGATGGCCTGGCCATCTGGGGACAACCAGCTCTCAAGTGTTCAGTTTATCTCTGTGCCTTCTGAGCTTGTTATCTGGGGCATGTGCTTTCTGAATGGATTCTGTAGCAGGAGGGATTGGGAGGCATCTCTGGCCCTTCACTGGCAGTCACCTTCCTTCCCCCTCCTCCCCCAAGTATAAAATCATAACAGTCTTAGAGTCAGATTTAGCAGTCACCTGTAAAACCAGGGGACAGATTAGATGATCTCCAAAGTGCCTTCCAATGTTAAACATCTGGGATTCTGTGATAAACTCATCACCAGGAAAGTCATTATCCCAGAGATTGCATCAGCTTTGGTACTCATGCCTTGTCAATACCATCAGCCTCTGCTCCTCTGATTGGAGGGTGGAGAGAGAGAGAGAGAGAGAGAGAGAGAGAGAGAGAGAGAGAGAGAGGAGGAGAGGAGGGAGGGAGGGAGGGAGGGAGGGAGGGAGGAAGGAAGGAAGGAAGGAAGGAAGGAAGGAAGGAAGGAAGGAAGGAAGGAAGGAAGGAAGGAAGGAAGGAAAGAAGAAAGAAAGAAAGAAAGAAAGAAAGAAAGAAAGAAAGAAAGAAAGAAAAAGAAAGAAAGAAAGAAAGAAAGAAAGAGAAAGAAAAAAAGAAAGAAGAAAAAAACCCTCCTCCCAAAGCCTGTGTTTAAAGAAGGCTCGCTCAGAGTCCAATCAATTTCCTACCAGCTGCACTCCTTGGATTCAACTTCACTATCATCATCCCAACCCTCAACCTTTTCAATTTCCTTCTGTCTGTTGCAAGCTCTTTGAGGGCAGGGACTATCTTTGTTTGGTTGGTTGATTTTTTAAATTTATACCCTGCTGAGCACAGTGCCTGGCACATGATAGGGCTTTTAATAAATGTTTATTGAATTGGATTGGATTTTATTCAACCTCAACAGAAATCCCTTATAGCCCATTTCATTTTAGCCAGACTGCTCAAATTGTTAGAAAGCCCTTACTGAGACTGAACCTCTACTGCCTTATAATTACCAGCCATTTGTCCTAATTCTGCCCTCAGGAGCTACACAGAATAAACCCAAGGCCTTTTGAAGACAGCTATAAACTTTCTCCTTTCCAAACTCAACTTCCCCAGGTCTGTCAATCCTTTTCCCATGTGACCTGGTTTTTAGTTACCTTATGTATTAACTCAGATCAATGTGTCAAACTCAAATAGAAAAATCCCTGCAAGGGCCACATACTGACTTAGGAAACCACAAATTAATATTATCTATGTTGCATTGTAATTTATTTCTTTAAGTCTTTCCCAATTGCTCTTTAATTTGGTTCAGGAGTCAGAAGCAGCTACAGTTTGGTACTTCCAATATAGCCTTAGTAAGCTTCACCTCACCATCTTGTCACCTTTCTGGGGACAGGCTTCAATTTGTCCCCCTTAAAATGAGGTGGTTTTAACTGGGCAGAGTATTGGGATCTCAGAACCATGGAATCATAGAGCTGAAAAAGACCTTAAAAGGTCATGTAGCAAAACCTCTCACTCAGTGTATGAATCCCCTCTGCATCACTGCATACCAGGATACAATGGCAGGGATGGTAGCACGATGTTCTCTCTTGTTTGGAACTCTCTATGCTACTGCAGGCAAACATCCTATGCTTTTCAATCAGTTACATCACACTCCTGAATCAAACCGAGAGCATGGTTTTCCAAAACTTCAATTCTTGTCCTCAGTCCTCATCTTGTAGCAGGATTTTACAATTACTGCTGTGGACATCTGGTTGATGTCGACGATACTAGTCTTTTGACATGATTTTGGTTGCTGAGTCTGTCACTCATTATATTATTTATCTTCCCCGCACTCCCCACAGCTGTGTCATTAGTAAGTCTGACAAGCAATATTTTTATGATTTTATCCATACTGTTGATTAAAAAAAAAAGTCAAAACAGCTCAGAGCTATAGAGCTCTGACGATTAAAAAAGAATGTCATAGATAAAAAATATTGTCAACCAGACCAAACCGGCCTCTAACCTGTGGGTGGCCTGAGCCAAACAGAACAGGCTGGAGACAGGAGAGTCAAGAATCAAACAGAAGTTTAATTTCAAAGGGGAGAGAGATGGCTTGCAAGTAAGGAGGCAGATTAGACACATGCACCAGGCCCTGCCCGAGGCACTGTGGGAAGACCTCCACACTTATCCCAATGGCTGTGCAGTGAGCTGCAGCCTTGACAACGAAGGGTAGCAGCAACAATGAGACGAGTTTGATTCCTAGCAGGGCTTCGTGACCTGAGCATGGCACTTGTCCAAGCCTGTCCCATGCTCGTCCAAGCTCAGAGAGCACCCGGTGCTGGTCAAAGCAGTACAATCATTATGGGATTTTGCCGGGGGGGGTGAGATCATCCAGAGGGTGACAGCAAAGGATTGTTGTTATGCCAAGCTCAGGGCACAGCCTGCTTGCTGGGCCTTAGCTCTAGAAAACAGGGTCTCTCCTAATATCTCAACAACATCAAACAGATGAGAGCTCTGTCAGGGACCTCCCTCCAAATTGGCCCTAATGAACACTTTCTGGGTATTGTCCACCAAACAGTTCACTACATTCCTATCACTTTGCGCACATCTCTCCATCTTGCCCACAAGCATTTCATGAGAGATTGTCAAATGCTTTGCTTAAACCCATATATGCTATTCATAACATCCCATGATCCACCAATCTAGTCATTCTATCAAAACTGCACATATTTATATGGCCATTTAGGAACCATTATGGAGTCCAGGGTGTGGTTGGGGTTAAAGGTCAGTCTATAGTCAGAGTTAGGAATCAGCCTATGTCCAAAGTCAGGTGAAAGGCTGTGGACAAGCATGAGGCTTGCTCTGTGTCTTACAAGGGTCATGGCATCAATAGTTAGTCTGTGTCTGAGTCAGGAACGAGTCTAAAACTCAATATGTGACTGGGGTTAGGCTCAATCTGTTATCAGGACTGAGGGTCAGTCCATGGTTGTGGTTTGGGATTAAGGTTCCCGGCATCTGCTTTTCACCTGGTGCTTTTTTGGCCCAGAGGCAGCAAGATGGCTCAGTAGATAGAGAGCTAGAACTCAAGTCAAGAAGTCTCAAGTTCAAATCCAGCTCTAGACACTTATTAGCTATGTGACCCTGGACAAGTCACTTAACATGTGTTTATCTCTTTTTCCTCAACTGTAAAACAGGTATAACAATAGCACCTCCTGCCCAGGGTCTTGTTGTAGGACCAAATGAGATAAATAACTATACAAATACTTAGCACAGTGCCTGGCACATAGTAGGAGTTATATTTTTGTTGTTGTTCAGTTGTTTCAGTCGTGTCTGACTCTTCATGACCCCATTTGGGGTTTTCTTGGCAAAGATACTGGAGCGGTTTGCCATTTTCTTCTCCAGCTCATTTTACAGATGACGAAACTGAGGCAAACAGGGTGAAGTGACTTGCCCAGGGTCACACAGCTAGTAAGTGTCTGAAGCAGATTTTAACTCAGGAAGATGAGTCTTCCTGACCCCAGGCCCAGCACTCTATGCATTATGGCACTACCTAGCTGCCCCTAGGTGTTGCATATAAAGGCTCTGTATTCCCTTCCTCCCCTCATTTCAATCTTTTTATCAGTAACTAGGACGAAGGCAGAGATGGCAAGTTTACCAAACTGAAGATGACAAAAATCTGGCAGAGTTAACAAGTGGATAACAAAAATTAGAATCCAGAAGGAACCTGACAAGCTTCAACAGAGGTTGCAAACTATAAACAGTGAGCTAGGAATGGTTTTTACAAGCTAAAATAAAATAAAATTTTATTTAAAAATGTAAAAACCATTCCTAGCTCTTGAATTCTCCATTTTTTGTACAGCCTCTGAGCTAAAATGTTGGGTCTCTTCTAAT
This sequence comes from Phascolarctos cinereus, assembly GCF_003287225.1. NCBI lineage: Eukaryota > Metazoa > Chordata > Mammalia > Diprotodontia > Phascolarctidae > Phascolarctos > Phascolarctos cinereus. Next base: position 48,338,050 of record NW_027555736.1, on the reverse strand, counting down.
AAGATGAAAGTTGAGAGAGCTAAATGTAAAATTCTATGCTTGGGTTCAAAAAATAAATGTCCCAAGTACAAGATGGGAAAACTGGGCTTTGGCAGCAGTTAGTGTGACAAGACCCGGGATTTGGGGGAATCTGACATGGCACCACAGTGGTGCTAACACACTTGATGTGCTCAGACTCCATCATGGTCAATTCTGGAAATTCCACTTTATGAAGAACACATTAAAACAAAGTGGAGAGAATGCAGAGGAAGACAACCAATGTCATGTGGGGATTTGAGAAGGTGCCATACGAGGTACAAGTTAAAGGAACTGGGAATGTTTAGTTTAGACAAGAGGAGGCTTATTGGGGACATAATTGTTGTTTTAAAGTATTTGAAGGCTAGTGTATAGAAGAACAATTAGTATTGTCCCAGAACTTCATTGGCTCCAGATACCCAGGCTAGAGCTGTTGACATGGGTTCAAGCTAGTCCATGAGGGGATAGGTTGTCTCTCTCTCAGGCTTGAACAACACACCAGCATGGCCGCCAGAGAGGCAGACCCACACCCGACTGAATTAATGCTCTTTCCTTGCTGGTTATCCCTTTCTATGCCATGGCTATATAAACCTCAATTTGCCAATGTTTGATGGTCTAGGAATATCTTATTTCATTGCAATTCCAAATCTGAAGTGCCAGCCTGTGCTGAATCAAGCTCAGACTATAGCAGATGCCTTGAGAAAATGGGAGAATTCCTGAATTCTTCATCATTATAGATCTTCCATTAAAGGACTGATGAACTGTTTGGGGGCACATGTGAAAGGGACTCTCAGCCAGGCACAGGTTTAATTACATGGCCTCTAACTTCCCCTTTGAACTTAAGATTCTGTGACTCTTTTTTTTCTTTTTCTTTTTTTTTCTGGTGAGGCGACTGGGGTTAAGTAACTTGACCAGGGTCACACAGCTAGTGAGTGTTATGTATCTGAGGCCAGATTTGAACTCAGGTTCTCCCGACCCCAGGGCTGGTGCTCTATCCACTGTGCCACCTAGCTGCCCCACACTTCTTTCTTTTCTTTTCTTTCTTTCATCATTTTTTATTTATTCATTCATTCATTTATTTGATTCTATGATTCTTAGTCTGTGGCTGGAATTAGCATACCTGGGACCAGAGAATGATTTTTTTTTCTTTGTAAATCTAACTCATCTAAATCATCTATGACTTCAAAATCTCTACTTTGGCTATAATAGTTCTGAGTGATAACCATTGGACCAACCAGCCCAGACTGTCTGTAAGGAACTCTGAGTCCTGCCAGACTGGCTGGGGGTGGAAAAATGTGCTCCCAGCTAAAGACAGCCTCTCTGGACAGATCTCCCAGTGGTCTGAGCATCTTTCGTCCTCAGGACATTCAGAACGATCTGAGCCTGAGGCTAGTGCCAAAGACGGAGCTTCAGAAAGCAGCTGGAACAGAAGGGACCGGCCAGCAGTTGGTCTGACGCTTTCACTCACCAGGGGGGGCTGTAAGGCAGAGCCAGACACAGGTCCATGTCCTTGACTGTGGCTGCCCTATGTGCCTCTGTTATTGCAAGCCCCCAGGGCAACACGGAGGACTCTTCATGTGGGGGGTGGGGTAGAGGAGGGGGAGGAATTGGGTAAACGGGTCCCTGGGGCATTTCACTGGCAGAACACTAAATGCATTGGGGGGCATCAAGTAAGGTTGGAGAAGAAGGAGGCAGGGGGCCAGCTGACAGCAAAGGTTTTTTTCTGGAGTACGCATGTTATGTCCCGGGATGTGCCTTTCCCCTCCTTTAGCTACCCAAACTGTGCTCTTGGCACAGAGACAAGCAGTCTATGAATGGAGAGATGTGACTAAATGGGTGGGTAGGGGCCCTGGGACAAGTGAGAATGAGGTTGTACTGAAGCCAGTGGTCTAACCTAGGCAATTGTGACCAGCTGGCATTGTTCGCTATCCCTTGAATTTATTAAAAAAAGGGAATTGCAAAGAGAAATAAGGACACTCAATAAAGAAAGAAAATTGAAGTCCAGTGCAGGGAATAAGAAATGTTTTCCTTTTACCCATCATCCCATTCTCCTCCCACAAAGCTGGGCACCAAGTCTGCCTCTACAGATTTAACACAGGGTGACCAGGGGACCCCTGATGTGTCACACTGGGGTGCCTCCCATGAAGCTAGGCACCAAGTCTGCCTCTTCAGACTTAACACAGGGTGACCAGGGGACCCTTGATGTGCCACACTGGGGTGCCTCCCAGGAAGCTGGGCACCAGCTCTGCCTCTTCAGACTTAACCCAGAGAGTAAACCCAGAAAGGTAGTCTCTCAGCTAGAAGTCAGATCATAGGCCCGGTTCCATGGGAGGTGTCCTAGTCTGCCATGATCACCTGTTCTCCTACCAGCTATGCTACCTTACTTGTTGCCTGACTCCAGTGGGCTTCTGTTTCTCCAGCCCTGACTGTCTGGTTTGGTTGTATGGATCAAATAGGACCATGTGTGTAAAACTGCTTTGTAAATTACAAATTGCTAACCAAATATAAAGGATTGCTAGAAACTGCCTTGGGCAGCTAGGGAGCACAATAGGTAGAGTGCTAGGCCTGGAGTCAGAAAGACCTGAGTTCAAATTTGGCCTCAGACACTTACTAGCTGTGTGACCCTGAGCAAGTCACTTAACTCTGTTTGCCTCAGTTTCTTCATCTGTAAAATGAGCTAGAGAAGGAAATGGCAAATGACTCCCAAAAAAAAACCCAAATGGGGTCATAAGAGATCTGAACAACAATAAGAAATTGCCTTAAATTACCCATCAGTCACTATTTTCATCAGCACGCTGGAACCATGTAGCCATCTGATTTGACATCTCATTTTTTCCTGCTTGCTTTCCTCTCTCTCTGTCCTTTGATTTCCAGTGTGGTTTCATCCCCTCGCTCTCATTCCCTTCTTTAGAAAAGAAGAGGGAGAGAGGGGAGAAGGCATTGATGCCCTATTCTCTTTCCAGTTTTCAGTTCTTTTGAAGACAAACCCTTTTCTAAAAGTACTGAGCACCATAGTCCTGGCTGGCCATTAACAGTATCAGAGAAGTGAGAAGTGATGGGAAGGCGTTAAGGGGCTCATTAGTTTCATAAAAGGGTATTTCAAGACAGGCAAGTCTGACTGAGAGGAATGCAGAAGGTGGTGGGTGAGGGCCCACTTAGGGTAGGGCAGGTCTTTCTTCTTTGTCTTTCCTGAGCCCTTACTCCTTCATCCCAAACTTCGACCCCAGCCTAGCTTAAAATGTTGGTCCTTCTAGGTCCCCAATAGAGAAATCAAAATGTTGCTCTGATCCCCTAGAAGGAAGAAAAGATGGCATCTGTATTCTACATCTTAAGGTTTAAGGCTAGAAGGATCATCTGTTGCAGCTCCTTTTATTTTACAGATGAAATGACTAAAGACCAGGCAGGTTAAATGATGTTTACAAGGCTCTGAAGGTTGTAAGTAGGGTGGGTCACTGGCAAGAAAAGGGTCAGGGGACTCAAGGACACAATTTAAATCCTCTTCCCAGATAAATTGGTCCTTCTCTGCCCCCAAAGCTGGTTTGGTGGCTTTGTCTCAGGAAAAACAGCCCCCTCCCCAACAACTGAGCCATTCTTGGAAGCCCTGTTAACATTCACACACCAGCTGGCCTATATCTCTTTATTTTTCTCATCCAACTTTCTGTTCCTGGCTGATGCTTCTATCTCATCTTCTGAACTCCAAGCAGAGGCCTAGATGGGCACTGGGTTCTATCCTCCTTGCTCCCACTTTCAGGAGTGCCAACTTCCATTCTGGGCAAGAAGCCACCAGAAGAGAAGGGACATACTCTCCCTGTGGGGGCTGGGAGAGGGAGAGGCCTCTGTGGAGGGTCTGTCTGTTCTGGTCTTAGAGCACTGGAGCATTCTGCACTAGGTGTATGAGATCAAAGGTACCCACCAGTGTCTGCTTCTTCACTCCTCTGGTTTTCTGGACTCTGAAGAAGCAGGTGCCTCTCGGGCCAGGCAGCTTCCAATCCTGGACACTCGTCTCACTCTCCTTTATTCTGGCCGCACTCGGTTGCCCAGACTCAGGTGAGATAGCAACACACTGAATTCTGCTCAGGCAGGGTGCCCTCTTGGGAATGACCAACTTTCAGTTTCAATCAAACTGCTCTGGGATGAGGGTTGGGGGAGGGGAGTGGGGGAGGTGAACATGATAGAGAAGGAAACATTCATCAACATCACACCTGGAAGTCTTTGATCACTGGCACTTATCTCTGTGCCTGACACACAGCAGCCACTTCACACTTGTTGACGGATGGATTAATTGATTTATAAAATCCTGCAAGTTTTAATCCTATACCGACTTTCCATTTCTACATCTGGGTTTCTACAGGGTGCTTCTAGATTTTCCAAGGCTCTCTCGGTATTCTAGAGAATGGTAAGGCAAACTAGAGCCCACAAGCCAAATCTAATATACTGCCTGTTTTTGTATGCCCAGGAGCTGAGTGGTTTTTACATTTTAATATTAAAGATAAATATATACATTTTAAAATTAAGTAAATGGAATTTTATTTTAAGATATAAAAATCATTCTTAGCTCACTGGCCATGCAGAAGGAGATGGCAGGCTAGATTTGGCTCTCAGTGAAAGCCTGGGGGGTCATAATAACTCATTCATCTATTCATTAAATCATTCTTTCATTTTAAATTCTACTCATTCACTTCAGCAAATATTTATTGAGAACTTGCTCTGTGCATGACACCCTATCAAAATCAAGCAGGACTCCCTCTTGCCCTCCTGGAGCTCACAGTTTAGGTTCAAGAAAGAAGATATGGGCAGCTACATGGCCCAGTGGATAGAGCACTGGCTCTGAAGTCAGGAGGACCTGAGTTCAAATCCAGCCTCAGACTAAACACTTGATACTTACTAGCTATGTGACTCTGGGCAAGTCACTTAACCCCAACTGCCTGGAAAAAAAAAGAAAGAAAGAAACAAGATATGCATGTGACCCAATGAAGGAACAAAACCATGTGGTGTGTGCTAAGAGACAAAGGAAAGTTCCAACCAACAAGGGTTAAGAGAATCAGAATCTAAATGTTCACTGAAGCCTCCAAACTCCTTTTGGACTCTTCTCCCCCTCTAGGAGTCCATGTATAGGTTTCAAAGGGTCTGTGAACTTAGATGAGGGGGGAAAAAAATTACATCTTTATTTTCACTAACCTTTGGTTTCCTTTGAAATCCTACATATTTTATTTTATACATTTAACAACATAATTCTGGGAAAGAGTCCATAGGTTTAACTAGACTGCCCAAGGAGTCTGTTGTGAGGGTGCACACACACACACACACACACACACACACACACACACACACACACACACACACACACACACATACACACACACATGCTAAGAACCTCTGCTCTGGTCCAATATAACGCCAAGCTTCCTCAGGAGTTCAGAGAGGAAATGAAATAAGCATTTATTAAGTACCCACTCTATTCCAGGCTCTGTGCTAGGAACTTTACAAATATCATCTCATTCAATTTTTACAACAACCCTGTGAGGTAGGTGCTGTTATCATCTGCATTTTATAGTTAAGTGACTCGCCCAGGGTCACAAAGCTGGTAAGTGTCTGAGGCTGGATTTGAACTTAGGTCTTCCTGACTCCCGTACCACCTAACCACCCAAGGATCGCTATTGGTTGAAATAAAAGTGAAAGGCCTGTTGAAGGAGGAGGGACTTGATTTGGACCCAAAGCATGGGTACTTCAGGAAGATTAATCAGGTACCTTGAATAGGTTATGAAGAGGATTCCTGAAGGCTGTGAGACCAGAAAGGAGGCCTTTATGAAGTAATGAGCACCTAGACTATGGTGGTGTCTGTGAGGATGAAAAGGAGTAGATACAAAAGCATTGTGAAACAGGAATCCACAAGACAGGTTGCCTATCTGGACATGGGGAGATGGAGGAGAGGAAAAAAGACAAAGAAGGCTCTGGATTTTCAAGTACCAAGTGCCTCATGGGCTGCTGCTGCTGCTGCTGCTTCTTTTTTGTCTTCTATCTTTTTAACAGTTTCTATGTTGAATTTTTATTTATTTTGTTAAATATTTCCCAATTATACTTTCATATGTTTTATCTCATTAAATACTTCCAATCACATTTTTAAAAAATTTAATGTTCTTTTTTTTTAATTTTGAGTTCTACATTCTCTCCCTCTCTCCAGTCCCTCCCCCACCCCTTGAGAAGGCAAGCAATATGAAGATTATACATGTGAAGTCATGTAAAACACATTTCCATATTAGGCATGTCACAAAAGAAAACAAACTACACCTAAAGAAACATAAAAGAAAACATACCGAAAAAGGAAAAAATAAAGAAAGTGAACGAGTGTGTTTTGCTTTGCACTCAGAGCTCCTCAGCTCTCTCTCAGAGGTGATCAGCATTTTTCACTGCGGATTCTTTGGAACCATCTTGCTTCCTTGTGTTGATCAGAATAGTGAAGTCTTTCACAGTTGATCAAGATTACAACATGGCTGTTACTGTGGACAGTGCTCTTCTGGTTCTGCTCACTGCACTTTGCATCAGTTCATATAAAACTTGCCAGGTTTTTCTGAAACCATTCTGCTCATCATTTCTTATAGCACAATAGTACTCCATCACAACCATGTATCACAACTTGCTCAGCCATTCCCCAATTGATGGGCATCTCCCCAGTTTCCATTTCTTTGCTGCTACAAAAAGAGCTGCTATAAATGTTTGGTACAAATATGTCCTAGACTTTTTATTGAGAAACATAACAACTTCTGCAAGTAGGCCATATTCCCTCAGGGACAAAGGTTTCTGTTGGCCAGTGTAAAGTACCAGTGGCCACCTTGATCAAGGATGATTTTTCATGCACTTTTTTTCAATATTTTGTCCAAGTTGAGATTAGCCACAGAATCAGCTGCTATCCATTGAAGGAACTGAGGGTGCTTAGCCTAAGGAGGAAAACACTAGGGTGAGACAGAAGGGACAGTGATAGCTATTTTCATGTATTTAAAGGGCCATTCTATGCAAGGGGGATTAAACTGGCTGTTTGGCCCCAGAGGGCTGAAATGGGAGCAGTGGGTGGAAGCTGCAAAGAGGCAAATTTGGGTTTAAAGTCAGGGAAAACTCCCTAAAAACTAGAGCTGTCCCAAAGTCAAATGGGCTGCCTCCTAAGGGGAAAGTAAGAGTGGGGAGGGGGAAAAGTAGGAGTGGGGAGGGATCTTGCTTTTCTCTGAGGTCTCCAAGAAGAAGCTGGATGGTCACTTGTCAGGTATGTTGTAGTAGGGAATCCTTTCATGGATAGGTTGGAGTAGATAGTCACTGAGGTCCCTTCTAAACCCATAAATTCTGGGATTCTATGTTGGTTTTGTGGATTGAGTTGAGGGCAAGGGAAGGTGGTTAGAAGTAGCAGATGGGGGCAGCTGGGTGGCACAGTGGATAGAGCGTCAGCCCTGAAGTCAAGAGGACCTGAGTTCAAATCCAGTTCAGACACATAACACTCAGTAGCTGTGTGACTCTGGCAAGTCACTTAACCCCAACTGCCTCAAAAAAAGACGAAGAAGAAGTAGGGGATAGTGCAAGAAAAGGGAAGAAAACATGGCCAGAGGAAACAAACGGCCATCAAAGTTGTATCTTGGGCACTACTCTCTGGGGTGTGCACACCAGCCACCATCACTGGGTGCGTCACTCCAAATATGCTTCCTAGAAGATGTAGATGGCTTCTCCAAAAGCATTTTTTTCATCTGTTCTAAAAAGCCTTAGCTGAATGAAAACAGAATACAAGCAGTGCCTCCAAAGTCAGGGAAAAATAAGGCCTCAGAGCTGGCAAGGACCTTAGAAGTCCATCCTTCCAGGGATTTGCTCCAACAGGGTCACAGGGCAGCTGTCTAGGAGTGCACGTGTGGTCTCCAAGCCCAAGCCAATCTCATAAGTTAGATGTGCCAATACCCTTAACTTCCCTTTCATAATCCATGTTGAACTAATCATCTAAGAATTTATCTAAACTTTCATTACTTTGCAAATCTAAACCTAGGGTCATTAAGGAAGGCACTAAACTCTGTTGCACCCATAGGGCATAAAGGAAAAGGTTCTTCCAATTGCCTGATGAATCATTTCAGTGCTATTCATGGCCCACTGCAAATCAACAAACACATTGGCAGCATCATATGCAAGAGCCCTCACTGGGGCTGCTAGGGTGCTTGGGTGCTTGTACTTGGACCCCAATTTCTCCCTAGCCTCAGAAACACTGTCTCTGGCAGTTTCTCCCCAGCCCAAGGACACTGTGCCTAGCAATTACTCATGAGTGGGCCCCAGCAAGACCTTTATCTCTCTCACTGGTGCAATTACAAACAGCACCTGAAGGAATTATTAGTTTGAACTGGCTTTGCACTGGGTCATAAAGACATTCTTACCCACTGGACTATCTATGCTGCCGCCCTACCTCATTATCTACATCTTGGACTCCTCATTATATCTGCATTCTAGACCTAAGACATATGGATACTCCCTACATCTATCTTGTCAAACAAGACATTGACTGGTGGCAGACTGGACAACTCTCAGTTACCCTGAACTCTGGTTGACTTAGTGACGTAGCAGGCCTAAAACCACACCTCCATGTGGCCCCCCTTGTGGGCTTTTCCTAGTGAACTCTGGGTAAAACGTCTGTGCAGTAGGTACAAGAAGTGCATGTTCCCTTAAGAACTGACCACTCCTTAACCACTCCCTAACCCCACCCTGAATCACCTCATTAGCATATTTGACACATGTTTTATTATATTTTATCCTATATAAACCTTAACTGTACCCCTCTAAGGTTGCAGGTTCCTCAAGAATCCTTGCCCACTGAAAAGCATAACAATAAATCTTTGCCACCTTGACTTAGAGAATGCTTGAGTCTGTGAATTCATTCCAGATGACCCAGTCCTGTACTTCGGTCTTTAAGAGGTCTCAATCTCTCAGACCTCAACAAGGCGACAATTAAAAAATACCAAATATGCAAAGTAATTTCAGGAGGGAGAGAGTGCTAACAACTAAGGGGCTCATCTCTCATGCAGGAAGGACAACATGGGCTGTGTTTTAAGGCAGCTGGAGTTCTACAAGGCAGAGAAGGAAGGGGAATGAATTTCAGAGGACAGGAAGCACTTATGCAAAGTATGGAGATATTGGATGGGTATCATATATGGGAAGAACTATTGGACCAGTTTGTCAGTCAGTCAAAAAGCATTTACACATAGTAAATTTACTATGTGTAGGGCAGTGTGCTAAGAAGTGGGGATATAAAGAAAAGCAAAAAACAGTCCTCAATGAGCTTACATTCTAATGAGGGACATAACATGGAAATCACTAGATACATACAAGATAGATACACAGTGGATGAAATGTAATATGGGAGTGGAAGGCATTAGCAACTGGGAGGAGCAGAAAAGGTCTCCTGAAGAAGACAGAATTTCAGCTGAGTCTTGAAAGACGTCCAACAAACTAAGAGGTGAGAGGGTAGCCTACTACAGGCCTTGGCGCCAGCCATTCAAGGACATGGAGACAAGGGATGGCTATTATGCTTGTGGAGCAGCAAGAAGGCTAGTGAAGCTATATTGCAGAGTGTGTGAAGGAGAATAAATTGTCAAAAGTCAAAAGTCTAGAAAGATCAGAAGAAGCCAAGTCATGAAGGGCTTTAAATGCCAAACAGAGAAGTCCATATTTGTTCCTGGAAATAACAGGGAGCCACTGAAGCTCACTGAGCAGAGAAGTGGGAAGGGGCATATAATTAGACTTGCATTTTAGAAAAATTACTTTGGCAGTTGGATAGAGGATGGACGGGAGAGGGGAAAAACTCGGAGGAAAATCAGTTAGATTTATTGAAGACTATTGCAATAGCCCAAGTGAGAAGCAATGAGCTCCTGAACTAGGGTAGTGCCTGTGTGCGTATAGAGAAAGGGATATACACAGGAGATGTTGTGAAGGTAAAAATAACATGACTTGTCAATGGATTGGATTCATGGGGCAAAAGTGAGGAATTAAGGATGACCCTGAGGTCTCAAACCTAGGGAGTGCTAGAAGGACGGTAGTGCCCTTGACAATAATGAGGAGGTTAAGACATGGGAAGGATTTTGGAATGAAAGATGATGAGCTCTGCATTGGACATGTTGAGTTTGACATGCTTATAGGACATCTAGCTCAAGATGTTCAAAACAAAGGCTGTTCCGATGCAAGGCTTGAAGAAATCAGATCAGCTCCATCTTGTAAATGATATTTATTTTGTGACTTAAAGTTTGGTACTAGCTTTTGTTCAAGTGATTTCAGAGAAATATTGTATCACAAAATGTTCTGGGACAGCTTTTGCAAGAATACAGAACTTAGCACAAACCACAACTGTTCTGGAAATGTTCTGTACATCGCGCAGTTGTACCCTTTGGTTTTATCATGCTCTGGCCAATCAGAAAAATGAAATGCCCTTGTTGCTCAAAATTATGAAACTTTATTCCTCATTATTGACTATAAGAAAGCTTTGATGACTTTCATTCAGTGTCCTTGGGCCTACTGAGGAGCCTTGGATCCAGTTTGTTGTACAAGTGCTTAGCCTCGCTAATAAATTGATTTGATTGGATTTTGTTTCCTCAGTCCTAAATCAATTATATTTGCAACAGACTGTAGCTCAGGAAAGAGACTAGGGCTGAATATACATTTAACATGGTTAATTGAACCTATGAGAGGTGATAAGATCACCAAGTAGATGGCACAGAGCAAAAAAAGAAGAAAACCTTGAATGACACCCATGGTCAGTGGGTGTGACATTGATGCAGAACCAACAAAGGAGACTGAGGAGCAATGGGATGGAGAGAAGAACTAGGAGAGAATAGTGTCACAAAAACCCATGGAGGAGGAAATATCCAGGAAATAATCAACAGTGCCAAAGACTGCAGAGAGGTTAAAGAGGATGAAGATGGAGGGAAAAGCCATAAAAGTAGGCAATTAAGAGATCCTTAGTAACTTTGGAGAGGACAGTTGCAGTTGATTAGAGAAATGCAAATCAAAACAACTCTGGGAGCCAGATTGCAAAGGTTTTAGAAGAAAGCCAGAGGTGTGGAGTCACTGAGTGCAGATAACTTTTTCTTTTTTCTTTCTTTCTTTTTTTTTTTTTGCAATATTGCAGAAGATCTTTTATTATTTTTTTCAATTTTATTAATTTATTGATTTATCAACAATCACTTCCATATGCTTTTGAGTTGAAAATTTTTCTCCCCCTTTCTCCCCCCAACCCTCCCCAAGAGGGCACATAATCTGATATAGGTTTTACGATTACATTCCTATTAAACATTTTCACATTAGTGAAGTTGTAAGTAAAAATTAAAACCAATAGGAGGAACCATCAGAAAGATGAAACAAAACTCAACAGGAGGTAAAAATAAGTGATAATGATTCAACTTCCATAGTTCTTTCTTTGGATGTGGACAGCATTTTCCATCCGAGGCCTCTGGAGATGTCTTAGATCCTTGTAATGCTGAGAAGGGTTCAGTTTAACAATATTAGTCATCGTATAACATGGCTGTTATTGTGTACAAAGTCCTCTTGGTTCTGCTCACTTCACTCAGCATCAGACCATACAAGTCTTTCCAGGTTTTTCTGAAGTCAGCCTGTTCATCATTTCTTATAGCACAATAGTATTCCATTACATTCATATACCACAACTTGCTCAGCCATTCCCCAATTGATGGGCATCCTCTCAATTTCCAATTCTTTGCCACCACAAAAAGAGCTGCTATGAATATTTTTGTACATGTGGGTCCTTTTCCCATTTGTTTGATCTCTTTGGGATATAGCCCTAGAAGTGCTATTGCTGGGTCAAAGGGTATGCACATTTTTGTTGCCCTTTGGGCATAGTTCCAAATTGTTCTCCAAAATGGTTGGATCAGTTCACAACTCCACCAACAATGTATTAGTGTTCCAATTTTCCCACATCTCTCCAACATTTATCATTTTCCTGTTTTGTCATGTTGGCCAATCTGACAGGTGTGATGTGGTACCTCAGAGTTGTTTTGATTTGCATTTCTCTAATCAATAACGATTTAGAGCATTTTTTCATATGACTATAGATGGCTTTAATTTCTTCATCTGAGAACTGTCTGTTCATATCCTTTGACCATTTATCAATTGGGGAATGGCTTGTGTTCTTATAAATTTGTCTTAATTCTCATATATTTTAGAAATGAGGCCTTTATCAGAGAGACTGGTTGTAAAAATTCTTTCCCAATTTTCTACCTTCCTTCTAATCTTAGTTGCATTGGCTTTGTTTGTGCAAAAACTTTTCAATTTAATGTAATCAAAATTATCCATTTTGCTTTTCATAATGTTCTCTATCTCCTGTTTGGTCATGAATTCTTCTGTTCTCCATAGATCTGATAGGTAAACTATTCCTTGTTCTCCCAGTTTACTTATGGTATCAGCCTTTATATCTAAGTCATGAACCCATTTTGACTTTATTTTGGTATATGGTGTGAGATTTGGGTCTATGCCTAGTTTCTGCCATACTCTTTTCCAGTTTTCCCAGCAGTTTTTTTCAAAGAGTGGGTTCTTATCCCAGAAGCTGGGGTCTTTGGGTTTATCAAATAATAGATTACTATAGTCATTGACTACTGTGTCTTGCATATTTAACCTATTCCACTGATCCACCTCCCTATTTCTTAGCCAGTACCAAGCAGTTTTGATGATTGCTGCTTTATAATACAATTTAAGATCTGGAATTGCTAGGCCACCTTCCCCTGCATTTCTTTTCATTAGTTCCTTTGATATTCTGGACCTTTTGTTTTCCAAATGAATCTTGTTATTATTTTTTCTAACTCTATAAAATAATTTTTTGGTAGTTTGATTGGTATGGCACTGAATAAGTAAATTAGCTTAGGTAGGATTATCATTTTTATTATATTAGCTCGGCCTACCCATGAGCAACTGATGTTTTCCCAATTATTTAGATCTGATTTTATTTGTGTGAAAAGTGTTTTGTAATTGTGTTCGTAGAGCTCCTGGGTTTGTTTAGGTAGGTAGACTCCTAAATATTTTATAATGTCTACAGTAAGTTTAAATGGGATTTCTCTTTCTATCTCTTGCTGTTGGGCTTTGTTGGTAATATATAGAAATGCTGATGATTTATGTGGGTTTATTTTATAGCCTGCAACATTGCTAAAGTTGTTTATTGTTTCAAGTAGTCTTTCACTAGGTTCTCTAGGATTCTCTAAGTATATCATCATGTCATCTGCAAAGAGTGATAGCTTTGTTTCTTCTTTGCCTATTTTAATGCCTTCAATTTCTTTTTCTTCTCTTATTGCTAAAGCTAAGGTTTCCAGTACAACATTGAATAACAGTGGTGATAATGGACATCCTTGTTTCACCCCCAATCTTATTGGAAATGTTTCTAGCCTGTAATGATTGCTGAAGGTTTTAGATATATGCTATTTATTATTTTAAGGAAGACTCCATTTATACCTATGCTTTCTAGTGTTTTTAATAGGAATGGGTGTTGTATTTTATCTGCAGATAACTTTTTCAAGGAGTTTAACCATGAAGGGGAAGGGAAATTTAAGATGATAGCTAGTAGGATCAAGTAAGGGTTTGTTTTGTTTTTGTTTTTTAGACTGGGGGAGCCATGGGAGTGTTTATAAGCAGGAGAGAAAGAGCTAGTAGAGAGGAAGATAAGAGTGAAGATGATAGTAGGTGCAATCTGATAGTGGAGAAGATGGAAAGAATAAATCACTGATGTATGGGAGTTTGCCTTGGCAAGGAGAAGGTCTGCCTCTTTATATAAGACCAAAGTGATCATGGAGGAAGATGTTTGAAAGATGTAAGGTAAGGAGGAGTTTTCAATGAATGAGCTCAATGTTTTTTTCAATTAAATATGAGATAAGATCCTCGGCTAAGAGGGTAGGGGTGCTGTAGAAGGTTTGTGAAGAGACAGGAAGGTTTAGAATAGCCACTGTGGAGAATGGGATAGTCAATCAATTGTGGAGGAACAGAATGTTTGCTTTGCCATAATGAGTACCCAGTTAAGGTTGGATAACATAATTTGGTAATGTGAACTATCAGTATGGTTTTGTGATTTCCTCCAGCTCTGTTCTGTGGCACATTAGAAAGAGGAAAGGAGGAATACTCAAAAACTGAAGTTCAGGAAGGTATGATCAATGAGATAGAACAAAGGATTGGAGAGTAGAAGATAGTGTAAATTCAACTGTTTCACCAGTTCAGCTGGTCAAGATGGGAAAGGGAGGAGACTTTAGCCCATACAGGGCTAATGGCCTGGGAAAGAATTGACGGGTGGAGGGATTGTAGGTCAAGTGAGGTGAGGATGAAGAACTGGATTAGAAGTTGTAAAACAGAGGGAAAGGTAGAATGATAAAAGATCACAACCAGATAAAAGAATTTCATAGATCATGAACATAGAAGTGGAACATTTGTGGGTAGTGGCAATGCCAAAGGGATAACCATCCCTATGTGTAGCTGAGATGGAGTGTTAAGTCATGGGAACTAAGTAGATTGAACAGCTGGAAAGTTAGGGAATTTGAGGGAGCATCAATATGTATGTTGGAGTCCCCTAGTACAAGAGTAAGAAATGGGGAGGAAAGAAAGTGCTGAATTCACTGAGGAAAGGAGAATTTCCTTGGGAATAACAGATATTAACCACTAGTTTCTGAACTAGGTAATACATTTATAATAATAATAAATTTGTATAATAGTAATAATAAATTTAACAAGTAATAAGTACTAGTATAATAAATTTATGATAGTAATACATTTGGATAGTATGAACCTCAAAGGAAGAAAAGTTGTTTGGTTAAGGTGGTAGAGGGAGAGATTGGAAGTGGCCACGGAAAGCAAGAGCGTTTCAACTCCTCTACCTTGGCAGGTGCTTAGAGAGTAGACTAGGAAAAGGCAATATGAAATAGCTTTAAATATGAAACCAAGGATTTTGTACTTTATCTTAGAGGCAAAGAGAGCCACTGAAGGTATCTTGGGGGACAGGGGAGGTGTGACACGCTCAGATCTGTGTTTTGGGAATATCAGCTTGGTAGCTGTTGAAGGATGGATTGGACTAGGGAGGCTACAAGCAGAGAGACCAATTAGAAAGCTATTACTGGAGGATGTTAGGAAGCTATTATGTTCTGATCTCAAGGAACCTTAAGGATGTCCTGCTAATCCTCATTATCATCCCCTGAGGAGGAAAGGAACAACTATGTTATCTCCTACAGTGGAAAGCTGCCCAAGATGGAATTGGGCATGGTGCGCGGCACTGGCCGCATGATGTAGTCTCCGTTGAGATTCCCTTTTGGCCCCTGTCCCGAAACACCAGACACGGGGGCTGCTACCTTGGGGTTCTATTTCAGACTGCTGCCAACTTGCTGTGTGATGTTGCCCAAGTTGCTTTCCTTCTCTTTGCATCTAGGGCTTCATCTGAGAAAGGGAACATGTGCTACTTCCTACCTCCCCCTTTTCTGGATATGCTAGTGAGGGTTTCTATGAAACCCTTAAAATTTCTGAGGGTTTTGTCTTTGTTAAGCATGTGACCTAAGGAGAGGCTGAGAGAGAACCTGGCCAGTAGGTCCCTACTCACTAAGTACAAAGCTTTGCCCCCAAAAGTTCTATGACAGACATATCCCTACCTTAGGGAGCTTATCTCTAACGAGGGAGTCATCACACACATATAATACTTTAAGGACACTTTCAACACTGTTTATTAGCAAGTGCAGATTAATAAAATGCAAATGAGGCACACCAGAGGTAGTGTGATATGATGGAAAGAACATTAGATTTGGAGTCAAAAGCACTGCATGGGCTGGAACGCTGACCCTGCCACATATCACCTGTGTGACTCAACAACCCTTTTTGGTTGTTCAGTTTCCCCATATGTAAAATGCAGGTTTAGGATTACAAGGCCTCGATGATCTCTTCCAGCTCTAAATGCCATGGATGTTTGTAGAGATCAAGCCATACAGATTGGAGCCCTCTCCAGCTCCTGTCTCCATGTCTTGGCACTGGCTGCCCTCGGTGCCTGGAATGCTCCTCCTTCCATCTTCCACCTGCTAGAATTCCCAGCTTCCTCCAAGACTCGGCATGACATCTTCGGGAGGAAGCCTTCCAGTCTCCAGTGCCTCCAAAGTTACCTTTTACCTACTCTGTAGGTATCTTACATGTACCTATTTATATATGTCATCTCCTGAGGGCAGGAACTGTCTCTTGCTTTTCTTTGTATCATCAGCTCTTAGCACAGTGCCTTGCACACAGTAGGCACTTAATAAATGCTTGCTAACTGATTTCCCAAGTCATTTTAACCTGCAAAGGCCATTGCAGGTTTAACTCTGTGACCCTATCCAAATCCCACTAATCCTCCCAGGCCTAGATTCTTGGAGTCCATTTAAATCTCCCTTCTCTGACTCCCCACATCACTTAGTCTAGGCCTACATCATACACCACTTTACAGCAGAGATGCTACTAGCCCTTCTCTTAAATAATCCATATTGAAGTTAAACCTTTATTAACTCTCCAGCATTAGTGCAGATTTGCTGGATAATGTCATCCAAGGTACTCTCACGGCCTCCAAGCATATCGTTCCATGTGCCTTCTTTGCTTCTCTAACACTAAGTTCTGAAAGGGCAGGAAGCAGGACTTCTCTCGCCTCCTCTATCTGTAGCCCGTGACACCAGCAGAGTCACTGCCCATGGCAACATCTGGGCTAACGAGAACCCAAAGTGATGTGACTTCAGATTTCTTGTTTGTCTGGAGTGGGATGTGCTGAATCATCCTGAAGAGGGACTAAGTGTCTTAATGCTGCGGCATCATCTGGCATTCAGATCTGTGGCTTTCATATACATACCCTCTACTTCCCATCTAATATACATCTGCAGCCCTGGGCAGTTGGGTGGTTGGGAAGCTAATTAGCAGCAGCCCATCACAGACAAAATCCTCCTGCTTAAGTTACTTTTGCCAGGACTCATGGTCATTGCTCCTTTAAACCGCACCCCCACACACACACCCCGTGAAAAAAAGGAAGCATAGCTCAAGCTATGAGGACAGCAGGCAATGAGTCAGGTGGTAAACAAGAATTTAAATGTTACTATGTGCTAGGCTAGCGCAGCGTGAGGCATACAGAGGCCAGTCTCAAGAGACTAGAAAGCATCAGTCTCAGCTCTACCACTGACTTATCAGTATTTTGATTTCCCCATAATGGGTCAATTCAGCTGCCACTCATGGTCTTTTGGAAAGGTATGGATTGGGCAAGGGGGAGGTGATAGAGATGAAGGGAGGAGGAATAGTCACTGGGTGGATGTGCTATAAGTTCCTTGAAAGAAGATCACTAGCAATTTGGGATATTATTAATGAAGACCCAAAGAACTGCTCTCTTTTTTATTGCTGAGGAGAACTAAGGCATGTAGAGATGAAGGAAATCAGGCAAAACATTTTTTTTAAATGAGATCTACAGGAGAGAGCTAGGTGAATTTGTGATTTTTCTCCTAGAGAAGAAAAGTCTTGCAGGATGGAGGGGCTATTTCTACTAAAGAAGAGCATCAGATGCAGGATAAGACCACCCAGGCCCTGTCATTCACTATCTGCATGACTTTGGGCAAGTTTCCATCCTTGGTAGTGCTGACCCAGCTCATTAAAATTCGGTGTGTTTTTTTGTCTGCTCTTTTCAGCCACAATCTTCTCCCCACTCCCCACCAGCTCACTGCTTCTGTTGCCCTCCCACACCCCTTCACCCCTACATGCCCCCATGCCAGCACCTTCTCCCCTCGCCCCTTTCAGCTTTTTGTGTGCTGCATTCCCCCGTTAGACTGTAAGCTCCTTGAGGGTGCTCCAGTCTGTGGATGTCCCTTCTAGAATGTGGTGTGCAGAACAGAACCCCATATTCTGAAGGTGGTATACCCAGCACACACTGCACCTCCTCCAGAAGCCCTCCCAAACCACTCTGGCCAAAGAGTCTCTCCCCTTCCTCCGAAGCACTAATGCACTGAGAGCATCTGAGTGTTTTCTAACTGCCTCCTTTGACCCCTGGGGGTCTGCATTGATGCCAAGCAGCAAGGTCCACTAAAAAGCGGTGAATTCCCACTCAGAGAAAGGACCTTTAAATCCTGCCTCACTTACTGACCTGTGTGACCTCAAGCAACTTACTTAAAGGTCCCTTCCAGCTCTAAAACTGAATTTTTCACATTCATGGCATAAAATTAATACAGTTTTAACTTGGTGGTTACCTGAGAAGAGCCTGGAAGTAGATGCATAAAACAACAACTCATGTTTATCTAGAACCTTAAGATGTGCAAAGCCCTGTGACATTAGGAGAGTTTAAGTACTGTCTCCATTTTATAGCTGAAGTCAAGTTACTTGCCTTTGGCCAACAACTAGCTTTGAACACACCCTGAGGGAGTGGAGGGGGTATCAATTATTTTATCCACCTGCATCATTTTATCAAGATGAACCCAAGGACCCAATAGCCCAAGTCTGCCTTGTTTGGAGGGAAGGGGACAAATAAATTGTGTTTTGAAGAGATCGCCACTAGCCTGAGGGCACCACAATTCAAAGTTGGGGAGCTGACCACAGAGACAGAAAAAGATTGCAGAAGTCTCACACTGCTAACTCCCATCCCCCTGTCCTACCATCAAACCCCATCTTCCTGCTAGACACAGCAACAAACCATTGCGTTAGAATAGCCCCTATGGAGGAAAAGAAGCTTAACAGAAGTAGAGGCAGGACCTACTGTCACCTAAAAGCTCCCTCTGACTCACCACAAAGTATACACATTTTCCTTTTCTTGTATTTGGGGTTTTTCTAAACACAAATTTATTATCTCTCCCTCACCTTTTCCTCTACCACCAATTGAGCAACAATAATAATAAAACGAGTTAAAGCTGTCATAGCAAATATGTCTAGTCCAGCAAAACAAATTCCCAAATTGTCCGCATTTCACTCTGCATTTTAATTCCATCAGTTCTCTGGCAAGAGGTGGACTGCTGGTTTCTTCTCCAGTGCTCAGGCTTCCTGGTTTATCACTGCATTTATCAGACCTTCTAAGGGGTTCTCTTGCATTTGCAACTTGGTTTTCTAATAGACAGTGAGAGAGGGGTGGCCAGGCTCCTCCGGAAGCACTCACTCCCTTGCAGTCACAGCCCCTCCACCTCTTTTCAGCCTGGCCACAGCTCGGCACATGCTACACATCCATTTGTACTTTTCAGAGTAAAACTACATGGTTCTCTTCAGAACAACCATTTCTTATTTGAGTTGTTTTTTTTAAAGACTCTTCAGGTTATTTTCTCCAGTTTCCTCTCCCTCTTCATTCCAATATTCTCCAAGTCATTTCCAGATGAGGGGCACTCCTCAAACAGTCATCTTCCCTTACTGGAGAAACACTTTTGGGCAGCTCTCATTGACCCTGAAATGCTCCCAAAGGACAGGCTGAGAATCCCCAACCTGAGGTCTGGCAGACGAGGAGCTCAGCACCACTGGACAGAATCACAAGGCCGATCCAAGCTCTCAGCTGATTCCAACTGTCCAGGACCCAAGAGATTATTAGCTCTGCTTCTGCCCTTCCAGGGTATCTCAAAGGCCTTCCTCCCCAGCGTGCACTGCATCTGTCTCTGTTGGCCACCAACCTCGTTGCTTTATGAGACATCAGCAGCTCCCCTTTTGCCCGCACAAAGACGAGGCACCTTTGAACTTTCACTGTGCTTCCAAGAATCCCAATTATCTCATGGGAGTCTGCTACAGGGTTCTGTTATGTAGGTCAGCAGGCAAAGGGGCAACCATGTGATCTGGATAGATAAGCTTGTGGTGAGATTAGCCTGTTCCAGCAAGAGGGCAATGTGTTTGGGAACCACACTTCTGCAAGACAGCTCTGTGAACTTCCAAGCTCTTCAAGGTATCAACTGGTGGCCCCGTGTGGCCCCTGAGACTGGAATGTGCTGCCACTGTACCCGTGCCCACCCACTGCAGCCAGGCCAAGCCTTCCTCTAATGGCAGAAGCGAGGCCCAGGCCCAATGCATTGCTTCAGTGACATGTGCAATGCCTTATAGAAAAGTGTGGCTCTACCAGGAAGCCTTCAGCATACCCAGTCATCCCTCACCAGGGTTTGCTGGTCTGACTCCCCAACTCTTCCCTCACATGCAATTTCTCAACACTTGGTTTATCTGCTGTTCTGGAAACAACAATAAATGCTCAAAGGAAGATGAGGAAAGGGAGAGGGGAGGTAGAACTAGGCACACACACTTATCCGGGACCTTATAAAGAGCTACCTGCCAGATTTCTCAGATAGGCTTTAGGAAAGTTGGATTCTAATAAGGTAAGCGCACTTAGAGTCAGGTCACGGGTTCTACAGGAAGAGGGGTCCATCTGCCCCCCTTTACAGAGACAACTGTAAGAACAACACACAAGCAGGATGCTTTTTTGTCCAATTTCCAAATGCCACTGATTTTAGTGGAAGTGACACTTCGGTACGCTCCCACAGTCCTCTTCTTAACCCAGGCCTTAGTCACCTCACACGCAATCTTTGCTAAGTGAGACTGCTATGACAGCCCTGGCTGGCGTCCCTGCTTGCTCAAAGTCTCTGTCTGTACCAAGGATGCTTTAACTATCCACAGACTGGTCTGCAGATATCTTCCTGAGGGTTCATGAACTTAGGAGAAATGTATATCTTTGTTTAACTATATTAGGTTTTCTTTGTAATCCTTTGCATTTTATGCATTTAAAAACATTATTTTGAGAAGAGGTCTATAGGCTTCTCCAGACTGCCAGAGGAGTTCATGATCCAAAAAAGTCTCAGAAGCCCTGATTGACGCCAACTTTCAAGACTCCTTCAGTTTCCTCATCTCCTACAACACAGGATTAGCTCGGGGGAAGAAGCTGAGCCCAAGTTGAATGACTTGTCCAAGGTCACACTGGTGGTATCACATCCCCCAACTCCAAGTTCAGAGCTCTTTCCACTGCCCCATGAAAATCTCCAATCTTTCAGCTGTTTTTCTCTAATACGCCTCCAAATCAACTTGCCCAATAACCACCAAGCACCTCCCCAACCCAAACAGGCACCTTCCATTCAAGTCAGGCTAGTCTTTACTGTTCATTCTATTGTCATTCCTTCAGATGTTCCTCTTACCTGGAATGCCCTCCTTTTCACCTCCACTCTATGTCAATCCCACCCAGACAAGGAGGTCCAGCTCCATTCCTAGCTGCTCCCCAACCACACCAGCCCTCCCCCTCTGAACTCCAGCTTTAATAGAGCACGTGATTAGATATACTCCAATAGAGCTGTGATCTCATCTTGTGGGTATTGCCTCCAGCAATGCTGGTCAAAATCCCTCTGGGTTCACACTTCCTGTCTTATCTTGTTTCCTAATTTGTGAGTCCTGTCACTCTGGCTAGGCTTTAAGGTCCTCGAGGGCAGGGACCACAGCTAATATTTCTCTAACCCAACAGTACCTAACAGAGCTGAGGGCTTAACAGGTGTCCACTGACACCGTGTGACTAACCAGCTCCAGCTCCCTGTAGGTACAAACAGATCTACGGCTGCTGCCACTGCCAGAGCTCCTCAACGACTCCCCTGCCCTGACGGAAAGTCACAACAGTCATTTAAAAGGACCTTTGTGCTCATATCAGCTTTCCCAGGTAGGGTCCACAGAAGTATAGGAAGGGCCCACATTCACAGAGAACATAACTTCTCTCAATTCTAGGACGAACTCAGCATTAGCTGAGATATTTTGCAAGTCATAGCTAATGCCCTGGGCCTTGGTTTCTCTGTACTCAGAATGCAGCCAAAGCCTTTGGAAGAGAAATGACATCAATAAAAAGGATGACTGAGAAAGAAAGCTAAAATGGTGGCTCCCCCCAGTGACTTTCAGCGCCAAAACTCAAACACAGCCTGGATGCCAGCTGCTTCCCCAATCACCGGACCCTCTTCTCATGCAGCAGTGGGGTCCTCCTGACATTCACCTCCATCTGAGGAACCCCCTTGGGGAATGTTCCTCTCCACAGTTCCAACAGGGCCAGTTCTTAAAATTAGTGCTTTACAGTGGAGGATACTATAATGACCTTTCAGTAATTCAATCAACCACCCTTTTCTTTGCCCATTTAGTGTGGAGATGGGTCTGAAAACAATGCTCTCCGAAGAAGGGTTGGGAAATCAAAGGATGGAGCCTTAACCCTAGAAAAGAGAAGCCACGAGAGTGACACAGGACCGCTGTCTTGAGACACCTGAAGAACAATCACGTGGCAGATGGTGTGGCTCCAGAGGGTGCAGGTCCACAGAGTCCCTGGGCCAAGCACTGAAGAACCAATAAAAGTTGTGTGGAAGCCAATTTCAGCTCAATGGAAGAATCTTCTAAAATGTGGGGAGCTATCCCACAATGCAATGAGCTTCCTTATGAAGTTAGTGAGCTCTCTGGCCTCGGAAGAACACGAATGCTGTGCAGATATGGCACTTGTCTTGGGAGTCAGGAAGACCTGAGTTCAAATGTGATCTTAGGCGCTTAGTAACATAATGTGTGACCCTGGACAAGTCACTTAACCTCCCTTAGTGGTAGAAAAGGAATGTGCATATGCCTGTGAAATTTTCAACTTAATAATTCTTGAGATAAATTCTTGGAGAGAGGAAGAGAGTTTGGAACTAATATTGTCATTTGGAATGACACCTCATCTTCTATTTCATTGATCCATGTGTCCTCTTGCTTCGGATCATTAAGTTGACACTCAGTGTTCTTTCCTAATACTGATTAGGAAGTCAACGTTGTTGTTGATTTGTCTCAAACAAAAGCATTGGATTCTCCCTTCATACTTGTGCCCTAAGATGATTTTATTCTACTGGTACAATTTTATTAAGCAAAAAAATAGAGAAATAAAAGCAGCTGAAAGGGGTACGCTGCTGTGGACAATGCTGATTTCCCCACATGCCTACCCTGATGAGGCCCCTTGGCTACTCTTGGCCAACAAATCTTGTGACTGAATCTTCTGTTATGGTCACCACAGCTCCCACCTCTGGGACCAGAAGTCAGGAACCAACAGTAAACTTCAAGAGGAGAGGAATGAGAACAAGACCTGCCCTACAGTGGAAGGACAAAAAGCAGAGAGTAGCAAGTGGGCTGCTGGAGAAGTTTGGGGTCTTCTCTGCATTTTAGCATAGCTGGCTTTCTGTGTGAGGTATGGGGACTAAGCCCACTGAGTGTGTGTGCTATGGGGGAGGCAGGAGAAAAAGCAGTGATGCAGAAGGAATGGTGAATACAGAGGACCCCAGTGTAGGAGTCCTGGACTCTACTCCTGACATGCCAAAAAGGCTGAATCCCCTGCCTGGTATCTGTGAAGTGAACATTTGAGTGCAAAGTGTGGTAAGGGATTTAATCCTCACCACAAGATTTTCTTTCTCTGGTTTTCACCATCCCCATTCCCTCTCATTTTCCCAAATCTCTTCCTAAAGGGTAGTACAATTGAATACAGGTACTATTTTGATGGAAACACAGGAAGCATTCACTTCCAGGAGGGCCACTGTCCTAGGCATTAAGAATGTCTGCCTAGCCAACCCACACTCTTCCTTGGGCCAGAGTTTATCAGGTAGGGTCAAATCTGCAGACTTTGTAAGTGACCCATAGACACACATTGCAAAGAAGGAATGAATGATATTTTTCATTCCAGTTAAAAAACTGTTGAGGCACTGTGCTGGGCACCATGGGGCTATCAGGAGGTACAAGGCATAATTTCTAGCTTCAAGGAGCTTACAAGAGAGGAAAAAGATGAGAACAGAAACACCAAGTTCCCTGATCTCAAAAGGGGTCTGGGCCCTTGGGCTGCAAACCCAGACACCAACCAAACAGCAAGGGGTTCAGCTGCCCTGTGGATCTCTAGACCAGAATGAGTCTAAAGCCAGCTCTTACACGACACACATAACTCTTTATCACAATTTCCCAACCCTCCAATGCATATGAAACACTGTGATGAACACCCGCTTCCCCACATTTCAGGAAAACAGTCCAAACCCCTATGAGAGACTGTCCTCCACAGAGGCAGTGCTGGGGTGAAGTGGCTGGAGAGGACTGCCATCTGTACCCCCACCGGAGCCCCAAGAGAGAGCCCAACGGCCCCGGATCACAGCTCCTCTGTCCTGGGGCCAATCTGCTCCTGGGAAGGGCACAATGCTCTACACTGGCCCAAGCACCAGACCACTCCAGCCGAGTCTTTGTCAGTGTTACTGCTGCTTCTCCCTGGAAAACTGGCTGAGCACACCTGGTGCGTGAACTGTTTCTTGGGTCAACTCTGGTGCAGCAGCTCCCGCTCCAAAAGGACCTCTTTCACTTTCCCCACAATCGTCCAGACTTCAGCCATGGCCCCCAGACCTGAGGAGCAAAGCCATCCAAAGTGAAACCTAGGATAATGCACAGGCGCTGCAGCCTTGGTGGCCTTTAACGAAGCCACATGCGTATCCCCAGATATCAGAATTGGAAAAGGAGCCAGGGAAGCTGTAGTCCTGGTGCTAACCAGGAAGCCTGTGAAGAAGGTGAACCCTTGCAGAGACCAGCATGGAGCCCACCTGGCCTGACCATCCCAGATCTACCCCCTCCCCACCTCTGTGACATCCCAAGGACTTGAGGCCCCATCTCTTCTGGGATGGGGGTAGAACAAGCTTCCTGGAACAGGCCAAGTGGAACAAGTGGCTGGAGTAGGGCCTGAGTTGGGGGCTCGTGAGGCCTTACCTTCATCTCCACATGCAAGTTTCTTAGCCACACAGGGGACTTCAGTGTAGCCAAAGCCCTTCAGCTGTTCCACATGCTGGGCCGTGATGGGATGCTCCCACATGGCAGTGTTCATGGCTGGACAGAAGAGAAGAGGCTTTGCCCGATCCCAGGCCCGGATGACGCAGGTCTGTGAGGAAGGGGGACAGGGTCATTCAACACTAGTTCTTGCCAGAAGACCTTTGATTCCAGCCAGGTGCCCCCTATCCCCTCCTCAGGCAGAGGCCAGTTCCATCGCCTAGAACGTCTTAGCCTGGCCATATGACACTGCTAGTTAAGGTCTTGTCTCTTAGTTGACCTCTTTGTTTTCATGTATATTAGTCCCTTCAGCCCATAACACCTTCTCCTCTTCCCTTTGCTTATCCCTCAAGGGCTGGCTCAAGCCACACCTAAGATGGCAGCTCCTTTAGATCTCCTAATGCATTTAGGGTCTCTAATCAATCATCTGACACTTAGTAAATACTGTCATACTATTTGTTAACTATTACATGAGGATCACATCTTGTCATCCCTACTTCACAGTGAGTGCCTCAATAGTAATTTTCACTAATTTACCCAGAGCTTTAGAGTCTGCAAAGTGCCTTTCTCACGACCACCTGGGAGGCAGAGAGGCCACCTCTATAACCTGCCCCATATATACAAGGAACCTGAGGCACTGAGAAGTTCAATTACATAGCTAGTAACTGCCCAGATCAGAATTCAAACCCACACCTCCTGACTCCAAGGGCAGAGGTATTTCCACTGTGCCACAGGGCTTTTCTCTTTCCGTCTTTCCACAGTGCCTTGCTCACAAGACGGTATGGAAGCTCAATAATTACTAGGGGATCAGTCTCTTCTCCTCCTAATCTCTCCCCTAACTTTGTCCTCAGCTCTGAGGAGGCTAAAAACTGTGCAGGATTCCCAGTGGGCGACAGGGTACTTGCCCCAGGATCTCAGCTACAGAGTTGAAAGAGACCTTGGCCCTCATTCATCCAATCCTTGCACTTTTCAGATGAGGAACTGGTGATGGAAAGAAATTGGGTCTCACAGGAAACACATGGCAGAGGCAGGATTCAAACCCAGGGCCTTGGGAACCCCCATCCAGTGCTCTCCCCACTGTACTATACTGCCATTCCCTAGAGGCCTCTAGCTAAACCATGAAGGGTCATGGCTAAACTGGTCAGCTAAGCCAGTCGACTGCAAGCCACACAATTAAAGGCAGGGTGTCTGACAGGTCTCCACACCATCTTACCAAACCATAGCCAAAGATGGGTAGAAAACAGGAAAGATTCCCAAAGGAAAAATACTCAAGGGACCAGGGGCTTCTCTGGTAGAAAGGGAGGCTGTGACAGTTCCCATTTATCTATATGTTAAACTTTATAATTCTCTTAACAACTCTGAAAGGGAGATAATGCATTGCAGAGGGAGAGGAAATGACCTGCCACATTCCCATGGCTAGCAAATAGCAGGAGCCATGACTCAAAGCCAGATCTTCTGAGTGCCAGGATTGTCCTCAGGGACACACTGTGTCTAGTGCACAACCCACCACACCACACAAGGTGACACATCACTGCTGGTTTGCAAACTGTTGTTGGTTTTTTTTTTTAAAGATGAGTCTTTTTGTAGTCACACCTCATATGATGTGGTTATTTTAAGTTACAGATAGTACATGCCAAAGGAATTTGGGGTGGGGATGGGGACAGAGAGAGATAGCCACAGACAAAGAAAGACAGCAATATTCTTAGTGAGGATTTCACCCAGAAGGTGGGACTTGAACTAGCCTTTGCAGGCTGGGTAGGATATGGCTAATCAATCAATAGCCATTTACTAAGCACCTACTATATGCCAGGCACTGTGCTAAGTACCAGGGATACAAAAAGAGGCAAAAGAGAGTCCCTGCCCTCAAGGGGCTGGATGGCCCCTTGTTGCAGAATACTAGAGCAGGGGATCTCATTTATGTACAGACTGGACGAGATGGCCTTTGAGGTCCCCTCTGACTCTGAGATCCTGTGACCGGGAGCGCCTCCCTGAAGAAGAGGATGCTCCTCTGTCCAGGGAGCTGCCCAGATTCGTTTTGTACTTCTTCAGTCCTGGCTTCAGGGCCCATGGTGGGAAACAGCGGTCTGTAGGCTGCTTTCCCTGATGGGAAGGCTAAAGCGTGACATGCTGATGAGGCAGTCACTGGTCCTGCTCTCAGGGCTCCAAGGTTCCACCCTGCAGGAGGGGAGGGAAGAACTGCTACCTCCGCAGGCCTGCCTGAAAAGCTACCTCAAGCACCAGAATTTCCCTCCGGTCTCCACCAAGGAAACAACTGAAAGAGGTGCAGGGAGTGAGCAGTTTCAGTTGCATTTCCTCTTGGCTTCCAGCCAAGCTCCTTCTGCAGAACCTGACTGTGGGCCTGAACAAGCCCTTTCCATTTGAATTGGCTGGCCTCAGCTTCAGGACCAGCCACTTAGCACATGCCATTGCTGGCAGAAACACAAGACAACCCAAGCATCTGCTTTAATCTCTGTTAAACCTCAGGCCCCCAAATCCAAGACCTGCTCACAATCACATGGTACACAGAGGGCAGAAAGAACTCATTACCACTATATCACCTTCTGAACAACCCCCCTCCCCAAACAGCAGGACACCTTGTCTCTGCTAGAGGGAAGCTTGCTAGGCCAGTGGGGGGTGCAGGGGTGGGGGGGGAGGTTTGCTCACCAGTTAGAAGATCTAGATTCTGGTGTGGGCCCTGCCTTCCCTGTTCCACTGTGACCCTGAGGACGTCACTTACCCTCTGAGGATCTCAGTTAATCTCTTACGTGGCATGGAAGGAACTCATTGCTACTAACCTAAATGAGGGGATAGGGATAATCTCTGGGCAAAGGCTCTGATCTACTTACCAAAAAATAGGGCTAGATGAACCTAAGGCATGTTAAACTATATTCACTGTTTCATGGCACCTCTTCACACACTATCAAAGTCGGAAGGGACCTCGGAGGCAGCGTGGTCTAGTCAGACTCAAATGAGCTCATCTGCCACAATGGCCCCTAACAAGTGGGCATCCAGTCACATGGCCATGTCCTGCCTGGCCTACACCTTCTGGGTGAAGCCTTCCCTAGGAACACCAGGCTACTCTTTCCAGGGCAGCAGTTCCTTTGAAGCCCTTGGGTCTCTGACAAGCCTCACTTCCTAAAGTCGGCATGTCTTTGCTTTTACTCCCCCCAAAATCAGCTGACACCTCCATTTCTTTCCTTCCCCTCTTTACCATGCCAAAGCTATTCTAACTGACAGAGAATCTGCACCATAGACCAGTGGCTAAAGCTTCAAGTTAAACAGAGAGAGCAGTTGGGCTTTGAGTGAGGGCCGACAGGAAGTAAACACACTTATCTGATCTGACATATGTGTTTTCAGGCCCTACTGATCAAGTGGAGATGAAGGGGGAAGCCCAGAGGGTGGGGAGAAGAGAGGGAAAGAAAGGTGGGGAGTTATAAGATGATAGAAGGAAAGAAATGGCTAGGCAGGGCTGCCCATGTCTGTTTTCCTGGCTACCAGAGAGGTGGAAGGTATAGGATGAGCTCAGAAATCCTGAGCTACTGCGGCCTTAAGGGCTAAGCGAACTGCACTGGGTGTCTGCACTAAGTCTGGCATCAATATGGAGAGCCCTCCAGGGGGCAAGCCTCCAGCCTCTCTGAGGAGGGGAAACTGGCCCAGATCAGAAACAAGCAGGTCAACAGCCCTTGTACTTTCACTCTGATGGAGACAGGGAGTTCTAGACTTTAAAAAAAAGAATGAAATGAGGCACTGAAATATGAGCAAAAGAGAGAAGGGGGGGTGAGAAACAGGGAGAAAGAAGAGAAAGCCATCCAGGATCCAGAACAGAGCATGGGTAAAAGTGACAAGGGATGACATAAGATGCTTTTAACCAGTGTCAAGCTCTTGGTATGTCTGCCTATCACCAGTTATTCTATCTACCTTCCTGCACACAAAGGAGACAAGGTCTGAGGAATGAGTCCCTTCTCTCGAGGCAAGAAGAAGCACCAAGAACCACAGGATCCTGGGCCACCCTTCCTCCCACCACGGAGCCCACTGGAAAGCGAGAAGGCCTGACACCAGCAGGAGTGGCAAGGCCAACTCAACAGGACGGCGGGGCACAAGCGATCACTCACCAACAAGTTGTCACAGATGCCACTGGCCACCTTTCCCAGCGTGTTAGCATCCAGAGGGGCGACTACCATGAGGTCTGCCCATCTCCGAAGGTCAATGTGCAGGACAGGGTCAGAGCGGCACTTCCACATCTGAAAACAGGAAGTCGATTCAATTCAATCCAGCTAACACTTATTAAATGCCTACTGTGCTAGGCAGACAGAAACCCTGACCCTGGGGAACTTACATTCTATCCGGATGTGGAGGGGCGCAGGGGCTGCTGCCTCCACCAACACAGACCAGTAAGGCTTTGACAGGCCACACCAGAAATACACAAGCCTGAGCACAGAGAGAGATCACCCAGCGACAGCACAGGCTGGCGGACCAAAGGCCTTAGAGCAAGTGCTCTTCACCTGGGAAGAACTCTGAGGACTCAGATGGGAAAAAGGACATCTTTGTTTTTACTGACTGCTAACTGAATTCAGCATTTCCTTCAATTATGAACACCTTTCTAAGAAGGACTCGGGCCTCCCTAGACTAGGTACCAAAGGCATCTATGACACAGAAGTTCAAGAACCATCCCTTAAAGAGATGGGGCTGGGAGCCCAGACGTGCTGCACCTTACCCTTCTAGTCCCTTAAATTCAGTTGAGGGAACAGAATTGTGGCATTTCCTTCGACAAAGGGAACATGATGCCTCCATTCAGTCTTGGGTTTGCATTTATTCATGTGCTAGGGGCTGGAGACAACAAAGACAAAAGACAAAACGCCACAGTCCCTGGCCTGGGGAAGCTAACACTCTCCAGCTTTGGGATTTTGACCATCAGGGAAGGCCACTCCCAGTGGGACACTGGGTTCTGCAGCCTCACAGTGCCTGGTTCTCAGAAGCCACCAAAGGAGGAGGAGAACAAAGGGAATGAAAGGACAAGGGAAGGGAGGCAGAGAACACTGTTTAGTGAGGCTGAGGCAACTGCATATTTTGTGCACCAACTAGAATTTTTCTGGGTCTAAAGATTTTAAAAAACTATTGGCAAAGTTGCCTGCAGCTTATACTTTATGGCTGATGAACCAGACTGTGGAATTCCCTGCTGCAGGATATTAGGATCCTGCAGACAGGATGAGGGAAAGAACTGGATAAGCTCGTGCTAGTGAAGACAGTGCTCTGCCTGGAAGACAGACTGGGTTTCTGGTCTTTCAGCTGACTTAAGGCATCAGAGCACAGCTGGTCGACAGCTTGAGAAATAGTTTCCATGTTTCTTTTGCTCATGAGGTTCTGACCACTGACACAAGTCTGGACCTTCTGATCTGGTCTGACAGAGCCCAGGAGGATGGCCAAGGGTAGAAAGGGGCAGGCAAGGTAAGGAGTTTGGGCCCAGGGCCCCAGAGCACTGACCTCCCATTCATCAGTGTCACTATAGACTGTGACAGGAACATCACAAGAGTTGTAGAAATGTTTTGCTCTCTCCGTGGTCACCACTGCCACTTTCAACTGCCAGTGGAAAAAAAGAGGAAGAAGGAAGAGAGAAGAGAAAACAGTTACTCAAAGGTCTGAAGGTCCAAGAGGGGTTGCAGGCTGAAAAAACAGGTTTGCTTCAGCCACGGCCCTTTGAGGATGATTTCCTCACACTCCCATCATCCCATTTTTCACATTTGCACAGCACTTCTCCTCCGCTGCCCAAAGGTTA
Organism: Phascolarctos cinereus; assembly: GCF_003287225.1. Classification (NCBI taxonomy): domain Eukaryota; kingdom Metazoa; phylum Chordata; class Mammalia; order Diprotodontia; family Phascolarctidae; genus Phascolarctos; species Phascolarctos cinereus. The sequence goes on along the minus strand of NW_027555736.1, from coordinate 48,307,515 downwards.
GACCCCAGCAGGTGCCTATGGTTTCAGTTCCCTCTCTGAGGGAAGCTGAGTGGGTAGGGCTGCTGAGCTGTTCAGGATGAGTCACCAGGTTCCTGCTGTATATAAATCAGCAGCAGCCCATCACATTAGCAGAGGGAGGCAGAGAAGCAGAAGCAAGGAGATGAGAGAGAGAGGGGCACTGAGAAAGGGAAGCAGCTTCTCAAAAAGTAGTATGGAGGGGCAGCCAGGTGGCTCAGTGGGGAGAGCACTGACCCTAGAGTCAGAAGGACCTGAGTTCAAATCCGCCCTCAGATACTTGTGAGTTGTGTGACCCTAGCCATGTCACTTAACCCCAATTGCCTAAAAAAACATAAAACAACAACAAGAAGTGCGCCTACGGAAAGAGGTGGGAGCCTCACTACTGAGACTTCGGTCTGTCCGCTCTGCAGAAGCAGAACAGGCCTAGCAGACAACACTGGGGTCTGCCCCTCTTGGACATCAGTGGTTGAGGGGTTGTAGAAAGACAAGCACACAAATGTACTACTGGTGGGACTGCGAAAGGATTCGACTATTCTGGAAAGTAATTTGGAATGGTGTAAAAAAAGTGACTAAAATGAAATTCCACTGCTAAGCACAAACCCCAAAGAAGTCAACGATAGAAAAGAAAAGCTCCCACAGACACCAAAATATTTACAGAAGTACTCTGTGGTAGCAAAAAACTGGAAAGAAAGTAGTTGCCCATCTATCAGGGAACAGCTAAACAAACGATGGTACATGAATATAATCGATTACTGTGTTGTAAGAAACAATGAACATGGGAGCAGCTAAGGGGCACAGTGGATAAAGCACCGGCTCTGGATTCAGGAGGACCTGAGTTCAAATCTGACCTTAGACACATAACACTTAGCTGTGTGATCCGGGGCAAGTCACTTAACCCCATTGCCTAGCGAAAGAAAGAAAGAAAAGAAAAGAAAGAGAAAGAAGAAGGAAGGAAGGAAGGAAGAAGGAAGGAAGGAAGGAAGGAAGGAAGGAAGGAAGGAAGGAAGGAAGGAAGGAAGGAAGGAAGGAAGGAAGAACATGATGTATACAGAGAAGTCTGGAAAGACACATAAACTGATACAAAGTAAAGTAAGTAGAGCTAAGAAAACAATATACACAATGACTACAATAATGTAAGTCGAAAGAACACAGAAACTGAGTAGGATAATATCATAAAAGGCCAGCTTAGCTCTAAACAGATATGAAAAGTTGTCTCCCCCTGCTCCTTTGCAGAGATGGGGGCCCATGGGCACAGAACACTGTGTAGAACATCAGACTTTTTTAAAGATATAAATTGGTTTTGTTGAACTCTTCCCCCCCTTTAGTCTTTGTTTAAGGGATAGTTCTCTGAAAGGGGGAAGAAGGCAGAGATACAGAGGGAAATGTGAGTGACATAAAGCAAAAGATACTCATTAAAAACCTATTTAAGGGCAGCTAGGTGGCACAGTGGATAGAGCTCTGGCTTGGAGTCAGGAGGACCTAAGTTCAAATCTGGCCTCAGACACTTGACACTCACTAGCTGTGTGGCCCTGGGCAACTCACTTAACCCTGACTGCCTCACCAAAACAAAACAAAACAAAAAAAAGAATGCATGAACAAAACTGATTAGGATAAGAAGGGAAACTGTCAATTCAAGAAAAAAAGATCTTTGCATCAAATACCTCTGATAGGTTTGATATCCAAAGTACTGAGGAACCTAACACAAATATATGAAGTCAAGAGCCATTCTCCTTGATAAGCAGTCAAAGGAAATAAACAGTTCTCCAAAGAAGAATTAGAAATTATAAGCAACTATATGAAAAACGGTTCCAAATCACTAATAGAGAAATGCAAATCAGAACAAGCCTGAGGTATCACCTCCCATGAGTGTCCTTTTGGCAAAGACAACAGAAGACAGGAATAGTTAATGGTATAAAAGAGTTAGAGTAGGATGGGGATACTAATACACTGTTCTTGGCTGTGAATTGGTCCAAACATTCTGGAAAGGAATTTGAATTTATGCCAAGAAAGTGACTATAATGTCCATACTCTTTGACCCAGCAATACCACTGTTAGGCATCTGGCCAAAGGAGGTCAAAGATAGAAAGAAAAGTTCCATAGGTACCAACACTCTTGAGGCAGCACTTTTTGTAGAAGTAAAGAACTGGAAACAAGGTAGATTTCCATTAATTAATTTAATTAATAATAATTTCTAAATAATAATAAAGAATTAATTAATTGAACAATGAATTCAAAGAATATAGAGAGGCATGGGAAGACCTATAAATTGATGCAAAATGACAGAAGACATAATGACTATAATAACAGAAATGGAAAGAAGAATGGAGAGCACCTACAAAGTCACACTCAGGACTTAGATAACTACAACCACAAAACACCCCTTAAAGCACTCACTGTATGCCAGGTACTATGTTAAGTGCTGGGGAAACGAAGAAAGGCAAAAAATACCCTGTTCCCAAGAAGCTCGAAGCCTCCTTAAGACCTCATGGGGGAGATAACATTCAGACAGCTATGTGCACGATATACTGGGATGAGTTCATTAAGGGGGATCAGGAAAGGCTTCTTGCAGAAGGTGGGATTCTGGCTGGAGCCCCAAGAGAGCCAAAGAAGCTGTGAGCCAGAGGTAAGGAGAGAGAAGACTCTATCGCAATACAGAGAGCGAGTTTTGTTTGAAGAACAGCAAGGAAGTCAGTGTCACTGGACTGCAGAGTATCTGGAAGATAGGAAGGCGTGAGAAGATTGACAGGTAGAAAAGGGCCAGGTGATCAAGGGCTTTAAAAGCCAGACAGAGAATTTCATATTTGATGAGCCGCTGAAGTTTAATGAGTAAGTAGGTGACATGGTTAGACCTCCGCTTTAGGAAGATCACTGGCAGCTCTGTGGAAGATGGACTGGACTGGGGAGAGAGTTGAGGCAGGACGACCAAGAAGAAGACTGTTAGAATAGTCTGAGTGTGAGGTGATGAGGAGCCTGTATCAGGGCGGTAGCAACATCAGAGGAGAGAAGGGGATTTATACAAGAGATGTTAAGAAAGTCTGATCAACGGGACTTGGTAACTGATTGGATATGGGGAGTAAGCGAGCATAAGGGATCAAGGAAAACACCGAGGTTGAGAGCTCGGATGATTGGGAGGAGGGAGGTGACCTCAAGAGTATCAAGGAAATTAGGAGGAGGGGAAAGTTTGGGGAGACAGATAATGAGTTCCGTTTTGGACATGCTGAGTTCAAGGTGGATAACAGGACATCCAATCCAAGAAATAATTGGAAAGACAGTAGTTGTTTGTGTTTGGGCCATGATAATAAAATAAAAACAACACTACTACTTATATGAATTTACGGAGAGAGACTTGGAATACTAGACCTCAAACTACACTACAAAACAGGAATCATTAAAACTAGTACTGGTTTAAAAATATGGAAAAGTTGATTAACGGGTCAGCAAGACCCATGACAACTGAACACAGCAGTACTGTGTTTGATAAACACAAGAACCTGAATTACTTAGGTAAGGACTCTCTATACGACAAAAACTGCTGGGAAAACTGGAAAGTAGTCTGACAGAAAACTGGTTTAGACCAGTACCTCAAAGCATGTACCACAATAAGCTCCAAACTGATATATGACCTAAATATAAAAGTTCATGTCATAAACAAATTTGAAGAGGGGAGATACTTTTTATAACTGTGGATGGAGAATTCTTAACTAAATGTGGGACAGAGATGATCTATTAAATTAACATTTTTATTACATTGAATGAAATTTACATTTATAAAATTAAAAAGCTTTTACACAAGAAAAATCAATGTAGTTTGAAGGAGAATTAGAATTAGAATAATCTGACCATTCTGGAAAACAATTTGAAAGAAAATTCATTAAACTTTGACCCAACAATACCACAAGTAGGCATATACAACAAAGAAATGAAAGACCAAGGGGCAACACCCACATGTACAGAAATATTTATATCTCCACTGTGCATTTTGCCAAAGAGCTGTCTGCTCACCAGCTGGGGAATGGCTATTATGGTATATGAAGGTAAGAGAGTACTACTGTGCTTCAAGAAAGGACAAATATGACAGACTCACAGAAACCAGAATACACTTGTATGAAGTGAGCAGAACCAGGAGAACAATGACCACAGCAAGGTAAAGGAAACCAGCTTTGAAAGGCTTCAGAATCCTTACTAATGAAATGACCAATGATGACTTCATAACACTGATGATGAAACACACCCCCCACTGCTTGGCAAAGAGTTGATAGACTAACGGTGCAGAGTAAGACACATTTTCAAACAAAGCCAATGTACTGATTTGTCTTTCCAGACTATACTTACTTGTCACAAAGAAAAGGCTGTATATTTTTAGGTGGGGTGAGAGAGGGAATAGGCAGTGAGAATAATTCTAAGGTTTGGAATTCAAGTGACTATTCTCAACAGAAACAGAAAAGTTTGGATGGGAAGAAGGTTTGGGGATTTAAAAAGAACACCTGGACATGTTGAGTCTGAGATGCTAATGAGACATCTTGGTAGAAATGTTTAACAAATCAGTGGCAATGTGGGGCTGAACTGTTGTGATAAATCTACCAAGGTTTCCAGGCATTAAAACTGTATGTATACACAGTTTTCTTTATTTTTTGTACAAAAAATACGTTTTTGTAGGTACCCTGAGTGTGGAAATTCTCTTCACAGATCCAGAACATCAACTCTTCCATACCGTAGTCTTACTTGCCTGAGGCACTGGACAGTTAAGTGACTTGGCCACAGTCACACTACTGGCATTTGTCAGAAGCAGATCTTGATCCTAGATCTTTCTGACTTAAAGGCTGGTTCTCTATCTGCTTTGCCAGGGGGCCTCCCAGGTAAGGCTGTGATAATCAGACATGGAAAGCTAAAGTTTGCCTTCCCACCAGTTAATAAAGAGAGGTTTGCTATGCAAATTAAAAGTGTAAAAAGGTTGGGAGGGAGGGATTAGTGTTCAATCTTCTATACATTAGAGAGGTAGAACTAGTGCTCCTCCATCATTTCCCAGCCTGTACAATTATTTTAATTTAATTTGTACATATTTTCTATTGACTTATTTGTGTTTACGTAGTATCTCCACCCTCCTCCCCCAGAATGTAAACTCCTTGAAGGCAAGGCTTGTCTCCACTCTTCTCTTGACATCCCCAGGGTCCATCAAGGTGCCTGCTAAATTAACAGGTACTTGATAAATGGCGATTGAAGAGAATCTCCAAGAGGACCAAAATAAACTCACTATGCTAGAGTCAAGATACAGTATGCTTGACTGTGACTGATCAGACCAATATGAGCTTGGAGGACTCTACCACAGGTTGGGCACAAATAGCCCACATAAATATTTGGAATGGAGATGTCTCTAAATTTGCACATCTCGTGTTTCTTTTGAGCTATTGCAATTCTGCTTCACTCATAGAGCCCAGCGCCTTCTTAGATGCAGGCACGCCATGCTGGGCATATCCCATGTCATGCAATCAATTCTAAAGTTCTTCAGAGAGACCTTGAGAATGTCTTTGTATCACTTCCAATCACCATGTGAGCACTTGCCTCGTGTGAGTTCTCTGTAAAATAGTCTTTTAGGCAAATGTACATTTGGCATTTGAACAATATGGCCAGCCCATTAGAGTTGTACTCTCTGCAGTTGAATATGAATGCTTGACAGTTTAGTATCTGGCACCTTATCATGCCAGGTGATCTTCAAAATCTTCCTAAGACGATTCAAATGGAACTGATTCAGTTTCCTGCCCCAATGCTGGCATACTGTCCAGGTTTCACGGGCATACAACAATGAGGTCAGCACAGCAGCTCTGCAGACCTGCAGTTTGGAAGGCAGTCTAATACCTCTTCTCTCCCACGCTTTCCTTCAGAGCTTCCCAAACACTGAGCTTGCTCTGGCAATGTGTGCATCAACCTCATCATTAATGTACACATCCCTGGAAAGTACACTGCCAAAGTACACGAACTTATCCACGGTATTCAAAATTTCTCCATTTGCTGTAATCAGTGGTTCCATGTATGGATGGTGTGGTGATGGCTAATGGAGCACCTGCGGTTTTTTTGGTGTTAACTGTTAGGACAAAATTAGCACAAGCAGGAGAGGAATGATCCATAGTTTGTTGCATCTCAGCTTCAGGGGCTGCATTGAGTACACAATCCTCTGTGAACAAAAAATGCACCAACTCTCCCTCCACTTTAGTCTTGGCTTGTAGCCTTTTCAAGTTAAATATTTATCCTCAGTGTGGTAACTGACCTTGATGCTGTGTTCGTCCTCACTGAAGGATGGAAGGATGAAAACCTCCACCATTTTACAAGTGAGGAGATGGAGGCTGAAAAAAGCTGGGGGATAGGACAGCATGTCTTCTGACCCCACAGCTCTTCTCACTCTACTACACTGGGAACCATGTCTTAACATGTGATTTATTGAGCTGCTGTATCACAAAAACTCATCTGGTGGTCTTCTGGCAGTCAGTGGGCTTTTCCTAACTGATCTAGGCAAACCCTTAGATATGTCCTTCCCCAGGCCTTCCAGCTTCCTAGGGACAGAGCCTGTGGCCCAATAATCCAGCCTTTGGAGCTTAACAGGATGGAGCCATGATGCAGTAACAGAGGAGGGCACTGGAAATGTACTTTCAGAAGAACTGAACCTTTTATTAAATGAAAGCTACATTCAAAACTGTATTTCTTTTGAAATATTTTATATTTAAAACTAAATATTAAATCAAGCTGGACTCAGCCCAATTTCATCAAAATCAGTCCCAAATAAGTTGCAAATTCTGTCGGAGTAAGATCCAGATATTTTTTTTTTTTTTACAATACTCATGGTCTAATAGAACAATGAGGAGGGCCCGTGGTACACAGGACTGGCAGTCACAGGTGGTTGGATTGTGCCACTAAAATCTTGCTCTGACGTCTCTGAGTGGCCAAGGAACTCACGAGAGCTCACTCTACCAGAATCCATCAAGCAGGAAAGCCAGGCACAGGCCTAACAATGGACTTGGAGCCTTACTAACTGCAGAAGATTCATCTCTAAAAGTACTTATTAATTTTTTTGACCACAGTGGTTCACACAACTTTCCACTAAGGTGTGGAGGGGACATGCTAAAATATAGTGGAGGAAGTACCTACAAAATATCATAAGTTTTCTGACAAAGGATGATTTAGTTCCTTTAGGCCAGGTGTTATTAACCTGGGGTTCATAGACCCCCACAAATAGATTTCAGGGGTCCATGAATTTGGATAGGGAAAAATTACATCTGTTTTCACTAACCTCTAACTGAAATTCAGCATTGCCTTCAAGTGTTTAAAAGCATTATTCTGAGAAAGGATCCATGGTTTTCACCAGACTGCAAAAAGGGGTCCAGAGCATTTTTAAAAAGACTAAGAACCCCTGCTTCTGACAATAGGTTTCTTTACAACTGAGAGTTCCAGGTGTCTGCTATCCCAGATTACTATGAGCAACTTTAAAACAACTGTTGGCTTTTTTTAAATGGCATCCCTTCATATGAGCTGCTGGAGGTCTAGGAGAATTCATCACCCTTCCACCCCTCCCCCTACATTTACAGGAGTACACTAATTTTTTTTTAAACACTTTTGATTTTTTCTTTGGAGAAAATCTTTCATGAGATCAGTTTTTAGGTCTCATCACCCTCACTCTGGTAAGCTAGAGTCAGTTATCACAGGGAAATGAAGGACCCTTGAGACTCTGGAAGAGGAAACAGAAATTAAGTCTGGGAGGATACATCTATCTTCACTTCTGGCTTGCTTCTGATGCAGTTATACAGCCTATAGAGAGTGAATTGAATGGAATGCACCTGTACCCCAAAGTCTGAACTTTTGACTTCTATCTTCTACCAGGCACTAAGCCTTCATGACTCCCTGCCTTTCAAGGAAGCAAGCTTCCTCTGAATTTTGAACAAAGCAAAAGAGACGCTGACCAAAAAAAAAGTGAAAATGGCTTCTAACCAGGATCATTGCAAGATGTAAAGCAAAGAAGAGCAAGTCCTGAAAACTACAGAAGTGTAACTTGAGAAAAGTGACCTGCTGCATTCATTGTTTCCAGAAGAATTGGAAGTGTATATTGAAAAGGAAATGCCACCCTGATTTTTGGAGCAAGAGAGTAGCAAGGAAAAGAATCTCGAGCCTCAGGAGTGTGAACCGCCAAGACAAGCTCGGGTAACCACATGGAACAGTATGAAACCCAGATCCAAAGACGTGGTGCATTGACACTGGCAATGCCCACAAGGCACATGCTGCCAGCTCCATGACATGCTGGGAACATGTACCCTCTGGGAGGAGGGAGTGGTAAGCCAAGAGGTCTGAAAGGAGGAGCCAGGGATGGATGGTCCACCCAGCAAACTCCCAGCACACTCCCAGTGGTCATGTCACACCGTCAAAGCCTTCTGATTCAGAAATCTCCACAGCAGCTTTCCTTCCTCCAACATGAATGCCACCATTCCCCTCAGTGGTTTGAAAGTCAGGAAATCTGGCTGAAGGAGAAGTCCCAGAGGTCTCGGAATCAGAAGGCCTGTGCTCCAGTCTTCACTCTGCTGAGCCACCTGGGCCTGGGGCAAGTCATTCAGCTTCTGTGTACCTCAGTTTCCTCATCTTTAACATCAAGAGGTTTGACTACAAAATCTCTGAGATTCCTCCTAGCTCTGACCTCATTGGAACCTTGTTGTGTGATCTTAAACAAGTTACTCAAGGTCTCAGATACCTCACTTGAAAATAGCAAACTTCAAGGCAGCTAACTGACACAGTGGATACAGCACTGGCCCTGGAGTCAGGAGGACCTGAGTTCAAATCCAGTCTCAGACCAGATACTTGATACTTACTAGCTGTATGACCCTGAGCAAGTCACTTAACCCCAACTGCCTCGCAAAAAAAAAAAAATTAGCTAGCTTCCCTCTGTCCTCTCTCATCTTTATCCTATCCTCTCCATCATGCCTTCCTTCCTCTGAGATTAGGCTTAGTGGTCCTGAGACCACCATGACAGTCTCCCCCAAGGGAGGCTGTAGCTTATAGAATCTACTCATAGAAAAATCCTGACAATAATATTGTTAAGGTTAGTGCAGTTACATACTATTTTTCCCACAGTTAGCTCACTTTTCTCCCTTCACCTGCGTACCCCCTAAATCCCGTGTACCCCAAACCTTGACAAGCAAAGGGGCTGGCACCAGGTGGCCACCAAAGTCATGGTAGATGTATCCCACTCTCAGAAGAGCACCCTTTTCCAACTGACTAGACCTGGTCTCTATGCTCTCCAACTCAGTGCTGCCCTCATGTGAGTCTTACGTTAGTGTGTGTGCGTCTGAGTTGTATGCTAGGGCCCCTTCTCTTCCTTCCCCTTTCCTTCTTCCCCACTGCTTGCCAATAAAGGTTTGTGTGGAACTGACTCTCCCTGCTTCACACCCAAACTCATGAAGGAGTTGTTTTCCCTGATGTCTCTGGCTGGTCCACGGCCTTGCTTTCGACATAAGCTGGGTCCCCACCCAAGGCCTTCACCTGTTGGGAGCCACACCTCTGCCGGTGGAGCACAGCACTGGGAGCCCAATCACAGAAAGCAAGGAGTAGCAGGAGAACCTTGTGTCCTCTGAGGACAGCCTCTCATGCCAAGGGCCTGTCACAAAGCACCCAAAACACTCATCACTGGGAAATCTCATTGTCCTTGGAGATTGAATCTGTCTAGTGTTCAGATCTCCTCAATCCCCTCTGCCCCTAGATCTGGACCCTGTGACTGGAGGGCAGGGGAGGGGTTCCAGGGCTTCCATTTTAAGGCCAGGCTTAGCCCAGTCTTCTCCCCATTTCTCAGCACCTCCACTGCTTCCGGACTTCTCTGGAATTCTCCATCCCGCCCCTGTGCCCAAGCACCTTCTTCGCATCCCCCAGCCCTCTGCCCCTCCACTTTGTAATTTCCTTTTGTGTGTCATCTTCCTCTGTTAGCACAGTGCCTGGCACACAGTAGGCACTTAATAAATGTTTTTTGGCTAAATGACTGTCTGAACCATATAATCTCCAACATAATTGGACCCTGGCACACAGTAGGCGCTTAATAAATATTTTCTGGCTAAATGACTGAGTTTGGACTGTATCATCTCCAACATAACTGGGTTCCTAGAAAGTCCTTTCCTCTAACACCCTAAGTTATTTACCTAGTAGTAAAGTGGCCCTTTACCACTAGGGCCATGCCTGGGAGAGTTCCCCTCCCACTTACCTCAAGATAAGCCCCTGGCAGAAATGAAGAGCAAGATAGATAGATAAAGCATTTATTAAGCTCCTATTAGGTGCCAGGCACTGTGAGGAGGGTTCTTAACCTGTTTTGTGTCATGTACCCCTTCAATAGTCTGACAAGACCTACGGACCCCTTCTTGGAAGAATGTTTTTAGAGACATAATATAAAATACTCAGAGTTATAAAGGAAACCAATTATACTGAAATACAATTATCAAAATATTTTTTAAAAACAAGTTCATAAGTTCAAATCCAAAGTCTCAGACACGTGACACTTACTAGCTATGTGACCCTAGGCAAGTCACTTAACCCTATTGCTTCACCAAAAAGCAAAAAATAAAAAAAGAAACAAAACAAAACAAAAACAAGTTCATAGATCCAAGTTAAGAACCAATGATCTAAAGATAGGAAGTAGAACAACAATCTAAGTCCATATTTTTCTGTATCAAGTGAGGTTCTTCTTAATCAAATATAATGCAGCTACTTACCCTCCTCCAAATCCTCCAAAATCCAAGGGAAAACACAGAAATCAAAATAATAGCTATCAGTATTTATATAGAACAGCTGTTCCCAAACTTATTTGGCCTACCACCTCCTTCCAAAAAAAAAATTACTCAGTGCCCTCCAGGAAATCTTTCTTTAACCTTTAAATGATATTTTAAAAAATGTATGTCATTTCAAAAAAACATAAATTTTTTTAAAATGATGCATCTTAAATTTAATAATTTATTGTAAATTCATGGGGTTTTCCCTGCATTGAAATTTTGATGCCACAATATTGCATCATGTAACCATATAGTATCATGATGTAAAAGTCATCACATGCATGTATTCCTGCCAATGCATGCTGGACTTCCCAAAATTGCAAATGCTTGCCTGCCAACACCTGCTTGTTAAGATCTGTCGGTGGACTTGACCACTGATCAGTTATAACTTGCATTTTGTGTGCTTATTTGGAAAATAATGTAATCACTACGACTTCAACTCTGCTACACAACAGATGAAACAAATTTTTCTTATCTTCTCTTCTCTCCTTATGCTTGCACTGCCCCCTTATTTTTATTCAACGCCCCCCAGTTGTACCTGGGACTACTTCCACCTACCCTGCCCCCATCATTCTGGCACTCCCCAGTGGGTGGTATTTGCCCACTTTGGGAACCTATGATAGAACTTTAAAATTTGCCAAACACTTTACAGATGCTACCTTATTTGAGCCTCAAAAGAAAACTGGGATGTGGGTGCTGTTATTATTCTCACTTTACAGAAGAAGAAACTCAGTCACAGTGGTTAAGTGACTTGTCCAGGGTCACAGTAAGGTCATCAGTAAGGATCTGAACAAAGTCCTCCTAACTCGAGTGCTAGCTCTGTCTACTGCACCAGACCTGGATAGCCTACTCAGCTAAGCTATCATATAACCAGGCAAATGGTCTACAATTTTAACTTGAGCCTCACTTGTATGGCTTTCTCTGAGCAATGCAGATGATGGCAATAACAGAAAAAGAAGGAGGAGAGGTGTGCAGGGTCCCAACTGGCCATGGGGCTACTGCATTAGGGTCCAGTGCCTACAGAGGGAGGTGTGTGGCATGAATTGAGGTATTACTGCAAAGCTGCTCCGAGAGAAACTACAGAAGAAATGTGAATGCCACAGATGGCTCTGGTCTTAGTGGGCTGCTGCCAGAGACGAGCTACCAAGAAGGATCTGAAAGATTACTGCCAGCCTCAGTAACAAGTTCGTAGTGTCAAGCAGGTGGCACTCTGATCTGGAAAAAACAAAAATCAAAAACAACTCTATGCAGCCAATGCGGCTTCTGCTCTCTTATTCCCTCTAAGGGCACTCTGCACAGCTGTTCTCAGCGCAATCCTTTTCTAGTCTCTAAGTGTTTTTCTCTTGAGCCTTGCATGAAAAACTGGAGTCATCTTTTTTAAAACCCTTCTCCTGGCTTCTCCGCCTCTACAGCTGGTTACCTCCCTGGCCACATGTATTGCCATAGCCAGGAGGAGCTCACAAAGAACACCTGTTCATTCAGACATAGATTGTCAAGAGTAAATTGTGCTGAAGAGCTCCTGAGCCCTGATATCTTGCCCAACAGTCCAATCCAGGATTTGATCCCTTGGTATTTGTTGAGGTGGGCTAGCCTCATCTGCACTTGCTGGGCTCCATCTGGGAAATCAGAATGCTAATTCCCAGTAAGGGTAGCTTCACCTTGTCCCATTAGAGAAAAGGTGAGAAGCCTGTCCTAAGCAAATTAACACTAACTCTCTCCTGTCTCCCAAGTAGAGACAGAAAGCCTCAAAGCCAAGAAGAACTGGGAAAGATCTAGAGATCAGTGACAAGGAAACACAAAATGGGGAATAGGCTGATTTCTGCTTCTGCCTCCCCTCCTGTTTGATTTGTTTCATTAGGGCACAGCATAGACGTGCTACCTGCCAATTTAAGGCAGCTGACAAGATTGCCTCACCTTATTATGGGCTAGCCAAGAGTACTACCAAAAAGATAAGCAAGCACTCCAGATCAGCTTCAAGCAAGTATCGCAGCAAAGTGAATTTTGCAATGACTGCAGAAAGTGCTGGTTTGTGCTTCTACCACCATTGCGCAGCATTTACATTCACACTGACTACAAGCAGGCCTCCTTAGTCAGGGGCAGGGGTAAGAGGCTACAGGAACTCTACCCTTCTCTTCAAGTTATGGTGAAATGAGATGCTCACTGAAAAAGGAGCAGTGTTTCAAGAAGGAAACAAAGAAGAAAGGACCCCAAGATGTAGAAAGGCCTCTAACCCAAATTAGGAGGTCAGAGGGTAGACACAATGAGGGATGTGGTACTGTATGGTGTGAGAGGCTTCTTGTAAAGGACAGCCGGATAATTTCAGGAGGAAGCAGTTTCTTGTGCGGTGAGGGATGATGATGCCCAGCCACAGGTGTCTCTTGGTGAGAGATTATACAATAATGGTCAGAGGGAGAAGAGATAAGCAGTAGTTGTCAGTGGCTCCCTGATGAGGGGCACAAAGGTGACTGTCAATCTGACAAAAAAAATGGAGAGATCTGCTATCTTGCCAAGGCATATATCCAAGATGTAACTGAAATCCCTCCTAGACTTGCCAAAACTGATAACAACAACAACCCACTCACAGTGAGTCATGTAGGAACAAATTATACCATTAAAAGGAACCTCAAAAGAGCACTAAGGAATTCACGTCCTGTGCCCAGGTGGTGTTACCATTGTTTCTGCTGACTAAAGATACGAAACTTGGAGAAGAAGTGAAGCTGAAAACTGAAATTCAGAAGAGAAGGTAAAGGTTTTGGCTAAGAAGATGGTGCTAGAAAATGAGATTTCAATTTCTGGATCATAGCTTATGGCAAAGACATGACAGACTCTTGAGGCTATGTTATGCTATGTGCTCAATAAGGACCACTGAAAACACATCACTTGGAATTTCTTCAATTTGACTAAGAGGATTTTAAACTAGAAAGGGAAAGGAAAGGAGAAAAATGCCCACGTAGGTAAATCATGCCTGTTCCCCCAGAGGGTAGAAGGTAGAAGATAAGAAGAACAGAAAAGAGGACCAGTAATTCATTAGAGAAATCAAGAGAGTTGGTGTAAAAAAAAAATCATGGCCTCAGTTATCTATGTCCAAATGCACTAAGTATGGGGAATAATCTTTCAGATTGGCCAAAATGACAAATGCTGGAGAGGCATTAGTATATTAATGTGCTATTGGTAGAGCTGTGAACTAGTCCAACCAATCTGGAAAGCAAATTGGAACTATGCCCAAAGTTATTAAACTGTTCATAATCTTTGACCCAGTGAGATACTTACTAGGTCTATAACCTAAAGAGATCAAAGAGGAAAAGGACCCATGAGTACAAAAATATTTATGGCTGCTCTTTTTGAGGTGGCAAAGAACTGGAAACTGAGGGAATGTCCATAAATTAGGGAATGATTGAACAAGTTATGGTATATGAATGTGATGGAATGCTATTGTGCTATGAGAAATGATAAAGGGGATGGTTTCAGAAAAATCTGGGAAACTTGTATGAACTGATGCAAAGTCAAGTAAGCAGAAATGGGAGGGCAATTTATATACTAATAGCAATTATTGTAAAGATAATCAACTCTGAAAGACTTAGTAACCCTGATCAACACAATGACCCACTATAATTCCAAAGGACTCATGATGAAACATGCTCCACCTCCAGACAGAGAACTAATGGACTCAGAATACTGATTAAAGCATATTTTCTTCTTTCTTTTTCTTGCCCTTTTTTTTTAGAAGATGGCAAATGAGGAAATTTGTTTTGCATGACTATACCTATTTGTAATGGGTTTTATTTCTCTTGTCTTCTCAGTGCAGAGGAAGGGGAGGGAGAGAATTTGGAACTGAAAATAAAATAAAAGTGATTTTTTTAAAAGAAGTATAGGTAATAAAAAGAGTGAACTTGAGGCCCTGACATGAGGAATCAAATCTGACTTGAAAAGTATCACTGAGACTTGGAAGACGGTTGGTTGGTTCATGGCTGTCCTTCGTTCTCGAAGAGGACCAAAATACCATCACTGCTAGAGTCAAGTTAAGGTGTGTCCGACTGTTGGGGGCAGCTAGGTGGCACAGTGGATAGAGCACCGGCCCTGGAGTCAGGGGGAGCTGAGTTCAAATCCGGCCTCAGCCCAAACACTTGACAATTACTAGCTGTGTGACCCTGGGCAAGTCACTTAACCCCAACTGCCTAAAAAAAAATTTTTTTTAAAAAGTTGTGTCCGACTGTGGCTGATCAGACCAATACAAGAACGCTCCACCACAGGCTGTGCACAAATAGTCCGTGTGAACATTTGGGGTAGAGTCTCTAAATTTGTACATCTCACATTTCTTTTGTGCTACTTCAATTCTGCTTCACTCATAGAGCACAGTGCCTTCTTTGATGCAGCACGCCATGCTGAGCAGTCCTGTGCCAACGTCTCCCATGTCACACAATCACTTCCAAAGTCCTTAAGAGAGACCTTGAGAGTGTCCTTGCATCAGTTCTTCTGACCACCATGTTAACACTTGCCCTGTGTGAGTTCTCTGTAAAATAGGCTTTTTGGCAAGTGTACGTCTTACATTAGAACAAGGCAAGACCACGGGGGTGGTGCCGTCTGCGGTTGAGTTTGAAGGGTTAGCAGTTCAGCTTGAAAAAAGACCTCAGTGTCTGGTATTTCATCTTGCCAGGTGATCTTTAGAATCTTCCTAAGACAATTCAAATGGAAGTGATTCTGTTTCCTGGCATGGCTCTGGGAGACTGTCCAGGTTTCACAAGCATGCAACAATGAGGTCAGCACAACAGCTCTGTCTGTAGACCTTCAGTTTGGTAACCAGTCTAATACCTCTTCTCTTCCACACTTTTCTTCAGAGCCTGCCAAACACTGAATTAGCTCTAGCAATGTGTGCGTCAACCTCACTCATACCTGGAATATGGTCATTAATTAAAGGACAGAATGGATAAAAGGGGCAGAGGAGATGCACTGTATCCTAATAGGTTCTTCACATGTGAATGAGGGGCCAGGAAATGAGCGGCAGTGGAGGAATATGAATGGCAGTGGCTGTTAATGCTGCTGTTCATCCTTGCTTTCCATGAGGACCAAGGACATCATGTGGGGGATGTCTTGATTTGCACATGAATTGGATTTAAGTGAGGCTGAATTGCTTGAAGTCATTGACCTCACTGTCTCTTCTGAGTCACTGAAGTCCAGTGGCAGGACAAAAGTCAAGATGACTGGCAATGGCAAAGGATGCAGAGAATGATCTTAACACCTTTGATGTCTGACCAAGCTCTAAGCTCTCCATAGCACCTGGTTCAGCCACCTTAATGGATGTTGGAACAAACTGTTCTCATCCACCCATTCCACCATGGAAAGTCTTCACATGCTTGGGGTAGACATTCCCTCAATTCACTGACAGGTTTGAGGGCCATCAGTAACCTTCAACCTGGTTTAGCCCATCTGCTTAGACATTGTACTGGGGTGTGGCTGCTGTGAGTGCTAGTTTTTTGGTCCACAGGTGAGAGTTGGGTGAGGGTGGACACTGAAAGTAAATGAGCAGCCCTGAAATAAGCTTAGTAAGCCCTCATACGAGAGGTGCTAGTCCTACACAAACACCCCATACACCCTGGGTATGAACACCTGAGTAAGAATCAAGGGAAAGAAACATAAGCCATATTTTCTTATGCTACAGACCACTGGTTAGGAGGAGAAAATTACATGACAAGTGTGCAAAATAGCTCAAACACAGATGCAAAATAGTATCAATAAAAAACCTGAAGATTTAATCACTCAGTCAAACATTTATTAGGTGCTTGCTATGTGGCAGGCACTGTGCTAAGAGCTAGGGATACAATGAAATGCAAAAAAAAAAAAAACCAGTCCCCTCTCTCAAGAAGCTCACAGTCTAATGGGGGAGACAAAATACAGACAACTCTGTACAATCTATAGACAGGTTAAATGGGAAGTAAACAAGACGCAGAAGCAATCAAACATAGCAACACAGTGTTCAATAAACACAAGGACGCCAACTACTGGGATGAAGAGACACTTTCTAACAAAAAAGCTAGGAAAACAGGAAAGAAGTTTGGCAAAATTTACATTTCAACCAACGTCTTTGCCATTTAGGCAGTAAGTTCCAAATAGATATGAGGCCTAAATACAAAAGGTCCTGTTAGTACAAATAATGAATCCTGTGAGGTGACCCTATTAGTCAAATTCACAGTGCATTTTTCCAGTGAGCTAGAACCAGTTACCATGTTTTACATTATTTTAACTTTTAATCATGGGACTCAGTGTTTATATTAATTAGATAATAATTATAATTATTATTATAATAAACAAATTAGAGGAGAAGGGGAGGAAATACTTTTCACAACTATGACTAAGGAGAAAATTTTTAACTAAACAAGATTGTAGAAGAATAAAATGGATAATTTCAACTACATAAAATTGAAAAGAAAAATCAGTATAGTTAGATGAGAAATATTTAACTGAGAAAAAACTTTGGAGCAAACATCTTTGATAAAGATCTAATAGCTAAGGTGTCAGGAATATGCATATTACACACACACACATATATACACACACATATAATATGTATACATATATGTGTGTACATATATATTTATACACACGCACACACATATAATATGTATACATATGTGTGTACATATATATTTATACACATGCACACATATACACACATATAATATGTATACATATATGTGTGTGTACATATATATTTATACACACACGCACACACACACACACACACACACACATATACACACACATATAATATGTATACATATATGTGTGTACATATATATTTATACACACACACACACACACACACACACACACATATATATATCTCTTAAAGAGCCATTCCCCAATAGATAAGTGGTCAAAGGATATAAACAGACAGGCAGTTTTCAAGTGAAGAAACGCAAGCTATCAAGAACCGTATGAAAGGATGCTCCAAATCACTAATAACATTAAAATGCCTCTGAGGTTTTACCAAAAATCCATCAGATTGTCAACTCTGACAAAAGATGAAAATAGCAATGGCTACAGAGGTTTGGGAAACACAGGCACATTAATATAATTGTGAAGCTATGAGCTAAGAAGCAATTTGGAACTGTATCCCAAAAGTCACTGAACTGAGCATACTTTTTGGCTCAATGGTACCACTATGAAGCCTATAACTGCCCTTCACCTCCATCCCCCCACCCGACATGGGGTCAAAAACAGAGAGCAAGGACTCATATGAACAAAAATATTAGAATTATAATAATAATAATTAACATTTGTATAGTGCTTACCATATTCCAGGCACTGTGCTAAGTGCTCTACAATTATTATTTCATTTGATAGCAGCATATTTTGTTGTAGCAAAGAACTGGAAACAAAGCAAAAGCACATTAAATGGAAAATAGCCAAACAAATTGTGGAATATGAATGTAGGGATAGGAATAGGAATTGGAACTATGGTTTCACTAGTAAAAGGAATTCTCAGGTAAGGAAGCTCCTGCTACCAAAAGCAGATTGGCACCTTCTGTGCAACTTTTAAGAACCTTAGAGTAAAAGGTTAAGAGATTTGCCCAAGATCACACAACTAGTATAGGTCAGAGGTAAACCAGGACTTCCTGGCTTTGAGGTCACTGTTTTTTCCACTACTTCAAGCTGTCTTCATGCTGAATGCAAAGGAATATTACTATACCACAATAAAAGGTGAAAATGAAGAAATCAGAGAAACTTGGGAAGACATAAACTGATGCATATTGAAATGAGCAGAAAGAGAACAATTTACATAATGACCATAATAATGTGCAAGAAAACAATTCTGAAAGACTTCAAGAGTTTAATCAATGTCGAGACCACTCATGACTCCAGAAAACTGATGATGAAATGTGTTTCCCACCTTCTGGGGAAGAGCTGTACTATTGGTGCAGATGGGACATTAATTTTTTTGATTGACTATTTTATTTGTTATAAGGGCTCCTATGGGGACTAAGGGCTGAATTAGCCTGTACTAATAGAGATATCCAAAAAAGAGAAGGAAAGGGGCATTAATAAAATATTTTTTAATATACAGGAAAAACAACCCCAAAGTTCAAAAGGAGATACAAACAGGCCAGTTTGCTACAGTCTTATTTTTTAAAACACTGTAACAAAAGTTTATGGTTTCATATACAATCTTCTTTTTCGTACTTTGTATATCGAAATGTCAGTCAGGCAGTCCGTCACCCAGCATTTATAGCTTACTAGGTGCCAGGCACTGACAAAGAAAGGCAAAAACATGGTCTCTGCTCTCAAGGAGCTCACATTCTAACAGGTTATTTCACCATTCTGATAATTATGTATGTACAAGATGTACAGTATAATGGAAGGCCATATCAGAGAGAGAGAATTGAGAGGAAGGGGAGGAGAGAGGGTAGGAAAAGCCTCCTGCAGAAGGAAAAGTCTGAGGCTGAATCTCAAAGGAAGCCAGAGAAGCTGGGAGTCAGAGGCAAGGAAAGATGTGAAGAAAATTTTGATATCTCTACTCAATTTAATCAGCATTAACTCAGTTCATGGTGATTTTATGGGTATCAGTGATTAACGTCAGATTGAACAGAGTTGAGATTAATAGGTATATTGTTAGATTAAGAGTTATATATGTTAGGGCCAAATAACCTCATATATATCTCAATATATATATATATATATATATATATATATATATATATATAAGATCATAAGATAAAATCATATGACTGTCTGTTATAGAGAATGACATTACATTAACCCTGGCGTTTGTTACTGCAGCATCAATACTCCTCAACCCTTATGAATCATTATCACTGTTCCCTTACGACATTTCCTTTTGCCCACCACTTCCTTATTTCCTAGGATACTGCTGACCAAAACACCAGATGTTTGATTTCCCATAAAACTCTCTGCCAAGGTGGTAGGTGGAATGCCTTTTCCAAGAAAAACCTGTGGTTAATAACATGGAATTAATGACTTAAAAGCCCACTAACAAAGAGATTATGATTAATGTTTATGTCCCTCAACCAATCACAGAATTTTCCTCATTTCTGGTGTTAACCAATCATGAAATTTTACTGTTTCATTCTATTTTTAGTGTGTTCCCAATCTATATAAATACTGGCCATCTTCAAGCAGTAGGCTTCACTGGCTTCGAGGAAGGTCTTGGATCTTGACTACTTAGGGACCATCGGTCTCCCTAAATAAATCCATTATTGCTTATCCCTCAGTTGCCCATTGTTGCTGATTTGAAGGTTTATGAGGGAAAGTTAAGGAGTTCTGCTCTGGGCAAGCTGAATTTAAGATGCTTATGGGACATCAGATTCAACATATTCAAAAATCAGCTGGTAATTCAGAACTGGCACTCAGTAAAAAGATTAGGGAGTTATATAGCGATCTGGGCATCACCTGCATACAAATGGTAGTTGAACCTAGGGGAGTTAATAAGATTACAAACAAAGCCAGTATAGAGGGAAAAGAAAAGTGGGTCTAGTACGAGCCTTGGGGGACAGCCATGGGTAGCAGCCTAACCTACAGATGATGACCTGCCAAAGGAGATGGAGGAGTGGTCAGACAGGTAGGAAGGGAGTCAGGGGACAGTCATGTCACAAAAACCTAGAGAAGAGAGACTATGTAAGACAAGAAGGTGATGGGAGACATCACAGAGGATGAGGTTGGAGAAAAGGTCTTTGGATTTGGCAATTAAGAGGTCGTCAGTAACTTTGGAGAGAGTAGTGTTTGCTGAATGACGAGACTGGAAACAAGATTGCCAAGGGTTCTAAAGGGAGTGAGAGGAGAGGAAGGAGTGTTACTTCGATGGATTTCTCCTAGAAGGTGAGCCAAGAGGAGGAGAGATATGGGATGACAGCTGCTGGAGTAGTAATGCAGAGGGAATGTTTGTGTTTGTCGATGATTGTCAAGTTCATATTACTCCAATACTCCAATGATCTGTGATCTCATCGATCTGAATGTTCCCTCTTCTACTCACAGATCACAACTCATCCATGTCTGCCCACCCTGTGCAATTCTTGTCCATGTCCTCCTACAAGAACGGACTGTACCCTAAGTTCAAGAGGCCTCCCTCAACTTCAACACTGGGAAGGTGGCAGTGGAGCTCTCTGGATGTCCACCTCCACCCTTCATTCTTGACATGTGTCCGTCTTCTCTTGCTATCATGCAGTTCCTCGATGACATCTTTTACGAATGTTCTTCTTCAGAGTTCCACCTTGGTTATAGGCGACAGACAGCCTGCTCACACTCTACGTGCCTCTCCGTCACCTTCCGTATGACACTCATCTTTTGTTCTCTAAAGGTAGTGTTATCTTACTCCAAACTCTACTGCCACAGGGTGGTACTCTTGGGATATTAGTATTTTTTTAATGGGATTTTAAAAGCACCTTACAAAGCAAATGTCTAATTTATTTGCATAAAGGAGAAAGATGGCTGCCAAAGGTAACACTGGGTTAGAATATAAACATGTTTGTAAATCTTATGAATGAGCAGTATCATCTCATAAAGAAGAGAAACAGTGGAGAATAAAACAAAAAGTATTTTAAAGAAAAAATGGCAAGGCAGACAACTAAACAAAGTCACCCCAAGGGCATTCAAAGATAAAAAATGGAAAGAGGACTACCATCAGAAGAAAACATTTAAAGATTTGCAAAAATAATTAAAATAAACTGTTTTCTCCAACAAGGACAATGGAACCGCCACAGTTGGACCCTAACATAATAGTCTCGGATGTGCTTAAAGAGTAAGTAGAAATGACGGGCAAAGCAGCCAGCCTGGACCAAGCAGATAGAAAGAAAATCCCTGCTAGAGGTAACAAAATTTTGATGTCATCGAGGGACCAATATACAAAGTATTTTAAGGAGGAGAAGACATGAAAGGCTTGGAAAAAGAACCCAGAACTTATTGATAATGAAAAAAAGGCAACCAAGAAAACATCAACAACTACTGCCCTTTATGCCTACTCTCCCATCAATACAAAATCTTGATTCAAAGGTATCCTTGATGCAGGCATTAGGGAACAAGAAGCCTTTCAAAATCAATATTTAATGACGGATCGCATCTTCACCATTTCACAATTAGTGGAAAGATGTAGGGAATATAAGATGTACCATCCCATTACACCTATTGTTTGTTGATTACAAAAAAGCATTTGTTCAGGCAGAACAAAATGCTGCCTTAGCCATACAGGCCCTTTTACAACCAGGTGTCTCCCATCCATACATCAAAATCACTCAAGATTCTTTGAAAGATATAACAGAAATAATCCTTTGATGATAAACATCAGGAAAAACACAAACCAGGAGATGTATGATCCTTAGGAGGAACAGTATTATAATAATGGGTGATGGGGGAAAGTTGAGTTAATTTGTTCATTCTTCTTTTGAGACTGGGTTTGTCTCTTAGGCTAGAAGCACACTGGCCACTGAAAGGTCTGATCCTACCAACAACTGGCACAGAAGATTACCACTTTCTCCTGTTTCACTTAAGAGCCCTGTCCAGGGCATGCCTGTACCCTCACAATATCTCCTGGTGCCTCTCCCCTAACCTAGTCTAGTCTTATCTTGCTTCTGTTTTCTCTTCCACCAGAATGATCATTGGACTGGAAATGAGAGAACAAAAATGATTAACAAGAAGTTACAACCGAACAAAAATAAGGAGATGATGACAGCACTTGTCTGTCTTCAATGAGTTGAAGTCACCAGGGATGGAAGAAAAACATCCTAAGGCCCTGAAATAAATAGTAGGTGTAAATGCTGAATTTCCGTCAATGATCTCTGAAAGAACATGGGCAACAAGAAAAACACCACAGGCCTGGAGCAGGGCAAATGTTCCCATTTTCATTAAAGAAGAAGGTAGAGTCCACAGACTATAAACCAGTTACCTTGACTTTCATTCCCAGCAAGATTGTAGGGCAAGTTATTAAAGGCATGGTTTATGAGCGTTTAGAAAGAGAAGCAGTTATCCCACAAGCCACTGGAGTTTCTTCTAGTAGAGGTCATCCCAGCCTAGGATCATGCACTTTTCTGAAAGGAGAAGCAGGCTGAGAGAGATCAGGGGAATGCTGCAGACGTAGTGAGAAAAATCAAATTGACTTTGTTTTGCAATTGACTCTATTCTAGATCACTGCTGATATTTTGTATAACTGCTTCAGTCATATTTCTTTGTCTTTCAATTAAGTTCAGAAGTTCATTCTTCCTCTCTGAGTTTAGAAGTCATTTCCCTATAAATCATTTTAATTAAAAGAAAACTGTTATCTCTCTACCATTAACTGTCCTTCTATAATTAGAAGTCTGTTATCTACATGCCATTAGTCATTCCTGCAGGTAGATTAAACCAATCAGAACTTCTTATCAACAAGATAGAAG
Source organism: Phascolarctos cinereus (assembly GCF_003287225.1). NCBI lineage: Eukaryota > Metazoa > Chordata > Mammalia > Diprotodontia > Phascolarctidae > Phascolarctos > Phascolarctos cinereus. Next base: position 48,284,339 of record NW_027555736.1, on the reverse strand, counting down.
GAGAGGTTGTTGCTAGCCCTTCATCCCCAATTTCCAGCTAAACATATTGTCTTCCCCATCTATGATGATGCCTTCTAGTTTTTAGATGCTTCTTCTGTCTCTAAAAATGATCTGTCAGCCTTCATTCAGAGTCTTAGCTTGCTGAGGAGGCCGAAACCCTTTTTACTGGCAAATTTGTGCTCTGCTAATAAATTGATCATGCTCGGAGCTTAGATTGCCTTAATTTCACTCTTGACAGTCTGCTTAGAGTTCAGGAAAGCATTTGATAAATCTCTCATTCTGAATAAGATGGAGAGATGAGAGCTGGAAGACAGCATACCTCAGATGGCTTCAGAACTAGTTAAACGACTGAACCTAAAAGAGTAGTTATTAAAGAGTCAACATCAGTTTGGAGGGAATTCTCTGGTAAAATACCCCAGGGATTTGCCCTTTGCTGTCAGCAGCTCAATATTTGGGACGAAGCCATAAACGGTACACTTATGAGAATTGAAGATGACACAAAGCCTGGAGAGATAACTGATACACAGGATGACAGAGCCCAGACCCAAAAAGCTCTTGAGGACCTAGAACAGAGGTTCGTTACCTCTCTTGTGTCATGGACCTCTTTGGCGGTCCCGGGAGCCCCTTCTCAGAAGCACATTTTTAAATGACTGAAGAAAATGCTCAATTTTAGTTAGAGGTCAGTGAAAATACAAATGAGATAATTTTTTCCACATCTAAATTCACAAATCCCCTGAAATCTATCCCTGGACTTTCAGGGGTTGCATGAACTTCAGATTAAGAAGCTGGGCCAGCACAATATGCCAAATCTAGTATGAGAAAATGTAATAAGGATAAATGTAAAGTTCTATACTTGGGTCCAAAAAAATCAGCTTCATGATTATAGAATGAAGGTGTAGCTAGACAACAGTTTCTATGAAAGGGATCTGGGGGGTTGGTGGACTGCACACTCAACATGCAACAACTTAACAAACATTTATTCAAGTTTGACATGGCAGCTAAAAAAGCTAGTGTTGGCCCAGGTTACATAAAGAGATACAGAATGCCCAGAAGGATGGCCTTGATCTGCTCAGGTTAGATCACCCCTAGTGTGCTGTGTTGAGTTCTGGGCACCAGATTTTAGGAGAAATATGGACAAGCTGGGAGGACATTCAGAAGTAGGGGACCAGAATGGTAAAGAGTCTCTAGTTTGTGACATATGAAGTTCAACTGAAGGCACTAATAGCTATATTTAGCCTAAAGAAGAAAGAACTTAGTGAGTGGCATGAGAGCAGTCTTCAAATATTGGAAGGGCCTTCATATGGAAGGGCTTAGACTTCTGTGTAGTCTCAAAGGCCAGTGTGTTACAGAAGAACAGAGGGTGGATTGATTCTCTGCCGCTTGTGTTAATTTTGGTCTGACAATTAACATTAAGAAAACAGAGGTTCTCCACCAGCCAGCACATTACCATCCATAGGTGGAACCATCAGTTATATTAAATGGAGAAATTTTGAATGGTGTGGTTAAGTTCACTCATCTTAGCAGTATATTTTCCAGGGATGTACACATAGATGATGAGGTTGATGCAAGCATTGCTAGAGATAGCTCAGTGTCTGGGAGGCTCCAAAGTAAAGTATGAGAGAGAAGATGTATTAGGATGCCTACCAAAGGTCTACAGAGCCATTGTGCTGACATCATTGACGTATGCCTGTGAAATCTGGACAGTACACCAGCACTATGCCAGGAAGCCAAATCACCTCCATTTGAATTTTTTTTTTGGCACATAAAACTGCAAATCTATTCTGTACAACTTGCTCTTTGTTTTAAATATCTAATAAAGTTATCATGTAATTTTCTTTTTTTCCCCTTTTTCTTTTCTTGCCTCCCTCTCTCCTTACCCTAAAGATGGTTACCATTAGACACAAACATGTATGTGTATGTGTGTGTGTATATGTTTGTGTGTGTGTGTATGTATTAGTTCTTTCTCTCGATGTAGCTAGTGTCTTCCTTCATAGGTCCTTTGTAGTTAATTTGGGTATTTATAATAGTAAAAATGACTTATTCACTAATAGTTGTTCTTAAAATAATATTGCAGTTATTGTAGACAACGTTCTCTTGATTCTGCTCATTTTTACTCTTCATTATTTCGTGCAAGTCCATCCATGTTTTTCTGAGATCACTGAGCTCATCATTTCTTATAGCACAGTAGTATTCCATCATAATCATATACCACAACTTGTTTAGCTATCCCCCAATTGACAGGCATGCCTGCAGTTTCCAGTTCTTTGCCATCACAAAGATGGGGTGTAGGGTATGTTCAGGGAAGACTAGCACCTCTGGTGTGAAGGCTGCTGAGCCCTTTGCAGGGCTGCTTTCCAAACCTTTGGCATCCACCTGTTCCACCCAACTCTCACCTGTGGCTCCAAGAAGCAGCAGCATGCACAGCAGCCACACCCTGGGAAACCTTTTGGCAGACAGGCTAAGCCACGGTTGAGGGGAACCAAGGGGTCTCAAACCCATTGGTGGGTTAGGGGGTTGTCTATCCCAAACATGTGAAGATTTCGCTGGTGGAATGGGCGGATGAGAACAATTTGTTCCAACAGCCATGAAGACAGCTGAAGCAGGCACTGTGGAGCGCTTAGAGCTTGGTTGGACATCGAAGACACCAAGGTCATCCACTGCATCTCGAGCCACATGAGTCCTGCCACTGGACTGGGATGACTCTGGAGGAAAGAGTGAGGCCAACGACTTCGTGCAACTCTGCTTCACTTAAATCCAATTTGTACATGAATCAAAGGGCATTACCCATACCATCACTATTTTACAGCCACCACAAAGATAGCAGCTATAAATATTTCAGGCCATATAGGTTCTTTTCCTTTTTCCCTAATTATCATTGGAAACAGATGTAGTAGTGGTATTGCTGGGTCAAAGGGTTTAATAACTCTTTGGACATAATTCCAGATTGCTCTCCAAAATGTTTGGATCAGTTCACAATTCCACCAACAATGAATCAGTGTCCCAATTTTTCCATATCCCCTCCAATATTTGTCACTTTCCCCTTCAATCATTTTAGCCAATCTGATAGGTGTGAGATGGTATCTCAAAGTTGTTTTAATTTTCATTTCTCTAGTCAATAATGATTTAGAACATTTTTTTCATATGACTATAAATTGTTTTCATTTCTTCATCAGAAAAGTGCCTGTTCACATCCTTTGACCATTTATCAACTGAGGAATGACTTGTATTCTTATAGATTTTACAAAGTTCTTTATATATCTAAGATATGAAACCTTTATTTGAAAAACTGTCTATAAAATTTTTCCCAATTTTCTGCTTTTCTTCTAATCTTGGCTACATTTGTTTTATTTGTACAAAACCTTTTAATTTAATGTACTCAAAATTATCTACTTTACACTTCACTCTGCTCTCTGTCTCTTACCTATTCACAAATTGTTCACCTATCCATAAGTCTGATAAGTAATATGTTCCATGTTCTTCAAATTTTCTTGAAATATCTCTCTGTATATCTAGGTCATGTATCCATTTTGACTTATCTCAGTAATTGGTGTAAGATATTGGTCTACACTCAATTTCTGCCTTTCCAGTTTTCCCAACAACTTTTACCAAATAATGAATTCTTATCCCAAAAACTTAAGTCTTTGCAGTTGTCAAATATAAGGTTGCTATATTCATTTGCTACTGTTAATTTTAAGTCTACCCTATTTCACTGATCTACCTTTCTATTTCTTAACCAGTACCAGATAGTTTTGATAATTACTACCATATAATATAGTTTAAGATCTGGTATATGAATTATCTTAGGAAGATTCTGAAGATCACCTGGCAAGATAAGATACCAGACACTGAGGTCCTCTGTCGAGCTGAACTGCCACGCATTCAAACTCTACTTCAAGAACACAACTCCAATGGGCTAGCCACATGGTTCAAATGCCAAATGTTATGCTTGCCTAAAATACTTTTCAGAGGACTCATACAAGATAAGCACTCACATGGAATCGATTGGGAGACATGAGAGACACTGGCACAGGACTAGACAGCATGGCATGCCCACATCAAAGAAGCTGCGCTCCATGAGCAATGCAGAATTGCAACACCTCGAAAGAAATGTGAGCTGTGCAAATTTAGAGATCTCCACTCTAAATGTTTATATGGACTATTTGTGCCCAACCTGTGATCAAGTCTTCCAAGCTTGTATTGGTCTAATCAACCACAGTTGGACACATTGTACCTTGACTCCAACATAGTGATGTCACTTTTCAAGTACAGTAGATAACCATATTTTTGGATCTTGGATTCCTGCCAAAGCAGGAATTTGTTTTGCTTAACTATGCATATTTGTTAAGGGGGTGGTGGGAGGAAGAGAAAGTAAATTTTTATTAATTAAAAAAAGTTTAATTTAATTTTTAGAAAGCCACCAAACCTAAGTGACACAGGCTGCCTCAGGAGCTTCCCTCTCACTGCAGCTGTTCAATGATAGGCTGAATGACTTCTTGTCAAGGATATTGTAGAGACTATTTGCTCAGGCCTGGGTTACACTAGAACGTTTCCAAGGTGTCCAGCTCTGGGCTTCTGTGATTCTCCCGGCCTGGCTAAGTTCCACACCCAACCCCTTTGCTATGGCCAAACTACATACGAACTGTATTTAAGGACTGGTGGCTGCTCCTTGGTTTGATTTGGGAATAAGAACTCATATTTACATAGCACCTTAAAGTTTATGAAGAGGCCTCCTAACAATAACCCTGTGAAGTAGAGAATATGAGTATTATTATACCCATTTTAGAGATAAGGAAACTGAAATGCAGAGAAAAAGTCATTCTACTTGTAAATACCAGAATACTGAACTCAGGCATTCCAGAGTGTCAGTTCAATGTCCATTCCACTATACCGTGATGCTTCTGACTTGTAGGCACAGAAAAGGAATAGTGCATAGACAGTTTCCACCAGCAGACTATGGGAAATCTGGCTATGTTGGTTCATTTAACCAAGCAGGTTAAGCACTTCACTATTCAGCAGGCTACAATTTCTTCCAGGTTAAAGCTAAAGCATCTGAAGGCACTTCCTCCAACCACAGGATGACAGAAGCATAGACAAAGAACCAGAAGAGACCACCAAGATTGTCTGGTCACAGAGTGAGAGTTGGAAGGAACTTTGGAAGCCCTCTATCCAGTCTAAAGTCCCATTGCTTCTTTTCATAAATGAGGAAACTGGGCCAACAATCAGCAGTCAGAGATGAAGTGGCTGAGGTAAGCCCAGGTCTTCTCACTTCAAGTGCTGTGCACTCTCCACTCTCCCTACCAGGCTCTCACGGTGCAAAGCACCATGACCCGTGTGCAGGAGACATCAGCGTAAATCAGAAATCAACCTGGCCTGTGAGAGGCTTACAATCCACAGGGAAGATAAGATAAACACCTACGCAGCTATTCTGCAAAAGAGGATAGCATATGAAAGTACCCAGGAGAGGTATAAAGTACCATGAGAGTTTAAAGGAGGAAGAGATTATTCCTGGCTGGGGGTGATCAGGAAAGGCTTCACAGAGGAGTTCTCAACTGAGCCAGATCCTAAAGAGTAAGGTTTTTCAACAGGCAGGGGACAGGCAGGAGAAAAAGTGAGGAAAGGAGGGCATTTCAGACTCAGGAAACAGCATGAGCAAATAAATGGAAGCAGTTAAGTCCTGGCATGTGCTTACTGCCAGCTGTCAGTCCAGTTTGCCTGGACCACTGCGTATCTGAGAGGGCACAGTGTCAGATAATGCTAGAAAGGTAGGCTGATCGCTGAAGACCTTGGCATGCCAGGCTAAGGAATCTGGGCATCATTCAGTAAGCAATGGGGAACTATTAGCCTTTCAAGACACTCACCTGAAGGCTAACCCAATTACTAGGCTTTCTTCCCACCAGAGTAACCGCCACCAACCACACCAGAGGAGGCCACTTCCTCCTCCAGATATCCCTTGCATCTCAAAGCATTTCAGACAGATGGGAATGGGAGTAGATGGACTTCCCCTCCTCATATCCCAGTAAATCCTAATGAGAACCTAGCAAAGCAGGGAGGGAAATAGGGCTGGGCTGATGTTTCCCACTGACTCCCAGACTCAGCTACAGTATGAACTGCCTGAGTATTTCCTGGGTCTTCCTTTGTCTGAACTAAATCCTGGAACTTCCATGCTGGGGAAAATTAAATGTAGCCCTCACTCCCTCCCACCACGAGCAGCAACAACTGTGCTCAGTAAGATGTAAACAGCCTCCCCCTTTAAAATCACACACACACACACACACACACACACACACACACACACACACACACACCCCAACTTGTTACCACTTCCTCAGAAACTTCATTGGCACAAACTAAATCCCTTGGAGACTGGGGATCAGCAGGGGGAACCCCTCGCAGCTCCAAACCAACCCCTGGAGACATTATCTAATGATCACATCACCACAGACCTCCATCACGCACTTGACCTACATTTCAGATCTGCTGACCAGCTTCCTCTCCCTGTCTTGCTTCTTGTCTGGGCAGCTCTAACTAGTTGCAACTGGGGCCAGGGGCAGGGAGAATAAAGAGAAAGCCCTTTATGGCTGAATTAAGTCAAGTTTTCATAAGCAAAATGACGTAAAGCCTCACTCATTACACTTTCCCAATTTGGAATTGGTGGGGCTTTGGACAGGAGTTTTGTGCTGTCAGTGAGGAGTCTGCTAAGCAAACAACCATGTGGGCAGTTTGGGAACACTTTAGAAGCTCTTATGTACTTACAATCAGTGACAAATCCCTCATATTCACAAAAGCACAGCCTTTACTTGTTAACATAATGTACTAGCTTCTGCTATTGAATATACTCAGAATAAAGGTGTAGATCTTTCAGCACAGTCTCTGTTAATTCTAGAGGTTTGGCACAATGTAGAAGAAGGAGCACTGGGTCTGCGGGTCAAGAGGTGAGCGGAACCTAAGGCTAAGCCAGACGAATGAGCGGAGATAGGCTGCTTACAGTCAAACACAAAGGGAGAGGAACAGACCAGGGACACTTGTTTAAATGACTCCTTGTAAAGGCACATGTTCTTAATGACATGGAACACAAGGACCTGAGACAGCTGGTGGTACAATGGATTAGAGCACTGGGCCTGGAGTCAGAAAGACCTGAGTTCAAATCTAACCTCAAGCACTTACTAGCTATGTGACCCTGGACAAGTCAGTTAACATGCCTGCCTCAGTTTCCTCATCTGTAAAATGGGGATAATAATAGCATCTGCCTCCCAGGGTTGTTGTGAGGATCAAATGAGCTAATATTTGTTAAAAGAAAAAAAAAGACACTTAGCACAGTAGCTGGCACCTAGTGGGAACTACATAAATGCTTATTCTCTTCCTCCCCTTTTCTGCTAAGTCAAGCTGCAAGTATTATAGTAAAAGCTCAAAGCCTCTAATGGATCAACAATGACCCACTGGGGCACCATTTTCCAACTTTGCTTATGACACTGTTAGACTCTGGTCAGAAGAACCGATTCCTAGTCCTAACTCTGCACCAACTAACTACGTGACCTCGGCAAGTTACTTGTCAGTTTACCTGACTTGTAAAATGAGGAGGTTGGGCCTCAGGTGATTTCTAAAGAGACTTCCACCTCTAAAATCTTAGGAATACGTTTCAGTGAAAGGTGAAAGGAAGGTTTGGGGCTGGCTGCTTCAGCATGCTGTGTTCACCCTTAGATCAACACTGCCACCTACTGAACACACACATTGTGGTCAAGTAAGAAGCAAGGGGCAAAACAAGGACTGAATCAGCAATGCATTCATTTGTTCATTCATTCATTCATTCATTCATTCATTTATTCATTCATTCATCCAACAAATATTTATTGCCCACCAGCCAGAAGTAAAGTTTGTGCTATACGTTACTGGGAATAAAACAGAAGGCGACAATCCCTGCCTTCAAGGAGCTTATAATCTAGTTGGAAAAACATGTAACTCATAAGGCAGCATCTTATGCTCTAAATGAGTCTGGAGCAGGGAGAGGGAATTACATATGGTCTGATGGAGTCAAGAAAGCTCTATCAAGGTGAGAAGATTTAAACTAGACCTTGAACAGAAGTTAAGATTTGGTTGGGGAGAAGGTGTGCTACACTAGCAATCAAAAGGGGGATTCTAAAATATCCCTAATCTCACAAGTGTTTTAGGGCTAACCTGCCCCCCACACTCCCCTTCTCAACTAACTAGCCTCCAGGCCCGAAAACATGAAGGAATCAGAGCTCCCCAGAGGCCAGATAAGATCGGTGACTTGCACAGAGCACATCAAGCCTGGGTCACAGACTCAGCCAGTCAGTATTCTCCCTGTTTCAATCCTACTTGGAGATATTTCTTACAATAAATATAGTATGAACTTTCCTCCCCTCTTTTCAGAGGTGGAGAATTAGAGTTGTGGAAGAATACTGTGAGACACAATTGATACGCTGATTAGTTCTGCTGAAATGCTTTTCTTTCTTTTTATTATTATTATTAGTATTATTATTTTGGTGAGGTAATTGGGGTTAAGTGACTTGCCCAGGGTCACACAGCTAGTGAGTATCATGTGTGTGAGGCCAGATTTGAACTCAGGTCCTCCTAACTCTAGGGCCAGTGCTCTATCCACTGTGCCACCTAGCTGCCCCTTCTTTCTTTTTTAAAATCTCTGTTACAAGGGACAGCTCACTGGGTTGCAGGAAGGCTATGTTGGGGGGGGGGGGGAAATGATGTAATAACAAAACATATGAATACAAATAAGATCTCTTTAAAAAAGAAATATGGCATGAGCAAAGGCTGGAAGATTAGTAGGCCAGTCTGGTTAAACCAGAGTTTATATAAGGGATCAGAAAGGGATGGGGATCAACCAGCCAGACCATGAACACCTCTCACCTGAACTACTGCAATACCTTCTTAATTGGGCTCTCTGCTTCCAGCCTCTCGCAGGGGCGAGGAACCTGCAGGCTCAAGGCCACATGTGGCCCTCTAGGTCCGCAAGTGTGGCCCTCTGACTGAATCCAAACTTCAAAGAACGAATACCCTTAATACAAGGATTTGCTCTGTAAAACATGGACTCAGTCAAAAGGCCACACCCAAGGACCAGGTTTCCACCTCTGCCAACCCTCTCTAACCCATCCTCCTCACAGCTGCCAAAATTAACCTTCCTGACAATGTCCCTCCACTACTCAAAAATTCTTCAGGCCTCCCGATTATTTCTAGGATAAAATTCAAACCCTTCAGCCAAGTGTTTGATGACCTGCACAATCCAGCTGCAGTCCACTCTTCTAGGCTTAACTCACCTCACTCCCCTGCACATAACTCACTGCATTCCTGCCACATGGTCCAACTGTCATTCTCTGAATTCACATTTCGTTTCCTTCTACCATGCCCAGAATGCATTCCCTCCTCATTTCTGCCTCTCCCATTGAGGTTCGGTTCAAGTGCTCCCTCCAGTGGGAAGCTTTTTCTGATATTTCTACCTGAAAGGGCTCCCTCCCTCCCTGTACTGTTTGTTTTTCCATTTTTATCCTTGCACCCTCAAACACCTACATAGAACAGAGATTTGCACATAATAGGCACTTAGTTACTAAATTTTCACTGAATTTAATTGGAATCATGTTCAGGAGAGCCCTGAATACCAAGCTAAGGAGTTTGGTGTTTATTCTGTTATAATAACAACAATGATAAAAATAATAATAATAGCAATAATTGTAAAATGTCAGCTATTATTATTGTATAAAGACAATAGGGAGTCCCTGGAGATTTCCAAGTAGAACTTTGCATTAGGAAGATTAATCTGATAGCTGTGTGTAGGATGCACGGTACAGCAGAGAGCATGTTGGACTTGGAGATGGAGGTTCAAATCCTGGCTCGGACCTCTCTTCTTCCAAGCTCCAGATAAATATTTTTCAACCGATTAATGAAAGGCTTCCTACCCCCACTTAACCTTGGCACCTAAACAGTTCATAAAAAGTGATGTAGGGAGAGGGACAGGGGCCTCCTCTTCCTCATGAGGTCACCCAAGACTTTATTTGGTGACACTTACCCCTGGAATCTCTAAAAGGCCAGCAACCAGAAGAGGCAGCTTTAAGGCAGCCACACTCCCAGTGACTCCCACAAGAACATTGACATTTTTCTTCCTTGATGATAGAGCTGTTCCCGATGCAGGCACTGGCTCGGAATACAGGCTGGCTGCAACAGCATCAGGTTCTAGGGAACCACATGCCCTCGGCTCCATGACATACCTTGGCAGCAACGTACAGGACCTACAGACAGAGGAAGGTGCATATTCTCAGTCTGTATCCCTGACAACTGGGGCTAAAAATTGGTGCCAGGAACCTTAACTAAGAAGCTCCATTGTTTATATTTGTAAACAGCATATTTAAAGAGAAAAATGCTGTACAGAGAGGTACTCTGCCACCAGTGCAGAGGCAAACACCACTTTTGGGGGGAAGCAAGCTCAGGCAGTCTTTCCTAATTCCTAAATTCCTCTGGGATGCCCTTATTGGTAAGGAGCTATCTTGTTGGGTTTTTTCCTCCCACCTCGTTATACACCATCCACACCAGTCCCACGTCTCCAGAGGTCCTAGCGCTCCTTATCCTACCATTACACCCTCTGAAACTCTTGTTCCATTACTAACAGACTGCCCTTCACATGAGGCCTATGTTTTCCCCCTAGAAATTACTTTGTTTACTTACATATGTACATGTAGTTTCTTCCCCAAAATAAGGAAGAGATTATTTCATTATCACTGTATCCTCAGTACCTACGATAGCACACAACAAGGGCTTAATAAACGCTTGTTGAATTGAGCTGAATTATTGTGGCTACAGAGGGTTTCTCAAGGGCTACCATGTCAAAACCTGCAAATGTTGCTGGAGAAAGACCAAGAAAAGTCACTCACCTAATGGACAACTCCTGAATGGCACTAGTAGGCCCTCTGAAAGTAATGAGAGAATATGCTTACAATACCCAGGGACACGATTCATACACATAAGAAATCATCTGTGAACAAGATGATATGGTCCACAGTGCTAAGTATGGAGCACAAGCTAAATTTAAGGCCTAAGAACTTGGGACTGGAAGAGCTGTGAGTGAAAGGAAGATTCTGACAGAACTTAAGCACCTTAAAGGTAGGGACTATTTCCTTTTTTGACTTTATATCCCTCAGTGCCTTGCAAATGGTAGATGCCTAATAAAATAAAATGTTTGTTGAATAAATGGAAACATAACACCATAGAAGTGAATCTAACAACATCTAAAGAACCTGCCATGAAAGATACCAGATGCTCACTGGAGAACCCACCTTCTCTCCTCATAGTCTCTGGCTCCCTATGGCCATCTGTAAGGAAGAGAAACCCCTGCCTAGCACCATCCCCAAACTTCTAATGAGGAATGACAAAGGCAAAGAGAATTAAGTACATGTCAATTATTTTTTGGCTCTTTGGGCTTCTGCAATCTACTCTTGCCCATAAAGACCCCAGCCAACAGAGGCCAGACTTTTCAAAGCAGTAGCTGAGAGTGCTGCACTATCAGTAGCACAAGCTAGTGCCAGCTTGATCTAACTTATCAGTGACCCCAAAGTACCATCTGCCTTTTGGCCTGGGATATGCTGCCCCAATGGCAGGGACATGGGTAGGACTTCCCAGTTGAAAAACTAAACTCCAAATGAATGTACTAAAAGATTACTGAGTAATAAGAAATGGATGGTATGAAGAATTCAAAGAAATGGATGCAGGATGAAATACATAGTACTACAAGAACAATATACTATATACAATGATATAAATGATATAAAATAAAAAGAACATTAAACTGAAGGAACTGAATAACTAAAAAACCAATAATGGTTTCTGAAAATCGATAATGAAACATCCCTCCATTGCAGACAGTTTACACCATCAGCTGAGGGGTTGCTTTTTTGTTCGGAGGGCTTTGAGGGGTTTTCTTTGTTACAAAGGAGGGTTCAGCCCTGCTCTAGACTAACTGGAAGGGGCGACACCCAATTCAATGTATAAGACTTGTGAAAGGCAGCGAGGCAGACAATGAAAGTAAAATTGAAAGTAAAAACAGGCCCAACCTGGAAGAGGCTTATATTCTTCTGGGGGAAGCTGACATGTACACAGATAAGAAAGAACAAAGTAGATACAAAGTAATGGGGAGGGGGAGACATGGTAACAATTGTAATCAAGAAAGACTTGGAATACAGACACGACTGTATTGTGATGATATAAAACCGAAAGGAAACAATCTATCTTATTTTTGAGCATAAGTAACCACTGCTGGGGTACAGGGAGTCATTCAACCAGCTGCACTGGGAAAACCAGTCTTGCCAGCTGGTGGGGAGAGCGTGCTTATTCCCAGCACCTCCATGGCCTGTCCTCCAGAGAATAAGCCACTCCCCCTCCTTGCCATTCCCAAGGGACAACGTGGATTCTGTGCTTTAGGGGAGACAACCAAAGGCTGGACCCCAAACCTGAAGCCAATATCAGTGAGACTGAGCAAGAGTAGAGAGGAGCTCTCAGTTTCTGTTTGGGGACTGGGTTTCATCTCGGTGTCTCAAGAGTTTTCTCATCATGTTATCATCATCACCTCTGGGGAGCAGGTGACCCTGGAGAAATCAGTTCAGTTTAAAGGCAGGAAGCCAGTCATTTATTTCTTTTGTCTCCTCGCCAGAACTGGGCCCCTCCCTAACACAAAGAATGAGCAATACTATTTTGTCTCAGTCTCGAGGTGTGAGTGCTCGGCCCCATTTGGAACAAAACAAAACAAAACAAAAAGACGGATGTCTGCGCATATGTCTGTCCCTTGCCTTCCATCCCCCTACCCAGTAGAACGACTGCTCCTTGGGAGGCGAGGGCTGCTCATTTGTCTCTGTATCCTCAGGGCAGATGGGACACAGCTAGAGGATCAACTCTGAAGCCAGGAGGAGCATTCAAGGCCTGCCCTGAGCTGACCCCAGAGTGTGACCCCAGGAAAGTCACTTGCCCTCTCAGGGCTCTGAACAACTCTCTTAAACCAGAGAGGGTCCTGCCCAGGCAGAGGGACTTTCCTCATCCTGGACTTCTCCGTATCAAGGAAATCGCAGCTCCAGCCTCTACCTCTAGTGCTGTGCCTTGCACACAGCAAATGCTTAATAAATACTTGTTTCACCAATTCATAAACCAAAAAGGTTTTATTAAGTGCCTGCTATGTGCTAGACACTGTGCTAGGCCCTGGGGAAACAAAGACAAAAGCAAACCGTCCCAGAACTGGATTCCCTTTCTTGTAAAATCTGTCTATTGCCCGGGGCCCAATCTGCAGAAGTGGGAGTGAGGGATGGGAGTAGTTACCAATCCGTTGGCTTAAACAAAGATACCGCAACAAGATGCCCAAGACAAGGGTGCTATTCTGTCTGTGTGACCTTGGCCAAGTCACTGCCTTTGCCCCCAGCTCTCCCGCTATAAACAAGGCAGCTGGACTCAGCTGACTTCTTAATTCCTTCTAGCTCTCAGGCTGTTATCCTATGATTATCCTTTCCAGGTCACTGATCTAAGCAGCGGTTATAGAGGCAATAATGGAAACATGATTTCTACGCTCCCAGGCTGAGAGTTTATGGCCATTAGTCTATATTTACTTTAAATTAAAATTAAATACCAAATCAATAAAGTTGTTACTGCATCCTGATCCTGCTGGATTCATGTATTGACACAATGGGGCAAGGCTGGCATGCCCCAAGGAATTGAAGGTGGTACCTCGATTCCCTAACCTCTATCATTCCTCCCCCACCTCCACCCCAGTTCATGTCATAAAGACACAGGTTCACACAGATTCAAGTACTCTCACAACTTCCAATGCCACACAAGGGAAAATTCTTGGCTCAAGTTCAAACAACTGGCTAACTGGAATCAAGCATCTACTATGTAAGATTCAAAGCCAAAAATGAAATAGCCCCAACCCTCCAGAAGCTTCCATTCTATCGAGCTAATGAAGCCCTGAAAGCCATTGTGGGTCCTTAGTCTCAAAGCCCACTGCCACATGCTGATCCCACCTGTCAGTACAGCATAATTAACAGGGAGCTTAAACTGTAGCAGGTAGGATTTAGACAAGACACTAAGCTAATCACAAGTGTCTTGTAAAGATTTTTATGAAACAAGAAGAGGGCTAATTTTCAAGAAGTGAAGTTTTCCCAGTCATTTATTTAAAAGAGGTTTTATTGATCTTTTGTTTTCAGATCACAATAATTTCTGGAAATACTCCCTTGATCTCCTAAGCTGAACCCTCCTTTGTTACAAAGGAAAACAGTTAAGCACAAAAACTCAAGGGTATTTTAAATAGAATCCAGCCTGGAATCTATGGGCAACAAAATATAGTATAAGCTTAGTCAAAAATCCTGTTAGTAACTCTTGGTAACAGGTAACAAAGTAATTAACATATGTAAAGTGCTTTGCAAAGCATAAAACATTATGTAAATGTTAGCTACTAATACTATTAATAATAGTAATAAAAAGCTGACATTTACATAGTGTTTGGTAGTTTTTAAAATACTTTGCAGTTACCTTATATGAATTATTTTTGAGCCCCCCATCACCTGAAAAAGGCCTAAAACCTGGATTGGCCAATCAGGAGAAAGATATTTTGGCCCACTTGAGCTTAACCTCCCATAACGGTCTGGCATAATAGACATGCTTTGCTTTGCTCTCTGAGTGAACCCAAAATGCCCCTTCCTGTGTCAGCAACTACAAGGCCAGATGAAGCTGACCAGGAGCATTCTTCTGTTTATGACTACCAAGGATAAGGTGCCTTGAACTGGACACTTTCTTGAATAATGGGCCTTTTATTCTGTTTTCTTATGTTATATTATGTCATGTTAATAGTAAAAGAAACACAGACATCCTGGATCTATAATTTCAACTGACATCTTGACATCCTCTTATCTTATTGTATTTACAACCTATCCTATTAAGAAATCCCTTTCTCACATTACGGTTAAACACATATGGAGACTATAATTTTGGGTCAACACAGATATCCCGAGTTGGGATTGCTCTAAGTGTATAAAGGGTCTCCTTCAGCTTGTTTGCCTCTGAGTTCAAAATTATTTTCTGATATCATTATGCAAGAGTCTCTAGCTTAATGAGGATAAATAAGCACATTATATCACGTGTACAGCCTGATTCTGTTTGTTCCTTGGTCAAACCTTTAGTAAGGTGAACCCCAATCTGTTTCTTCTTGAACAAACCTTTGGTAAGGAGGACCCCATTCTGTTTTTTCTTAGGGTAAACCTTCAGTTATGGGAAAAACTGCTTCTGTTTGTTTCTTTGAACCAAACCTTTCGTATGCGGTTGACACTTAATTTGCAATACCCTGCAGAGAACACAGGGTAGATACTGTTAATTACCCTTAAAGATGAGAAGAAAACTAAGGCTCAGAGGTTGGATACCTGCCTAAGGCTTCACAGGGGGTAACAAAGTTAAAGAGCCAGAACATGACTCCAAGACTTGGGACTCCAAATCTATTATTCTTTTTTTTTTTAAGTGTAATGGCACAAAAAATACTGAAAAAAGAGTCAGATGCCTGTTTTTGATTTCTGGCCCTAACATTTACTAAGTTGGACTCAGAGACTGGATAAATCTAGATAAAACCTTTGAGATGAGTCACCCTCTCTGAACCTGTTTCCTGATCCATAAAATGGGAGTGATGAACCCTGCTCTGTGTACCTCACCAGGGACGTGTGGATCAAATGAAATAACACTATATATAAATTATCTGCTTTGTAAGATATAATGTGCAATATGAATGTTAGGCATTACTGTTAACTGTACCAAAAGCTAGTGTCTGCTGTGAGGTCTCTTCATATTTCCTGGCAGAGACAGCATCTGGCCTCAGAGTAGGGGTAAGCCTGAGAGCACCTGACTGGAGTGGAGAGGAAAGGGGCAGAGAAGAGCAGTTTTTGATAAGGGGAAGGGAATAGACTTGACTTAAATGACCTCTGGAGGTTCCTAGTATGCTATGAACAACAAAAGGTTAAAAAAAAGGAGAAGATGGATGATGCCTCCCAGTGGACCAGAGACAACTGGCATCCTGGGCTTCAGATAAGCTTCCTTTCTACAAGGAAATGACTTCGAGATCCAGAAATTCCAAAGGTGCAGTATCCTTCCTTAAGTCAATGTTCTATCTCATAGAAGCCCATTGGACACACAAAAATGTTTTTGAATCAAAACTACTTCCTAAATGAATCACTCTATGACGCCCTGGTACGAGGGCCACTCCTCCTACATTTACAAATACACATGAAGGGGACCTTCTCTCACAGCAGGAAGTCCTGGACCACCTCATTGGCCAATAAAAGGTAAGGCCAAGCAAATGACCTATTTCTTAAAGAGTCAATCTAAGGGCAGCTAGGTGGTGTAGTGGATAGAGTTCCAGTGTTGGAGTCAGGAAGACCTGGGTTCAAAGTTGACCTCAGACACTTGACACTTACTAGCTGTGTGACCTCAGTTTCCTCATCTGTAAAATGACTCTTTGATCCCAAAGGCCCCTCCCAGCTAGCTGAGTTCCCACAAGCTTCTCTAACCCAGCCCACCTCCATCCCCCTGCCCCATCAGTGTAGAGCTCACTTTTGGCGTCACTTAACCCCAAATGCCTCACCAAAAAAAAAATAGTCAGTCAAACCCTATATGTATGACATTAGGCGATGATGGTCTACCACCCAAACTGGAGTCTGATTCTTACCCTGCTGAACAGTATAACACATTATGAGTATGTAAAGATTACATTTATAAATGCACATAATTTGAGAATATATTTTTAATAATTCTGTTCTCCATGGCACAAGGAGGTTTATGTTGTGATAAATCAAGGCTCTGCTACTTAATACCAGGGTGACCTTGCTTAAGCAAGGCACTCAGCCTCTCACTTTCTTCATCTATATAAAATGAGAAGGTTGAACTTAATTTTAAGATCGATTTCTAACTCCTGGTCTATGAGGGGCAGGTATGCCACTGAAGGCTTGAAGTTTCAGGTGACAATAACAATATGTACATTAATTTCTAGGATTTGCATAAGATACATAAATGCCTTGCCCCCACTGACTAATAGGGCAGTGAGTAAGTTTTTGCTATCCAGCCTAGTCTAGTGGAAAGGGTACCTGGCTTGGAATTAGAAGTCCTGGTTATGAATCTGAGCTCTTATACACAGAATCTGTGCTTTCACTTCCAGTGACTCATAATAACTGACATTAAAAGCTCTTTATAAGTAAATAGTATGAGGGTAGAGACCATTTCCTTTTTGGTTTTGCACCTCCCAGCTCCTAAGTAGTGACTGGCACACAGTAGGGATTTAATAAATGCTGAACTGAATTATTTCACTTCAATCTCACATCTGACTTAGGTATTATGAGGCAACTGAGATACAGAGAAGTTAAAGTGATTTATTTGCCCATGGTCCCACTGCTACTAACTGTGGTTACATTTGAACCCAGGCCTCTTAATGCCAAATCCAGAGCTCTTTCCAGTTTTCCAGGTTATAGTCTTAGACTCACAGAGCACTCTTAATTTTCCCAAAGTACTTCCCCACATATATTCCCCAACCTTCTAAATCTGGGGTACACTTACTCCCAAGGGGGTAGTAGCTTGTCAAGAGAGTAAGGGGAATATTTGGTAAATAATTCTATTTACCAGGCAGCTAGTTCAGCCTCAGACCCTTACTAGCAGTGTAACCCTGGGCAAGTCATTTAATTTCTGTATGCCTCAGTTTCCTCATCTATAAAATGTGCATACTAGCAGCATATGCTTCAAAGGGTTGTTGTGAGGATCAAATAAAATGGGATCCTATGATTTCAATGTATACAATAGTTAACAATAACTAGCATTTTTACAGCTCAAATGGGATGTGTCAAGCACCATGCATGTGAGCCTTACAGCAGTATATTACATTGTCCCTTTAAGGTTTGCAAAGTGCTTGGCACATTATCTCATTTGCTATGAGATGATTATTTATATATATAAATAGTATATATAATTTATATGAGTGTACATGCCTGCATGTATGCACATGTGTATATATGCACATATGTGTATATATTTACATGTGCACATATAAAATTAATGATACATTCATCTCTATATCTACGATCTCATGGTTCCAATGGGATAATAGTTAATAAGAACTAGCATTTATATATTATATATGATAGTCAGATATTATTTATATTCTATATAAACTGAGGCCCAGCGAGGGGGCGCGACCTTGGGTGCAACCTTTCACCCTCTCCTGCCCCGAGGTGGAAATGAAGCCCCCCCCCCTCCCCGCCCTCCCTCCCACTGAGGGCTTCCGCTCCGTGGGTGACTCATTTCCTCTCTCTGGGCCTCAGTTTCCTCATCTGTAAAATGAATCTTTGATCCCAAAGGCCCCTCCCAGCTAGCTGAGTTCCCACAAGCCTCTAACCCAGCCCACCTCCACCCCCCCTGCCCCATCAGTGTCGAGCTCGCTTTTGGCCTCACCCCCAAGCCAGGTACGTCTCCCACCGGGCCTCCAAATCTCGCGACACTTTAGCTCCCCAGCCCGTAACCCCAGACTGGCAACCTCGCGAGAGACTGCGTGCGGCCGGTGGCGCGCAGCCTGATGGGAGTTGTAGTTTGTCACTCGGTAGTCAGCCATCTCCGGGAGAAGGCGGTAATGGCTGGGGTATCTCGCGCGTGGAAAGATCTACTGCGCAGACTCGGGCTCCCCAGTGGGTGGGGAGGGATCCACGCCCACCTGGGCTTCAAGCCCGGCTCTTTCTTTCCACCTTTATTAAGTGCTTACAATCAACAGGGAATTGTAGATAACAGCGTGGTTTGCTGAAGGTCTTGGACGGTTTATATTTTTAATAAGAGCACAAATCACCTGCGCAAAGTCATCTGTGACCGCTCTGCCTTTTGTAAATTATCTGCTGTCTACTCTGGACACATCTTGCACGTACGTGTAGTTATTTACATGTTGTCTCTCCCCCCATTAGACTGTAAGCCCCTTGCGGGCAAGGACTGTTTTTACCTTTGTATCTCTACTGTCTAGCATAGTGCCTGGCACATAATAGGAGCTGTTAAATGGTTCTTGACTAGCAGTCTCTCACTTCGCTCTCCCAACTCTGATCTCCTCCAGTATTTAGGATTCGGTCCACAATCCTTTACAGGTTTTAGCACTAGAATTAAAATTTAGCCCCAGGAAGATCTAAAATGCAAGGGATCCAAGCCTTCAGCCATCCTTACATTTAATTAGCATTTGAGGAACTTAGTAAATTCTTGTCCATTGAGTGGGAAACCCATGCTGCACGATTTTTGCCACCAACACCGTGGTTCCTACCGACATCCTCAGGTACTCGCAAGACCACCCACCCTCTTCAGGAGGCTCTCCCTAATTAACCCCTTTCAATTATCATGTCCTTGTACTTCTGCAATTAAACATATAGATATATACATGCATATATTTCGTATTTGTATATGTGCATATACATACATATATACATATATGCATACATACATATCTATACATATCTCTATTTCTGTGTGTATATATAGTATGTGTGTGTAATACATATATACATTTTTTCTCATGATCATACCATGATCTGACATCTCCCCATTTAGACTGAGCTCCTGGAGATCAGGAATGTTTCTGTTCTTTATTGTACTGCTCATGTTGCTGAGATAAAGTTCTGCCCCCAGCAGATTTTCAGTCACAAGTTAGGTTTTTTTGGTCTATGGAATGTACTTTCCAAATCCTTTGCCACGCTCTGCCCCACCCCACCCTAAGATGTTTAGTTCTTTGAGGCACCAGAAATGTCCCCTTGCAAAGGATACCAAGGAGTCCTGAATGTTCCAGATGGGTCTTATTTGTAGGGAATACCTATATACTGTCCAACATGCTACATGCAAGAGTCTACAGGCCAGGTCTACCCTGCAATGGAAGGACACAGGGCAATGGATTCTGCTGGTAGTATTTTTTTTAAAAAAAGGCCCTGCTCAATCCAACCATCCCTGCTGGCTATCACCTAATAGCTAACACCCCTTCTCAGCTGAACTGCTTGAGATAATCTAAACTCAGTGCCACCTCTACTTCCTCTTCCCTCATTCTCTAATCTGCCTTCCATCCTCAATATTCAACTGAAACTGCCTTCTCCAAAGTTACCAGTGATCTCTTAACTGAAAAATCCCATGACCTTTCCTCAATCTTCATCCTTCTCTGCAGCCTTTAATATTGGCCATCCTCTCCTCTTGGATACTCTCTTCTCTTGGTTTCCATGACACTGCTCTCTGCTGGTTCTCTGCCTACCTATCTGACCACTCCTCAGTTTCCTACACTCATTCTTCCCTCAGGTCAGGCCCACTCACCCTAGATGTCCCCCAGGGCTCTGTCCTGAATCCTCTTTTCTTCTCCCTCTATACTATTTCACTTGGTGCTCCCATCAGCTTCCATGGGCTCAATATTCATATGTGCAGATGATTCCCAGATCTATGTACCTAGCCCTAGTCTCTCTTCTGAGGTCTAGTTCCCACACCACCACCTGCCTTTTGGACATC
Organism: Phascolarctos cinereus; assembly: GCF_003287225.1. Taxonomy (NCBI): domain Eukaryota; kingdom Metazoa; phylum Chordata; class Mammalia; order Diprotodontia; family Phascolarctidae; genus Phascolarctos; species Phascolarctos cinereus. The sequence continues at coordinate 48,263,810 of NW_027555736.1, read as the reverse complement.
TTGAACTACCCCATAGGTATTTCAAATTCAATATGCCCAAATGAAAACTCATGTCAAAGGCACCTCCTGGTCACCCAGGGTTGAAACTTTGATGTCATCCTTGACTCCTCAGTCTCAATCACCCCATTTACCAACCTGTTGTCAAATCTTGCTTCTCCCTTCACAACCTCTCTCATGTACGTGCCCTTCTCTTCATTAGCCACAATCCCAATTCAGGCCCTCTTCTCTCATCTGGACTCTTCCAATGTTCTTCTGGACGGTTTCCCTGCCTCAAGTCTCTCCCTAATTCAGTCCATCCTCCACTCAGCTAGAGAATTGATTTTCTAAAAGCTCAGTTTTAACTCTGGCATCCCCCCTACTCAACAAACTCCAGTAGCTCCCTATTGCCTCCAGCATCAAATATGAAATCCTAAACCTGGACCCTTCCTACCTTTCCAGTCTTTTTTACACTTTACTCCCACCATGAATTCAACTTGAGATTCCTCACACATGACTCTCCATCTCCCAACTCCATGCCTTCACCCTGGCTCTCTTCCATCCCTCCTTGCCTCTGACTCCTAGATTCCCTGGCTTCCTTCACGACTCATCTCAAATCCCACCTTCTGCAGGAGGCCTTTCTCAGTCTCTCCCCCATTCAAATAGTGCCTCTCCTCTGATATTCCCTTCCATCTACTCTGTCTATATCTTGTATGTACATAGTAGTTTATATGTCATCTCCACCATTAGAATGTGAGCTCCTTGAAGAGAGGGACAGCGTTTTTGACTCTCTTTGTATCTCCAGCATTTAGCACAGTGCCGGGCACATATTAAGTGCTTAATCAATTCTTTGTCAACTGTCTAGAACTGAAAGCAGACTGGTTTTGTCATTGGCTCAAGCTGCATAAACAGAATCCTGAAAAATAATCCAAGTATGATGAGGAGGAGGAGGAGGAGGAACCCAGTGATGAGCTTAGTATAATGAGCTCCACCTAAGGACAAAGGACACAGTTCGAGTCCAAGGTGCCAGATGATTCTTGTTTATTGTTAATAAGTCTACAGAGTCGACATTCAGTTACCAGGGACAAACACAGAATGGCTCAAAGTGGGGATTGGCACAGGGAATGTGACCACCCCCCAGTGAGTAACATAAAAATACCTTCTGTCCAATGGAGGGTGTCAGAACAAAAAGAAAATTCAGTTATTCTCCAGAGGGCCAGGCGCTGACAAGGGACCAGAGAACACTCCTTCCCCTTCCCCTCAATCCCACCCCGACCCCTGCTCTAGGCCTACATTGGCATCTTCTCCAGGTTCCTCTCCCTTTGCCCGAGCCGGACAATAAGTACCTACCTCTTACTTAGATTAGTTCAGAATGTAGGAAGAGAGGAACCGCCTGCCTCTCAGAGAAGCTACGAAGGAGAGAGAGAATGCAAGCCCTCCCAGCCCTTCTCTGGGGTGGGGCAGAGAAGTGCATAGATCCCCAGAACCAGAGACCCCACTTCCTGGGAGGGCAGACTAGGGCAGCACCCAATGGACTGGGCTTCTGGCCAAAGACTACATAACCTACCCATTTGTTAGCCTAAAATCACCGCTTGGCCTGTGGTCTCCAGCAGGTCTGAGCAGAAAGGACTCTGGGAAGAAATGCAAAGTGAACACGGCAGACAGAATACTAGGTAAAAGTCCCAGTGAAATTATGATCCTCATAGGAAGCAGGCTTGAGAGAAAATGACCTCACGCTGCATTGTAGGGATCTTCTGGGGTTATCAGACAGAAAGCAAGTCACAAGTTTTCTAAAAAGGACCGACAGCACCAGGAATCTGGGGCTGGGGACACAGGAGAAGAAGTGAAGGACAACTTACCTGTTGACCCTATCATCCCTTTCCACTATGGGGCAGAGGAGGGAGCAGCATTTGTCTGGTCTCATGTGGAAGAGAAAACATAGTCCGGAGAAGCAAGCATGAGACTGAGAGCCCAGAAATGCTGGGGTTGAGTCCTGATTTTTCCACTCGCTAACTACGTGACCTTGAGCGAATATTTCCTCTCTCTTGGCCTCAGTTTCCCCATCTCTAAAATGCAACGAGTTGGACTAGATGGTCTCTAAGTCCCCTTTCAGTTCTAACATTCTAGGACTATGTGACTCTCCAACCCAGTCACCTTAGGTTCCGAAGCTAGTATCTTATTGTCCTATGGAAAGAAGCAATTAACAGGAAAGTGGAATTAGATATCTACAGAACCAAACTTGAGAACCAGTTTAAACAAAGTCTTCCCATGCAGTTTTCAGTTCTTACAAGGGATCACTGGCTCCCTAAGTGCAGGGAACCCAAAAGGGCCTCCAAAAGGTTCTTGAAGTTGCCTGTGTTAATCCATGGCAAGGCAAGGGCCCAGAGCCCCAGAGGCCTGATAAATCTGACAGTAGCAAAGAGAGATTCACTACTGTAAAGGGCACTCAGATGTCAAGCGATCACATAGTCAGCCACATGGAGGATAAACAAAGGACCCAGAGTATCTGAGAGATTACCAACCAGGGTTGCATGAGGCCCCAGGACGGCAGATGGCTGGTCTGCCCAAAGCCTCTATCTGGTCTCTATTGATCAACAAGCAGCAGAAGAGGGGATCAGCCACAAGAAGCATCATATTGAGCACGCTGGTACGAATGCTGATGTCGCCGCTGGATGAAGTATTCCCTTTCAATATCATATACAGGATTGAAATTCAGAATGGGTTTGGGTTTTTTTCCTGTGCCCTTCACAAAGACTGACGGTCATAATACAGAAGCCAGTGTATAAAGCAACTGGAGACATCAAGGATGGGAGAGTGGGTGGAGAACTATTGCTGCCTGACCCTAATGGGAATGGTCCATAGACAGCAACCTTCACTTCTTTCAAACACAGAAGACCAAATTTTGGCCTTTGTGCTGAGCAAGGAGCCAAACATCAACGCTGGCGTAGAAGTGGGAAGAAGCCTCTGTGTGTCATGGGGGATGAAGTTTTGTTAGCCCCATACAATTCTCTCCAAGTCATGATTGATATTAAGATGACCCCAAAGACAGTGAGGCTTAGAATGGGCCTCAGCCGCAGGGACTCTTGGCATCAGCTGGTAAGATTTACAGTGGCCAACGTTTCCTTGATTTTGAAGGCCCTGAAGTCGAGACAGCTCTCCTGTTGGAAATTCTTTTCTGTTCACAGTGCTTCCATCTGAGGCTGGTCACATGTGTCTTTACAGATTTGTCTGGCTAAGTCCATAGTCAATATTCTGAGTCCTGTCCCTCTCATCAGACTAAGAACTCTCCAAAAGTAGAGATCCCAGCAGACGAGGGGTTCCATGTTGAAAACAGCTTATTTCTTCCCCATCAGACTTGGAGAGGGGAGTGCTTGAGGTTAGAAATTGTGAAATTGTGTATTCCCATTAGATCGGAGCTTCTCTACACTGGTATCATCTCTGTCCATCAGATTGACTGGGACTGTGTCTGGGGAGTGGGTGTGTGAGTGGGAGTACCCAAAGGAGGTCTCTGGCCACACAGAGCACATGAATAAAGTCCAAGCAAGCATGATTAGAAATTTTCTGATGAACCAAGCAACCCAGTTTGGCTCACTTCCATTTGGGGTCAAGGGCTGAGGACACCTGAGGACCAGAGACCTTAATTCCCATTGCAGGGCAGACATTCAAGGGCCAAGGGCAAAACCCTATCAATTCCTCCTGCGCCTGCAGACTGGAGCCATCATGCCATGCAGCTACCATGGTGTTTCAAAGGTCAGAACAGATCATGTCTCCTTCACGTCCCCAGATTGCTAGATGCCTATAACCTGTTTAGCCTCCCTGGGCAGGGACCCCTGATCATTCCAGATATATGAGTGTATACCACAGCATTCTCAACTCAAGCTGCACTTTTACCTGTTAGTCCCAGATGATGATTGTTATCAACTGTCAAGAAGTGATTGAATGTCTGCCCTTTAAAGGAAGCTAGTTTTTTCCCCTTGTAACATGCAAATACCACTGGGCATCAAGGAGGAACAGGAAGGGTTGAGCAGCCATAGGTAAGTAGAGATAAGGGAGCCTTTGGCATGGACAGGATTTCAACAGGCTAGAGGGTAACCTGATAAAAAGTCTCAAGTCTCAGAGCGTCACTGGTGAGGGTGGGCAGGTTAAGCTGTGAAGAGGAGGAGAAGAAAGAGGGCCAAAAAGAAGGGGAAGAGAGTCAGAGGAAACAACCTGGGACAGGGAAAGCCACTGCTTTGTTCTGATGGAGGCTTGAAAAACTGTTCCCTGTCTAAGTCTGGCCTCTTTCCTCTGTCTTTGCAGGCTGAGATCTCAAAGTCATGAACACTTTTCTATATTCTGCATGCACACACTATTCAAGTTACCCCTACTTGCTACTCCTCCCTCATTCCAGGAACAAACACTGTCATGACACAAAGCTATTAAGGAGTTCCAAAGATCCATTTTCCGGCTATGGGGCACCCCACCATCCATACCCACACCTGGCCAGCAGAGCACTGTGTGGGACTGGGGGCATCTCAGCTCCCCTAAGCTTGGAAGGACCAGGCAGGAGACCAGCAAAGGGATGGAGATGTCACTCATCTCAGCCCTGGATAAAGGCAGGGAATAAACCATCTGACTTAGGTCATTTCCTATGGCTCAGACTCAATCTGTGAAACACTAGGTTTCAGGAAGGCCAAGGGAAAAATACACATTGGGCACAGGGGAGAAGGAAATGGACTGAGTGCAAGAGATGAGAAGCAATAAAATAGAAAATTAGAGAGAAGAAGAGAGGCTAAGTCAAAGAAAAAGGAGAGCAGGTGGGATAGTTAACTCAGCCCTGTAGTGTATCAATCATACACTAATACTGTCATTTTCTAACACACTGAAGAAACCATCCCTAGCTCGTGACACCATGGCAGTGAGGAAGAGCTAAGAGGTGGTAAAGAGGAGACATCTCAGAAGTCCATACCTCCTCCCCTACCCACACCCCCAATTAACAGCTTCAAGAGAAAGAGAGCAGGGTGGGCAAGAGTCCATTGGGAACAATATCCTGAGCTGGTCTGTAACGGGCAGCCCTGTCCAGCTCCAAAGTCAGGCAGAGAGGATGTCTTTAGCTGTCATATCAAGTTGGAGATGAGGTCCAGGCGGGGTAAGGGGAGGGGAGGGAACCAGAATGCCGTGGCTCTGGGGACTGGCTTGATTCTAAAACATACTTAGCCCACGACAATGGGTGTCTCCACTCTACACTAGATCACGATGAAACACAGACACACAGGTACTACCACATAGCACCATCTGCCACATGGACCCACGGCTTCTGCAGATACCACAAAGGGAAAATGGGGTTGGGACAGTGAGAGGGGAAATATACATATATATGTAATTCTTTTCCTTTTTACAAAGTAGGAAGGTAGGGAAAGAAAGGAAAAGATAGGAAAGTACAACCCCAACTTAATCACCAAGATGGCCTCAAGGCAGCTTTAGATCCGCTCCTCTCCTCTCCCTGCCTTCCTACTTTCCCCCTTCCCTGCCCTCCCAGTCTCCTGTTCACATCTCATTAGAATAAGTGTAATTGGGGGTGGCAGAGTATGGATTCTGATGTTGGCTCACAGCTCCCTGGGCAGCCCCCATGGCAGCATTCTGGGCTGCCTGCTGAACATGTGGGTTCTTCCAAGCCCCAGTAGTCCACTCTTCTTGGGCTTTACTTATACTCCCACCACTGCCCCGGTAGAATTTATGAACCTGCAGTCAGAGGACAGAGATGAGAAGGATGGGATTGGGAAGAAAGGGGAAGAGATGGAGAGAAAAAAGGTTAAGTGAAAAGAAAATCCAAAACTTTCCTGCCCCAAAGTTCTAGGCCTTTCTAGATGAGCATCCTTTCCTCTAATAGGCTGATGTTTCTCTTTTTTCCAGTTGAGGGAAAAAAGGTACCAAGAAAGCCAATGGCTTGACTAGAATGGGAACCCAGAAGTCCTAGCACCCAACCCATATTCTGTCTACTAGTGGGAAAGCTCAACAGGATTAGAAAGAGAGGATGGAACAGTGGGAAGGGAAGGGGCTTTGAATCCTGGCTTTGCTCCTAACTATACTATACCTGTGTGAACTTAAAAAACCTCCCTCTGGCCTTCAGTTTCCTCATCTACAAAATGGGGACGCTAATTTAATGAAGTCTAAGGTTCCTTTGGAGTTCCAAATTCTATGGAGTTGTCACAAATATCAGTTTGGAGGAAAGGGAAAAGAAGAAAGGGGAAGCAGGGTGGGGCACAAGGTAGAAGAGGAGCAGGAGCTGAGACTGGAGCCGATCCACATGCAAAAATGTTATAGCAGACTCCAGGAAAAATTAATGGGGCTCATCAAATGGATGAGAGGGCAGCATGGTACAGCGAGGAAGTTCAAATGCTGCCACTGACAGAAGTGAATCACTGAAATTCCCAGGGCTCCAGGAAACTCCAACACTCTCAGCAGAACAGCTGCCAATCCCAATGCATAAAGGCAGTTTCCCTTGGGCAGTTTCCTACACCAATCAAATCACAGGTCTGGACCAAAATGAAACCCCAAACTCATCAAATGCAAGCATCCTGGGAGGAGCCCCTTCTGTCTGAGGCCCAAGTATCTACCTCCAAATGAGCTAATGCTCCCTCAGTGCTCCCGTGTAGATATAGCCTTGGCTCTTGGTGACCTAGCCAGCCCAGGTCCCCTTAGAGCAGAGAGGTTTCAGGGCTTTCACGCTGATTCCCAGCCCAGCTATCTTGCCAGCTCCATCCAGCCTTGATTACCCCAGATGCCCCAGAGGGCCTACATACCATGCTGAGGGCGATGAAGGAAAAGACAGCCATGAGGGAGAACATGATGGTGGGGATAAGCATCACCACTGCAGCTCCCACATTGGTCCCAAAGAAAGTGATGGTTGCGATCCAGCCACTGCAAGATTTTGGAACCCCAGTTAAGGACCCACCCCATTGCCACAAGACAGGATGATCCCATTAGCACAGGGAGGTAGACTGCCCCATTGGTACCAATAAGGACTACCATCCAAATGGCACTGGGAGAACCAAGCCACTGCCGCAGAGAGAACTATACCATTGGAACCGGGAGGGATCCCACTCCAATGGCACTGGGACAGACCACAATATAGTCAGAGGGAGGAATCCTGCCCCATTGGCCCTGAGAAGGAACACACTCCCATTATTACTAGGAAAGACCCCACATCATTGACCCAAAGATGGGACATCCCAGTACCATACAATGAAGGTTTCTAGTCACAGCAAGTATTCCTCTCCTCCAATAGTCACTACAAGACACTCTTTTTCTAATCTCCCCATTTTTCTCCCCTTTGCTCTCACCCAGTATTTCCCAAAGCAAATACCAGGAAAGTCTGGCATTCAGTGCAATGCAAATAGAGATTCTATGGGGGAATGTCCTTACTAGTGATATTCTTCCTTCTAAGATATTAAATATGAAACATAGTAAAAATATTGATTATATGCAGCAAATTTTCAGCAAGAAAACAGACTAATTTTTCTGTTTCTTTCCAAAATTGTTCCAAAGCATCTCCCTCTTTCCAGGGGACTTGGGTATTTCAGGTTTCTCAGACCATAATTTACGGGCTCCATCAATCTATTTCAAGCCCCAGAGTTTTCCCTGGCTAAACAAGCCGGGGGAGTACTATTCAGACCCTAACTTTTCCACTACCCCAAATTCCAGTTGTTTTCCCAAATCTGCCTGGTTCTGTCTCCGTCCTCTGGAGGACTGCCCTGCCCTGGGCTAAGCCTCCAATGTGCCTGAAGGGCTCTTTACTCTCTCAGTACTGGCCATATCATCCCCATCCCCTCCCAGTGACCAACCCTTCCTTCCCCAGCCCTTCCTTCCATACCAGACTCCCCAGCCAGGAATCCCCACAGACTGGATGATGCTGACGACCAGTTGAGCCAAGAAGGTGAAGAAGAAGGCCATGAAGTTAAAAGAGCTGTCTGATCTGCAAGAAGAGAAGGAAAAGCTGGGGTCATCCAGCAGAGCAGAGCCGCCATTGGCGGGGAAGGGTCGGGAAGTGTGCAGGAGCTTCCTTGATCTAAGAACTTTCCAGCTCTTGCAACTCCAGCAAGTTTGTAATGAGCTAAAGACAATTATAACCCCCTTAGGTCCAGGGGGGACAAATCTCACCCAGTGGGCCACACCAGCTCTTTGGGTGCCAGGCTACTAGGTAGAGCTTCTAATGGGAGCATGGGTTCTTTTCTTTATATGATGCCACAAGGGGTGGGATGGAGGGAGAGTTTAGGAGTGGGCAGCTATTATGACTCCCCCCTGGTGCCCCTGATGTTAACCAAAAACCACTGGGAGTGATTTTATGAGACTGCAGATGGTTAGGGCTTTGCTTGGGGCTCTTGTGTTTATAGCGGCCCTTAGAGGCCAGAGTTATCAAAGGCAGCCTGAAAAAAAGTAGAAAGAGAGCCAGAAGACCTGGATTGGGATCCTGCTTATGTTACTCATTACCTTTGTGACCTTGGGCAAATCTCTGACCTCTCTGGGTCTCAGTTTCCTTGTCTATATATAAAATTAGTGAGTTTAGTTAGATATTTTTCAAAGGTCCCTTCCGGCTATAAATGCTCTGAACCTAGATGGGAAAAGTCTCCACACTCTCCCTAGGCCACAGATTGAAGAAACTCTACGGGCCGAGATCGGGGTAGGAAGCACTAGGCAAAGCTAGAACATTCCTGCTATTTCAAAGGGAGTTCTGAAGCACTCAACTGCCTCTGCCAGAGCTAGGCTTTTTGTTCAGGGCCTCTCTAGAGTTGTAATATCTATCTGCCTGCCTCAGAAGAACCTCTCAAGGAATCATTAGGCCTTGTCTAAATATCTGGGGCAAGAGATCCCAAACCCTCTGAATAGGCAGTCCTGGAGAGAAGGGAGAGAAACAGAAGGAGGGGCAAAAAGAGGACAAGGAAAAAGAGACACAGACAGAAAAAGAGAGGGGTACTGGAGGGGGACAGGAAAGACAAGTATAGGGGGCTGAGATGGGAGGGAGAAAGGTTAGGCTCAGCAGCGACCACTTACTTGAAGGCTTTGTAAATAGGCCGAAACCAGCAGACATAGGAGCAGGGGGTAAAGAGAATGAACCAGAGAAAGGCCAGTCCAAAGTTAACGGCTCCACCGCCTCCAATCAGCCACGCCAAGCAGCCCACCAGGTTCATGGCCAATGTGATGCTGTTTACTGCAAACACACGCATGCAGAAGCACACATACACACACACACCACACATACCACACACACACACAGGACAGAAATTGTAAGAAGAAAGCTGAGACCTCAGGGCACCCATCATTCCCCAGCCCTGGGAAGATGCGGAAAGAGGTGTCTGCACCTCAAAGACCTCCCAGGCCAAGAAGCAAAAACTCCTAAGGCCAGAAAATCCATCTCACAGTTTCCCAAACCTCTGGGGCCTAGGAGTGACCAATGACCAACACAACTGGCCTGAGCTACAACTCCTCCCACACCACTCCCAGCTCACTCTAAAGCCAGGAGGCAATCACCCTCCCAATCTCCTCCACCCCAGGGAATCTCTAACTGGGAAGAAGTTCATGGCCCACTGCTCTGTGCCCACAGGTGCCATTCCTGAATATCCTTAGAGATCTTGGGAACACCTGGTGTGTAAGGTCTCTGATACTTCCCAAAGACAATAAGCTCCCAGTACTTAAATGAGATAAGGTCTCAGAACTTGAACCTCACCCCCCATCCCAGGATCAGCTCTTTGTACCAACAGGGACCTGTGGACAGACACTGGAATCAGATGGGACGATGGGGGTGGAGAGAAAGGCTTAGACATAAAATATTGGAGGTAGAAGGGCACTTAAAGAACCACCTATCCCAACCTCTCATTCAACAGACAAGGAAACAGAACCAGAGAAGGGAAATGACTTGTCCATAGTCATACAGGAAGTTAGTGACAGCCAGGATGGGAACTGAGGACTCCCACTTTTGCATCCACTCAGGTATCATGGAGCAAAGCAAAGAGAGACTCTACTCAAAGCCTTCTGGGAAATGGCCCTTAAATAAATGGTAGAAAGAACCAAATGAGGAATTTCTTCCATTGTCATTTAACTTTAAGGTGATTTCCCCAACCAGACTGTGAATTCCCTGTCTTTTCCCTATCTCTCCCAAAGGACAGCCTGGCACCCACCAAAAACACGAGAGACATGTATAAGGCAAGTAAGAAACCTATTGGCCATCCTGGTTTGATTAATGATAATAATGATGATATTTATTATTTATATCACTCTTTTTAATTTTCAGAGAGCAAAAATATAGCAGATCTCATTTGACCCCCCCAACATCCCCATGAGGTAGGGAAGAGAAGGTATTAATATTCTCATTCAATTGAGTAGTTTGCCCATGGCACACAGCCATATGGGCAAACCACCAGGTTTTCTGAACCTTATGCCAACATTCCATTGCACCAACATTTAATTGTATATTGATTCAATCGAACTACTTTATAGAGATAGAAAAAATATCAATATTCATTTCAAGGAATAAAAGGTCAAGAATCGCAAAGGGAATAATGAAAAAAAAAAGTGGGAAGGAAAGAGGACCAGAAGTACCAGATCTCAAAAGATGACCCAAAATGGGAAACATCAAAACAATTTGGTACTTGTTAAGAAATAGATATTGGGCTTTCTCCCTTTGCTTCTTCTGTCCCCCTCCCCCAACACTTAACAATAGTAATTGCTCATATTTCGATATCACTCGAAGGCTTACAAAGTGCTTTCTTTACCACACCCCTGGGAGATTGGTAGCCCAGGAATTCTCCCCAGTTTAGAGATGAAGAAATTCCAAGAGGTATAGTGCCTTGTTCATAGTCACACAGCAAACATATTCAAGATGCAATTTGGATCCATGTCCAGAGCTAGACACACAATGGACTCTTGATAAAGATGACAAGAAAGGGAAGGAAGGAAGGAAACGCAGTCCAAGTTGTGTTTTATGAAGCCAGAGCCACTTTGATGCCATAAAGAATTCTGTTGGATCAGGAAGACCCCAAAGCTTTCCTGAACAAGCACTGTGGGCTTTACCAGGTCTTAGTATATAGAATACATATTTACAGGCTCTGGGATATATTTACAGGCATTAAATCTAGGCCCTGAAGGGGCAGCTAGATAGTGCAGTGGATAAGCTCTGGCCTTGGAGTCAGGAGGATCTGCGTTCAAAAATCTGGCCTCAGACACATGACACTTACTAGCTGTGTGACCCTGGGCAAGTCACTTAACTCCAATTGCCTCACCAAAAAGGCAAAAAAAAAAATCTAGGCCCTGAGACAAAAGCTCTATAATGGAAACCCCCAAGATCAAGCTGTCTCTTTGCTAAATTGGGTTTTCACTGGTAAATCTAACCCACTTCCAGTTCTCCTTAGGTGGAATAATACTCCCCAAATGGTCATCACCTTTCTTAACAATCAGGTTTGAAACCTTGGAGTGAACCCTCCCTCACTTCCCCTATCCAATCAATTAACAAGTTTTATTTATTCTTCCATGACAAGTCTCTTATCTGTCCTCTTCTCTCTGCTCACATGGCCCCCACCCTAGGTCAGGCTCTCAACATCTCTCACCTGAACTACTGAAATCCTCATGGCCTCCCCAATCCAATCAGTTTCCTGTAGACCACAGCCAGAAAAAAGGGGAGCCATCCAACCACTCAAATGTCTAATCTTTCAGCTACTATAAACCTGCATTCTGTCACATAATAGAAGCATTTATTTGAAGAACACTCTTCCAGAAAAGTATTATCTATGTACTCAAAAGTGTATAACCCAATATGTCAAAAGTTAATGTTTTTGGTAAAGAGTGTAGGAGACCTTGTGAGGTTGGAAATCCTACTGGCCTCTAAATAAGATATTTAGAAAGTTGTTTTTTTGGATGTTAAAGTTCCATACTGATTGTATTGAAGAAGCTCCATAGATTTTGTAAATTTAAACATCTGGATATGAACTTGTCTAATTGAACAACTTAAAGATATTGGAGCCTGAGGCACTGAGCACAGTGCCTGGCATACAGTCAGTGCTTAATAAATGTTTGTTGACTAGGTGCCCTCCCTACCAGATGGGAAGATGGCTATGCTATGTCAGCTTATTAAGAGGTTATTTGATTCTAAATTTATTCAAATCTTCTAACAATTTTTTCTTTTGCTTTAATAAGTAGGCAGGGCCACCTTTGAGAACAACGAAACATGAGCATGGATTGAAAACAGTGCATGTCACAAGAACTTAGAATACGAAGAATGGAGACAAAATGTGGAAGAGGTTGTCTAGACAGTAGGCATTGCCAATGTCAGAGTTAGTGATTTGTCCCCTAGAAATCAGGACCCTACAGCTGTAGCATATTCATTTTAATTCTCTCATGATAATTTTCTTGATAAAATCTCCTATCATTGTGAAAGAAGCTATTATTTTGCTATTATATTAACAACCAATTATTAAATTAGGATTATTTCCTCATTCAGGGACCAGTCTCTGAAGGACTTGGCTGATAGACGAGATTGCCCTAATCCTGGAGAACAAGCTTCTCCTCATTCTTGGGTTGGACCCACCCAACTAGGAGACCTTACTTCTGCTTAAAGTGTAAACAGAATCTAATCTAAATGAATTCTTGCCCCAGGGCAATGGGCCTATGTCCTTGCCCTCCTCTACTGGAGTTTAGGGTGACCCAGCTCAAGAACACTAATCAGAGTGGTCTGGGTGGAGATGAATTACTCCGTCCAGATGGCAAGAGTCTCGAGATCAAGCCAAGCTTTCAGCAGGAAGAGCTGAAGACTTCTAGCCCACCTCCTCATTTAAATGTCCACTAATCAGGGTTGGTATCTCCTGGCTGAGTCATTTCCTTTTCAAAAAAATATTTAAAGGGGCAGCTAGGTGGCGCAGTAGGTAGAGCACCGGCCTTGGAGTCAGGAAGATCTGAGTTCAAATCTGGCCTCAGACACAACACTCATTACCTGTGTAAGCCACTTAACCCCGATTGCCTCACCATAAATAAATAAATAAACAAACAAACAAACAAACAAATAAATAAATAATTAAAATGAATGAATACATACATAAACAAACAAATAAATAAATAAATGGGGGGGAAATATACATATATATTTAAGGCATTCAGTGTCTCCATTAGGTGTCTTTGGTTACTGAAAAAAACCACTGACCATCAATTTATTGATTATTAGCTAGTCCTATTAATAAATTATTAATTACCCAGAAACTCTGTCTCTTGGGTTTTTCAGCTGTCACAGTTGTTTTTATACTTACAATTTTTAATTTAATAATTGGTGTTTGGTTTGGAATGTGTTATAAGAGGGATGTAGTATGTCATATATGAATGAGATGAGGGATTAGAAAGACCCAGAAAGAACTAGAAGCTTTTAGAAAGGCCTTTTATAAGCTTACTGGGTACAAAAGATGAATACTTTTCCATGACAGTCATGTATTACCTTACACCTAGAAACCAATCCCAAGACTTGCTAGAATCAAAGTTAGCTTTAAAATAATTATATTTTGTTCTATTTGTAAGCACTGGAATTTTCTGGATCAGATAGAATCCTTGGGGACATAAATCTGGCTTATCTATTGCCCAAATTCGCACCTTGATCCTGGCAAAGGGTTTATGCTAACAAATCAGCAGTTTACTATGCAAGGCAAAAATGGTGGATGGCCATCTACTGGGAGTGCTAAAAATGCATTCAACCATTTTCAGATGGATGTTGATCCCTGGGAAGGCCAGGGAGACATCAAGGTGAAGTTATTATGTATAAATTGGTTATTTTTAAAACTCTCTTTACATAATCACAAGTTGGCTATTTCAAAAACCCATGATCAAACCTAATTGAGGGAGTCTTGTCCCACTATATCCATAAGAGGTAAGGCTATAACTTTTAGACAGAGGCCTGGCTGAATCTTTAAATGTTACCACAATGTCTTTCTTTCCTCTTTTATGGAAAATTCCTCTGACCATTACAGGAGATGGCCAAATGCGTGGTATGTTTCAATGTCACTAGGAATCCTTGAATTCATAGTGATTGGGATAGAGAGATAGGGAAATCTTTCTTAAAAGAATTAGCCTTTTCCTACTTGTTGCATGTACAAAACTGTCAGTGATCCTTTAAGATTCTAATGGTTGTGTGGAGTATAGTGCCCATTAAGGGAAAAGAGTAGGTGAACTTTAGTCCATGAACAGGTTCAAAGAGTTTCAAGGCTCTCTCTCTCTCCCTCCCTCTCTTTCTCTCTCTCTCTCTCTCTCTCTCTCTCTCTCTCTCTCTCTCTCTCTCTCTCTCTCTCTCTCTCTCTGTTTCCAGGCCCTCTTCCACACCATCCTTCCTTCAGAGCCTGGAGATGGCCTCAGTCAACCCTACTGTAACTTGCTTATAATTTGGATAAAGTATCTCTGACAGACTTCATCCAAAATGCAGAGTGAAACATGTTTCTTCTACAGCACCATTGGCAAGCAGCCATCTGCAAACCTGCCTTGAGATCATGGGCAGACAGCAAAGCCCACAGCTGGGGAAGAGGTAGGAAATCAGACATCAGTTCTAAGCTTCAAATGTTTCTTTCCATTTCTGGTTTCGCACCCCACCCCTAGTGCCCTAAAGTGAATAGTGGTAGATGGGCCGATTGGTCAAAAACATGGCTGGAAGAGGCAGATACTAGGTATGGCCTAGGGTTAGGGTCAGATTGTCCAGAAAACACTTATTTCTCAGCTGGACACCCAGAACAGCGACTTTCTCTGTAGTGTAGAGTGGTGACTCCTCAATCCTGAACTCATTCAAGGTACCTGATCTCCAAAGTCTGAGGCAGCTCCCAGAGCTTCACTAAGGGGATGCCACCATTAGAAAGGTAGTGAAAAAGAAGATAAGGTGGAGAGAAAAAAATTACATAGGAGAGAAGGGAGACCCCAAGGGACAGAAGAGGGGCAGGAGACCTCCTCAGAAAGAAAATCTCCTCCCCACCAACTGCTCAGAGAGGAAAAGAAATAAATCTAGTCTCTGCCCCCTGGCCTAAAGGAAAATCTGAAGCACAGAAAGGGGAAACAAAGGCACAGAAAGGGAAACCTAGTGAGAAACAAAGGTAAGGTAGAATAAATGGCCCAGGGAGTATTGCTCTACAGGTCACCAGGGCAGGTGGAGTGGAGGGAATAGAAAACCCAAAGTAAGTTCCTACTTACAATGCTAATAGGGCATTCTATGCCCTTTCCATAGCAAGGATAATTATTAATTTGTTTACTATACTAAAAGGTAAAAACCAGGGGGCCAAGTAAAGGGCATACACATGTGGCAGCAGGGGAGATGGGAAGAATCCTGGGTAGGCCTGGGTTTTCCTCTGGGTGGCTGGACGGGAAATGGAGCATGCTACTTGGCTCAGCCCCAGACTTCCAAAGCTGAATGGACTGAATCCTTCAGGAAGAAGGAGCCTGATGTCTACAAGTCAGGTCTAGAGGGAGACTGTTTTACCTGACGCCCAGGTAAGCCCAGGGTTTCCTGGTGAGTAGCCAGATGGGATGTGAGGCATGGGCTGGAATTTGCAGGTTAGGTAAGGTACATGCACTTACATGATACTAAGCAGGGACTAGAATACAAGTAAACTAGGGGGCAGAAGCCTAAGGAACCTCAAAGGCCAAACCTGTGCTCTGGGATGAGTCAGACAGCAGCCCCTTCCCAGGGCTCACAATCTCCTGCACTTCTCCCCCAACCCATGTTGTCCCATGTCCATCCCAGCCTGCTGATACTTACACATCCAGAGATAATAGAGGCGTTTCGTCATGTTGAGGTGTTGAGGGGGAATCTCCGCCTCGAAGTCCTGATAGAAACATGGCTTCAGTGGGATGAACTTGGGCAGGGGAGGGAAATTGTTCACTTTCTCTGCAGCAGAAACATAAATCAAACCAAAGTCATGATCAGATGAGATGGTATATGTAAAGCACTTTGCAATATTAAAGCACAATATAAATGCTAGCTATCATTATTACTATAATAACAGTAGTGATAGCATATATAGAGTACCTACTATGTGCCAGGCATTATACCAAGCATTTACAATATTATTTCATTTAATCCTCACAACAACTCTGAGAGGTAGTTACTATTATTACCCCCATTTTACAGATGAGGAACTGAGGTAAACAGAGGTTTGGTGACTTGCCCAAGATCATAGGGCTAGTGTCTGAGACTTGATTCCCAGTCTGAGACTTTGACTCCAGGCCAAACTATATCCGCTACACCACTTAACTGCATATTATGGACCAATTCAATTCGACAGGCATTTATTATGCTCTGTACTAGGCTCCTGGGAATACAAAAAACAAAATGATAAGAGTCCATGCTCTCAAGGAGCTCACGTTCTGGGGAAGGGGTGATACATAGGAAATAAATGCAAGTAACTGGAGGAAAGAGAAAGTATTCTTCCCTAGGGGCATCAGGAAAGATTTATTCATTCATTTGTTTATTTGCCCATGTATTTATTCTTCAACAAGACTATAGCATTTTGTCTTACTGAATGTTTATCATCTTCAGTGGGCAGCTAGGTGGCACAGTGGACAAAGTGCTGGGTCTGGAATCAGGAAGAAAGACTCATCTTCCTGAGTCTGAATCTGGCTTCAGATTCTTACTAGCTGTGTGACCCTGGGAAAGTCACTTAACCCTGTTTGCCTGAGTTTCCTCATCTGTAAAATGAGCTGGAGAATGAAATGGCAAACCACTCCAGTGTCTGCCAACAAAACCCCAAATGGGTCATGAAGAGTCACACACTACTGACATAACTGGACAACAACATCTTCAGTACCAGCTAACATTTTTTTATCCTCTTCCTCCCCACCTCTACTTGAAGGAAGTTAAGGATTCTGAGAGGAAAATAAATAAGAATACTACTAATAATAATAACTAACATGTATGTGGTATACTTTATATGCAGTCGCAGCTGAGTCTCACAACAACACTGTGAAATAGCATAGGGATTGTTATTCCCATTTTAAGGATGAGGAAACTGAGGCTAACATATGTGTCCATGATAACATGGCTAGTGAGTGTTAGAGATGGGATTTGGATACCCCAATCATCTTTCCAATAGCCCACATAAAGTCTTGAGGGAATAAGCAGCAGAAAGTGAGAGGAATACAGCTGACCCCTTCTCTAGCCAGAGTTGCCCTCAACTCAACCACTCTCCCTACAGCCCAGCCCATTGTGGCATGAGGACCTTAGTATTTACATTGAGTCAGGATGGCAAGACCTCTACAGTAGGGCAGGAATATTAATGCTGGGAGGGTGCCCACTCTTTCCCCACAAAGGAAATGATCCAAGATCAGGGTTCAGAGTTGGCCAGACCAGTCTGGTAGCAGCCAAATCAAGTGACGTGGACTGTTGGGCATCATAGACACTTATATTTAATGAGGAATTCCTTGTTCTTCTCAGTCTTAGAAGAAGGAACAATGAAATGAAGTCATAGGGAGGCAGATACAGGCTCAGTAGAACTGAAAACTTCCTAACAATTACAGCTATTCAGAAGCGAAAAGGACTTTGTAGGCAGTGAGTTTCCTGTCCCTAGAGGCCTTCAGGTGGGGGACTAGAACTTATATTCTATAGAGGGCATCCCTGCTGAAGGAAGAGTTGGACCAAGAGGATGTATCTTCCAACTCGGAGAGTTTTAAAATCTATACTGTCCTTAACCCCACCCCTTCTCCTGCATTGGAGAGATCTGAGTCAAAGGTCCACAGGGATAATGATGGGGTCTTGACCTGTAATTCATTAAGGAGCATGAGGGTGAGACAGTCACTCTACCAGTGCTGGTTGGCACCTCCTCAGCATAAATTAGTCTTAGACAGTTGCCAAGGGCTTTCAAAGGTTGACCAGTAAGGGTCAGAGGCAGGATTTGAATCCAGCTCTTCCTGGTTCCCAGGCCAGCTCTGTACTCACTATGCTCTGCGGTCTTTAGTCCAGGATGTTGGGGACTCAGAACAAGTAAGAGAGTAAATAAAGCATTCACCACACTGCTAGGCAGTCTAAACAGATAAGACTAAAGGGTACATTTTTCTTTTCATTTTTGAAAGAAAATTAATTTTTATTTATTATTTCATTTATAAATTTATTTTTTTAACATTTGTTTTTAATTTTGAATTCCAAATTCTTTCCCTCCATCCAGCCCCTCCCCCACCCATTGAGAAGAAGTCATGCAATATGATACTCATTATACATGTGATATCATGCAAAACATATTTCCACATTAACCACGTTGCAAAAAAAAAAAGGAAGAAAAATAAAGCTAAAAAAGTATACTTTAGTCTGCACTCAGAGTTCATCAGTTCTCTCTGGAGGTGGATAGCATTTTTTTTTTATCATAGTTGCTTTGGAATTGTTTTGACCAGAGCAGCTAAGTCTTTCACAGTTGATCACTGTTACAATATTGCTGTTGTAGTGTACAATGTTCTTCTGTTTCTGCTCACTTCACTTTGCATGAATTCATGTCTTCCCAAGGTTTTCTGAAATCATCTTGCTTGTCATTTCTTATAGCACAACAATATTTCATCACAATCATATACTACAATTTGTTTGGCCATTCCCCAACTGATAGGCATCCCTTCAATTTCCAATTCTTTGACACCACAAACAAAGAGTTGCTATACATTACATATATATACATATACATATACATAGGGGAAAGGACATTGTGTGTGTGTGTCTGTGTGTGTGTGTGTCTTGTATCCTTTTCCTTTTTCTTTTATCTCTTTGAGAGGATACAGACCTACTAGTGGTATTGCTAGGGATTCACAGTTTTGTAGCCCTTTGGGTGTAGTTCCAAATTGTTCTCCAGAATGGCTGGACTAGGTCACAACTCCACCAACTGTACTGCATTAGCGTACTTATTGCTCTACCTCTCTTCCAGTATTTGACATTTTTCTTTGCTGTCCTGTTAGCCAATCTGATAAGTGTGAGGTGGTACTTCAGAGTTGTTTTAATTTGCATTTTTCTAATTAATAGTGATTTAGAGCATTTTTTCATGACTATTGAGAGCTTTGATTTCCTCTGAAAATTGCCTGTTCATATCCTTTGGCCATTTATCAATTGGGGAATGGCTCTTATTTTTATATATTTGATTCAGTTCTCTATATATTTGAGAAATTAGGCCTTTATCAAAGAAATTTGCTGCATAATTTTCCCACCACTTTCCTGCTTTTCTTCTAATTTTGACTGTATTAGTTCTGGATTCAGATCCCTGCTCTGTTCCTTATTACCCATGCCCAATAATGACTTTTTGGGAAAGTCATTTAACCTGAATTTCCTCCTCTAGAAAATGAACAGTTTGGCTGAAGCAATTACTAACGGCCCTCTGAGCTCTAAGATCTCATAAATTTTTCAGGGATGTGGATTTCAACTCAGTGTAAAAAAGCATTTCCTGAAAATCAGCATGGCCCAACAATGGAACGGGCTTGCCCATCACTGGAAGTGTTAGAGCAGCCCCAGTCAGAGCAGTTGAACAAGAAATTATTGTATTAGGTGAGATATTTAAAGTCCCTTCCAGAGCTAAGATTCTGATTCTATGCTGAGTCAGGACTCAGTTGGGGGGACACAGGCCAATCTACCCACTACTTTCATTCTGCTGCCCAAACATCATCCCTTTTCTATCCTTGGCATCCCTCCTTACCTGCCATTGTGACACCAGCCCTTGACACCCAGGTGCAGCCAAGCACCTATCCACGTTTTCTCTGTCCTGAGCTGAAAGAGAAAACAGAGGCAAGCCAGGATCAGAGCATGGTGTGACACTATTCCTTTGTCCCCTTTCTACTCTCCTTCTGGGAAATACTACCTGTAGCTGAGGCCAGCTAGCCAGAACCCTAGACTCCCTCTCTGAGCACTCTTGGAGGAAGAGTATCTAGGGGAAAACCAGTGAGAAGATCTTGACTCCAACATTAATGTCCCCAACCCTCATGGGAGGGAAGATAGGACTACAGGCAAAGGACCTACAGATTAGCGATCCACACACTCAGATCAGAGCGGGGCTAGATCCCATAAGTCTCATTCAACAAGTCTTGCCCAATTTTCCCACTCCATCTCCCCACAGAAACATATACAACTTCATATTCCACCAACCTGACAATTCCAAGTACCCAACCCCTTCCATCCAGTGCTCTCTCTGTCCTCCAAGAATATTGGACTTTAAAAGCCAGAAGATCTGAGTTCAAATCCTAATTTTAACACTACCTGTGTGACTCTGTATATGTTCCTTTCTCTCTCTAGGTCTCAGCTTCCTCACTTTTAAAAAAGACTTTGTAATAGCCACGTAGAAAAAAGAAAGAAAATTATGCTTCAATCTGCACTCAGAGTCCATCAGTTCTCTCTCTGGAGGAAGACAGCATTTTTCCTCATGGGTCCTTTGGAATTCTCTTGGATCACTGTATTGATTAGGTTGCTAAGCCTTTCCCCAGCTGATCATTGTTACAATACTGCTATTACTGTACACAATGTTTACTTTTTAATGAGGTTAGACTAGATAATTCCTGAAGTCTCTTCCAGCTCTAAGTTCTATGATCCTATAATTCCATTGGCCAAGACCCCATGTTATCAAAAGGAAGGGTGGGGCAGTCCCATACAGAAAGGACACACTTGTGGCCAAGGTCACAAGTTTGGTTCCTCTCTAATAGGAAAACTCTATTCTCCCCATGATAGACCACTTAAACTTCAGACTTGGCCCTAATCCCAAGCACACACTGACCCTCTAAGACTGACCCCTAGAATTGGTCACAGGATGGGTACCAAATCCTGGCTACTGATGGCCTCTAATCTTGGGCATACACTGACCCTTACATCTAGCCAAAGAATGACTACAGACTGGTATCCTAACCTTGGTCACAGATTGATCCCAGGTCCAACCACAGACTGACCTCTAACACTGGCCAGAATGACCTCTTGATCTCAGCTATACTTTCTCCTAAATCTGGCCACCAACTGACCTCTTACAGACTGACCTTATAAACCTGTTCATGGGCAAAAGTCTACCATCAAAAACTGATTCCTAACCCTAGTCTCAGACCAATTTAACAGCTAAGAAGTATCTTCCACTAATCACAAGAAGAAAGGATTAAGGAATGTTAACAATGACTCAACAAAACCCATCTCCACCCCTGGATATATAACTAAAAAAAAAATTATCTTTGTGTATTAAGAACAGCACACAGAAAAATATGACTCAGTAAAGACACAAGAGTGGAAGAAAGATAAATGGATGGATGGATGGATAGATAGATAACATTTATTTAGTACTTATTGTGTATTAGACACTGTGCTAAGTGCTGGGAATACAAACAGAAAAACAAAAACAAAAACAAAAAACAAGGCAGTCTCTATCCTCAAGAAAAGGAAGGGAGAGGAAGGGCATCAATCAGGAGAGGAGGGCCCCAGAACAGAGGTTTCTCAGGGCAATGTTTTCTTGGGGTAGTCATGCAGTAGGAAAGATATCTAGGTAAAAGTGAGGTGAAGCAATTCTAAAATGGTAGTCCTGGCAGGGATGTCACCAATCAGGAAAGGAAGACCTTAGAGAGGAGGTCTCTGGGAATGCAGCACAGGTGAGGAGAAGGAAAAGGACTCCAGAGGGAGCCTAGGTATGGGTAACACAGGAAAGCAGGATCTATTCCCAATGTACTGTGTTACTTGGTCTGGCTGGGTTTCAATCTTTTCATCTACAAAATAGGGGGCAAAAGGAAGGACTTAAGGAAGGGGAAATAGCAATCCACTCTTTCCCGAGAATGAATGACCATCTTTTAAGGACATTATATGGCCTTGTTAATTATTAACAATAAATCTAATTCTCCCTTGGTTTTGAGCATAGATTTAGGGCTGAAAGGAATTTGAGATGCCAGCTAGTCTAACTCATTTTGCAGATAAGGAAATCGAGACCCAGAAAGGGGAAATGATTTCCCTAAGATAACTAAATCAGTAAATCACAGGGCCAGAATTTGACAGATTCATCACCTCTAAGTCCAAAAAAACTTTCCATTATTTCTCACTGCCTCAAAATAAAAATCCAAAGTCCTATGGAGACCTCAGAAGTCATCTCATCCAACTCTCTGATGTTACAGATGAAGAAACTGGGACCCAGAGATATTATATGATTTACCTAGTCATCTGGGTACTTTTTAAAGCAGGAGAATTTGAACCAGAATTTGAACCCAAGTCCTCTGACTCCAAATCCTCCATTCTTTCCACTACGCCATACCAGAGAATTTGAAAGCTGGAAGGCATCTCAGTGGTCATCAAATCCAACCCATGCTTCAAGAAGTTAGAAGCCAAGTTGTCCAAACTAACCTATTTTCTGACCCATCAACAAAACATTTCATCTCGCATGTCTCCATGCCTTTGTTCAGACAAGGCTGTTGTCCATACTTGGTATGACCTCAGTCCTCAACTCCATCTCTTGGAATTTCCATCTTCCTTCAAAACTCAGCTGCCACCTCCTACATGAGGCCTTCTTGATCTTCTACCCCATCTCCCAGCTGTCAGTGCCTTCCACTGGGAGGAGGGAAATGATTCTGAATTTATTTTGTACTTATTTATCTTTCTACATGTTGTTTCCTACTCTCTAGCCCCAACAGAACGTAAACCCTTTGAGGGCAGGGGCTGTTTTGGTTTTTGTCTTTGAATCCCCAACACCTAGCAGAGTTCTTACCACATAGGAGATGTTTAATAAATACTTATTGAATTAAAGAAACTTACTCTCCTATCATCCACTCATGTGCTACAAAACTGGGAGGCAGGATGCCATATTGGTCCATTTTACAGATAGGGTGACTAAGATGTTGAACAAAGAGAAAGACGTTTCTACCGACCACACAGCATTCCAGGGATAAACAGGATACTAAAATTCAGGGCTCTTTTTCACTTTCTCCCCATGAGTTAGTAAAACTAGAAAGTACTGCAATTCAGAGAAATCTAACCCCCACCCTCTACTGTTTCCCAGTTCACAGGGTAAGCACTCCCTTCATCTGTCTCTGACAGAACACTCTCTTTCTCAGTATCCCTACTTTCTTGGGGAAATCCTGGTCTTTCTCAGATCTGCTCACTTTGTAGTTTGATCATCTTCCATTTTGCCCAGGGGTCACGTTCGTTACATCTCCCCTTCTCCCTTCACCTTTATTGCCCAAACCAGATCCTTGAAGTCTATTAATATTCTTCCCAAAACATAGCTTCTATGGTATCATAGAACTACTCAAGAACTCACAGTAATTCCCTATTGCCTATCAGATCCAAGAATTAACTTTTCTACCTGGCATTCAAGGGTTTCCATCAACAAACATCATTTCTTTGGTAGCAAAGACTATCTTGCCTTTCTACTTGAATTCTCAGCACAGTGCATTGTACATAAAGTGCTTAATGAATGTTATTGCTATCATTTTTTTCATTGTCTTCATCACCAATTTCATCTCTTGTTACTTCCAGAAATGACCCTTCTTGTCCTAGTCAGACCATCCTACTCACTATTCTTAACATGATTTCCCTGTGCCTCTGATCATGTCACACTGTTCACTGATTTAATAAACATTTACTAAACACCTACTCTGTACAGAGACAAAAATAAATCAGATATAGTACTTGCTTTGCTCACCATAACTGGCATGCCCTTCCCAACCTCCTTCTCTCTGACTGTATAAGTCTCATCAATACTTCAAGAATCACCTCAAATTCCACCCTACTACCCTCCTTTAGGAAGCCTGTCCAGAGCACCCTGGCACACACTGACTAATTTCCTCTTATCTAAACACTCATTTGCTACTTATAGAATCATAAATTTTCAAGTTGGAAAGAAAACTTAGAGATCTTCTATTCCAATGCCCTCAGCCCATCTTGCACTATGGATTCTCTTCCATGGTCTTACCTCCCTAACAATTCTCCCTGAAGACAAGGACCCTGGCTTATACTACTTCATATTCCTAGTACCTACCACAGAGTCAGGTGCTCTGTAAATGTTTATTGCTGATGACAATAACAATGACCCCTCTCCCACCCACCTGCATTGATAATACCTTTTCTGTTCCTCTCAACAAATCACTAACCCATGAAAACTATAGTTTTCAAAACTTGGCTTAAAGACATCTCCCCCAGGATGTCTTCTCTGATTAATTCTACCCCTAAACTGTCCCCCTCCCAACCTACTATAAAATTTTATATATCTCATTTGTATGGGCAAACCCAGATAATCCATTCCCATCTACACTTTCCCTGAGATACTAGGAGAGGAAAATAACAGAAGGGCTATTATTATCTTTCCCCAGCAGAAGAAAAGAAACATACAGACACATATAACTTAAATTTGTACAGATTTTTATAAATTCAAAGGATTTACATGTCAAGGGTTGATCAGAGGGTTCCCTGATCAACTTGAAGAACATACACTGTAAGGAATCTTCATCTAGAATTTGGATTCTTCTTGTTGAGGGTGAATTGATTGACAGTTGTGGGTCAGAGCCACCCCCCTAGGTCGATCCCCTACAGAAGAGGGTCAGTTGAAGGGTCATGCTCTTTTGACACCCCCACACACACCTTTTCTGAGCACTAATCTAATTGGCTATCTCCCCTTTGGCCCCAAAGGTTGCAGTTTCTTGGCCTGAGAGGTAGCAGCAGCTAGGCAATGGTGGAGAAGTGAGTTTCTGGATCTTAAGTTGCTGTAGCTAGCCCTGGAAAAGCAGTGGTAGAAGAACATGGAAGCTGCATATGTTCTCAGTTATGTGGTCCCAGAAGAGTGGAACTACATGGCCAAGTGATGGGAGTTCTGGAATCCAGCCTTCTAGAAAGAAAAGCATCTTGCTGGGCTGGAGGGGGAGGGGGGAGGAGAAAGATCACACATATATCCTCCTCAGCTGGAGGTACAATAAGAGTCTAAGGCCATGACATGGGGATCAAAAGGCCTGGTCCTCCAATATTACCCTAAGTAATTCAGATGTTGTTGTTGAGTCATATTTCAATCATATCTGACTCTTCATGACCCCATTTGGGGTTTTCTTGGCAGAGATACTGGAGTAGTTTGCCATTTCCTTCTCCAGCTAATTTTACAGATGAACTGAGGCAAATAAGGTTAAGTGACTTTCTCTGGGTCGTACTATTAGTAAGTGTCTGAGGCCAGGTTTGAACTCAAGAAGATGAGTCTTCCTGACTCCAGGCCCAGTGCTCTGTGCACTATGGTGCCACCTAGCAGCCCCCAAGTTATTCAGATGGTTAAAGTTAAATAGGAAGAGTTACCTCTGCAATGGACTTCAAGTTTAGTGAGTAATACGGCTTCCAAAAAAGCTAGTGCAATCTTAGGTCAGAGGTCAGAAGTCAGAAAAAAGAGAAGTCATGGTCCTGCTATACACTGATTTGGAAAGAACCTTAGAATTCATCTCACCCAACCTGTATCTGAACAGGAATCCCCTTCCTAACCAAACTCAGTAAGTGACCCTCAAATCCTTTCTTAAGAGTGCTTCTTGACCTGACTATCCTGAGGAAAAACACTTTCTTACACAGTTCTAATCACCAGGAAAGGTTTTCCTATATGTCAATCTTACCCTCTGGAACTTCCCTTCCCCAGTCAAACTACATTTGGAGTATTGCATTCAGTTCTGGGTTTCACATTTTAGAAAGGACATTGACAAGCTAAAACATGTAACCAGAACTGTGAATGGACTTGAAAACATGTCACATGAGAATGGAGTGAAAGAGCTGGGAGATATTTGGCCTGAAGAAAAACTAGAGCAGAGGGATAGAATAGGGAGAGTTATGATTTCTGTCTACAAGTCTTGTTACACTTGGCTCTAGAGAACAGAACTAGGGTCAACATGAGGCAGATTTCAGGTCAATGTAAGTAAGAATTTCCTAACAATCAATGATCTTAATGTGGAATGAGCTGCTAAACATGGAAGTCACTTCCCCATCACTTGAGGTCTTCAATCAGAGTGTGAATGTTCACTTGTTGAGGCTGGCATAGGCAGGATTTCTGCTCAGGTATGTGTTGAGCTGGACGGCCTCTGAGGTCCCTTGCAACTCTGAGACTCTGATTCTATGTGGCTCCTGACACTGTTGCTTCACAGAGAGCTGAGAAAATGCCTTCTGGGACATGATCATGGGGAAATGGAGCTGTGGTGCAGAGGAAAGAGCCCTGCCCTGGGAATTAGGAGACCTGGATTCTCTTTCTAGCTGTGCTATTTACTAAGTCTATGACCTTGGGAAAATGCCTTCCCCTCACTGGGCTTTAGTTTCCTCCTCTGTGAAATCAGGGTCTCTGAAGGTCTTTCTGAGCTCTGACTCCTTAAGTAGAGGAAACGGTACTGAGGGGTAAGGAAGATGAGTTTCCCAAGGGAATTACAGAGAACAAAACCATATACAACAATAGTCTCTACAGCAGCTCTCTCCAAAGAGGTCAAAATACTTTATATCCATTATCTTGTCCATTCCCCACATTCCCATGAAATAGTGATGGGGGCTGCAATTGTCTAGGGTAAGTTTGGGTACCAGAGAACGGAAACAATTTGTTCAGGATCCTCCAGTAAAACAAAACAAAACAAAATAAAACCCAGAGTCCTGAGCCCAATGTCTGAAGGTTCAGGGTTTGCTAGGCATGTGCTCCTCCTTTTTATAGCCAAATCTCAAAGAATGCCCAGCCTTCCATAGGTATGCCTGAGTGTTCCTATCCAATTCACCCCACACCCCAGCCCAGGAGTTACTCCTCTTCTCCCCCACCCCCAAACACTCACTTAAAGCACAGATACCATATACCTAATTCTATAGCACTTAGCTTGGGACTTAAGACCCTGATCACCCCAGCCCACAGGGATCTTCCTTCTGACCTCCAATATCACTTTGATCACTGGTTACCTTCTCATTTGTGTGTCCTGTCATCCCAACTAGACTGAGCTCCCTAAGGGGTCAGAGTATTTAGAATTGGAAGGGACCTTACGGTTCCATCTAGCCCAACCCCCTCATTTTACAGATAATGAAACTGGGGCTCCAAGAGATTAAGTCACTTGCCCAAGGTCACACAGGTAATAGCAAACCGATCCAGGATTCACGCCCAGGTCCTCAGATTCCAGGCCCAGTACTCTTCCCACTGTACTATATACAGCAGACACTATACCTCCTACTTCCCGTTCCTCCTTCCCCAGTGCAATCTAACCCAGGGCTGGGCACACAGTAGTCACTTTGTAAATATTTGTGGAAAGGCTGAATCATGGTACTGACAAGAGAGATGCCCTCTGGTCCTCACAGGAGAGATCAGAGCTTCACCACAATTAAGCCTCCACTTGGTGAGGTCCCAAGCTGGGTACTCACAGGACAGCTTTGACCATATTTGCTTCTTTTCCCACAATCTATCACTTTGAGGCTCTGCGTTGTTTTTTTTAATAATGAATTCATTTTTTTTTAAACTTTGCCAGATTCTGTGACCATGCCCAAAACTGGCCTTTTCCTGGATGGAAGAGCAAGAGGGCCTTAACGAGAGGCCTTACTAGGATTTCCCTTCCCCCACACAGCCCCATGGCAGGGAAGAAGGTATTAGAAACAGGAAATATCAGAACTGGAAAGGACGAGAAGGTGGTTTCTAAGGAAAAGGAGTTGGAAACCCAGGCAATGGCATCAGGTCCATGAAGCCTTACGTCAATGGAGGGGGGAAGGGGACGCAGTGCTAAGAGAGGAAGATGAAGGAAGGATGGGGGAAGAGGGGATTGCACTGGGGCCTTGGGTGGCGCCTTAACCTGCGAGCTCCCCGCTGCTTCCCCACCTGCTGCAGAAACCGCACCTCTACCCAGTCCAGGGGACACCCCCTCACCCCGAGCCTGTACAGAACGAAGGTCACCTGGGCTCTCCTCGACACACTCTGCAGGTGAAGGGGAAAAGGGGCGCAAAGCGAAGGTAAGCAGAATGGAGGTTCAGCCCACCCAGCCCGTTAACCAGTGTCCCCAGCCCAACGCCCCCACCCCGCCCCCGCGCCCTGTCCTCCGCAGCAAAGCCTGAAGCTCCAAGACCCGGAGCCTGTAATCCCAGATCTCTGGGGCTATGTATAGCGGCAGCTTGTCTGGGCCTCCAGCTTCCAACCCTACTGCACCCCCGACCCCCCCCCCGACCCCAGTCCCACAACTCACCCTCCCGAGGGCTGCTCCACTGCCAAAGAAGCGGGGATAGGGGTGGGGGGAAAGGGGGAGGGAGAAAAATCTGCGAGCAACCACGCAATGCAATGCAATGCAAGGCAAGGCACGGACGATGCACTCCGAATGGTGCAGCCCCTCCGCTCTAGGCTTCGGGGCTGGGAGGGGGCAAGCGCGCGCGCGCTCGCGAGCCGGCTCCTCCTCGCGCTCCCGCTCCCGCTCCCGCAGCAGCGCTTCTGCTGCCACCGCCTCCTCCTGCAGCAGAGCCTCTCGCGAGATTCACCCCCCCTTCCCCCACCCCCGCCCCAATCCGATCCAACTCCAGCGCCGCTCGGGTTGTCGCGAGAGAGGACCCAACAGGCTGCCTGAGCTCCCACAACGCTGTCCGAGGTGCTGCGACCGGGGAAGGGCTTGCAGGGCGCAGGTGGGCCAGCAGGGGGCGACGCGGGGGCGGAGTCGGGATGCAGGGCTGAGCAGGGATGCTGGAGGAAAGGAAGGAGTGAGGGAGAGGGCAATGACGAGGAATCGAGTGGGAGGAGAACAGACAGGAAAAAGGGAAAGATTGGGAGGGAGGGACAGGGACTGTGACACATGCACAGACAAATCAGTCAAGAAAGAGACACAGAGAAGAGAGGGAGGGAGAGAGAGAGACAGAGATGGAGGGAAGGAAAAGAAAGAGAGGGAGGGAGGGAGAGAAAGAGAGAGGGGAAGGAAGAGAGAGAGAGAAGTAAGGGCACTTCTCTGGGCCTCCATTTCCCCATCTGTAAAATAAGGAAGATGGACGAGATGATCTCTAAACTTCTTTCCAGCTCTGACATTCTTTAGCAACAATGAGAAACAGACTGGTCCAGGGGGACAGATGCAAAGAGCTGGGTGAGAGAGGGGGCAGAAACAGTGACAGAAAAGCAGACGGGGAAACATGGAAAGGCAGAGCCACATAGAAACACTGGGTGGGGATAGTGAGACCGACTGAAAAACAGAGGCAAGGACAGAGAGAGGAGAAAAGACACGGAAAGACAGAGAGCAAGGGTTGATAGACACACAGAGACACATAGAGAAAGCCTGTGTAGCAGGCGCATGGCTGGTTTGTGAGGGTTTTTTTATTTTAAATGGTATTTACATAGTATACAAATGGTCAGATTTCGATCACCAGGATAAGTCACCCTGTTGCTCCTTACATGCCCACTCTCAACCCCTCTTTCAGCCCACCCACACAGTTCTGGGTCCTAAAAGGAAATTTTCTGGGAGAGGGAGACACTGAAAGGATTCTTTCCCAGGAATAAGGGCTAATTGTCTGGCTGAGGCCCTACCCAGATGGACATTGATGCTTCACCCTCACAGCTGCTTCAAAATGGAGCAGTAGCTAGAAGGAGCTCTTGGGAAGATTAGGGTGATACGGAGGGATAGAATCAGCACAAGAAGAAAGTGGGGGAGTCTGACTTCTGGGTCTTTATATTGTGCTAAGGTTTGCCAGACATCCTGGAGAATGGCTGAGGATCAATAGACCCCAGTTTCAATTCTGACTTGGATACTAACTTTATGTATGCTCTTAAGCAAGTCATTTCCCAAATGTGGGCCTCCATTTCTCCATGCATTGAATGAAGTTCAGAATTGCTAGGTTTTTTATTGTTATTTTTTTTGTCCAAACCTGTAATTTCATCCATCAGTATGGGAAGCCCAGTGCAGAAGTAACTGTTACCTTATAAGTTTAGTGGCCTGATGTGCGGAGAAGTTCAATGATTTGCATGTGGCAATACATTAGAGTCAGGACTTGAACCAGATCTTCATGACACTCAGACTAGCATAACCACTATGCTACCTCTCTGGTTGGGAAAATCAAATGAGATAATGAACCTGACCATGTTTTAAAAAGCATAATAAAATCCTGGCTACATATAAGGAACATTAGAGAGAAAGCCTAGGGGCAGAGATTTTCAAGACTGTCTCTCCCTACCTCTAAGAATCAGCAGGGACTCCCCACCACAGGCAAGCAGCAGAATCGTGTACTTGCCCAGATCCTCTTCTACCAGCATCAGATGCCAGCAATCTTTGTCTTTGCATGGGGAGGTAGGTGGGCAGAGCTGTGTGTTAACTCATTCTCAGGTTTTCAGAACTAGGACTTTTTAGTAGAACTTTTTAGTAAAGCCCTTATTACATCAACCAGAAGACTGGAAAATAACAAGTAATAGGAATACAAGAAGGATCTGTGATTCAGCATGGTGAAGGAGAGGGCTCCTAGTGTGGGAAAAGTCCCCACCAAGCATATCATATAATTTAGTGGCTATGTCTAAGGTAGGGGAGTTGCTAAGTCACTGAGAGGTTATGACTTGCCCAAAGTCATAAAGCTGATATTGCAGGGTACATTAAACTATGAATGTTGAAATTCATGTCTTAATGTTTACTATGAGATTTCAATGAGTCTTCCTAGGATCTGTACAAAGAGATGTTAGCTTCTTAGAATTTTATAATTTCAAGTACCATATTTCCTCCAGGGAATTAAAATTAACTAATATTGCTAGCTGGAAAATATACACATACTATACACACTTATAAATATCTGCATCAGGAACAGTTAAGTAACACCGTGGATAGAGCACCAGACCTGCAGTCAGGAAGGCCTGAGTTAAAATCTGGTCTCAGAAACTTCCTAGCTGAGTGACCCTAGGCAATCACTTAACCTGTTAGACTAAGTTTCTTCATCTGTGAAACAGGGACAACAATAGCACCTACCTCTGAGAGTTGTTATGAGGATCACTGACATAATATCTGAAAAGCACTTAGTATAGTACCTGGCATATAGTAAGAACACATAAATGTTAGTTATTATTATTATTATCATTGAGGCTTCTTTCCCCTGTTAGGATCCTTGTGTTTTCAAAATATGTTCTCTCTCCACTACAAAATTTCAAGAGAAAAGCCTCTCCTTAAGAGGGCCTTTGATTCTTCTTTTAAATGATCCAAGGCCATATCTTCACAATGGCCAATTAATTAAGAGACTGGACTCCTTGGAAAGTTGAAGACCCACTGTCTTGTATACCCATGTAGTTTTAATTACTTCTCTCTTTCTTTTGCTTTCAACCCTAAAATTAGCCAAGATCTCCCCTGTCTCCCCAATTATAACTTTATGGATGATTGTCTGAGCCCAAACGGTGCCATAACTACTACAATCATAGATAAGATCCTCTACATTCCCCTTGTTAGCCAGCCTTGATTATACATGGACACTGCGATTCGATTTCTCTCATCTCCACATGCAGGAGGCAGATGAACATGAGTATTATAAATCTTGGTTATACATCTTCTCACTAGACAAAGTAATCTCAGAGGCCAAAGAAACAGAGCTACTGGGTTTTGTAAATAGTGCCCCTTAGGCTGTATTTTATTCCCTGCCTTAATGGAAACAACAGGATGAGCCTGACTGATTCTATCTTGAAGGAGGCCTGTACCATTGTAGAGATTTACTGCCAACACGAGATATTCTGATAAAACTAACCACTGCAAAATGCATTTTCCCACCAGAACAAATCTGACCTTTTGCAACTTCTGTGTCCCCAGGGCTTGCATATTTGTCCAATTCCATTCTGCTGCAGAATGCCACTGATTGGCTGTGTATGCTATAAGTTTCCCTAAAAAGCTATAAAAATCCAATCTATAGCTTATGAAGTGGAAGCTGTTACCAGCCCAAGCATTCTTTCTTAGTGCACTAATGAATTTCTTTTTCCTTTCAATCTGGCTACTCACTTTTTGACCTCCAGTGTTATAGATCTCATGATGGGTGAGATTCTCCCTGGGCTCTCATGGAACCCAGGCTGGGAAACTCCTGCAATACCCATCAACCAGTTACAGTACTCAAAGACCTGAAAGAATAGATCTGGAAGTAGAAAAAACAGAGAACCCCTTGGTGCTCCTCTGCCATTCCTGAAGCCCCTGAAAAAGAGCATGCATCCCTAACACATGTCAGAGATAAGAATTTTTGTGTACCAAGGGAAAAAAGTTGGGAAGCAAGGGAAGACATCTTGGAAGCTGCCACACCACCACCCCAATCTGGATGCAAATTTGGAGGACTACAGCATCTCCTTCCTCTCTCCAATATGCCTATGGCCTTGGCTGGTATACACTATATGCTTTGATAAATATCATTTATACATGTAAGCCTCCTCCTCCTCCTCCTCCTCCTCCTCCTCCTCCTTCTTCTTCTTCTTCTTCTTCTTCTTCTTCTTCTTCTTCTTCTTCTTCTTCTTCTTCTTCTTCTTCTTCTTCTTCTTCTTCTTCTTCTTCTTCTTCTTCTTCTTCTTCTTCCCCAGGGTCACACAGCTAGTAGGTGTCTGAGGCCACATTTTAACTCAAGTCCTCCTGACTCCAGGGTCAGTGCTCTATCCACATAGCAACCTAGCTGCCACTATATACATTTAAGTTTTATATATGTCTTTACTCTTTTTTCCTTCCCTATTGTGGACAGTGAGTTACCATGAAGTCATTCATTTGTAG
Organism: Phascolarctos cinereus; assembly: GCF_003287225.1. Lineage (NCBI taxonomy): Eukaryota > Metazoa > Chordata > Mammalia > Diprotodontia > Phascolarctidae > Phascolarctos > Phascolarctos cinereus. Next base: position 48,231,242 of record NW_027555736.1, on the reverse strand, counting down.
AGAACTTTGCTACCAAATGTAAAATGTAAATGGGCAGGTGATAATAATCAAGACTCCTCATTTTAAACCTCTAGAACTCACATAGGGCCCTCATTCAAATTGCTGCCTTGAGTAGACCTAATTCATCTAGTAAGCTTCAGATAGAATTTGAACCCACATCTTAGGGATTTCAAATCCAGCACTCTATCCACTACTCACACAGCCTCTCAACAAAGAAACTTTAAAAATTGTGTTTTTCATTATGTCCACTATACATCCTCCCATTGAAATTTGTGTGAAAATGTGTGGGAAATCTATAAAAAAAAAAAAAAGGTCAGTGATAAAAAGACCCCATATATACCAAAATATTTGTAACAGCAAATTTGTAGCAAAGAACTGGAAACAAAGTAGACAGACACCCGTTAGCAGGGAATGGCTAAAAAAGTATGCTACATGAATATAATAGAATATTACTATACTGTAAGAAATGATGAATATGAAAAATACAGAAAATTATGGGGAGACACATGAGATGATACGAAGTGGAGGAAGCAAAAGCAGGAATATATAGTGACTACAACACTATAGGAGCTAGGTGGCACCATAGATAGAGTACTGGACCTGGATTCAGGAACTCCTGAGTTCAAATCCAGCCTCAGACACCTACTATTTGTGAGACCCTGGGCAAGTCACTTAATCTGTTTGCCTCAGTTTACTCAACTGCAAAATGAGGATAATAATAGCACCTACCTCCCAGAGTTGTTGTATGGATCAAATGAATTAATAATTATAAAGCACTTAACAGTGCTTAGCACATAGTAAGTGCCATGTAAATGTTAGCTGTTATTATTATTACAACAGTATAAATGGAAATAACAACAGCAACAAGAAAAATTGTAAATGAATCCTATGTAATTATTGTGACCAGCCTTGGCTCTGTGGAAGAGATATGGGAATGAATCTCCCCTACTTGTTTGCCAATGTGAGTGATTAAGGTGTGTAACACTACATGTAATATTTGACGTGGTTGATAGTTGATTAGTTTTGAAGAACTCTTTACTTCTGTTTTCTATTCTTTGTTATAAGGGATGGCTCTCTGGGAGGAAGAGGTATATGTTGAAAAATAGTGGTGATGTTGAAAATGAAAGATGTAAATAAAACAATTGTATTATAAAATATAAAGAAATTTTAAAAATAAATTCATATCCAATAAATCTGAAACTCAAGAGAAAAAAAGACCCAAAGGACAATAGAAAGACATACATTGAGTTTAATGAAAAGATATATATCTTTAAGTAAAGAGGTTCTAGCCAATAGAATTTCAGCATCTCCCCTACAATCCCTTTTTATGTTTTTTGTCTCTGCCTCTTCCTCTAAACTTCTATCTTCCCAGACACATATGGCATCAATGCCACAGCAAATGCCTGGTTACAGTATATGGGGAGGCAAGGTAGTATGGGGGGGGGGACACACTGGATTGGGAATCAGAAGATCTGAGTTCATATCTCAGCTCTGCCACTTTCTGACCTACATGGTCATGGGTGAGTCACTTTCCTCAGTTTTCTAATCTGGAAAATGAGGAGGTTAAATATTCAGTCCTAGAAAACTCAGCCACTTGAGCATTAATTGTCTTTCATGCCATCAATCATTTAGGTACTTGGAAACATCGACCTGGCAGGAGTTTCTATTTCACATACAGACATTTGTAATCATGTGGGCACAACTACACAGACCCATAAAAATCAAGCCAAAGAGGTAGAGGGAGGGATGCTAAAATGTTCATAATTGCTCACAGAGACTACCCAGGGTCAGGTATCACACATGCCTGGGGATTCAGCCACAGTGAACTGCCACATTCTCAATCCTCACTTAGCATAAATTTGCTTCCTAGAAATCACCCACCAATGGGACTTATGAAAAGACACCAGAATAATACTCAGTTCTTTTCAATTTTATGCTGTCTGTGGTCCTTGAACGCAGGGAAAGCCTATACAATAGAAAATCATAGGTAATCGCTAATTTCCATTTTTATTGTTTCAACCTTCATTCCCTTTCTCAAAGGACACAATTCATCTGGAAATAAACAGCTCTGAAGAATTCCCCCCTCCTTTTTTTGTCTGCTCTTATTAGCCTTCTGGAGAAGTAGAAAGAGAGGTAGTAGAGGAAGAAGAGATATAGAGGGGCCTAGATAATCCACAATCTGGATACAAGGCAGCCCCTCTTTGTCCTAATTAGGATTGAGATAGCTCAGATTCATTCCAATTTTTTCTGAGAATCAAGAAACCTGGAAGGAAATCCCTATTAGAAAGGTATAATAGGACAAGAACACTCTTGGGTAAAAACAGGAGGTTCTCCCCAAGGGGGCAAGTTATGGGGGATTAATTCAAGTCAGTCAGAGCAAACAAGACCACAGGAAGCAAAGGGGAAGAAGAGATGGAAGTGGGACAGCAGAGCCAAGAATAAAAGAAAAGCTCTGCGGTGGGTATACAAAGTATGACCTCAGTCAAGGAGGGAAAAATAGAATGTTGAGGAAGACGTAGGGTAGAATGAGAAATCCCATCCTGCACCAGCCTCAAGATCACCTAGGTTGGTCTAGTGAAAAGCTCATGGTCTTTGGAGTCAGAGTACTCAGGTTTACATCCCACCTCTGATCTGTAACCTTGGATAATAACAATAACAACAAAAGCAACACCAATAATAATGATACTAATTAGAACCTTAAGGTTTGCAAAACGTTTACAAATATTATCTCATTTTACCCTCACAACAACCCTGGGAGGTAAGGGCTGTTATTATCCCTATTTTATAGATAGGAAAATTAGGCATATGGAGATTATGTTATTTGCCTACAATCACACAGCTAATTAGCATCTAAGGCCAGATTTGAACTCAGATCTTCCTGAATCTACCTCCATGGACCTCAGTTTTCTTACCAATGAAATGAAGGGGACGCACTAGATGACCTCTAAGGTCCGTTCCAGCTCTAGACCTATGGCCAAATGAATTCTAGTAATTACTCAATTGTCTGGAATATAGATCACACCTTTTTTGTCCCAAGATTTGGCTTGCATAAAACTTGAGTCAGCCATACTCTAGGGATGCAAAATGCTAGTGCAATTGGGAGTTAGGAGAGTGAACCCAGAGAAAATGCTATGTGTATGAAATGTTTCACAAGTTTCAACATGATTTCAACAAGTTTCAACTATATAAATGTCATAGGATCATAGATTTAGAGATAGTAGGGACCTTAGAGGCCACAGACTCCAACCCACTCATTTTACAGATAAGGAAACTGAGGCACAGAGAAAGTAAAATGATGTCTTCATGGACAAGCCATGTAACCAACTTACAATCAAATTCTGGTTTGATATACACCACCTGGAGTCACCAAATTCATCAAATTGATGTAGTACTGAAGTGGAAAGAACCTTGGACTTGGAATGAGCAGAGACCTGTCCCACCCCTTTTGTCACTTTTACTAGCTGTAGGACACAGGTAAGACATTTTACCTATCTAGGCCTCAGTTTTCTTGTCTTTAAAATGGGGTAGGGAGGTAATAATATCTGTCATGCTTACTTTTTCAGGTTGTTATTAGAATCAAATGAAATAATGCATGTAAAGTGATTTGTGAACCTTATTGCTTATCCTTTGTTTTTTTGTTTGTTTATTTGTTTTTGGCAATTGGGGTTAAGTGTTTTCTTAGCACAAATACTGGAATTGTTTACCATTTCATTCTCCAATGGATCTCCTTTTAACAGAACTCTTCACTATGACCTGTCCATCTTAGGTAACCCTGCATGGCATAGCTCATGGTTTCATTGAACTATGCAAGCCCCTCTGCCACATCAAGGCAGTGATCTAGGAGTGGGACACATAGTAGGTATTATATAAATGCTGGCTATGATTATCATTATTTTTATCATATATGTCTCATTTTGCACTTGATACCTTCACTTTTCTGTCAGGAGGTGGATAACATATTTCATCATTAATGCTCTGGAATCACGGTTAGTCACTGCATTTCTTAGAGTTCTTAAGTCTTTCAAAAATTATTTGTCTTATAACATTGTTTTTATTATATAAATTGCTCTCTCCAAAACCATCCCCTTTATCACTTCCCTTTGCATCAGTTTATACAAGTCTTTTCAGGTTTCTTTTGTAGCAAGTGTGGGAGCACTACCCCAGAGACAGGTTGCTTCACCTCTCCCTCAGGGTTCTGGAGGTACCCTGTGAGGTTTAGGGTATCCCTCGTTTAATTCCATCAGGTTGAACCTCTACCAGTTGTGTTTCTCCACACACACTATTAAGTACAGTGACTAGCACTCCAGTTCCATTTAATCACTTAATATCAATTAACTTTTAGAATGGGATGCCTAGTTTGAAGATATGGTAACTACAGTACAAATATCTCCCTCCAATACCTCAAGTGTATGATCTCCCCAATACCAACTTGGGTTCTAGGAAAAGTAGGCTCAAATTTAGAAGAGTTTCTATATATCACTGACTTTATGGAGTTGTCTTCCAGATGTTGGAAAAGCATCCAGTCCTCCTCTCAGCTACCACTGGGCAGGGTCCCAAAGGTCATTCTTTGCTCATTGAGGAATTTATACTAACCTGGCTAGAAAAACTGGGTGCTAGGATCATTATATGCTAAAATACCCAAAGGTTTTCTCTACTGACCTTTCAAATCTTAACAGGTCTGAGTCTCAAATCTCCACCTAAAATGGAAAAAGAACAAATGCAGAAGCAAAAGATTAGGGCATGTTTCACACATGCTGACCCCAGTAGGGAGAGGTCAAGCTTTGTCCATTTACAGCTTTAGCTTTCGCTGGATGTCATCAGCAAAGGAGTCAAACTAAGAGATAACAGCCAAAGAGAATGAACAAAGCTCTGGTTGCCTGTCAATTTTGAAGACACTCCTCCAGTTCTGGCTATGATCAAAAAGCCTTCTCCTAACCACTTGGTTAGCAAACTAAAACCATTTAATGGGTTTCTTCTATTATGCCTCATAACTCTCCTGGTAGCAAGCTCCGCAGCCTCTTCCACATGACTGGTGACTGTCAGAGGTGTCTTGCACATGTGTCCATCTCATGTTATACTCCAAAACCAACCCCTTTATCATTTCTTACAGCACAATAATATTCCATTAATTTATATTCCCTAATTCGTTCAGCCATTCCTCAATTGATGGGTGCCCTTAGTTTCCAGTTATTTGCCACAACAAAAGAACTGCTAGGAATATTTTCATAATATGAGTCTCTTTTCTTTTTTTAATCTCTTTGGGATATAGGTCTATTAATAGTATCAAATGTCAAAAGAAATGAACAACTTAGCAACTTCAGGGGCATCCAAATGGTTTTCCAGAATTGCTGGACCAATTACAGCTTCACAACAAGTATGCTACAATGACTGTTTTCTTGCAGCCTCTCCAATATTTGTCATTCTCCTTCTTCGCCATCTTTGCTAATCTTATGCCTATGAGGGGAAATCTCAGAGTTGCTTTAATTTACATTTTTCTAGTGATTTGAAGCATTTTTTCATATGCCTATTGATAGCTTGTGTTTCTTCTTTTGAAAAGTACCTCTTCATATTCTTTGACCATTTATCTATCAGGGAATAGTTCTTGGTCTCACAAATTTGAATCAGTTAATTAAATTTTAATAACTTGAAACTGTACTAAGACTTTTGGAACTGCAACATATTTTAGAAATGAGAGTTTTACGAGTGAAGCTTGTTGCAAAGAATTTTTCCCAGTTAACTATTTCCCTTCCAGGTTTAACTTCATTGGTTTTGTTTGTACAAAACCCTTTTAATTCTATGTTATCAGAATTGTCCATGGGGCAGCTAGGTGGGGCAGTGGATAGACTCTGGCCTTGGAGTCAGGAGGACCTGAGTTCAAATCCGGCCTCAGACATTTGACACTTACTAGCTGTGTGACCCTGATCAAGTCACTTAACCCCGACTGCTTCACCAAAAAGCAAAGAAAAAAAAATTGTCCATTCTAACTTTTGTCATCCTCTCTAACCCTTGTTTGTCATGAACTCTTCCCCTATCCACAGATTTAAAAGGTGATTTCTTCCTTGCTCCTTTAATTTATTTATGATGTGACCTTTTACATCTAAGGCATATCCAGTTGGAGCTTGTCATGGTATATAATATGAGGTGATAGCCTAACCCTAATTTCTTTCAGACTGCTTTCAAGTTTTCTCAGCAGTTTTTTTCAAATAATGAGTCCTTGCTCCAGCAGCTATGGTCTTTAAGCTTAGAAAATGCCAGATTGCTCCTACCACTACTACTAGCTAGCTAATATTCACGTATCCCCCTAAGGTTTGCAAAATGTTTTACAAATATCATCTCCTTTCATGCTCAAAACAATCCTGGAAGGTAGGTGCTGTTATTAACTCCATTTTGTAAATGAGAGAACTGAAACACACAGAGGTTAAGTGGTTTGCCCAGAGTTATACAGCTAGTGAGTGTGTAAAGTTAGAGTCTGACCTGCGGCCTCAAGACTATATGTGACCTTCTAGGTTCTTGGGTGCAGCCTTTTGACTGAGTCCAAGTTTTACAGAACAAATCCTTTTATTAAGGGGAATTGTTCTGAAGTTTGGATTCAGTCAAAGGGCCACACTTGAGGACCTAGAGGGCCACGTGTGGTTTCAAGGTTGCAGGTTGCCCACCCCTGGCTCAGACTGTGGCTGAGGCAGGATTTGACTTTAGGTCTTCCTGATTCCAGGCCCAGTGTTCTATCTACTGCATTACCAGCTAGCTGCCTCTACTAGATTTGTTTGCTTCTGTGTTGTATATCTGATTTGTTCCACTAATCAGTCTCTCTGGTTATTAAACCAGGACCAAATCATATTGGCCAAGGCTACTTTGTATTGTAATTTGACCACTGGTACTACAGGCCTTTCCATTTTTTTTTTATGTCTTCTAAGATGCTTGACCTTTTGTTCCTTCAGATGAATTTCATTATTTTTTTCTAGTTTGATAAATCTTTCTTGTAGTTTGATTGGTATGGCATTGAATAAGTAAATTCATTTAGGTGGTGGTATCATTTTTGTTACATCAGTTTTACCTGCCTATGAGCAATTAATATTTCTCTAATTCTAGAGGTCTGTTTTTATTTCAGTAAAGGGTATTTTGCAGTTGTATTCAGATACTTCCTCTGTGTGTGTGTGTGTGTGTGTGTGTGTGTGTGTGGTGTGTGTCTTGGTAGGTAAATTCTCAAATATTTTAAATATTCTATAGTATTTTAATGGAATTTGTCTATCCCTTCCTGTGAGGTTTTAATTGCAACATACAGAAATGCTAATGATTTGTATTGATTTATTCTACATCCTGCAATTTTTCTAAAGTTATTGATTGTTTCAATTAAATATTTAATTGACTCTAGCCCTGGAGGTCTTTAAGAAGAGGCTGGTTGATTACACATCGGGGAAAGTGTAGAGGGATTCTTTTTCAGACATCAGTTGAAATAGATGGCTTCTTAGCTCCCTTCCAACGCTGAGAATCTGTGATGGTATGTAGACCTTACATCATATTAAAGCACCTTTGTACCCCAAGTGAGAATAATTTCTTAGAACAATTATATGCTGGGGAAACCAGGCTTTTAAAAAAGAATGCAGCGAAAACAGAGCCAGCAGCTGCCCAAAGTAATGATTAATTACCCTTCAGGCTATAGGAGAGCTGTCCAACATTCTCTTGACACCAGAGAAGATAGAGTAGTTGGAAGCTGGCCTCTGGATGTTAGTTATAAAGTGTATTAAGGGAGGAGTTTGAGTGTGCAGAGGACAGGGAATGTGAGGGAGCAGAGAGGGTGAGAAGTTAGTGAAAAGCACCCTGCTGGAGCTGAAGGAATGTGAGTCACTCACTGCTTGCAAATGAGAAGGGTGGGTTTAGAAGTGGGTGCCTGGGCTATTTGAACATGGATATAGATCCCTGGATGTCTTCTAGAGAACTTCTATTTACAGAGCATGAGGATGATTGAGAACTAAGGCAGAATACACAGGTGGCTGCCTCAAACCTGTATGCCGCCTGCAAAATTAAGGTGTTCTGAGTCCCAAGTGAGAATCCCAGAATTTTAGAGGCAAAAGATTTCCACAGATGGGTAACTTGCTACATCTCTGAGGAAACTGATTCATTTTGGAATAGCTCCACTTGGTAAGAATCATTTTGATCTGAATTAAATCTGTCCCTTTATAACTTATACCTATTTGTTGTTGTTTTGCCCTTCAGGACCAGGCAGAATAATTTTGTTCAAACACCATTCCCACAACTATCGTATTCCACCATCACCTCCCAATTCACCAGTGTTCTCTTCTCTAGCTTCTTCACCCAATCATTATGTGGCATGATTTGGCATTTCATTATTCTGGTCACTCTTTTCTGGACACTCTCCAGCTTATAAGTGTCTTACAACATGGTACCCAAAAATACAATATTCCATACCACTCCCTACAGCATAATCCTAGCAGTTGGGAACTAAGCCCCAGGAGATGTGAGATTGGCATGGTTCTCAGTGCCCACTAATCTCTTTGACAGGAAGAGAAAGTGCCTAGGGAGAAGGAAGGGACAAGAAGATCTGGAATAAAGAGATTAATTGAGCTTGAGAACATGTGTAAGCAGGTGTAAGACAAGAGCATTGAATCCCCTTTAGAAATTTAATTTGGTGGGGCAGCTTGGTGGTGCAATAGATAGAGCGCTGGCCTTGGAGTCAGGAGGACCTCATTTCAAATCTAGCCTCAGACACTTACTAGCTGTGTGATCCTGGGCAAGTCACTTAACCCCAATTGCCTTGGAAAAAAAATAATTTAGAAAAAAGTCAAAACTCAAGATTATCAGAGTTTAAAGGAACCTGAGAGCACAGCCCAACCTTCCATCCAATGCAGTAATCCTTGATAAGTAGTCATCACGCCTCTACTTGGCTGCTTTAAGGGATGGAAAATTCACTACTTCCCAAAGCAGCTTATGTATGGAGTGCTCCAATTGTTAGAACATCCTTCCCTATGTGATGGGTTTGGTGCATGCCAAGACCACATCTATGTTGAGCCAAAGTCTACATCTCGGCACCTTCTCCCCAGTGGTGCTTGTTCTATCCTCTGCAGCCACATGGAACATGTCAAATACTTTATCCCCATGATTACCTTTCAGATATTTGAAGACAGTTATCATATTCCTGCCTATAGAGATCTTTCCTTCCCTTTACTTCACATAGTAATTTATCTTGGACCTGCTTAATGCACTTAAGCATGTAATATTCTACATTATAGTAATCCATATTTATGGCTTATCCCCCTTTCTAGACTGTCAATTTCATAAAGTCAAGTACTAAATCTTACCTAAACTTTCTATTTCTGCAATACCTATGTAGTAGGTATGTTCTGGGCTCATTATGCCAAAGTCAGGGCTATATCCCCATTAGGGCCTAGAGGGTTCCCCTGAGTGATTTGGGAGTGCTTCCTCTAATGCTATCAGCTCAACTCCTGTTCAAGGCATGTCCCCCCTTAGCCACCAGTGAGGAGCATCCCATTTTCATTTAACCAATTAGCATCAATTAGCTTTGACAAAAGGATGTTTCCTTCAAACCTATCCTCCACTATCTTGGGGGCACACTGTCCTTTACACACTAGGATGCTGGAACCAACTTATGACCATTGTTAAATATTCAGAGTGAGCATTTCTATTTCAGAAATGGGCAAACTACAAATCAGGACTTAATTTTTTATTTTGTTGATTGTCGAGACTTAAGAAAGTGATGGAGAAAACATTAATAATGCAGATTAAATTTTAAAATCTGTCATGGGTACATTTTTTAAGAGAATTAATTGCCAAACATTTACCTGAACAACCCTGGTCACTTGCCAGTCTCAGAAGGGAAAGAGAGAAGGCCTTTCCCCTTACAACATTGTCTCCCACCAGATACCATCGATAAAGGAGTCAAACCAAAGTGGAGATCCAACCAAGAAAGAAAATATAAAAATCAATAGACACTCCAAAGCTTAATAAGACCTTTTGAAGGTACCCCAATTCTATGACTGTAGACAAAGAGGCTTCTGTCTGCCATGGACAGAACAAGCCAGAACCATTTACAGAATATCTATGATGCTACTCAGAATTACAATTCCAAACCAACCCAATTTAAGAAAGTATTAACTCTAAATAGGAAATGGGTAAAAGTAATGACATTGGTTTTGATTATTATCATTTCTAAGAGATGTTTAGATGATGTAAAACAGTTACCACAACAAGGAGGCCAAGACAGCACAGAAAAAACCTAGGACAGCAAATACTCAATCCATTTGCCAAGAGAGCAAACATGACAGGCAAAGGAAACATTAGTCTTACAAGCTCATTTATCCAGCATTACAGAAGAGGATAATGGAAGTTTATGAGTAGTCTCATTTCACAAACAACGAAAAGGAGTTGAAGGGAAAATGAACCTTTCAGAAAGCTTGGCTAAGCTGTGTCACCTGAGGGCATTTGTAGAAGAAACTGAAAGGAAAACAACAAATAGGCATGAAATGGAATTTCTCACTTCTCTCTATCATACATGATAGTGGAACCTCCATATTTGATTTCAACCACTTCAGTACCCAATGTGTTAAAAGAGGTGGAAATGACAACTAAAAAATGAATTTGGAAAGAGTGACTGGACCAAACTAATTTGGAATCTGAATTCCAAGATGAGAAAGGACCATAGAGATCATCTATTCTAACCCCTTATGTTACAGATGAGAAATTCATTGTTGATTACATTAAAGGTAATTTATTTTTTAAAGACTTAAGATCAAGATATCTTAAAGACAGGACTGGAATGAAAATTTCCAAAGAATGAAAAAGGCATTATTACCGAAAAGGCCCGAGTGCCTGCTTTTAGATCTGTTCTTCAACCAATTATTGATCTGACTGATGCAAATATTTCCTCCAGTGGTACAGGTAGCAAGCTATACCTGCCTTCTCATTCTATGAAATTCTTGTCCATGTCCTCTCATTAGTTCAGCCCTGCTGAGTTCTCTTGCAACAAGAGCTCTTTGTCTTTCAGGTCTACTAGATTTTGTGCTGCCCATAAGTATGCACATATTCCATGTATCAGTGGTGAGCGGAATCATCTTTGCAAAAATTTTCGTGCATTTTTTTTGTGTGTTTCGACCACAGAGTGGGATCGCTGCCTACCAAAGTAAGCAAATCAGGGTTGGGTGAAGCAAATTATTTTGGGGGCATCTTTTCTAACTCCTTCTTCACACCAGGAGGTGAGCAGTATAGTCCTTTTAAAAAAAAAGGCACTCAGATACCCATGAGGCTGCTGAATCCCACTGCTGCTCCAGTCCAGTGAGAAGATGACCCTATGGCCTAGGCTGCCTGTGTGCAGGGTTGACTACAGCTCCTGGTGTATCTTCACCTGCTGCCTATCACCACAAAACTTTGAGGTAGGCAAAAATGGTTTTAAAAAATGGTATGGATGATGTCTGTTGACCCACGAATAAATCCGGATTTAAGTAAAGCAGAGATGTGTGAAATTTTGGGCCACATACTCTCTTCCAGAGTCATTAGAGTCCAGCAGCAAGACAAAAGTCAAGATGACTGGTGATGGCTCAGGAGGCAGTGGATGACCCTGACATCTTTGCTGTCTAACCAAGCTCTAACAGCTCTTGCTTCAAGCCACCTTCATGGCTGTTGGAACAAATTGTTCTTATCTGCCCATTCCACCAGGGGAAGTCTTCACGTGCCTGGGGTAGACACCCCCCTATTCAAACTGACTGACCTGAGACCCCTCAGTTACCCTCAACCTGGCTTAGACATTCTGCTAAAATGGTTTACTGGGGTATGGCCACAGCACATGCAGCTTCTTAGGGCCACAGGTCAGAGTTGGGTGAATCAGGTAGATGAGCAGCCCTCACACCAGAGATACTAGTCTTCCCTGAACACCCCTATACCCCAAGGGTACTATGTGTACACACACACACACACACACACACACACACACACACACACACACAAAATGTACCTGCCCTCAAGTAATTTCCTAAAGATGTGGAAATTTCCAATTATCCTTTTGTAGGAAGTGAAATCTCTTAAAATTTAAAAGCCCCTGGGAGAGTTCTAACTTGAAGCCATAGCTGGGTGTAGGTTTTGATCAGAAGAGGTAGTAAAAGAGGAAGGAACCAAAGGGTAGAAGAGACTAAGACATTCCTCACTTACTTTGCTGTCCTGGAATTCCCATTTGGAAGGTTCAGCCAGAGAACATGACAGACATTCTAGCCCACACTCCTGCTTAGTGGGTAGGGCCAAGTATTGAGCCTCACCCAGCTTACCCATTAATTTACCAATATATGTACCCTCTTCTCCTCCTTCTCCCCCACCCTAGAGGCCTGCCTCCTCTCATTATGCTTTCTTGACTTCCATTATTATTATCAGTTGTCTACAGTCAGCATGAACTCACATTTTTGTCTCCTAAAGCCACAAGGGGGCAGCAAGGTCTACTGTCTCCCCAATGTTAAACCCACAAATGCATTCAAGCTTGCAACTATGTGCTCTGGAAATCAGGTTGGCTCAGTTTCTAAGGTGTCGTTCACAGCCTACCCCTACTTCTGTGAGACCCAGACAGAGGTAACCAGATCCATTTGGCAACGAACTGAGCCCCTTAATTCCAGGTGCAGATGGCCCTCAACTGCTGGCTGGAGACAGAACCCTGCCAGTTACATGGCCACAGCCGAAGCAGTGTGGAATACTGCATAGAGTGTTAGGCTTTGAAATTGAAAGATCCTAGTTCAAATCTTGCTTCTGGTAGTCCCCCGTTGTAGCAGCCATGTCAATCACTTATACCTCTTTGAGCCTCCATTTTCTTGTCTGTAAACTAAGGATTGGGCAGCTAGTGGCACAGTGGATAGAGCACCAGCCTAGAGTCAGGAAGACCTGAATTCAAACCTGGCCTCAGATACTTATCAGTGTGTGACCCTGGGCAAGTCACTTAACCCCATTTTCCTCAGTTTCCTCATCTGTAAAATGAGCTGGAGAAGGAAGTGACAAGCTACTCTAGTATCATTGCTGAGAAAACCCCAAATGGAGTCACAAAGAGTAGGAAATGACTGAAAACAACAGCAACAAAATAAGGGTTGGATCTGATGACCTCCAAGACCCTTCCAGCTCAAGATCTATGATCCTATGACTGACCCCGATCCTAATGATAGATTGATCTCTAATCATGATGATAGTTCCACCCCTTTAAACCAGTCACAGACTGACCTCTAGCTTAGCCAACCACTGCCATATCCCTAAACTAAGAGTCTATACTAACCACTTAAAACCATTTTTAAAAAATTGTCCACATATTGATTCCTAATCCTGGCTACAAAAATGACCCCTAACTGTGAGTATAAATGAATTCCTGCCCCTAGTCATAAACTGACCACTAATTCTGTTTTAAGTGCTGGCCAGATTCACCACCAACTCTTACCACCACCTACTGACTCCTGGCCACAGATTAGGTCCTAATCCTTAGACACAGACTGCCCACATGCCCCTTCCTTCTTGTCATTGATTGACCTCTAACTACAATTATAGACTTTACCCCAACTCTGGTCATAGACTGCTCCACAATCCTCAGCATAGACTGACCTTGAACTCACACTGAAAAATGCCTTCAAAACCTTGGACACAGATTAACCTTGAACCACAGGTTCACTTGAATCCTAATACCATCCAGAGACTAACCTCTACTCATAGCCACAAAATGACCTCACCGTGGCTATCAAATAGTAACTAATTCAGGCCACACTGGCCTCTATCTCTGGGGACATACACCACCTCCCTGTCTCTGGATAGAGACAGACCTTTCTTCCTTAGCACAGATTAGCCCCATAGCTCTAAACCACAGATTGAACCCTATTCTGACCAGAAACTGATAGCAAGGTTGATCATAGACTAACCCCTAATTCTGGCCACAGAATAACTTTTTACCATAATCATTGACTGAGCCTTATACTCAGTCAAGACTGACCCATAATCCCAGCCACAGAGTGATACCTTACTCTTAACACAGATTATGTCTCCTACCTTAAATATAGACTGACTTCTAATCCTAGCCTCAGACTGAACCCTAATGCTAGCTGTAGACTAATTTCTCTACCTGTGGACATAATGTGACACTTAACCATAGCTACCCATTGGTCCTAATCCCAGATTCATGATTTTCTCTCACTTTGGGCACAGATTGACTCTTCCCCTCTCCCAAACACTAGGGTCTTTATTGTGGGGAGGGAAGAGTAGATCTCCAGTTCTTAAATTGAAAAAAAAAATGTATAGAAAAGAAGGGATTTAGAAACTTTTATATAATACAGCTACATTCTATACCCCATAAGCAAGTGATAACTAGAGGAAGGAAGGCAGGAATCCTTGGAGTAATGTGCCAATGTTGCACAAATAGACTCAATAAAGGCCATGGATTAACCTACATCCCTGAACATCAAGTGATCCCTAATCTTGGCCACGACTGATCTTCTAACTCTGACCAGAGGCTGACCTCTAACCCTGGCCTGAAACCCGGCAACACGCCAACTCTCAATTTTTTAACAAAGACCAGCTCCTGACCTTGGTGAAAAATCAAATCCTGAGCCTGGCTATAGACTCAGCTTTTGTCCCAGCCATAAATTGAGCCCTAAGCATAGCTTCAGACAGGTCAGTACATTCAACCTTTTTTTTTCTCCTTCTTTTCATTTATTTTTCATCTTTTTTCACTCTAGCTAGTGAACTGCCCAGGCTGATATATCCTTGGGACTGCTGCTCCATGCTCAAACAGTACAGATCCCAGGTGACTGGGAAATATCCATTTAGCAATTCCATAAAGTTGACTTTAATTCTTGCACTTATTGGTTTATGGTCAAAGGATTTAGTCTTAGGAGACCTTTGTAAATACAAATACCTTTGTAAATTAAAATTAAGCATTTCTTTTGTCGTGGAAGAAATAAATATCTGATCTTTGATACTTTCTATATTGAATATCTTTTCTAAAAGGGAATCTGCTAACACATTTTTGGGGAGACCACAAATATGAGCCATATCTAAACTTTGTTTTAGATGGTATAATGAGCCAAAAAGTAAAATAATAGCCTGACTCACATCTTTGGGGTCAGGCCACCTCCAATAAGAATCTAGCTGCTACTCTAGGAGAAGGCCCCCAGGGTCAGGGGTCACACTTTATATTTACCTTGTATTTATCTCATATTTACTGATCTGTGTTTATGTTGCTTTCCACAGTAGAATGTAAGCTCCTGGAGGGCAGACTGTTTTGAGCTTGTTATTGTATCCCCAGTGCTTAGTACAATGTCTTATAACTAATAGATGCTCAATACATTTTGAGAATTAAACGGAAGGGACCTTAGACCCTTAAGGGTACCTTGGAAAGGACCTCTGAAGTCATCTAATACAATGCCTTCATTTGACAGAGGAAGCTTTAGGTGAAATGACTTGCTTTGGGTCAAAAAGACAGAGCCAGGATGAGCCCAGTTCCTCTGACTTCAAATTAAGCATTCTTTCCACAATACCACACCAAAAGGACCTTAGAACATAGAACTTAGAACACCTGCAAGATGATTTAATGTAAGCCCCCCATTTGACAGATGAGGAAACTACCTTAGATCCCCATTTGAGCCAGTGTCTGAGGCAGGTACCCTGCCCCAGCTCCTTCTTTCTCACCCTCAGTGATGCCACTAGAACTTAATCCTTCTTCTACTGCTTCCTATGGACCTGCTTGGCCATGAATCACATCTGGAATCAGGTTTGCACCTACCCTGCCATTGCTGAGGATCCTCCCACAATCCATCTCGCCCAAAGCATTGTGGGCCCACTGCCCTTTGAACTGGGACTTCTCCATGATAAAGCAGTGGGGATGCTGGATCAATGGACTCACATTTGAATCCCAGTTCTACCACCTGCTACCTGCGTGACCTTGGTCAAGTCATTTGATCTTTGGATTCCCCAGCTTTCTCATCTGGAAAATGAAGGGGTTTGGACTAAATGATTTCCCAGGTTCCTTCCAGTTTCAGATCTGTGATATCATGATTTGGGGGTTGACCTTCTTAGACAAGGTTACTAGTTCCTCCAGTGTGGGGAAGGGACTGTATGCTTCTCCTCCCAAAGAGGTTGGCAAGGAAGGATCCTGTAGGTAGTATCCAATGGGATGAATAGGAGAATGTTAGCTATAAATGAAATTCCTGGGCAAAGGACTTCCTCCCTGCGGCTCATGCCACAACCTGTAGATGGCCACTTAGTCTGCCTTTGTATAAGTGGGAATGAGAACCAGCAACCAAGATAAAATAACTTGGGCACCTTGGGAATAGGCAGCAGGGGTTGGGGGAGTGGACTGCTCTCTGGCCCTTTCTCTCCACTCTGGGTCCTCCATTCCCCTCCTGGACAAACTCCAAATCAGTGGAGTCGCTGAAGCCTCTGCTGCCTGTCCTCTTCTGTCCTGTCCTGTCCTGTCTCCTAGCACTCCCTTCCCTGGTCTCAGATGGATTCCTCCTCTCCCTCTTACAGGCCACAGCTTCTCTGTATGTTAAGCAGTTTAATTTCACGCAAGATTAACAGGCATATTATTACCAAATGGAGTCCCTCTCTCCTGTCTCCTCTGTCACCCATTTACTCTCCAGCAGGAGACCCCTTAGGAAAGCCCCAGGGATGGGGGAGTAGGAGTAGGAGGGAGAGGAGTGGCCTTAGGGATGCTGGGCAATTCAATGACTTTGGCACTCACACTCCACATTTTCATCCCCGGCAAAACTGAGAGGAAAAGACAGCCGAGAATGGGTGATGTGTATGAGCTGGCCAAGAGCTGAGACAGAGATGCAACCAGGCATCCATGGGAAAGGAAAGAGAAGAGCGAGGGAGACAGAAGTGGGGGGGGGGGAAGGGAGGAAGGAAGAGAGGGCAGGAGGGAGGGTAGGAAAACTACAGATACCCTAAAACAAAAGGACCCAGAATAATGAACCTACCTATCTTCCCTAAGCACAATTCTCTTCTCCACCTTGTCAGGAGGCCAGGGTTTCTGCAGCAGCTGTTATTCTAGACAGAAGAGAAGAGCTCAAATAGGATGTGTCACATAATCAACAGGCAACCTTGTATGTGGGTACAGAAGTACCCACAAGGTTAAATGACTTTACCAAGATCATACAGGGAGTATGTGAAGTTTCTCTTGAGCAGACCACTCCTGAATTCCTGAATTTGTGAAGACTAGTGGACTATATTGAAAAAAAGACATACCCCTCCCTGGGCATCTGAGTGAGGCAACCATTTCCCAACTCCTGCCAGACAAGTACAGAGAACACTCCCAAGCATATAAGGGAAACCAGACTTCCCAAGATACCATGGATGCTTCCAAACTTTACTGTAGAGCCCAGTGCTTTCTCTCTTTTAAGTCACTCAACCAGAGTCTTTGCTAAATGAAAATGATGACTGGGTACTTCTACCACCAAAGCCTGCCCCGCTCCATCCCACCTGGTCTCCACCTCCCCATCTCCTCACCCCTGCAAGTAGTCTCACTCAACTGTATCAGATCACGTGTAGCTAAATCTGGGACTACATAATGTTCACATGGTGACCAATGGCCAGAAACCCAGTTCCATCCATTAAACCTTTATCCTCTACTAGGAAGCTGCCAACACCACGTTCTATTCCATTCCCTATTTTCTCCTAAACCTCTTTTCTGCATAATTATAGCCAGCCCTAATTACATAGAATGTCTTGGTGATCAATAACTCTGCACTAAACCACCTTTATCCTTTGATTCTCCCTCCCACACACACCTTTGCGTAAGGATATGTGGGTGTGTGCCTCATGTATGAGGTCTTTCTGATGTTAGAACATGCACAGGCCACTTCCAATTTTCTGCACTCATGAATCATACAAAATCATGGTGAAACCCCCAAATCATTTCTATGGGCATAATAGGATCAATTCTATTCTATAAACATTTAGTAAGAGCTGACTATAGTATACAAGATTCTAAAATAAACACTGAGGACACAAAGCCAAAAATGAAATAGTACCTGCCCTCAAGGAACTTACATTCTATTAGGATATAACTCAACCTGTCAAATACATGGATAAATAAATACAAATTATATAAAAAGCCATTCTTTTTAAATGTAAGAGGGAGCAAGCCCTAACAAATAAGGCAGAGGTTCTCAACCTGGGGCCTGCCAATTTGTTTTGTTATATTTTGATAATGATATGTCAACATAATTGTTTTTTTCTGTAATCCTAGGTGTTTTGTTTTATTCATTAAAAGACATTATTCTGAAAAGAGATCCACAGTTTTATCAGGCTACCAAAGGATCCTCAACAGAAAAAAATGTTAAGAATCCTTACACTAGGGTGGTAAGGAAATGCCTTGGTCCTAATCTCAAAAGGTAACATCTGACTTTGACTGAAACAAGCAATTCCAGAAGGCAGAGGTAATGAGGGAGACCTAGGGGGAATACCTGAGTGAGATGTGATGTCATCTAGAGGGATCAGCTAGCAGGGCAATTTGGCTATGTAATGGGGTACTGGTTGATAAGGGCTTAGTCCCTAGAGCATTTAGAATATTCGCTCCAACACAGGGAACTTTGGGAGCCTTCTTCAGCCAGGAATGACTGAGTATCGTGTGGTGATAAGAAATGTTCAGGTTGCCTCGAGAGCCTGAAGGACTGTTGATGAAACTGGGACTGTTTGGTGGACAGGGAGTAACACAAGCCTCTCTCAGTGGTTTTTGTGCTTCTCTCTTCACGGGAAACTTTTGAGTGAGGAGGATTGTAGTGGGTCACAGGTGAGGATGGGGCTGTGGGTCCTATGACCCACTCAGCCTCAATGCAAGGTACCTTTGTTTTTTTAAAACCCCTTTATGTTTCTTCTTTCCTGATCTTAGGTACAGGAGTATGTAGCGCCCAAACAGACTAGTTTATGACCTTGTAAGGTCTGAAAAGTTAGAAGAACCACCACAGATAAGCTCAGCAGCCAGAAGCACCCGTAGAGACCATGAGAATTGGGAGCAGCAGTAGCTGAGTGCAGCCCTGAGGAATGACCTGCCTGATTCAGCCCAACAGTACATCAGCCAGACAGCAGAGATATCACATCCTGCAAGGGCTTAGCCCAGGTGACTAAGGGAGCAAGTCATCTGTTAGATATATCATACACAGAAGTGAATTTGGTGAGGGCTTCACAAAAATAGAAAAGGACTTCTAGGACTAAGAAGCACCTGTCAATCATGTGTGGTTTTGACATGGGTTCTTCAGTACCACATGTGCTTCAAGTCTGTGTCCACACCTCTAAGGACAGAGTATGTGGAAAGGGGAGAGGATACCCCGAGTTTAGTGAGGGTGATGGGAGGTTGGTAACTGCCATCTTTGCTGCACCTTCTCAGTAAATATTCTTTGTAAAAATTCATTGACATGAACTGATCAATCAATATTGTGTGGAAGCGTATCAGATGGGGGTTCGTGAGCAATTACAGTAGCAAGCACAACACCTCAGAATGACCCACTAGAGCCCTAAGGCCAGCTGTAGTCAGCTGCCCTCTGGGGACCCAACCTGCAAGTACCAGTCAGTTGGGGGAATGAGTCTAGAGGGAGTGGTACAATTGGAACAAAGAACAGGGAAAGGAGAGTAATGGAAATAAGGTTGGCAAGGTATATGGCAGCCATATTATGGAGGTTGTTTTTTTTAATTCAAGGCTAAGAATGGAATATTTCATCCTAGAAGCAATAGGAAGTCAATGATTATTTCTGAGTAGCAAAGTAGCATGATCAGACTTGTATTTTAAGAATATCATTTGTGCTGAGATAAATTATCCAAAGAGGGTCTTAGTCATCCATTTTGAAAAATCTTGAGTTATTATATCTGAAATATGTAGCAGTATACTGGAGACTAATGGACAGAAAAATCCCCACTGTTCCTCTATTCAACCCTTTGGAAAGTTGCTGGGACCCTGCGATTGATAACCTAAAGGACAGGAGAGATGTAAGGGGGGAGGACATTTGTAAGGAAGAGAAGGAAGAAGGAAATGGGGAAAGGAATGGAAGAGCCATGAGAGAAAAGAGCTAGGAAAATGTAGGCCAAGCTCAAGCTATAGCAACAGCACTGAATGTCCCTGCTAGAAATACTTGCCCTGAGAAGATAATAAACTTTGATGTTGTTGTTGTTGTTATCAGGAAAACAGATAAATACCTCAATCCCCCTTGGTTGAAAATCCCCAAGTATTAATAGGTTTCTCTTCTTACTCTGTTACTAAATGGTTACCCATCCTACAGCACCTGTGAGTCAACATCATCACTCCTTGGAGGACAAGCAGCCAGTTCATTTTCTGAACATTTAGCTTCCCCCTCCTTCAGAAAGAGATTCACATTGGTTTCTTTTGTTGAGTTGCTGAGTTATTTTTCAGACACGTCTGACTCTTTGTGACTCCTTTAGAGGCTTCCTTGGCAAAAATACTGGAGTAGTTTGTCATTTACTTCTCCATTTTACAGATGAGGCAAAGAGGGTTAAGTGACCTGTCCAGGGTCACACAGCTATTAAGCGTCTGAGGACAGATTTGAAGAGTCTTCCTAACTCTAGGTCTGTCACTCTATCCACATTTGTTTTTTAATCTGTATTAAATGATCTCCTTTTTTTTAATCCTCTATGTGACATTCTTCCACCCTCGTTGACCTTGTGACATGGGTCAGAATTCTCCTCTAACTCTTTGGGGTTTTTTCTCTTCTTAGTCTTCATCCTAGATGCCTAATTCCAAGGTAGAACAATTATGAGTGAGAGTCAAATCAAGAATTTGAACATTCCTGTAGATAGCTAAAATGAAGTAAAGATCAAAGTCATGAGAACTGAAAAGGTTAATAAACTGTCTGGGGGAATGTCAACATGAATATTTTTGGAGTTCCAAGTATGAGATCAGAGTTGGGTTAGAAATAAGGATCTGTGCACTGGAATCCTTGAGAAAAGAGGGAAAATTACTTGGAGACCAATAAATAATTGTTTCAAAGACTTAGACTGGATGATAAAGATAGATGTTAACCTGTGGCTCAAAGGTCATTTGCATCAGACTTTCCTCATTGATGGATTGATTAATCAATGAGTCTAAGCTCTAAGCCTTCATGAGGGGTGGGTGAGATGTTGAGAGAAGAAAAATCCTGGGCTTTGGGCTTTCAGCTTCAAGACAGAAGATACATAGTTTTAGATTCTCTTCAAGTCCCTGAAGGGAGAAAAAGACTCCAGAAGGAAGCTGACATGCACTTCAACCATGCCCCTATGGCCAGCTTACTGTATTAGAGACTTCAAGTAACTTCTTTTTAGGTGAGATCTGGGACTCTTCTCTTGGTTGAGCTGAGTTATCTCACTCCCAATGGGAGAGCTCATTCATTCTTTATTGTTCTATGTACTCTGCATTGTATTGTATTGTAAGGCAAATTCTCATATGTGCATCTTCTGATTTCTCTTTTGCCATCAACTTGGATGAATGGGTTTATTAACTATTTGCTATGTGTGTTTATTATAGAACTGGCATTTTGTGGGAAGGGAGTCAAGCCTTGAATATATATAGCTTGGGGTAGTCCTTCCCTGTTAAGGGATGGTAATTAGGATTAGAGCTTGAACCTAAAAATGATTTCCCCTAGATCAACATTATTTAAGGGGACAAATAGATGTAATTCTAGCTTAGTACCCCCTCTCTCTGAGGAGAATGGAGTGACCAGCCTCGGACCCTAACTTCCTCCTCCCCTCCTGGCGAGAAGCAAAGACTCCCTTGGAGAAAAGTGGGGAGAGGAGACTGTAGAGATATGTATTCTTGCCTCCCTGTGAGCCACTTCTAGACAGACCCATGTGGACACACATAACCAACATGGGGACATAGCATATCCACACATCCCTTATAGAATGAACTTCAGAGCAGGAGAGATGTCTTGGGGATGGCAGCAAAGGAACAGACTGGAAGTGGGGGTCAGGATCAAGAACTGTTTACTACTTCTTTGGGCTCATTGTTTCGGGGGGCATGAGAAAGGGCACCGATGAGTCAGTGCCCAAGGATGTAATGTCTTCTTGGGGAAATCAAGTTTCCATTAGTATAAGACAATGGAAAAATGTGAAGCAAAGACATCCAGAATCAAGGAGAAGTTTGTTAACAATAGAGTGAGGATTCCAGCTGGAGCAACAAAATTGGAGAATAGAGACAAATATAGACGATGCAAGGGTAGGGCTTAAATGGATAGGACTGAGAGTATGGGAAGAGATGGGAGATTTTCACAAAGACAAAGACTTTTGCATCCTTACACACATGTGTACGCAAACATACACACAAACATGCATGCACACACACCCACACATACACACACATATGCACGTGCACACACATCAGTAAGGCAATAGGAAAGGCATTACTGAGGCAAACTGAGTTGTGGTTGAGGTTAGCTGGCCCAGAGGTAAAAATTTCAAGACCAGGCAGAGAGCATCTGCTCACTAATTGGGCTCAGAGAGGTATCCCACATGTATTTGGGAGAGCTAACAATCTCATGCTTTTAAGGATACAATTCAATCCAATCCAATCAGTGTCTATTAAGGTCCTCCTGTGTGCACAGGCGTGTATTGGTTTACCCTTTGAAAGAGACATGAGGAAGAGAGAACATGGTCTCTAAACCCTGGGAACTCCCAGGCTGAGTGAAATAGCAAGAATAAAACACAGGAAACAAGAAGAGAACAATACAGGACAGGGGATGGCTTGATGCAATGTAATTAAGCATCAGAATATGTGAACCACTAAACTCTGTGAGTGATTGAGGAAAGGACACTGGCCAGGTGGTCCAAGAGGAGCTGGGATTTGAGCCGGGCCATGAAGGATGGGTAGGATTTGATAGAAAGAGAGGAGACAGGCCATGACCACCATCTGTGCTGGCTTGAGTCAAGTACAGGCCCCCAAGATAGCAACCCAGAAAATGAGGGTCAAGGGGAGTCAAAGATGGCTCAGCTCCTTGTGTTTTAGCTTTTTACTCTGAATCTCCATCCTACACCATTGGAGAAATGGTCCACAGTAGAGTGGATAGAATGCTAGGCTTGGGATCAAATTCTACCTCTGGTTATAGGATCAGAGCAAAATCATTTTCCTTTTCTGAGTCTCACGGGGTTCATCCATAAAGTAAAGATGACAACTGGGAAGCCTACCTCACATTGCTGTCTGAAATGAGATAATGAGGCAGCTAGGAGGCAATAGAGCACTGGGCCTGAACTAAAGAAGACCTGAGTTCAAATGTGACTTCACTACTAGCTGTGGGACTCTGAGCAAGTCATTTGACTTTTCTGAGCTTCAGTTTCCTTGTCTGTAAAATGGTAATAGTAATAGCACATACCTCCTAGAGGTGTTGTGAAGATCAAATGAGATGATATTTGTAAATCAGTGCTTTGCACAGGGTGTGGCACATAACAGATGATACATAAATGCAAGCTATTATTATTCACCAATCAATCAAGAAGCATCTATTAAGCACCTACTCTGTGTCAGGTTCTGGGGATAGAAGGCCAAAGAAACAATTCTTGGCTTGCAACAATTTTACATTCTAAAGGGAGAGATAAACACACACACATACACACACACACACATCATAAATATAAAAAGAATAAATACAATTGTATACAAAGTCCTTAAATGCAAGGTAATTTGGGAGAGAGCAGTTGGGGGAGGGGATCAGGAAAGGCTTCATAATTTGCATAATATATTTCGCAAACATTTGCATATTTACAAATGTGAGGACTATTTATTTTGTTTTGTGGTGGTGTTTTTTTTTAACTTATCTCCACCCTAGGGTCTCAGTGCTCTGCTCCAGACAGCCCTATATTTTAGATTTATGCTTATTCTCCTTCCCACTGGGGCCCTGTCTTCTCAGTCACAGGAAAGGATCGCCCTTTCCCAGGTCCCAGGAAATGCCCTGCCCCAAGTGGAACTCAATAATATCGTCATCAATAATCTTGTCAGAATAAATCTAATCCCTCTTCCACATGGCTGCCCTTCTAATATTTAAAGAAAAGAATCGTTCACTGCTTAAGGTTGATTTGAAAAGTCTTCAGGGAAGTGTCCCATTTTAAGTAAGGACATCCTCTTTGGGCTCTGATATGGATTTCCTCCTTCACCATGCGCCAGCAACCTTCTTTCTTTCTGGAAGATCCCGCTATCCATGCAGCTCTTTTCTCTGATTGGGTGGTCCCTCCCAGAACCCTTATGTTAAAAGAAGTAGCCATGCCTTCCAGCGTCATGCCTCTCTGGGCTGTTTTCCTGACTCTTTGGACTTCTATTTCCACCATGCACCATCCCTTCACTTCTCCCATCTTTAACCCCCTCCCCACCAGCTTTCAGCTTCCTGAAACTTTCTCCCATTAGAATTTAAGTTCCTTCAGTTCGGAGACTGTCTTGTTGCTTGTATTTCTGTTCCAGGTGCTGAGCATAATGTCTGGCATATAGTAAGTCAGCACTTAATAGATGCTTGTTGCCTTGACTTGATTTGGCATCGATGAGCTAGAGTGTGTCCAGAAGAGATTGCCTTCAATACATGCCATATGAAGACAGCTTTCTCTCCTTAGCAGAAAAGAAAGAAACAAATGAGCAAACTCTTCTCCCCATTGGCTATTATCATCAGCCTATCCACACAAAAGCAGAAGCTCTATGCTTTATTTGACCTTGCTTTTCCCTCTTACAGCTTAAAAAAAACCCCCAACATCTTTTTTGTTATCCTTTGCACTTGTCACCATCTTCAACATTTCTAACACCCTTCTTGTGCTGCTGTGCCATGCTTTATTCTCCATTAGCTGATCGTATTTCCATCTTCTCTACATGTCTTTTAAAAATCTAAATCATTTGGTGAAATCTTTGTACGTGCACATGTGTCTTTATGTAGCCCCATGTAAGCTCTGAGGATCCTTATCCTAACTTCCTATCTCATGGA
This sequence comes from Phascolarctos cinereus, assembly GCF_003287225.1. Lineage (NCBI taxonomy): Eukaryota > Metazoa > Chordata > Mammalia > Diprotodontia > Phascolarctidae > Phascolarctos > Phascolarctos cinereus. The sequence goes on along the minus strand of NW_027555736.1, from coordinate 48,206,322 downwards.
CAAGCCAGGTTTTCAGATCTTGGCAAATACATTTCTCTCCCCTCCCCCACGATTCCAGGGATACCCCTGAGGAATTTTCTCTAATGCCATTGACTCAAACCCCCCCTTCCTTAATGGTGAATTTCCCCCCTAGAATATCAGTTGAGATTTATTTAGTCAACCAGCCTCAAGCAGCATTGTTTTTTTTTCCCTTAAAGAAAGGTATATTTACTAAGGAGGTATAGTAAACACAGTTATGACAAAATATCTCCCTCAAAAGTCTGTCATACTCTCCCATAAGTGCATATATAGTCAAGGGGAATGTGAACTCAAGCTTAGAGACCACATAGAGCCAAGTGGTAACAGCTCCTGGGTGCTGGAAGTTCTTTTCTCCCATTTTGGACATACGTGGCACATTCCCCTTTTAGGCATAATGTAGGCTCTTTGCTGCGTGCCTTGCACAGCCATGAATCCAGGCTGTCCTTAGCTCCCAGTGTTGCAGACATTAATGCCAGATGGTCCAGGGACACAATTTAGGACACACCAGGGGAAGGTGAGGGCTACTGCCATCTCCTGGGTTATGATACTACTAGGACACCAACGAGAAGATGGGAAGTCCAAAATCTTCTGGCCTAGAAAAGTCCTCTTCCTGTCAGAGGTGGGTAGGGTAGGAAGTGAGGAATCAAGAGGCTGGTAACTTGCACCAGTCCTTGTACTTTACCCATCCACACAACTTACCCAGGGTTCAGCCTTGGAGAAAGCCTGACTTCTCAATGGAGAAGTAGGCACTTTTTTCCCCCACTTCAGCATTCCAAGGAAAGTTGCCAATTACAGTAATGTTGCTCTTGGCTCTAGTCTGGGGTTTTCCAAAATAAAGGGAGGTGGGAGATTTTTTTTCAAAGTATGAATGTTCAAGCACGAGTCACATTTAGAACATGTTGTCTATTCCAACACATAAAAGAGAATGATGCTAAGTAATAAAGAATAGTAGAATGATTAGAATGGAATCCAGCTAATAACCCAGCCTTGTTGGGACACAAGCAGTTTTTGCAAGGCTGCTGATTAGCCCATTCACAATTCACCTCCACTGAACAGTCTTATAAAACACAAAGTAGGATCTTCTTTAAAGGGGCCTCTCTAGCAAACACTAACCCTTTTCTGGTCACAAGACTGTTAGTGCTGCTGTAATGGCACCTATTCAAGTTAATTTCTGTCCTTGTCAACAGCATTCACAAGCCATTTAAGACATTTCTATGTTCATAAAGCAGATGCTAGAGAAAACAAAACAGAAAAGACAGGCAAAACAGCCTGGGGTCTCTAGTGAAAGCCCAAATAATTGAGTCCACACTTCACATGGGGAATGGGGGACCCAAGGTTCCCAGGTCTCCACCTTTGTGCCCAAGTAGAGAGCCTTCTTTCTTCTACTCCCCAACTGGAGTCATTCCTTTTGTTCTTGAAAGCTGCCTCCAAGAAATCTGCCACAGAGAAAAGACCTCTATTCCTAACAAGTATAGCACCCCATGTCATCAGTTTATCTAATTCAGCAACCAATTGTGAGAACTCAACCTAATGATGAATCATGGATAGCTGGAAACCCAGCATATGCTAGGGGTTGGGGGTGGGAGAAGAAATCTGTTTTATTCTGACACCACCTTCATTTCTGAATATATCCTTCCTCTCTCCCCAACTATGAGAGTCAAAGAATAAACAAGAAAAGGAGAAAAAAGTGGTGCTGAAAAACTAACACTAACAAACAAAAACCACATTAACCAGGCCTGAGGTACATTCAATGAGCCACATGCAAAGTCCCATCCCTTTCAAAGAAGGAAGGCAAGGACATTTTCTCCTCTTTTTTTAGGACCAAGTTTAGTCATTAAGATTACACAGTATTCAGTTTATGGGGTTTTTTTTCTTTTCATTTATGTTATTGTAGTCATTTTGCATATCATTTTCCTTGTTCTACTTGCTTTGATTTGTATCAGTTAAATCTTCCACATTTTGTTTACCCATTTCCCAATTGATGGGCACCTACTTTGCTTCCAGTTTTGTGTCACTATGAAAAGCACTACTATAAATATTTTGGTGTATTTGGTGTATTTCAGGCCTTTCTTTTTGCCATAAACCTCCTTGGGTTATATGGCTAGCAGAGGAATCTCTGGGTCAAAAGCTGTGGACATTTTAGTCACTGTCTTCAAATGATCCAAAATTATTTTTCAGAAAGGTTGGACCAATTCACAGCTCCACAAATGATGCATCTTTGAGATATGTTAAAAACTGATGCTTTTGTGTCTTTTTTTTTAATTGGGAAGGAAAGGAAGTTAGCATAGTTATTATTTTTTTATATAAAGTGCCACATGATTGGTAGTCAAACTTAGACTGCAAACCATCTAACCGAAGCTTCCTCCATCTCTGGCTTCTTTGTTCTCTCATTTTTGGGTGTTGCTCCCTTCTTCTTCAGTTTCTTCAGCTTCTGTGCCTCCTGGAAAACTCAAATGCAAAAAGCCTTCATAGCCAACCAGCGGTGACACTGTGCAGGCCAGAATAGAGAGAGCAAAATATAGCGTGGATCCCCACTTCCTTACAAGTCTTCTCAATGTATTGAAGCAGATCTTCTGTGAGCCTGGTCCCTGCTTTGCTTCCACAAGCATCCTCCATAGTCATAGACCTTGACAGTCAATGCTGTTAACTTGAACCTCAAGGAAAGTGGTTTCAGAAGAAACCTTCCTAAGTTTGTCACAATCTCTTTATCTTCGTCTTCTCCTTCTGGTTGGCCACGTCCACAGATAAGAATGAATCATGGATAGCTGGATGGATAGCTTTTCATACTATCAACCTCATCAGATCCTTGGACATTTGGAAGAGGGCAGATTGGTGGCATGGTGCACAAAGTAACAGGCCTGGAGTCAGGAAAACCTGAATTTAAACCTGACCTCAAATACTTACTAGCTTTGTGACTCTGAGCAAGTCACCCTGTTTGCCTCAGTTTCCTCATCTGTAAAATGAGCTGGAGAAGGAAATGGCAAACCACTCCAGTATCTTTGCCAAGAAAACCCCAAATGGGGTCATGAAGAGTCAGACATGACTGAAACAACCAAACAACAAAGATTGTCCATCTGGCTGAGCTGGGTTGGGCTGGTTTATTATCTACATATGCATGGAGAGCCCAGAGGTATAAACATCCTTTTCTCTTCTTCATTAGCCCTGCCAGCCTGTATTCTCCCACAACTCTCCTTCCCCTTAGTGTCTTTAGAATCATGCTGCCTCCAGCACAATTTTCTGCTGTGTGCATTTGGTCAAGCCCAGTCGTTCATCACTACATCATCCTCTTCCGTACCATTTCCACTTTTTATTCTAACACATTGGCTACCAGGACAATAGAGTTTTTAGTTTTTAGAGTGGGATTCTTCAATCAGAGATGAGAAGAGGCAACTATCCCAACACAGCCGGGTCTATTTCATTTGTATCTATGTGCTGCCCTTCTAGTTTCATCTATACATGCTTTCAGTCATCTGGCTTAGTTGGGTCTCCCATTACAGGTCCATTTCCCTTTTCACTGTCTTTTATTGCTTTGTGAGACTGCATAGTCTATAACCTTCTATGATTGTTCTCCATAAGCTTTGAAAGTTAACTTGTATAATTTACAGGATGACTGAAACTTTGAAACACTATATGGCTCCAACCAAGCCGGTGACCGATTAACTGACAGATGCTGGTGAAGCATGCTTTCCCCACTCCTAGCAAAAAGGCAATAGCCTAGAGGTGTAAAAGGAGGCAGGCATTTTTCAACATAGCCAATGTGTTGCTTTGTTTTGCTTGCCTGTGCTCATTTGTTCTAAGGGTGAGATGAATTATGGTGAATGATAGAGCTGTAAAAAAAAAAAAGAGGAAAGAACATCAATAAAACATTTTAAAATCTCCAAAAGAAAATACAAAAATTCACAAGGTAGATACAAACCAGCAGTCTTATTACCACCATCTTAAATTTAATATGCACTTACAAATTATACAGAACAGAAATAAATGGTTTCTTTTGTGGTTCTTTGTATATTAAAATGTTCGTTTTATTGATATTTTGGTTTAGAATAAAAAATCTTTTTAAAAATTAAATTAGTTCTTCCACTTCCCTATTCTGCCTCCCCCTTGTGCATTTCCCACTAACCAGGGGTGGAGAGCCTTCAGCCTGGAGGCCACTTATGGCCTTCTAGGTCCTTAAGTGTGGCCTTTTGACTGAATCCCAATTTTACAGAACAAAAAAGGTTTCCCATCCCTGCTCTAACCTTTTTCTTCTTATACTTGTACTCTAAACAGATGTTGCCCTTATCTATCATGCCGTTTTCTTCTGCTTGGCAAGAAGGTCAATCATTTGCTGCCTGGGGTAATTTCTGGACCCTTTTGATCTTCTTGTAGTGGTAATTGTTTTGCAGATATTATACTTCTTTAAGAAATGGTACTAAGAGACAAGATTGGCCAATAAGCTCACTGGAACCCTACCAGCTCTCTTCCACACCTGGTAAAGTTAGATTTCATAACCCATTGGCCACAATCCCAGGGGATATCTTGACAGTGGTAGCCAGGAGTGTGCTAGAGACACTCAAACAGACTTCCTAGAGCTGATTGTTAAACATTCAGTGTGAGCATTTACATCTTGAAAACTGGCAAATGCTAAGGGCTAGGTTCATTGCTTTATTGATTTCTAGACTTTCAGAAGTAATAGAGAAAATGTTAACAATGCAGATTAAATTTAAAAGTTTGTTGTATGTACAGAGTTTGTTTTTCTCCTCCAGAGAGTCAGTTGTTAAACATTTACCACCATACCACTGGTAGACACCCAGACTAAATGGATCAATCACTCTCATATGCTGAAACTCATAAAGCTGCCCACCTATTCCAGAAGGAAAATTATTGACTGGGGTTTCCCCTCTCACATGATTTCCATTTGGGGCATATCGTTTATCTCAAATTTCTATACTGTTTCAGTCACACTCCTGCAGGTCAAGGTTCAGTTTCCCAGACTTACATGAATTGGTGCAAAATGAAGTAAGCTGAACCAGGAAAACAATATAACAATATGCTAAACAATACAAGACCATAAATGACAATGAAACAATTGAAATTGGATGTTGTGGAATTATAATGAACACTGTATGGAAATGTATCGCTCTCTTGCTTCTTAACAGAAGTAGGGGACCATGGGTGTGGAGCAGTACATTTAATGTCAGGCTTGTTTTGATATATTGATTAGTTTTGCTGAACTATTTTTTTACTTCTTTTTAAATTTTTTAATATAAGGGCTGACTGGGAGGAATTGGGCATAAGACATTGTAGGAAATAAGTCAATAAGTTAGTTAATAAACATTTAAACACCTGCTATGTGTTCAGCACTGTGTTAAGTGCTAGAAATACAAAGAAAGGCAAAACACAATTCTTGCCCTCAAGGAGCTCACAGCTTAATAGAAGCATAGGTGATATAAAAACAAAAGACACCAATACAGGATTTTAAAAAAAATATTCACCTTTCCAGAGCATGTCTTCACCAGATGGCCAGGTAGAAAGAATACATGAACCAAGAACTATGACAAAGCTTCTAATACGCGAACTCCTACTTTCAGGCTAACTAGGCTGCCTTCTTGTGGAATTGTATCATACTGACAATCCTCTCTTCCGAGGACATGCTCTTCCATATGACTTATGTTTTTCTTTTTCCTTTGCACTTATCCCATATGCTATATTCCTTTCAATCAACTACCTAAGAGAATTAGAGACTGCCCAGGGTGACTTACAGTTTGCCTTAAAAGCAGTCAAAGAGTCATACAAACAAAATGGGCTGACTACTATCACACCCCTCCAAGAGACGTACTAGAGCCTGCTCCAACCATCTTGAGAGAGCCTATTGTTAAATGTTCAGGGCAAGCATTTACACCTTAGAAATTCAGCAAATGCTACAAGTCAAGACTTGATCGTAGACTAGGGAAAGTGACTGGGAAATGTTAATGATGCTAATTAAACTTAAAAGATCCAGTTGCTGAACATTAATACCAGCACATCTCTCCCTGGGAAGTCCCTTCTTTACCATTTGAGTAGTTAATCTACTGGACAATCATCTGGTACTAGAAGGTTGTTTTTTTCTTATAAGGGGCTCATCTCAATCTCAGGATATACCACCTAAATCCGCCATATTTACTGTGAATGAGCAGGGAAAGTACATTGTAAGGGACAGCTAGGTGGCTCAGTGGATAGAGTGATGGCCCTGAAGTCAAGAGGACCTAAGTTCAAATCTGACCTCAGAGCAAACTCCTGACACTTACTAGCTGTGTGACCCTGGGCAAGTCACTTAACCCCAATTGCCTGAAAAAAGAAATATTAAAAAAAAGAAAGTACATTGTTCAGGTTGTCCTTGACTCATAGAGGCAATGCAGCTACTTCAAGTACCCAGTGGAATGAGGACATGGGAGCCAGGCTACAATGAACACATCCCCAGATTAGTAGGAATCTTCCACCAAAGCCATCTCACTAAGCTAGAACTAGAGCATGAGCACCAAAAGAGTCAGAAAATGCAAATCAGGTCAGCTTAAAAAAAAATACTGACTTTTGGAGAATCAAATTGAGTGAGACAAATGGTCAGCTCCCTGGCTGTCTCTGCATTTCCGCTTCCTAATCTTGTTCCGCCTCTCTCAGCTCTGAAGCTCTGCCCTGCAGTCTTTCTGCCTATCTCAAATCTGGATATTGGCGCTCTGCAGATGAACCCAACCTGAATTTTTGGTTTATGTTTGTTCTCCTTCCAACTGTCATAGCCCCCAGAGCCCCTGGAGGATTGCCTAATCATTGGCACGTGTTGGCCCTGCCCCAGGTGGGAAGCAAAACCACTCAGCAGATGCTCAGCAAATGCTATGACGGACAGCTGTTGCCTCTCTCCCTGTCTCTTTCCCCTCTCCCTGCTCTTCCCTTTGATCTAACCCTCTCTTCTCCCATTTCCCTATTCCCTCTAAAGCTTCTGTTCGCAATTTCTTTCCCTTTCTCTTATCTTTTCCCCTCTCCCCTTCCCTTTTCCTCCCTATTAATCTCTCTTTCTTTGGCCCCTCTATTCTATCTTTTCCTCCATTTCTTGTCCTCCCTTCCTTTCCTCTTCCTCTCTAGTCTCTCTTATCTTTCCCCTTTTACTTTCTCCCTATCCTTCTCTTTCCTACCTTAGCCAGTTTTTCTTTTTCTGCACTATCCCCTTTTTCCACCATGTCCTCCAGTCCCCTGCTCAATGCCCAAGAGCAGCCTCTTCTCTCTTTTCCCCTCACCTCGCCTCTCGTCTCTCTCCATGCGCGTGAGCTCATGCCCCCATTTCCACTGTGCCGTACCAATGAACCGCTCTGTTGTCCTCCAACAAATAAGCTGACATGGTAATGAATGGCTTCAGATGGTAATTAGTGATGGAGCTGCTAATAATGAAATTCATTTACATTTTAAGTACTGCAGAGGGAGCTGGGAGAGAAAGGCAGGGAGGGAGGGAGAGGCAGTCTGGGGCCTTTTCAACCCTCCCTTCTCTGCTTCCCCCGCTTCTACCCAGCCTGGCTGAGCTGAGGGTTGTTCTGTACCAATCAGTGTTACTGATGTGGAAACTATTTAACATGATTGCCTCCTCATCTTCCCCATTTAGGAAACTGTGTGAGGAGGGCTGGTTAAGCGGTGATTAGATGGTACACGCTGGCTTGGATTTAAATGCCCAATCAGAGGCACACAATGGAAGAGGCAGCCCGGCAGGGCTGGAAAAGAGCAGAATTAAGCAAAAATGTGTGCTAGCAAAGCTTCTGGCCAAACATCTCTGAGCCCATCCCCCACCCTACCTCCATACATACCCCCAGTTCTAATCCTGGAACAAATATCATGCCTCCCACCTCAGGAAAAAGGGGTACCTCACACCTTTCATACCTAAGGGAAGGGACAGCCTGAAAACCATGGGAAGCACAATCTATAAAGGGCTGCACAAAGACTTTCCCAGACTTTGATTCTCACCATGCAGGTGCACGTGTTTTAGAAGAGATGGAGAAGAGGACACGGCCACTGGGGGCCTTGCATGTGGTCCTCTACCTCTGCTCTTAGACCCTAATCTTAGATTACACCCATCAGACCTAGAAAGGGCCTCAAGATCATCTTATATAGTTCCATTTTATAGATGATGAAACTGAGGGCCAGAAAAAAAAGAAAAGCCTTGTCTAAAGTCAAATAGTTAGGGAGCCTAGAGGAGCCTAGACTAAAATTCAGGTCTCCTAACCAGCGTGGAAGAGTCCTTCTCATTGACCACCCCCACACTGTATATACAATACCTGTGACTGCCTGAGCTGGAGAAAAGAATTATTATGTGTTTTAAAATGAATGCCTTGTTTCCTGCTCTCTCCCAATTAGATTCTGAAGGGGAACAGTCTGTCTGTACTTGGGAAGTCAATAAAATGAGAAGGTTACCACTAGGATTTATTTATTTCCATTTCTCTGCACATCTCCATCAGAATAGCAAAAGAGAAGAGATAGGCTTAATGTGTAGCAAGAGGAGTAGAAGCTGGACATCAGGAAGAACCTCTCAAAGTAAACTGTACATTAACAACAATAGATCTGAACTTCACTGTAGGATCTCCTAGTGCCTAAGCTAAAGGCAGGTAACCCAAGGTGGTAGGTTGGGAAGGGGGGAGGGGAGGGCAGATGATTATGCCATTGATGCTTTAAATGGATGTTAGGGAGGATTTGGTTTTGTTTTGTTTTTCACTCAGTACCCATGTACTCTGGGGGGAGACTGGAGGACACAAGGTTCTCTCAAATTCTTGGATTTCCACCATTCAAGAGCTCACTGACAGGGAAGATGAGACACACCCAAGAGAAGACCTAGCACAGGCTAGAAACAAATTCAGCTTCTGGGTCAGCCAAAGCTACTGACTTGCCCCTATTTCTCAGGAAAGGAGGGAGAAACCTAAAGAAGTCAAAGATTGCAGTCAAGTAGCTGTGGTGAAGTTGAGGGGGAGACCTAAGAAATTGGGATGCACACCATGCAAGAGCTAACGGGGTCTCCTCAGGAGTGACCCCATGGAGAACATGTCCCCCTCTGTCCTTCAATTTTTGTGAAATTGCTTCCAGCAATCAGACAAAAGGGGTGAATTTATTTCACAACATTCTGGAAAGAGACAGGATAAGAGAAAGGGGGGGCAGAGATGGAAATTACAAGAACAGGATTTAGAAGAGACCTTGTAAAAATCACCTAGTCCAACCACCTCACTTTCCCAAGGAGGCCCAGAGACATGAAATTACTCACTCAAGGTCACCCCTATAGTAAATTGCAGAGCTGATATCCAGGATTCTTTCCACTCTACCTCATTGCCCATAAATAGATACAGACTGAGATAAACAGACAGAAACCGTGGTCCAGATAGAGAAGAAGACAGGGAGACAGATGCAAAAATAGAGACAAAGGGATAGGAGGAAAAGAGGGAAGGGAAGAAACAGAGAGGAGAGAGACAAATGGAGTGATTGAAAGACAGAGCCAGGCAATAAGTGCTGACATTTATACAGTACTCCAAAGTTTGCAGATTGCTTTACATTTGACAGAAAGACAGAGAGAGAGAGAGAGAGAGAGAGAGAGAGAGAGAGAGAGAGAGAGAGAGAGAGAGAGAGAAGAGAAATGGCATGGAAAAGAGAGGTTTTTTTAAAGAAAGGTGAGTTGGGGAGTGAGGGGCCAATGGGGTGGTGCAACCAGGAGAGGGGAAGGAAACAGGCAGGACTGTTATATAATGGAGTCAGGCCCTTGCAGAAGTGGCACGGTGAAGAGGGTCAGGTCCTATCACCATGACCAGCTTCCACACACCCCCACCAGAGTAAATAGGGCAGGGGAACTTGCACCTCAGTAAATGGATATTGATCCGATTTCCCCTCCAGGGGAGCCGTTTTTCTTCTTCCTGACTTAGCTGCAGAGGTCACTAGATTCCTTCCTTCCTTCCTGCTGCTCTGCCTTCATTGCAGCTTTCTAAATTCCCCTCTCCTTCCCAACCCTCCCCCCTTCCCCACCCAGGACAGAGAACAGATTTCTGACACTGGGTTTGGGTCACATCCCTATCTCAGCAGTGCTCCAGGCCCTAGCTGGGCAGGAGGGTGTGAAAATGGGGTTTCCTCTGCATGTTCATTCCTTCTGGGCTTTCTTCCCTCCTCTCTCCATCTGTCCCATTCCCTTCCCACTCTTTTCCTCTCTCCCTTCTTCCTGGTCTTTCCTACATGCAGAGAAATCATCCAATTTCCCTCCCTCATTTCTCTCTCCTTTCTTCCCTCAGAACCAAATGAAAGAAAGCTGGTCAGCTCTGTGTCCTCAGTCTCAGAGCTGGGCACCCTGAGGGAATGTTAATTCATCAAACAGAGCCTCCTTGAGGACTCAAGGTACTTCTCCCAGAACTGGGCTTCCCCCTTTTCGGTCTCATCTGCAGCCCTGAAGACAAATCCTCTGAATTCTACCCTATTGATCCCAGTGGTACAAACTGATCCCTAGGGCCAGCAGCCTCCTAAGCAAAACTGGGAAGTCAATAAGGCCAGCCAAGAAGGGAGGGAGGGAGGAAATAAGCATTTACATAGCACCTACTATGTGCCAGGCACCGGGCTATGTACTTTTTACAAATAGTATTTAATTTGCTCCTCCTTGATCACCTCCCACAAAAGTTCTTCTTGCCATCTCTTATGTGTGTCTTCCCTAGGAAGGGGCTATATGGTTCTCTGGACCTCTCTTTCCCCACTTCTTCCTTATCAAAATCTATAGGTGCTTGGAAAGATGGTAAGAAACTCACTCACGGGTTAATGGTTAATAAGGGTTTGAGTAGTTGGGGGACAGTGCTTAGTAACAGTGTGTAATGCCATAAGGAAAAGGTTACCTTAGAGCTGTGAGTTTTTTCATTCTGCCTCCAATGACCCTCTCCACCTTCTTAGACATTGGGAGTCTTCTTTATGTCTTTCCATAATTTCTCCAGCATTCCACAAGTCGTTCCAGTAACTAACACTCCAGGAGTCCGTCAGGGACGACCTGCTTGCTACCTGCTTGTTTCCTTTGCCAATTGCACATGACTTTGATGTCATCTTTTATGAAAGGAACAGTGATATTTCAGGTGGTGACGATATGGGGGATAAGGAGATCTTACAAGGATCTCTCATATCACTACACAAAGCCACAAGGTTGGGTTTAGGGTTACCCTTTCTGTCAGGTTCCCACTCTACAGAGAGCCAGTTTCTCAGGGACCGAGGATCCTCAGCATTTCTATAGCATTTTGAGCTTCCCTGGAAGATAAGCAGGCAGTGCCAGTACAAGTATGTCCGTTTCACAGATGAGGAAACTGAGGCTCAGAAAGATGAAGTGGTCAACCCAGCGTTAAACAGCTAACTGATGGAGCCAGGGATTCTGATTCCAAGCACAGCGAGACTGAAGCAAAGGGTTCGGGGCACTGGGTTCTTACAGTGATCAGCTGCACGAGCCTGGGCAAGTTGCTGCCCTCTCTGCCTAGCTTTGTAGCGCTTTGGCCCGCTTTTCCCTCGATTTCCCCTTCTGTCTTTGCTTTCCAGGGATGTGGGCGAGGGATGGATCAAAATCCCAGAGTGGAGAACTCTGGTCCCTAAGGAGCCTAGACGCTCCCATTAGTCTGTCTCCAACTTCCCCTCCCCCACCCACCCCCTTCCCCACAAGAATTGAGCTGGGAAGGAGGAGGTCGTCAGCTGGGTAGAGCCATCGTCGCTGCCTCGCCGCCTGCACTTTGCTGACGAGAGCAGATACTGTCCTTGAGCTAGAGAGAACTCGCCTGGGAACTGGGAGGGTTGCGAGTGGGGCTGGCTCGAGAAACAAGGGAACAGAGCTCCCTTCTAGGTCCTCTCCTGTCCCTGCCTTCGCTACCTCTCCCTTCCTGTCCCCTTCCCCTCTCCTCCAGCCCCTCTCCTTTATCCCCTCTCCCCAGGTGGGAACAAGTGCTGTCGGGACTCGGCTAGTGGGGGAGAGCTAGAGAAAGGGAGAGAAAACTCTAGATCTTGGGTTGGGGGAAGGGGGGAGGGGGAACGGCGGGGGCGGGACCAAGGCGGGGCCGAGGGAGGGACAGCTCCAGCGGTGAAAGAAGCTGGGCTCCTGGGTAGCCTCCAAGTCTCCAAAGAGGAGCCGGGCGGTTGTAGACCCGACATAGTCTGAGCCAGCTAGGAGCTAACGGTTTGGGAAGAAGGAGAGCAGAGAGACTTGTCCGCCCCGTCCGGCCCCGAGACTAAGCCTTTGAGAGGAGGCCCGGGGACACTTGCGTCCAGACGGTCCCCGCGGGCGCCCCTGCCCCGATCCGGGGGTGTCCAGGAGGGCGGAGAGATGCGGGTCCGGGGAGCCCTGCGGGCATCCTGTTGCGGCCAGGGCCCCCCCGGTGGCTAGGGCAGGCGACTGGCCCATGGAGGGCCCCAGCAGAATCGGCTTCTCCACGCTGCCCCCCGGCCGCGCATGGAGAACTTCAAGAAGGTGCGCACGGAGGACGCGGACACGGAGGCTGAGAGCCCCGGGCCCTTCGCCGACCTAGCTCCGGGCGCCGTGGAGATGAAGGTGAAGGAGGGCAGTAAGATCCGCAACTTGCTGGGCTTCGCCGCGGCGCGCATGGAGCAGCCGGCCACTCGCACCATAGTGTTTAGCGGCTGTGGCCGCGCCGTCACCAAGACCGTCACCTGCGTGGAAATTCTCAAGCGGCGGCTGGCCGGCCTGCACCAAGTCACCCGGTTGCGCTACCGGAGCTTAAGGGAGGTGTGGGAGAGCCGCCCGCCGCCGCCCGGCTGTCCGGGCCCCAGCCTCAGCGTGCACAAAAATGTGCCCGCCGTCTCCATTCTGCTCTCCAAGGACGCCCTGGACCCAGGGCAGCCTGGCTACCAGCCCCCAGAACCCCGGCCCGACGCGCAGACCTGGGCGCCGGCGCTGGCGCCAGCGTCACCTGCTGCCCCCGGACTGAAGAGGGGCCCTGGCTCGCCCGCAGCCGAGGAGAGGGCGAGTAAGAGGCTGCAGGGCCGCGGAAGGCCGGGCGCGGAGGGGGAGGGGAGCTGGGACGGTGCGGGCTGAGAACTCTTTGCTGCGGGAGTCACCCTTCTCCTTAAGCTCAGCAGGGTGGGCAGGCTCCCCTTTCCTCAGACACAGGTTTCTGACTCAACCCTCATCACTGTCCTTTCTTGGACCATGCCCCGGAATGACCCTTCACTGCCAAACGCTTCTCCCCGAAAGGAGAAAAAAAAAGCTCTGCATTTGGAGTGGACCCCCTTTCCCCTTCGCCGTCCTAAACTCGATCTTCAGAGTGTTGGAGACCAATTAGCGGAGCCTCGAAACAGCCGCTGCCAGCCTGTAAGCCTGCCTTTAATCCCTCTGACTTCGAGCACCAGTCTCGCTGCTCCCCGCCCCCTTCTCTAATGGACCCCCTGGCATGTCCTGCAGGAGTGCATGGAGGATGCCCTCTTCTGGGAAGGAGACACTCGCTTCCTATCGGGGAAAGGCGATATGGCCTTCAGGTGTGGGTCCTGCCCCGTACCACAGCGCCATCACTCCTTCAGACCTGGGGGAGGGAGAGGGAGGCCAAGGGCGTTGGTGCAGGAGTGGTTCTTGTGAACGTAGAACATGAATTCTGGGGAATACCGAACATAGTTGAGGATATTTCTTCTGACCCAGGCTGTGTCCCTATATGTCTGATCTCAGGGATGGACTTCGGGCCACCGAATTGACACTCCCAACTCCATCCAATACTTAATTCTGTTTCCCCATACAGTCTCCCTCCTAACTTAGAAAAATCCATAGGTCAATGGGAGATGAGATCCTGAAAGGTGCCAAGAGAGATCTCTTAGTCTGGATCAGGCTAGTTAAAGGGAGATAAAGATAAGGTAGTAGTGGGGTGGGGACTTGGAGATAAAGACAGAGTAAGGATACATAGATGAAATCCGATAGGCCCCCTGACATATTGGAGGAGAGAGAGGGACCCATTCCCCACGTACACTTTTTTTTTAAGTCTGTTTCCATTGTGAAGAAGTTCTGAGATCACATCATGAGTTTGGGAGGAGAGGAGAGTTCCTTTCAAACCTAGATTCAGGATGAGGGGTGGAGGTGGGAGAAGAGAGTGTGTGTGGGTTAGGCAGGGTGAGTAAGGATTAACTCTAATGAAGAGCCATGGGGTGATGGAATAGAAGTCTTAGGTGGAAGGCAACGTGTTATGCAGACTCCCAGGATCCCAAGCTTTGTCTACCCCCAAAGGAAAAGGTTACCCCCTACCCCAATATATGTCATGTCAAAGGCAGAGGACAAACCCAGAAGCTAGATTGGGGGGGGGGGCTCCTTTTCCTGCCTAGCACTGAAGGGTGGAGAGTTAGTGGAAATCCTTGCTTCATGTGTCAGGCCCCTGACTGAGCAATGGGAGAACCACTAAGAGGGAAGGAAGAAGAGGGGAGGGTGGGTAGGCACTTAGAGGAGCTGGGTCCGGAGAATAATGTGTGGTTTGGTCATGGCTGCAGTAACACCTTCATCTGGGAGCCCCTTCAATCACCCCAGAGAGACACTGTCAGTGTTATTAATGGCAGCTCCAGTGACTTGCGGCTCCAAGCTTCTTTGGAATAAAACACATAAACAAGAAGATAGGGGTGTTTGCTCTGGGATGATTCCCCTTTCCCCGCCTCCTTCCCATCTTTCACAGGGTAACACCCCTATCTCTAAGGAAGTGGATAGAAGGCGGCCTCCCTCCCAGGCTTAGTATTCTCTCTGGGGGTAAGCCTGTCGGACTTGGAGGCTTGGTGTGTTGACTGGTATCCCTGTTGTCTTTTAAACAAGGATCTCAAAGGAAGTACTCTGCCTCTGCTTCCCAAAAAGGTGATGACTGGTCCAGGCTGGGGGTGGGAGGGAGGGTACTTGTGAAAAATGCTGGGTAAAGAAGCCCAAGGGATGACCCTGCTTCCCATCCATTTCCTAACACTTGCCCCACCTCAAATGCAGAAGGCATTGAGTGCCAGAACAAAAGTTCAATGACAACTGGTGCCTACTGCAGATGTCTTACAAATTCTCTGGGTTCGGTTTCCAGTGCCTTTCCTGACCCCTGCTCTTTCCTCCCCAGTGCTAGTCACGACAAAGGGCTAAGATCACTGTAAATGGGAGTGGTACCAATGCCCCCTCCGCTCCCCAAGAGGAAAGAGAAGTCAGAGCACAGTCTCTAGCAAGCTGCTGGGTTTTCCTGAACCTCCAAGGTTCCCTTCTTCCCAGGCCTTGCTAAGTGTGTCCCTGGAAGGCCTGCAACAGCCCCCTGAAGCCAAACTCCCAGCCTCTTCGGAAAAGGGTTTCTTTTGTTCTCTTCTTCTTCCCTTTCCCCCAGGGGTCAAGGTCTCTTTTGGAGTCCTCCACTTCCCCTGCAGGCCAACCAGATTAGCCCCCTGCCCCTGCAGTCACTCAAAGTCCCCTCTCTGGGGAAACTAGAGAGAATGTCTTGCCCAGCCTCCATCCTTAAATACTGCCTCAAACCCCTTTGTGCCCAGAAGGGCCAAGGACAACCTATGGATGGAGGAAGGGGAAGGGAACAAGCCCAAACTCACTGCTGGAAATTAATATTCAATTACCGAAGCTCTGGAGAAAGCCAAGGAATCAGTGTGGGCCCCGGGCTGATAAGTAGCTTGCCTCCAGCTTGGGAACAGCTGCCTGCTGAGAGATAAGAAGGCTTCCTAAGTCTGTTTTTCCCCCCTCCCCTGCCTATTTTCTCTTCCCACTTGCACAATTCACATCTGTAGCTGAAATCTAGTATCTTCTTTATTGGGTGCTACAATCTGAAATGGGGAGAGCTGAAATAAGCAAGAGGCCTTGACCCCCCTCCTGCCCCATGATGGCCCCCTCTCCTCATTCCAGCCCTCATTTAACATCTAGGCAAAGGCTCCAGAGTTCCTGTACCCCTTTCTAGGCAGACCCATGGTTATGGAATCCTCTATGGAAAGGAGGAGAGATAAAGAAGAGGGAGGGAGAGGGGAAGATGGGAAGGACATTTATATCTCACACAGGCTTGGGGCTGACAGAACCAGTTAATGGATCTTACATCCTTGATAGGAAAAGCTGGAAAGTGACTTGAGGGGCACTGAGAAGCCTCCTCTCCCTACCCCCCACTTCCACTCCAAACTGCCCTCCCCAGACAGTTTATCATTAGTGCTGCCTAACCTTTTCCTATTACAGCTTATTCCCCTTGGGCTCAGCATGGCCACCCCCATGTCCCTCTGTTACACTGCATATCTTCCTCGCCTCCCCTGCTCCCTGCCTCCCCCAGCACACTAAGTCCTTCATATTCTAGGGTAGCTGAATCCCTTTGGAGCAGAGGAGGCAGGGGCTGAGATAAGCTCATATTCCTTAAGGGACTAGGAAGGTAGTGGGGGCTATTAAAAATTTTCACTAGGTCAACCAGGAACTAGACAAAAGAAAATTGTTGTCCACTCCCCATACCCTCCCAAGCCAAAGGTACCCTGGATGGTAGGAAGGCTGGAAACCATGGTGCACAAGGATCAGATAAAGGAGAATGAGGTGGGAATAGTTAGCCTGGACTCTACACTCCCTCCATGATTACTGTCTTTCAATCATTTGCTGCACATGTCATGTAGAAGCGGTATGAGATTTGTTCTATTTGGCCCCAGAGAGCAGAGCTGGTAGTAGCAGCAGCAGGAAGAAGGATGCAGGTTTCTACTCAATATGAGTGGTTTTTAAAAACCTGCTATGCACAAAATGGAATAGGCTGCCTGAGGAGCTAGTGATCTCCTCAGCACTAGTTAGTGTTCAAGCAGACTGGGGGACTCCCCTAATAGAAGAGGGTCAAAGGAATTTCTACATGAGATGGAAAGACCTTCTTGGTGAGCTCTAAGACACGGAGGGAGTACAATCAGTCAATAAACATTTATTAAGCATAAACTAGTGGAAAAAGTATTGACTCTGGAATTAGAGAACCTGGGTTCAAATACTGCCTCTGACTCATACAACCTGGATGACCATGGAGGTCTCAGATTGCTCATGTAAAATGAGGAGATTGGGGGCAGCTAGGTGGCACAGTGGATAGAGCACCGACCCTGGATTCAGGAGGACCTGAGTTCAAATCAGGCTTCAGACCTATAACACTTACTAGCTATATGACCCTAGCCAAGTCACTTAACCCCATTGCCTAGCCAAAAAAAAAAAAAAGAAAGAATAATAGGTAGGATGGAGGCTGGCTGCCTAGCCACCCATAGTCACTGCCCTCCAGAAGCTTGTGATTTCTACATAGCTTCACAGCCTTCCTACCCAGTTGCTCTCTGCAGCAAAAGTCCATCCTTCACATCTATACTACACTGGTAACGGGGCTATAGGCAGCTAGCTGGTGCAGAAGATTGAGTGCTAGGCCTGCTGAGTTCCAATCTGACCTCAGATACTTACTAGCTGTGTGACCCTGGGCAAGTCCCTTAATCCTGTTTACCTCAGTTTCCTCATCTGTAAAATAAGCTAAAGAAGGAAATAGCCAACCACTCCAGTGTCTCTGCCAAGAAAAAACCCCTAATGGGGTCATGAAGGGTTGGACATGACTCAAGCAACCGAAGAACAATGTGGCTATGACTTGAGGGACCTAATAGCGAGTTTGGAAGCATATTTTTTAAAACCTCCTTCTTAGTTCAACTGAAGATACTAAAAGAGAAAAAAAAACACCATTTCTCAAGTCTAAAATCCTTTCTAGATTTAGCTGAAAAGTGGAAATTTTATCAGTACTTAATCAAATGTCTCAGGAAACAACACCCTTCCCTAAAATCCTTCTCCCCTCATCCTCCTCTTAGAACTAACTTCTTCCTTTGAGGAAAGTGTATAAAGATCAAGAAGGAAAGCAAAACTTCTGGATAATGGACTGAAGGATACACAACCAGACTTGGAGAAAGACTTCATGTCTGGTTAAGATCATCACTTTCCATGGTGAGAAATACGTGTCCCCCTCCCCTCCACTTCTTCTTAGCCCAGTGGACCCAAGCCCACCTTCATCATGTGTGCATGCATCTCTAGCCACTCAGGCCAGGCTGTCATTCATACTGGAAATGCCTGGGGGAGCTGTAGTGTTTGGAACGTGGTATCCAGCCCAATGGTCAGATACCAAGTGACAAAACCATTGGCAGAGGAGATGATTCCTTCAACCTGGTCTTCAGTGAATGTTCCCCGGGGTCATATTTGTAGATTTAGATAGAACCAGCTATTATTGAGAAAGTTCCCACTGGAACACACCACTAGCTCTTATAGCCTAAGCAACTGATCTTTGGCAAGGAAGATGCCACCAATCACTTTGCCCACGGACACAGCTCTGTTGGCAAGGCAATCATCAACCTAGTTCTGGATAGAATTCAGAAGCTTGATGATCAGTGCACAGGGTCTTCAATGCATCTTGGTTTTCCACAGCTTTGGTGGCAGGCCTGGCTCTGGTTTCACCTCTTTGCTGATGGCATGTCTATCTGTTGATTGTGGCAAGAAGTCCAAGCAGGAATTCTTCATTTACCTGGCCCTTCAGGTTTCCACAGCTGTAGTTGAGCCTGTGACAATTAAGAAAGTTCCAAGAGACATAGTTTCTAGGTAATTTAATTATTTTATTAATAATGCCTGCATTTTAATAAAAGGATGCCGTAGACCATCAGACCCTTCATGGGGTAGGCTCACAGTTTATATGTCCTTCAAACAGTTGGTTTTCCTGAGGGTGGCAATCAACTCTGATTGATTAACAATTGATGAGATAATCAATATTATGATGAGAGGGTGGGCTGTATTATAATGAGGGTCTTGGGGTAAGTTACCTGGGTCACCCAAATCTTGGTCAAACAGACTTAACAGTTTCCATATCATTTGTATGACAAAAGGGAGAATCTATATTTTCCTAGACCTGCCTGAGCAAAGTTAATGAGCAGGAATGCACCCATTAGCCCAAACTTAGAATTACTTTTACTCTCTGATTAGAGATTGGCCTGAGTAAATCTCTGCTTAAGATTTCCCATACTGGTTGATTTCTGGATGAGGAAGTAAAAAAGGAGAAATAATCATTTCTCACAAGCCCTACACCTTCATTCTGACCACTCATATCACCCTGGATTGTGCCTTTATGGTAGACAATGAGGCTATTTATGATATCTGTCAAATGTCCAACCTAGACTAAACTGAATTGCCTTATTAGCCAAATTGTGTCCCCCATTACTCTCTGATTTGATGGTGGCCAGAATGTTGATCCAACAGAATTTCAGACCAGCCTAGTTCCCTATCCCCTTATCCACTTTCCTCTGGCCACATGCCCCCATCATATCTGCTGAGAAGCCCAACCATGAGCAGCTAACTATAGGAAAGATCACCAATGCTTGCTTTGAACCTGCCAACCAGATGGTGAAGTGTGACCCTCAGCATGGTAAATACATGGCTTGCTTGCTGTTATACTGTGGTGATGTAGTTCCCAAAGATGTCAATGCAGCCATCGTCAGCATCAAGACAAACTATAGCATCCAGTTTGTGTTTGGTGTCCAACCATTTCCAGGCTGGCATAAATTACCAACCTCTCACTGTGGTTCCTGGTGTTGACCTGGCCAAGGTACAATGGGCTGTGTGCATGTTGAGCAACACCAGAGCAGCTGCTGAGGCCTGGGTTCTCCTGGACCACAAGTTTGATCTGATGTATGCCAAGTATGCCTTTGTTCATTGGTATGTGGGGGAGAGGATGGAGGAAGATGAGTTCTCTGAGGCATGGGAGGATATGGCTACCTTGGAGAAGGATTATGAGGAGATTGAAGCAAATAGTGCTGAGGGGGAAAATGAAGGTAAAGGATATTACATTGTATGCTATCTTTTTCAGATTAGGTCTGTCTCTTTTATCTGTTCTGTGAAAAAGTCCTCTGTGGTCATTAAATATCAATAAAAGTGTGATGCCTGCAAAAAAAAAAAAAAGATCATTTTCTTTCACCCTAAAGAAAAAAATGCATTGATCAGAGAGAAGAGGTTTTTTTTTTTAATTTATTACTTCAGATCATCTGGGACCAGGTAGGGAGAGGGGAAGGAAAGCCTTTGAGGAGAATGGCAATAGAGTGATTGAATAGTCTTAGGAGAAAGACCTCCCCTCCAGGATTAAGTGATTTTTATTTTATGCAATAAAGTAAAACAGTAACTAAACTCTAATTGCATAACTATGTTTTATTCTATTGCAAAGTTTTTCTTTGTTCAAGAATCCTACAAATGTTATTTCAAGATATCTTGGTTTAGGCAGATGGCCAAGGACATTGTGACAACAAATGTCCATTTGTACATTTCTTTCTCTAAGCTAGAAATGCTTGGGTTTAGAATAATGATTAGAGGCAGCTAGGTGGTTCAGTGGATAAAGTGCTGGGCCTGTAGTCAGTAAGACCTGACTTCAAATCCCTCCTCAGATACTTAGCTGTATGACAATGGGCAAGTCACTTAACCTCTGTTTTCTTTAATCCTCATCTGTAAAATGATCTGGAGAAAGAAATAGCAAACACTCTAGTACCTTTGCCAGGAAAAGCCTAAGTAGGCTCACAAAAAGTTGGACATGACTAAAGAATAATAAATGAAAATTGTTTGGATAGGCTTGTGACTAAAATGCACAGCATAGTATTAATATTTTTGCTTCAATATGAGATAAACTCACAAGACTGATTATCAATTACCTTTGGTAACAGGTATTTAAACATGGGTGACTAAAACATAGGTATAACACAAATCTTATTTTACCTAATGATTTAGATCTCCTATCCTCATTGCTAACAAATTTCAATCAATTAATCTGCAATAATTTATTAAGCATCTATTTTATGTGTCAGACACTATGTTAGATGATGGTGAGAAAAAGACAAGGAATGAAAATTCCTACTTGAAAGAAGCTTTCATTTTCATGCGGAAGATGATTATTACATATTTAAGTATATACAGAGCAAATATAAAATGAATAAATACAAAGTTGTTTTAGAAAAAAATTAGAATAGGGCCAGCTAGGTGGTACAGTGGATAAAGCACCGGCCCTGGAGTCATGAAGACCTGAGTTCAAATCCAGCCTCAGACACTTGACACTTACTAGCTGGGTGACCCAAGGTAAGTCATTTAACCCTGATAACCTGGCCAAAAAAAAAAAAATAGAGTAGTTTGGGAGGAAGCACTAGAAGTTAGGAGATCGGGAAAGGTCTCCTGTAGAAACTGATGCTCCAAGTGGAGCCACAATTGTGGAACAGCAGGAAGAAGTACAACTAAGTTCTCATCACAGCTCCTGTATAAAGATGTAGAAAATGCACCAGACCAAATCCTGATTGGGAAATCTAAGGAAAAAAGCACAGTGAGTTATTTTCCTCCCTATAGTATAGGAAGACAGGAAGGTTTATGGAGAGATCTGGGGAAGAGGTCTAGTCAGGAGCAGTCAGATGGAGCATTCCAGTGTAGGGACTGAAACAGGACTACATCTGCGTACTGGGGCAAGAAAAAGTCCCAGACCCAAAAAGAGGGGCCAGACTTCATGCAAGTTACCGGAACTGGTGTCAACTAGTAGTTTGGTCATTCCCTTCCAGTTCCAGGTCATAGATCAAAGGTAGCCTGAGGAAAGACCTTGTGCTTAGAGGTGGTATTCCAGGGTAAAAATGGTCAGTGGTCCTAGGCTGGGTACTGAGAAAAAAGCAAGCTCAAAAGCAGGTAGCAGTGGTGTGCCTCTGACCCTAAGAGTTCAACTGGGTCTCAGTTCCAGTTTCTAATCAATTCTGTCACTCTGAATCAGCAAAGCTTTCCAGCTGGCTGTCGGTAGCTGAGTCCGATAACAGTCTGATGGAACTCCAACAAGGGGTAAGGCCACAGGTGTGTTGCTCAAATCCAAACTCAGGTTAGGGACTTGCAGAGCTCAGAACAGGCAGGCAGCAATCAGACATTGCCCTAGATCACTGGGAGTGCTGAAAGCTTGCCAATCCCCAGCCTGAGCTGTCCCTCAGATCCTGAAATAATATGGCGCTCAATAAACACTGCCCAAGGAAGAAGCACCAGGACCCGAGAGGACACAAACTCATCCCAGACATTACCTTCAGAAGTGTGCAGAGCTTAACTCAACACAAAATCTGAAGTCATGAAGCAGGCTCAAAGAACGAGCAAACAAAAAAGCATCCCGCCATAAAAAGCTCTTACAGTGAAGGAGACACTCAAGACACAGACTCAGAAAAAGAGAATGGCTCCATAATGTCTACAAGCAGAAACTCAGAGGAAAACATGATTTGGGCCCAAGGTCCACTAAAATTCCTGGAAGAGATGAAGCAAAAACACTTGAAGAGTTAAAAATGTTTTCATAACTTAAATGAAAGTATTAGGTGGGGAAATGGAAAAGAAATAAGAGCTATGGAAGAAAGAATGGAAATGAGATTAAACAGCTTGACAGAAGAGACATGAAACCTTACCCAAGCAACAAGCTCCCTGAAAATTGGAATGAACCAAGAAGTTAATGATTCTTTGAGATAACAAGAAATATTAAAACCAAATAAAAGAGACTAAAAGAAGAAGAAGAAGAAGAAGATGTAAGGCATCTCATAACAAAAAGAACCAGCCAGGAAAATAATTGGGGAGAAATCACTTAAGAATCACCAGACTATCTAACGAAAAAAGTCTATGCATCATATTTCAGGAAAAAACAAAAAGAAAACTGCTCAGATCTCTCAGAACCTGAGGGGAAAGTGAAAATAGAAAGAATCCACTGGTTACTCCCTAAAAGAAACTCCAAAATTAAAATTTTCAGGAACATTCTAGCTAAAATCCAGTTTCCAAGTCAAAGAAAAATTACTTCAAGCAGCTAAAAAGAAAAAATTTAAGTGCCAAAGAGCCACAGTCAGAATCAAACAAGATTTAGCAGTCACCTTTATAAAGGAGTAGAAAGCTTGGAATATAACATTCCAAAAGGCAGAAGATATAGATAGGCTTATGACCAAGAATAATGTATCTAGCAAAACTAAATGCAATTCTACAAGGGAAAAAATAGACCTTTAATGAAATAAAGAACTTCCAAGAATTACTGATGAAAAGAGCACAGCTGTGTGGAAACTTTGAAAGATAAGCACAGAAGTCAAAAGAAAGATAGAAAGGCAAACATGAGCAAGCAATCATAAGTGATTAAATAATAATAAACTCTTTATATTTTAACGTAAGGAGATGATACATACGTCTCCTCAGAACCCTATCTTTATCAGGGGTCATAAAAGGAGTCCACTAAGATAGAGAGCCTGGTAGAAGTTGTGTTACATTTTGGTGATCTTAAAAGAATGGAAAAGGAGAAGAGAAACACAGAAGGAGTAGGGAAGGAGGAAGGAAATTATTTCATATAATCAAAGTGCCATAAGTAGAGGACTTTATGTAGAAGAAGGGGTAGGGGGAGTAAGTGACATTTGAACCTCACTTTCATCTGAATTGGTGAAAATAGGAATACACACAGACACACACACACACCCCTAAGAGAAAGAGGGGGGAAAAACCCTTCATAACAAATAAGCATAGTTAAGCAAAACAAATCTACATGGTGTCCATGTCCAAAAAATGTATGTTTCTGCACCTTGTACCTGACACTTCTTTGACAGGAAGGTGGATAACATGACCTCTGGAAACATGGCTGGTCATTGTATTGATCCAAGTTCTTAAGTCTTTCAAAGCTGTTTTTCTATACAATGTTTCTATTCTCAAATACAGTTTTTCCTGGTTCTGCTCAGTCCATTCTGTCAGTTCATACTATGCAGGATGCTATGGCACAGTACTATTCTATTACATTCCTATGCCACAATTTATTGAGTCTTTTTACACTGGTCTAAGAAACAACCTTAAATTATGCCCCTCCCTTTAGATTCTAGTTTCTTGCTTTTCCTTTTTCTTTTCTTCTTTTAATCCCTCTTCAGGATCAGGAAGCTTATTGTACTTGTTATCATTCCCTTCCCAGTATTAGTCTTCTCCTTAACACCATCTCCCCTATCTCCAGTCATTTCCCTGTTGAATTTGAGGGTTTCTACACCAAAACGTTTGTACATATGTCTGTTCAAGCCTTTTTTGTCCATTTCAGATAAGAATGAAATTCATTTGATGCCTATTACTTCACCCCTTCCTCCATGTTTTTGTATGTTTGCTCAATTATGAGAAATAGTAAATTCTTCCTTCTTCCTCTTTTCTACACTAATGTATTCCTTTTGCTCCTTCTTTTCTTTTCTTTTTTTTTTTTTTTAGCATTTTGGAAGGCAATTGAGGTTAAGTGACTTGTCCAGGGTCACATAGCTAGTAAGTGTCAAGTGTCTGAGGCTGGATTTGAATTCAGATCCTCCTTACTCCAAAGCCACAGCTCTATCCACTGTATCACCTAGCTGCCCCCTCTCTTTTCTTTCATCAATTTAAATTCTTAAAACAGAGCAAATATATCCCCAGGACATCTGTTTTTCCAATTTAACTCCCTCAATACTCTTTGAATACTTTAAGATTATGAAGCGACACTTGTTTCTTCTCTGCCTATTAAAATGTTAGCACCATGTCATCATACAGTTCTGTCCAATTGCTCAGATAAATTTATCTTTCTAGGTTTCTCTGGCCTCTTGTGTTTAGATTTCAAAGTATGTAGACATATCTGGCCTTTTTCATCTGAAATGCCTGAAAATTATCCATTCCATTAAAGGTCCTTCTCTCTCTCTCTCTCTCTCTCTCTCTCTCTCTCTCTCTCTCTCTCTCTCCCTCAGAAGTATGATACTTAACATTACAGGGTTCTATTCTTCGCTGTTTTGTTTAGTCTTTTAGAATGCTGTATTC
Organism: Phascolarctos cinereus; assembly: GCF_003287225.1. NCBI lineage: Eukaryota > Metazoa > Chordata > Mammalia > Diprotodontia > Phascolarctidae > Phascolarctos > Phascolarctos cinereus. The sequence goes on along the minus strand of NW_027555736.1, from coordinate 48,181,550 downwards.
CAAGGTCTTCTCTCATTTACAGTGGAACTGTCAGATCTTGTGTGATCCCAACTGTAGCTCCTTGTGGGGTCTGGTATGTATACAGAGTGTCTCATATGTGTCTCTCTATGTAAAGTAGACTAGAAAGCTTGCTTCCAGGAAAGATGTGATGATGTGGAATGATAGTGTCTTGGAGAGAATGTGGTATGTGCATGGATATTTTGTAACTGGTCAGCCAACCAAATGTTGAAGAATATGTTCTTTAATTGGCTGTAAAAGAATTTAATTAAGCCCTCAAAGCTTCAGCCATTTCCTCTTTCCTTCATTCAGGGATACTTCGATCATAGCATCTAACAATAGACAATGCTTAAGGGGAAAGGATGTAAGGCCTTCTGACCCTCTAAGGCCATTTGGCCTGGTGAAAAGGTCTTAGTCCTTGGCCTCTGAATTTGTTCATTTCCTTTTTAGTTGAAGGAGATTGGGGCCTCTGACTTTGTGAGTTCAAGAAGTCAAGAGACAACTCCAACATCCCCCTCTGATACCCAGTATCAGAGCTAATACTCAAATGCTCAAAGAGCAAGGAGTGACCTTCAGGGCCCAGCTCAAGGTGTAGCTGAGAGTTATCTGGCAGAGATGCCAACTTTGTGCATGACCTTGGTAGAACCGATGCTGTGTAGGAACTAAGCTACATTGAACCTACTTGCCCTGGAGACTGAGGTGATACAGGGCGCTTCATGTCCCAGAGATGTTAGAGCAAAACACTTGAACTTTGTTCTTGCTATATCATTAAAGCAAATATACCTTTGTAAAAAGCCAATTGATGTTAAATAAGTTAAATGGTTTTGAGGGATAAATTACCAGCCCTTACCCACAAGAGGGTGGGGGGAGAGACAACTAGCTGGAGCTCAAAACCAGTGGGAGTAGAGAAAAGCCCAATTCCACCAAGTCCACCAATTCCCTCAGGGTACTCCGTAACCATTAGGAACTGATGTATCAGCCTGACTCTAGGAGGGTATACTCCTAGAGAATACTCAGCATATACTTATGTACTCCCAGTGCATACTTATATATCACCTTTATTAGAATGTAAAGTCCTTGAGGACAGGAACTGCTTAACTTTTGTCTTTGTTATCTATCCCCAGTACATAGAACAGTTTCAGACACAGAGAAAAGTGCTCAATAAAGGCATATTGATTGATAAAAGTCTTGTTTCTAGCATTCTCTAAGTTAGAGCTGTTGGGGAGGCAATACCAAGCTGGCATTGCCCAAAACATCACTCCTCTCTGACTAGAAGGCTGAGCTGGATACCAGGATCATGCTGCCCAAGAAATCTTTCCTCTATCCAGGCAGCTAGAATACAGGAACTCTATACTCTTCTAGAGCTCCCTCCTCTATCTAGGAGCCTAAAGTTCAAAATCTCCTGCCACTAAGACCACGCGATCTTTATTTCCATGGTTACCATTTGGTTGAGGGTTACACTATTAACCCACCAAAGTTTAAGGGGCCAGGAACTAAGGCTCTAGGAACTCTCCTCTTAGGCTACATGGAAGATTGTATCTTTGCCTGTGCCAAGAGCTTCTGCCCCAAGGCTGCAGTTATTATCTCCAGATAGGAAGCCCACTCCATTTCCAACAAGGATTTAGATACACTCTTAGTTCTGAGTTTCTTTCAGGATCTCTCTGGGGGGAAAAAAAGGCAAAAGAGGCAAGGCCAGCACAAAGGGGTGTTATCTCCTACTCTGTAATCCCTGAGACATCTTCCAGCAAGTGTCAATGGATATGGCGGGAAGAGGACCAAGAGAGGGTGAGAATTTGGAACTGAAAATAAAAATTGGAAAAAAAAAAGCTACGCCAAGTTCAAGGTCAGCATCCACTCAAAAAAAAAAAACCTGGATTGTAAATTCTACTATCAACCAGAACAACCAGAGGGCACATTGATGTCAATGGATATGTCCATACTTTCCATAAGAAGATGCATCCAAAAAGTCCCAGAAACTCAACAGTCTATAAACTCATCAATTCACTTGATTAATCCCATATACATACAAATGTGCACATTCTAAACATTAGTTAATAGTCAATAAACATTTATTAAGCATCTGCTAAGTACTGGGGATATCCGGAACACAAATAAAGACAAAAGACAGTCCTACCTCTCAGGAATTTACAATCTAATGCTGGAAGAAACATAAAAGGAAACAAAGAAGGGAGCAGTGCGGTTGGAAAAGGTACAGGCACAGAGGCATGATGGAAAATTCCATAGAAATCCAAAAGCAATGTAACTGGTGGGAAATGAGGAGAAGACAATACTGGGTCCCCTCCTTAAATGGAGGCCCTGCAGCCTCCAGTCAGAGGTTATAATCAGAGGAGCAGGTAGTTACACTTAAGATGCGTCATTGGCAACATCATGCTATTTGTTAGTGCTATGCATTGTACATCACTTAGGACAGGACTTAGCACACAGTAGGCATTTAATATGCATTCATTGACTACTTGAAACTAATAAATAATCATAGATTCAAACTAGCCTATAGCTTTAGATTTTTCATTATGTCTTCTTCCATTTATTACTGTAGTCAGAAAAGCAATTTTATTGCTGGCAAAAATGCAGGATAAAAAAATTGCTGCTTCTCTCCTGCCTCTCCAGTCTTGGTAATTGACTGGTGTGGTGATATGCTCAAGCAACTAGTGGTGTGGGAATAAAAGGAATTTTTTCACCCTAAATTAAATTGGAATTGAATTCAAGAGTAAGAGTTTAGTTGAATTGGAGTTCAAAAGACGGGCTTAAAACTTCTATGTGCCAGGCACTTAACTATTTGCTTAATATACGTTTATTGACTATCGACTATTGTTTATAATGAATTTGTAAGGAACATTGTTCATGTTGCGCGATGACTAATATGGATAGACTTAACCCTTCTCATCAATACAAGGATCTAAGACATCTCCAAAGGCCTCATGATGGAAAATGCTATCCACATCCAAAGAAAGAACTATGGAGTTTGAATGCAAATTCAAGCATGCTATTTGCTATTTTTTTTCTTCTGTTGTGTTTTGTTTCCTCTTTCTGGTGGTTCCTCCTATTGGTTCTAATTCTTCCTTACCACCTCACTAATGTGAAAATATGTTTAATAGGAATGTATATGTATAGCTTATATTAGATCGTGCGTCGTCCTGGGGAGGGGGAGAAATATTTAAAACTCACAAGCTTATGGAAGTGATTGTTGATAATTCAAAATAAATTAATAACAATAAATTTTTTTAAAATAAAGATAATAATGAGTTTGCTGGCTGCTCAACTTCTGGGACTTTTGCTTGTATTTTCCTATGGAAAATAAAGACATATCTATTTAACACTTCTAAAAGATATCTCCTCAGCAAGGCTTCTTTAGCTAGCAGGATCCACAGAACTAAAGCTAGGTCCTGGGGTTATAAACTAAAAAGTTGGAAGAAGCTAAATCAAAGCTGAAATCCAGCCAAGGAAAACTGAGAGTCAAAACTGCTCATTGCATCTGACAACTAGTCAAGAGTATGAACAGCACGGGGAAGAAGCTGTGTTGAATATAAAGACCAGCAGAGGGCAGAAGAGAGCCGCAATGTCACAGTATATCTAGCTATTCTGAGGGCATGTTACGTTCCATGACATCACCACAGAACACTGACCATTCTTTAGCTGTAAAGAGGTCTTATCCACGGCCATGACATGCACATCCCCTGTAACCCCCCATATTCTTCCCTGGCCTTATATATTCTTTATGCATTTGTCCTTCCATGTATTTTCCTTGCATGTGCCTCCTTACCCAGCAGTGGTGTGGAAACTTATGGGAAAGTTACCCCTAGCCACGTCAGACATTTCCTAATCACTTGTCTTTTTATGCCATTTCATTAAATGATCTTTTTTTTTTTAAATCAATGTGCCCTCTGGTTGTTTTGGTTGATGGTAGAGTTTACAATCCATGGTTTTTGAGTAGATGCTGACCTTGAACTTGGAGTAGCTTTTTTTTTCTTTTTTCAATTTTTATTTTCAATTCCAAATTCTCTCCTTTTCTCCGTCCCCTCCCACACACACTGACAAGGCAAGAAATACAATAATAGGGTAGGTTTTTTTTATTGCCTTGAATTTGGAGTAGCTTTCTGAAAGTTCATGTGGTGAGAGGGTCTAAGTGCTACATATAAATTCACAAAGTTTTAGTATATTTGCTCTTTGACAATATATGGTATCATTCTCCCTGGTAGAATATTCTTTCTCTCCATATGTGACCAAAAAGGAAGTGGGTTTGTCATATAGTACAAATGAGAAACAAGAGTTGGACAGGTAGAGTTTTCTGATGATAAACCTGGAGTATTATAAAAATCAGAGGTGGACCTCCAGAGGGCTGAGAAGATCCTCAGCAGAGGATTTATTAAAGATACAGATAAGAATAACACAAGATGAGAAGTTGTGAAGTAGAGACACAATCTTCACCACTGAGATCAGGAATCTTTCTTGTATTAAAGTATCAACTAGGCATCAGGGGAAGCCAGGTGGCACAGTGGATAGCACCGGACCTGAGTTCAAATCCAACCTCAGACACATAACACTCACTAGCTGTGTGACTCTGGACAAGTTGTTTAACCTCAACTGCCTCACCCAAAATTTTTTTTTTAAATGAGGAGGTTGAACCAGCTAATAATAATAGCATCTACCTAGCACTTTAAGGTTTGCAGAGTACTTTACAAATATCTTCACAACAAGCCTGAGAGCCAAGTTCTATTACTATTATCCCTATCTTACAGATGAGGAGGGTGGAAAGTCCAGAGGACAGCCACTGAGTGTTAAATGAAGGTGAAAATGGCTGATCAGGGCCTCCTTAAATGAAGGTTCTTCAAGGAGCTCTCTACCCTCCAATCAAACAGAGGGGCCCCAGGGCAGAGGGTGTCAGTGAAGTTCATCTTAAAGAATCATAGGTAGGTGGCGTAGTGGATAGAGCACCGACCCTGGATTCAGGAGGACCTGAGTTCAAATATGGCCTCTGACCAAACACTTGACCCTTACTAGTTGTGTGACCCTGGGCAAGTCACTTAACCCAAATTGCCTAAAAAAAAGACAAAACAAGGCATCAAAGCAAGTGTCAGAGAGGGAGGGGCCTTTAGGGATTATTAATCCAACTCCTTTCACAATGAGGTCACTGAGACCCCAGGGAAAAAATGACTTGCCTAAAATCAAAAAGCAAATTCCACAGGATGTAGCTCAAAGAAGAGATGTGAGGAGACACCTCTCCCAACTCTTTTTGTGCGTGGTGGGGGGGGGGGGTCCACAGGTGAACACTATTGTATATATTATCAGATTCTTTTGATTTTGGTTTCGATGTTTTTTCTTTATAAAAAAATCTTGTTATAAGGAACGACTCTGTGGAAGGGGAAAAATACAGGAGTAAATATAAGTGATATAAAAATAAAAGATACCAACAAAACTTTTTTAAAAAGCAAGTTTAATGAATATAGAAGAAAATTCTATGCTCTGTGTTTTCATGCCAAACCTCCCAGAAACAATTTGTATTAAGCTATCATATTCTAATCCAATAATAATAAGTGCCAGCTATGTGCCAGGTAATTTGCTAAAGACCAGTTATAATAAAAAAAAAAAAAGGCAAAAACCAGTCCTTTCCCTCAAGGGGCTTACATTCCAACATGGAAGTAGTGGCAGCTAGGTGGCACGGTAGATAGAGTACCAGCCCCACAGTCAGGAGGACCTGAGTTCAAATCCATCCTCAGACACTTACTAGCTGTGTGACCCTGGGCAAGTCACTTAACCCCAATTGCCTCAGGGGGAAAAAAAGCCTAGAGAAGAGAGAGTATGAGGAAGAATAAAGTGGTCAACAGTACCAAATACTTTAGAGAAGGCAAGAAGGATGATGATCTAGAAAAGGCCGTTAGACTTGGCAGCTAAGAGATCACTGGTAATCTTACAGAGGGCGGTTTCAGTTTCAGCTGAACAATGACTGTGGAAGCCAGACTGTAGAAGAAAAAGAGGCACCAGTTACAGATTTCACTCTCGAGAAGTGCAGCCACAGAGAGTAGGTGAGATGTAGGTGAACAGTTGGCAGGGATGGTCAACTCACGTGTGAGTTTGTAGAGACGGAGGAGGCGGAGGCATGTTTGCTAGGAACGGTACCGACAGACAGGGAGAAGATAAGGGGAGAGAATGGGGAGGAGATTGAAAGCAATATTCTGGAGTGGCCAGGAAGGAATGAGTTTGAAGGTATATGTACAGTGGCTCTCTTTGGCAAGGAGAAGGGCCATCTCTTCATCCCAGACTAAAATGGAGGAGCAGATTGTGACAGAAGAGAAGGGGAGAAGAAGGAGCTCTCAGGAATGGACTCAATTTTTATGGCAAAGTAAGAAGTTGAGAGGGGAGGGAAAAGGGAGTGCAAAGTGAGGCTTGAGGGGACATGAGGTTTGGAACAGTTACTATGGAAAGTAGACATTATTCATTATAATAATATAGAATATAAAATACATAATAAAAGTTTTCTTCTTTATTATAATTATTTTTACAGTATATATTATTATATTATATTATAATGTCTTGCTGCAACATAAATTTGTCATGGGCCCAGGCAGCACGGTTTCATTTCCTCCAGCTCTGTTCAGGAGATTGTAAGTATAGGAGTGAATGGGGGAGGGGGGTGGCTTGTAGTGGAAGTAATTCAGGGTTGGGGCTTGGCAAATCATAATCAGTGATAGGACGAGGGGGAAAGGGAATTGTAGGTGTAGTGTAGAGATAATGTAGCATTGAGTTGATTCACCAAAGGGTCAAGATAGGGAAGGGAAAACAGTATAGCCAGTCCAGGGGTCATTCCTGGGAAAGAACCAAGGGATGAAGGGAATGCTGATCATGAAGTACAGGAATAAACAGGATTGGGGGAGGGGGGTCATAGGGCAGAAGGAATTATACTCAGACAGAATTTTGTAGTTCTTGAAAATGAAAGCTATGGAATGATAAAGGGTATGACTATCTCTGTATATCTATATGTATAGACATAAGATGGAGTGGAAGAGTTGGTCAAGGGAATTAAGTAAATTGAGAACCTAGAATATTGGGTTATTTGAGGGAGGATCAATATACATGTTGAAGTCCCCCAGTATCAGGGTAAAAGATGAGGAGGAGAGAAAGACTGTGAGCCAGGTACTGAGCTCATTGAGGAAGGAAAGATAATCTATCAGAGGGTCTGTAGATAAAAGCTGCCAGAATCTGGATTGGGTGATAAGTTTAAATAGTGTGAAGCTCAAAGGAGAAAAGGCTGCTGAGTGAATACAGTAGAAGGAAGCAGCAATGAGAAGCAAGGAGTAATCTGCCTCCCTTACCATAAGTAAATAGTCAGTAATGGAAAGGGTTTCATCAAGAGGGAGCTATGTCTTAGTGAGGGCCGAAAGACAGGAGAGAGAAAGAATGAGGTTTAAGATGAAAGGAAATTTGTTAATTGTGGCTCAGGTATTCTGGAGGGCAAAGAGGGCACACAGATCTGAAATGGGGCATAGCGGGGAGGGAAAGAACTCAGATAGATTAAGTCTGAAGATGCATCGAATTGGAAATGGAAAATGGGGTTTGGAATCAGCCACTGAGGGCTCAGGATCACTAGGATAGAGTTATTAGCATATAGGCGTATACTAACCATTGAGTAATAAGTCCAGACAGAATATCAGTGACTGGAGAAGCCTATTAAGGAAGCCACGAGACTAGACAGTTTATTTTTATAAGAATAAGAGCCATTCCACAATAGATAAATGGCCAAAGGATATGAACAAACAGTTCTCATGGGAAGAAATCCAAGCTATTAATAGCCAATCAAGAGTACTCCAAATTACTGTTAATTAAAGAAATGTAAACTAAAGCAACTCTGATGGTCTACTGCACATTCAACAGACTGGCAAAGTTGACAAAAAAAAATAACAAATGGCTAGAAGGACTTTGTACAAATAGGAACATTAATGGAGTGTGGGTAGTGCTACGAATTGGTCCAGCCATTCTGGAAAGCAATTTGAAATTATACCCAAAAAAACTACTAACCTGGGTATGCCCTTTGATTCAGTGATACCTCTACTAGGCCTATCCCCCAAAGAGATCAAAGAAAGAGGAAAAGGACCTCTATGTACAAAAATATTTATAGCAGCTCTTTTTGTGGTGCCAAAAACTAGAAGCTAAGGGGTGCCCATCACTTTGGGAAGGTCTGAATAAAGTATGGTATATAAATGTAATGGAATACTGCTGTGCTATAAGAAATGTTGAAATAGATGCTTTTATGGAAGCTTAGAATGACTTGCATGAACCGTATGAAGATGGAAATTAGGACAACCAAGAGAAGAAATTATATTATTAATACCATTGTACAAGCAAACAATTTTGAAAGACTTGAAAATTCTGATCAATGTATTTACCAGCCATGACTCCCAAAGACCAATGATAAGGAATGCTATCCAACTTCTAACAGAGAGGTAATAACATGAGACACACATTTTTTATATAGTCGATGCAAATTTGCTTTGCTCAACTATGCATATTTGTTACAAGGGTTTTATTTTTCTATTTTTTTTCCAGTGGGGTGGTAGGAGGGAGACCAAATAAATACTGTTTGATTTTTTTAAAAAATTAATAAACAAAAAAATGAATTCTTTTTTGACCATTCTGCCTACTTAGGGTATATACAGTATTCATGGAAGACTAGCACCTCTGGTATGAGGGCTTGCCGAGCCCTTTTCAGGGCTACTCGTCCACCTTTGGTGTTCACTTGTCACCCAACTCTTATCAGTGGTTCTAAGAAGCTGTAACATGCATAATGGCCACACCTCAGTAAAACAGTCTTGGCAGACAGGCTGACCCAGATTGAGAATTACTGACAAGCCTCAAACCTGTCAGTGAATTACGTAGATGTCTGCCTCAAGCAGGTGAAGACTTCCCCTGAAGGAACAGGCAGATGAGGACAATGAAGGAGGCTGAAACAGGTGGGGTGCTTGCTTAGAGCCTAACTGAAACTGTAGCGCTGGCTTATCACAAAAGTATAATATTGAATCTTGTGCCCTTCTACTAAACAGTAAGAACGCTGAGACGCTAATCAGGGCTCTACTTCGTGTCCTCTTAGATCAAAGATTTTCCACCTTTTTTGTGCCATGGACTCCTTTGACAGTCTAGTGGAGCCTGTGGGTCCCTTCTCAGAATAATGTTCTAAAATGTATAAAATAAAATGCATAGGGTTACAAAGGAAACCAATTATATTGAAATAAACTTACCAAAATTTCAAAAAGCAAATCCATCGGGCCCAGGTTAAGAATCCTTCTCAATGAGTGTACTGGGAAGCAACAGGTTATTAAAGGAAGGGTCATTTTAAAAATCCCTAACGTTGAATTTCCATTCATCCATCTTCTTTTGTTTTCCAATTTTATATTCTGCAATAAGCCAGAAATATGGTCCCATTCTCACTCAGATCACTAGCACCAGAACAGTGTGGTCATGAAGGTCATTTGTACATCAATCACCACAAACATTTCATATAGCAGTATACACACTTAGCGAATACCTTCTTATGGAGAACATCTGTGGCCACTGAAGAGACTAGTGAGTGCTGTTGGCTGTTATGAAGTCTAGGTAATAACAGACTTTAAATCCTCAGCTAAGCCTTTCACGATTTCTTCTCGAAAGGCACATTAGGAATTAACATACAGTCTTTTATCCTAGAGATTGCAGACATTACCATCTGGACATTTGGAAAGAAATCTTCAGAGTAAGACTAGTACAACATTTCAAAAAAGGATGTTGCCAACTGAGATTGATCAGTTCACCTAAAATACAGTCCTCCAAAAAGAACAATATTACCACCTAGTTGTATTATATGTATTACATAATTTAGTAAATTACATTATATTATGCAGTATCATATTCAAGGGTATATTGCAGCCAGCTCGAGCAGGCTCCCTGAAAGTTGGTTGTTAAATTTTCAACGTGAGCATTTACATCTCTGAAATTGGCAAATGCTATAAATCAGGACTTGATTTATTGTTTTATTATTTCTAGACTTAAGAAAGTGATGGAGAAATAATGCAGATTAATAATGCAGATTAAACTAGAGTATATCATGCATATACATTCCTCCCTTTTTGGAGACCCCATTGTTAAATATTTATCAGCACAATTCTGCTTATGTTACATGTAAATAAATTCAGTTCCTAAAATATATATTATACAGCTTTGGAATATTTCACCTAGAATATTTTGTTTGTAAGTTTTAGGTTTAGAAATATATCTTGAATTCTAAGTTGTCAATAAAATAGATATTTAAATTGCTGCAATGCTTTTTAAAAAATAGACATTTCAATTCCAGCAGTAACCTAAAAGCATTTAGTGAAACAACTAATTCCTCTCTCTTCATGGAAACTGCAAATAAATTGTTATAGAAAGGTTTCTCTAAGTCTTTAATCATATTTAAATACAGCCTGTCAAATGTTACATTTTTTTAAAGTCCATTTGCTGCCAGTGATTGCAGCAAAACAGGGTCAATGGGGGTCAAAATTTTAAAAATTGTATTCTGAGAAGCATACTATCTTTGCTACAGCATGGTGCATTCTAGAAGGAGGTCATAGACACAATGACCCAGTCCTTTGGCTCAGATTCCAGAGAAGCCAAAGTACAGTGGGATACTGGGACTTAGCATTGAAGAACCAGACTTTGAGCAGGAGCTGTCTGGGCTGTTAACATTAATCTGCTTATAACAGGCTTCTGGCCCTTTGCTTCATGAGTGTTCTGGAGTCTATTTTAGCAGAATACCTAATCTTCTTAAATACCTACATACTATGACAAAAACATATTCATCATTACAGCATTTAGTTGAATAAAATAATTTTATGTGGAAATAAAAGCAAAGACCCATCATTTGTGTTGCTTTCTTTGTTTTGTTTTGATTTTACAACATTATAGTCCCAGCAAATGAAGTAGGCACAATAATATTGTTGGGCTATAAAGAAAAATCTAGCCAATTTTGGGGGACTGCAGCAACATCAGTGCTCTCCTTTGCACATGTGCATGATGGCAAGTATGGTAGTGAAGTAAGGATGAATTACATTAGGCACAGATGGGCTGGGCTTATCAACTGGCAAGCTCTTTCAGGCTGGCTAATAGAACCTGAAAAATAAATAAGGTAAAATAATAACTGTTCTGCCTGAGGGAATGAAAAAAAAGAAAGAAAGAAAAACCTACAGCTCTTGGTTATGGAATTAGCTTAGACATCTAGGAAGGGACATCTTCTCTTTCTAAACTGCTTGGGCATTATGGGAGGATGGCTTCAGTTTGTACTTCTGAAAATAAGATGCCTATGCATGGGCTCTCTTCTGTCTACATAAACATAGGTCCCAAATTGGCTCATGTTCTGAATTTCTTATTTAATTTTTTCTCTCACCTGAACCAGTTTTCCGTAAACAGGTTCATTGTCAGGGCTTTCTCAGCACTTCACATAAGGAATCAATCAATCCATTGAGATAAATGATTATTAATAACCAATTATTAATATCAGAATCCAGGGTTTTTCCTCTTTTTGCTTTCTCATTCAAAGCCCAAACCTTGTTGATCAAATAAGTATCTGAAGGACAGGAAAGGGCTGACAGTGAGATTGGCCTAACCCCTTGGAACATTCTCCTCAATAATGGGTGGGACCCTACCCAATTGGGAGAATTTATTTCTGATAAAAGGGTAAAGAGAATCCAATCTAGGTAAATTCCAGCCCTAAAGCTTATGCCCTGGAAACCCACACATTCAACTTAGGTGGTCTGGGTGCAGATGTACTCATCTGGAGTTCAGCTGGCTGAGTCTCAAGATCAAGTCAAGTTCTTAGCAGGAGGAGCTGAAGACTTTTGCACGGCTCGTCATTAACATGTCCACTCCATCACTGATAGTTCACCCTATCCTGCCAGGTGATCTTCAGAATCTTTCTAAGACAATTCAAATGGAAGCGATTCAGCTTCCTGGCATGGCACTGGCATACTGTCCAGGTTTCACAGGCATGCAATGATAAGGTCAGCACAACGGCTCTGTAGATCTTCACTTGGGTAGTCAGTTAATATCTCTTCTCTCCCATGCTTTCCTTCGGAGCCTCCCAAATACTGAGCTAGCTCTGGCAATGCATGCATCAACATCATTAATGTGTACACCCCAGAAAGTACACTACCATGGCAAACGTAAGCCATGCCAGGAAACTGAATTGCTTCCATTTGGATTGTCTTAGAAAGATTCTGAAGATCAGTTGGCTGGATAAGACAACAGACAATGAGGTCCTTTCTCAAACTAAAGTGCCAAGCATTCAAACTATGCTTCAGAGAGCACAACTCCGATGGGCTGGCCACGTTGTTCAAATGCAAATATCCGCTTGCCAAAAAGATTGTTTTATGGAGAATTCACACAGGGCAAGTGGTTCACGTGGAGATCAGCAGAAGCAATACAAGGATACTCTCAAGATCTCTCTTAGGAACTTCGGAATTGATTGTGTGACATGGGAGACACCGGCAGGACCGCTCAGCCTGGTGTTCCCACATCAGAGAAGGTGTTGTGCTCTATAAGCAAAGCAGAATTGAAACAGCTCAAGAGAAATGCAAGACGAGCAAATGTAGAGAGTACACCCCAAATATTCACATGTACTATTTGTGTCCGACCTGTGCTACAGCATTCTGAGTTTGCACTGGTCTGATCAGCCACAGTCAGACACACTGAAACCTGACTCTAGCATAGTGATGTCATTTTAGTAAACCACAACAATGGTTCCCCAATCAGGGTCGATCTCCACCTGTCAGGGGCACCTACTTTTCCAAATGTATTTAACCATTCAATGATCTCCATGGTCTTTTGTCTTTGGTTACTGAGAGAGACCACTGACCATCAAATTATTGGTTATTTGCTAGCCTTATTAATAAATTGATTATTAATTACCCAGAAACTGTCTCTCAAGATCTTCATCCATCTCACCATCAATAAACATTTATTAAACATGTATTATGTGTCAGGCACTGTGCTAAACTCTGAGGATACAAAAAGAGGCAAAAGATAGTTCCTGTCCCCCCTCAAGAAGCTCACAATCTAATGGGGGGAGACACCATGCAAACAAATATATACAAAGCAAGTTAGATACAGGGTAAATAGGAAATAATTAACAGAGGGAAGGCATATTAATAGGGTTTGGGAAAAGCTTCCTTTATTTTTTTTTATTTTTTATTTTTCAAAAGCTTCCTTTAAACAAATGGGATTTTAGTTGGGGCTTAAAGGAAGCCAGGGAAGTCAGTAGGTGGAGTTGAAGAAGAAGAGCATTTCCAAGCCCGGGGAACAACTTCAGCTGAGAGACCGAGTGCATTGCTCATGGAACAGCAAGGAGGTCAGTGTCCCAGGACTGAGGTGGCTTTGAATGCCAAGAGGAGCATTTGGTAATTGATACTGGAGGCAACAGGAAGCCATTGGAGTTACTGAGTTGGGGGTGGAGGGACAGTGACATCAACGGACCCATGCTTTAGAAAAATCTTTTAGTGGCTGAATGAAGATGGATGGATTGGAGTAGGGAGAGACTTGAGGAAGGCAGACCTATCAGCAGACCAGGCCTGAGGTAATTAGGGCCTGAACCAGGGGGTGGCAGTATCAGAGGACAGAAAGGAATGTTATTGGAAAGATGTTGCAAAGGTAAAATCGACAGGCCTGGGCAATAGATTTGATATGGGGATTTGATTTGATATATATGGATTTGATATATCTATCAAAGGGAGGGACAGATAGTGAGGAATCCAGGGTGACTCCTAGGTTGTGAGCCTGAGGGACTGGGAGGATGGTGTTACCTTCTATGGTAATAGGGAAAGTGGGGCAGAGGAGGCTTGGGGGAAAGATGAAGAGTTCTGTTTTGGACATGTTTAATTTGACTTCTACTGGACATCCAGTTCAAGTGTCTAAAAGGCATTTGGAGATGTGAGACTGGAGGTCAGAGGAGAATTTGGGGCAGGAGAGGTAGATGTAAGAAATCATCAGAATAACTATGGTAATAAATCCCTGGGAGCTGATAAGATCACCAAAATGAAGCAGAACAGAGAGTAAAGAGAAGAGGGCCCAGGACACAACCATAATGGACACCTATGGTTAGAGGGCACCATCTGGATGAGGACCCAGTAAGGGAGACAGAGAAGTGGTCAGATAGGGAGGAGGAGAATTGGGAGAGAGAGGCATCCTGAAAACCTAGAGACAAGAGAGTATCAAGGAGGCCACAGTGATCAAGAGTGTGAAAGTATGTTAAAATGGTATCTTCTTCTGGTCCCCCTGTACACACACACACACACACACACACACACACAAACATACACACCCTCTAGTTAGTATAGCAAGTTTATAAGTAGTCGGTATAAAGTAACACTAGCAGGAAGTAATATTGCAGAGGGGAACATAGAAGTCACACGTAGACTTTCCCAAAGATCAAAGTAGCATGATTTGCAAACTGTATCATATATTAACCAAAAATCATATCCTGAGATTATGTGTTAAATCAGGGGAAGCCATCTAAGCCTAGACGTCAGGACCTTTTGTCCTATGATATTTAGAACTCAGATACGCTTTGTACATCCATAGTAAGACCAACAGAACACCAAATGGTACTGATAACTTTGAGACAATGTGAATGTGCTAATAAACTAACACCAAGTTGGCACAGATAAGCATTAGTCTGTTCCCCTAAAAAAACACCTATAAAAATGAGACCTCAAGTTCCTGCCCGATTCCAGCACTCCTCCATTTCCATGGGGCCATGCTGCCTAGGGCTCCCAATTCTAATCTATGGTTATAGGAGTGACTTTCTGTGCCTTTCTTCCCTCCCCATTTTCTTCCCCACCACTGTTTGCCTCCCCTATCATCCTATCCACATTCCCAAACCATCTGCCTCTGTACCACTCCCCTTTCAACACTTGCTTTTGTACTTTCTGTGTGTTCATCCTTGTACCCTCTGGGCCTTATTAGTATGACTGAAGCCTCACTCCCTACTGCCATTCTGGTCTTTCCCATCAAGTATTCAAAGAACCAGGCATGCCTGCCCCATTTCATAATTCCATAAATCAATCGTCAATTAACAAGGGCTAAAGAGAGGTCCAGGAGAATGAAGATTGAGAAAAGGCCATTGGATTTGGCAACTAAGAGATCTTGGTAACTTTAGAGACAGCCCTTTCAGTGGAATGATAAGGTTGGAAACCAAATTATAAGGGGTTAAGAAGAAAATTAGAGAGAAAAGGGCCCATTGTAGATGGGTTTTTTGAAGATTTTAGCTACAAAAAGCAGAAGAGATATAGGACTAAAGTTAGCAGGGGATAAAAGGATCAAATGAGGTGTTTTTTTGCTTTTTCTCAAAATGGAGGAAACATGGACATGTTTATAGGCAGTAAGAAATAATCCTTTAGCTATGGAGAGATTAAAAAAATAAGCGAATGGAGATGAAAGAAGGGGCAACCTGTTGGAGGAGACAGGTTGGAATGGGATCACTTGAACAGGTAAAAGAGCTAGCCTTGGTAAAAGAGTAAGGCCACTTCACCATGTGAGTTAAGAGTGAAAGAGAAAATTATAGAAGGCATCTGAGTGACAGGAGATGAGGAAACTCACCAAGAATAGCCTCAATTTTTTTTCTGTGGAATATGGTGTAAGGATATGATACATTTCACATCATTGACAAGGGGTCTTTATGCAATTGCCTGTGACTAAACTAGACCCTTCAGTAAACAGCAACAGACAACACTTAAACAATGTTAAAGATAAAATGAAAATCATTTGAATAGGTACAGCAGTATTTTTCAGACACCTCCAGACTTCTAAAGAACAGTCACCACACTTATCATTTAAATGCAGTATAGACAGTCTAGTTCACATTTTGGTTACATTCCAAATAGTCCTAGTGGATCTTATTGTTTTCAAATTAGGCTTTCTAGTAGCATTTCTAGCTTTCCAGTATTTGCTGTCTTGTTTACCAAACCCAAATGAACTCTTTGGAAAACTGGAGAACACACATTTGAAATATTTAAGATGACCATTAACCAGAGGAAGAGTACTACTTATGCCTTCCAGACAAACGTTTCTACTATATGATTGCTTTCATTCATAAAAAATTCATTCGCAGCATTCCAGACAAGGAGGATCTAAACTCTTAATGTTATAAATGTCTTACATTCTTGGTATCATTATTGAATATTAGCAGCACTTCTATATAATATTTTCCAAAATGATAATGCAAGACACTTATAAAGACAGCACTAACTTAAAACAATCTTTTTCTCTCTTTCTTTTTTTGGTTGGGCAATGGGGGTTAAGTGACTTTGCCAAGGTCACACAGCTAGTAAGTGTTGTGTGTCAGGCCGGTTCGGACTCAGGTCCTCCTGAATCCAGAGCCGGTGCCCTATCCACTGTGCCACCTAGATGCCCCCAACTTAAAACAATCTTAGGAAGTTACAAATGTGTGGGATGGCACTCAAATTAAAAAACACACTTAGAGGTTTTTCAAGGAGAAACAGAAAGATTTTGCTATTCTCGAGAATAGGGTGTCCCTCCACCAGCATGTTCTGGTGAGGGGACACAGATTATAGAAACAAAGAACCAGATTAAATCACCCTAACCGGTAAATTCCCCTGCCACCAACTGGCCAATGTTTGGCTTACAATCTGAATGCGAAAGTCTTCCACAGAAACAGAAAAACAAAGAAATATACATATCCATGCTTAGCCCCTTAGTTTACTGAAGTGTTGCCTAAGAAACAATTAAAAATGTGCAGTCAGGCTAGACATTGTACTGTGTAGCCAGATCACCATGACCAAAATATAGCAACAGGTACAATAAGATGGGGGTGGGGGGAGGGCTTCAAGGGTTTCAGGCTTGGCAAACTTTACCTACTGAGATAACAATGGCATAAAAAGGGGGGGTACTTGGGGCTGGATTCCCCTAAATCAGGTGATTTCTAGTAAATTGAAACTTAGGCCTGTCGGGCTGCTTCGCCTGCCTTGAGTCTCGATACAATTTCTATTTATTCTTTTAAAAAGTCTTCATGGGACCCCTCATCCCACTCAGCCTTACCCCAAACCTTAACTGCACTGAGGAATCTTCACTGGGACATCCCATTCACAAATAAAGACAAAACAAAACATTGCCAGTCTGATAACGTTAATGTAGTTGGCTGGATCTCCAAATTATCAACAGCCTCTGCCGCATACAGGCTATTTGACCAAAGGCAAGTCTTTTAACCTCAGTGTCCCAGGCAACTCTCTAAGACTATAATTTACCAAGAGATTGCTGATCTGCATCAGGGAAAGGAATTTCAGGCTGGGGACTTCACCACACCAATGTAATCACAGATCTGAATAACAGGCACCCTTCTCCTTCATGAAGCCTTCCTTGATTTACCCCATTCTAACTGATTTTTCTCCACCTGAATCTCTCATGTCACCCTCTTTGGACCTTTTCTATTAATATATTGTATTCTAATTATCTGTGCATTTGTCATATTTCTTTTGAAGGCAAAGGACTGAACTAGGTACTATCTTTGGGGTGTCTATCACTAACATAGCAAATCTTACACATAGTGGGTGTTTAATAAATGTTATTTGAGGTTGAGAAGTGTATTAAATGGTTTGAGTCATGCTGAGTTTGAAATCCATAACAAAAGCAGAGGGAGTTGTCCAGAAGGAAGTTAAAAGACAAAAACAACAACAGAACTGGAGCTTGGTCTGGGAGACATAAGTCTGAGAACTGTAGATTTGCCAGTCAGTCGCATAGATAATAATGGCCAGCACTTACATAACAATTCCCTAAAGGCTGCAAAGCACTTTACCTACCATATCTCCTTTGACTCTTAGAATAATTCTGTGAGGTAGGTACTGGGGCTGTTATTATTTCTGGAAAACTGAGGACCAAAGAGGTAACGCAGAGGTGGCATGGTCAACATTTGAATCTAGGTTTTCTGATGTCTCATCCAGGGCCCTTTAGCTACCTCATGTATCAGTTGAGACCACAGGAATAGAAAAACTGACAAAGGAAGGGTAAGGAGAGAAGACTAAAGAAGGGTCCAGGCTAGAATCCAAGGACACCCACATGTACATTCAGGGGTCAGAAAGAAGAGAGGCCAGATGGAGGAGGGCGGAGAGTGTGATGTACTGAAAAAAAGGCATGAGGGACCCTGTCATTGCTGGTTTTTTATCCCCAGTGGTAGAAGGAGATGGCTAGTAGAGTCAAATATTGCAAAGAGGTCCAGGAGTATAACTGTAACAGAGCCCCTAGATTTGGTGATTAAGAAAGAAGTCACTGGAGACCTTCTATTTTTTTTTTCGGGGGGGAGGTGCAATTCAGAGGACAGAAGCCAAGATACCTGGGTTAAGGAGAGTATTGAGAAGGAAGAGCAGGTCATACCATTGATTAAATGATGAAGAAAGTGCTTTCAGAGGTATATAAATCCAATTAACATTTATTAAGCATCGACTCTGTGCAAGCCACCAGGTTGGTCCAGGGATATAAAGACAAAACAAAGAACCAAAAATATCCCTGGCCGCAAAGTCTTTACATTCTATTGCGATTTATTAACATTAACATCATTATTGCAATTCTTCAGATCTGAAATTTCCTCTCTGTAGGAAAGCCCTCCACTGACACTTGGTGCTCCTGACCAACCTGGTCTTGCACAGGGATGGACTCAGAGCCTCTGAGAAGCCGGGGTCAGCTCAGAATCGCAGGGCAGGGCAGGAAGGGACCCTAGAGATCACGCAAGCCTTCTGGTCCTCACTTGGGAGCCCTGGTTACAGGACCCCTTCCTCCACCCCCGTGACGTCCCCCTGTGCGTGCTTTGTACTTAAGAGTTCTGCACCAGTTCCATCTCTCCAGTAGACTGTTTGCTCCTTGAGGGCAGGGGCCTGCATCCCCAGACCCTGGCGTGATGCTTTGCACACAGTAGGCTTTTATTTGTTGAATTAAACCTAGTCCAACTCCCTTGGCTTTTATGTTACAGATGAGAAAGCTGAGACCCAGAGAAGGGAGGTGAGTCGATCAAGGTAACACCACCATCTCTAGTGGGGGCACCTTGAGCTCCTGGAAGACTTTAATTAGCGTCGCCGGGTGTAACAGGCCTCAACCACGTGGGGGCGCGGTAGGGCTGGCTGGCCGCAGCCGGGGACGCGGCCAAGCCAGGGGGCGTGGCCTCATGCGCCATTCTCCCGGCACAGACTGAGCGAGTATGCAATGCTAGAACAAACCTGGCGAGAGCTCCCGGTGGCCTGGATACAGCCCTTCGCTCCCGTGGTCGGAGCGAGGGCGCCGCCTGGCGGACTCACGGTCTCTTCTTTTCCTCTCCCTTTGGGGAATACGCTTTCCTTCCTTTTCCGTTCCCTCCTCCCGCTCGCCCTCCGGCCACCCTCGCTCCAAGATGGCCGCGGCCAGTCACGAGGCCCGGCTGAGCGGGATGCGGTTTGTCCTCCCGGCGCCGCCATAGCCCCGCCCCTTCCCTCTCCCTCTCCCCCTCCCCGGCGGCCTCGTGGCGTCCGCAGCCACCTGCTTCCAGAGCGCGCGCGCACGCGCGCCTCAGGGGCTGACTCGCGCCCAAGCCCGCCCGCCCGCCCGCCCGCCCCGTCGGTTTCCCCCTGGGCGCGCTCGGTGCCAGCCTCCCCCGCGCGCATGCGCCGCGCTCCCCACCCGCGCTCAGCCTGTATCTTGAGCAGTCTGCAGTCGGTGGCTCTGTCAGTCAGTCCCCTTCGCCCGCTGTCACCATGCTGGCCGCCGCTCTCCGCCGCTGCTCCGCCTCGGTGCGGGTCCTGCTGCCGAAGCCGGGGGCTGCAGCCCCCTCCTCCTGGTCGTCTTCCTCCTCTCCCGCCGCCGCCGGTAAGGACCCGGCCCGCGCGGCCCCGCGTCCTTGTGGTGACCCGAGCCGCGGCCTAGCGGCCCACCCGGCGTGACCTCCGCCGGCCAGGCCCGCCCGGGAGCCGCTGCGGGCCCCTCGCCCCGGGCTCGCCGGCCTGCCCTTTCCCGAAGCCGGGCTCCCCGCGCAGAGGCGCGGTTCCAGCGGGCCTGGCAGCCCGGCCCGGCCCCGAGGCGCTTCCAGGCGAAGGTGACATTGAACGTCCCGGCGCCCTCGGGGCGTGGCGGGAGGGCCCCGGGAGTCGCCCGGCCTTTAGGGACACCTTGGACTGACCCCGGTGACCCCGGGCCCCCAATAGGGGTGGGAGCCCCGCTGTCCCCGGGCCGGAGAGGGACCCCCGCGGCGTCCAAGCCCCGGCCAAACTGGGGCTTCCTCAGCGGGGGTCCGAGGACTTGGGGGAAGATGTCGTTGTTTTCCCCAACCTCTAACGTGAAATGTAGCGTTTCTTTCCGTTGTGGAATTTTCCTTTTAAAGCATTTGAGAAGGGGTAGACGTTGAAAGCCTAAGAGACTCCGGGCTAAGATGGGCCCCAGAACAGCCCCAGGGATTGCAGATGTTAGCGAGAGCCCTAGTGTGCGGGAGGCGGACGGAGGGGCTGGGCCAGGGAGGGCTTGGAGCTTTTCGAGCCTCGCAGATGCTCCGACGGTTTTAAAGAGACCCCCGATATCCACGGTCTTTAAGGGAGAAGGCGGATGGAGGAGTGGGTCCCGCTCTTGTGGCCGTGGGTCGGCAGAACCGGGATTCTGGTTTCTGAGGCGCTCACGGGCCGGGGTGACCTCGGGCAAGGAAGCCGCTTTGTCTGCTCTGGGCATCTCCTTCATCCTTAATCAGTGAGTACTTAGCAAGCCCTCGCAGGTTCTGTGATGGAGCCCGGGGAGACGTGTACAATACAGCAATCTCCTTGCCAGGCGCTTACCGTCTGATAGGAAGACAGGCACATAGAATAGAGACAGAGTGTGTGCTGTATATATGTAGTGAGTACATAGAGTATTTTTTGTGGAGTCCCGTCTGACTCTTCCCGTTTTCTTGGCAAAGGGACTGGAGTGGTTTGCTGGTTCCTTCTTCAGTAGACTAAGGCAAACAGGGTAAGTGGTTTGCCCAGGGTCACACACCTAGTGAGTGTCTGAGGCCAGATTTGAACTAGGTCTTCCTGACTCCAAGCCCAGTGTTCTGGCCACTGTGCCACCTAGCTACCTACAGCATATGCAGAACAAATACAAACATATAGGAAGTGGTTAAATTTAAGGTCTCCTCGAAGTGAGGGCATTAGCATTGGAATCTGGAAAGGCTTCATGCCGATGATGCTTGAGGTGCAGCTAAAAGAAAAAGAGGAACTCTTGAGATAGAGGTAAGGGAACCATACGTGCCTGGCCTGTGGGACAGCAAGTGCACAAGGCCCAGAAAAGGAGATGGATTGTCTGAGGAACCAAGAAAAGGCCACTTGTGGTGATCTTCAGAAATTTGCTGTTTAGAGGACCGTGTTCTGCAATGACTGCGACATTTCAGTTTATGCTGAGAAACCTGACTAGGGTATAATAGGCTCTGCTAATTCCTGTTGATTATCTTCAATAATGTTACTCTTGTATCTGTTCTAGGAAGGCTTTATAGTAATGGCACTTTAATGTTGGAATCCCTGATGGTAATATGTTACATTATGGAATTAAGCACTTAAGGGTGTGAATTTAAACACTGAAGTCGATAACATTCTTCCTGGGCAACTCTGTAGTCTTTTTAGGAAATCTGAGGTTTGGTTTGTCAATCTGTGGAAACTTTAATTCTTCCTTTTTATCATGTGGTGTGTAAATTAGTATAAATCAGTGATTCCCAATCATGTTGGAGTTTCTATATCTTACTTGTCCAGCTTTGTGATCCTCTATCCAAAGCGCCATGTTGATATATCTAGAGAACACTTTAATTTTTAGAAAAAATTTAAATTTTGAGGAAAGTCTCTAACACCAGTTGGAAAGGATTATCCTAGTGTCAGAAAAAAGGGTTTGGAAATCCTTGTAGTGAATTTTTATTATGGAAATTAGTTGTATATTTATACCATTGCATCATTCCTCTATCCATTTTTCATTTCTGTGTTTTTCAGTTTGGGGTCTTTCCTTCTTATCAATTCATCAGGGTGAAAGCATTTACTAAGTGCATATTGTGTTCCAGGCCTTGGGGAATCTCCTTCCTCTGGTACCACTGCCACACACACCCCTCCCCCCTTTGAAAGCATTTACAATTTATATTTAGTAAAAAGAGAATTTTCCTACATGGAATTTACCTTTAAAATAGGAATGTGCAATTTAATTCTAAATCCTAAACTGGGGGTAGAGGCACTGAAAATTGAGAATATTAAAATAACTTCTAAATCTGGCAAGAGAAATGAACCAGCTACACTTTAAGGCCCCTTTCTATCTAATGTTCTCTGGTTCTATATCTCCTTCAGAGCATCTAGCCAAATGAGTAAGCTCTTAGGTTCGTGTTTATAGGGTTTTAAAGCATTTTATAAACAGTAATGATTGTAATAAGATTTCATTTACAATTTTGTATAATTCAGGGTTTTACAGACCTTCATTTTGGACAGGTGCTTCTGGTAGTTACTTTTCACAAAGTGAAAAGGGTGGGGATGGGGGAAATTCCTAAATTTAGGTCATGGCTCTGTCATTTAATTGGTTGTGACATGGAGCAGGTCACTTCACTTTTAAACCTGTAACATGGAAATAGTAATGCTCACATTACCTGCCCCTGGAACACTGCTAGGAGGAAAAGTCTTTGTGAACTCTAGAGCAGTGTATGCATTGGGGTAATTTTTCATAGTTAGCATTGAGCTGGAAGGAAATAGTTGTTGTGTACCTTTATTTTTCTAGTTAGAAGAACACAGTAAGAGAAAGGAAGTGGGTGTGGGGACCTGATGGTCTGGAGCTTCTGAAGATGGGTTAAAGGACTGAACTGCATTTGGCAAAGACCAGCCATTTTAGCTTTTGTCTTAATATGAATGATGTGGTAACCACCCTGGGTGTAGATCAGTCAGAGGATCTGAGCTTAAATTCTGGCTCTGCTGCTTAGTGACTATGACCTTGGGCAGGTCACTTTACACCCTGAGCTGAGCCCAAGTTTTCTCATCTGTGAAATGGATCTTCCTCCTTTATGATTTCCCTAATTTTAATAACTAAAGAAGGAAGCCACCTGTCAGAATTTTATAGAGGAAATTTAAGAACTTGAAGTAACTTCCAGCTGGGAAATTCTGTGTTATATGAAACCTTTTCTAAGTTTGGCGTGAATCATTTTTTATTTATACAAAACTATGCTGAAACATGCAAATGTTTTTTCTGTGTGAGAGTACATATAACTTTTTATACTATAACTAATTCCATATAATAATATTTCCTCTAGTTCAGGCCTGCACAACATATGGCCCACCAAAGGATTTCGGGCCACCTGTGAAAAATGTAGAGGATGTAAAACAGGACTGTACATATTGCCCAAGGGCTGCAAGTGGCCTGCAGGCCTGCTCTAGTTTGACTCCAAAGTTGGGAATATACATATAATTTTTGAAAAGAAAAGGGTAATAGAAATGACCTGATCTGAAAGGGACACGTGCAATTGTTGATTCCTATTCTCTTCATAACATAACAAAGATATTTTCATTTAAGATGGAAAGTAGATTTTTGCACGTATGTGAATTTCTCCCTTCTGTTTACAAATAGGAAAAAACTATAAATTTCCTTGTTCAATTAACTACAAATCAGAGTTTCAGGATCAGAAGGGGTCTTGGAGATCAATTAGTTTAACTGGTATCTGAACAAGAATAACTTTTATTTTTCAAAAGCACAAGTTTATCGGTTGTTTTGGTACAGGATAAATGCCACAGATGAAGAAATAACTGGTATGATAAGCATTAAATTCTATCCCATGACTGTTAGATCTGTGTGCTCCATTATATTTTAATTTTTTTGGCACCTTTTCCTACATATAATTTTGTTTGACTTTTAGGTGCTCTGAGACACATTCTAGGCAATGTATTCAAATTAATATCATGGAGCTTCTTTAGGAAAGATGAAGTGAGTAGCTGGGTCAGAGTATCCAGGAATAATCTTAAAAACTTTAAAAATCGTGATTGTAAAGAAATCTCTTGAATGTTTGTTGGATTCGTTGTCTCTTTACCTCAAAGTCCAGTGGAATAAATAGTAGAGTATGGGGGGTAAGTTGTAAAGTTGAAGTTTAAATCCAAGTCCTTTGATTCCAAATCCAAAGCTCTTTCCATGATACATCATAAGGATAGGGACCAGAACTCTGATTCCTTGGTCTAAGAAACTCCCTGAGAGAAAAGCAGATGTCTACTTGTATTGTGTCTGTTATCTTAGAAAAAGGCTGTGAGAAGTCTCCTGCTGACCTGCTGGGTGTATTCTAGACTTATCTGAGGGCCACTTCTGCTGCGTATGTTGACAGACTGTTTTTGTAACTCTTTGCTTCTGCATTTCCCTTTTCTTCTCTTTTGGTTCCTTTAGCAAATGGCTGTTCTCACATCTGGGGCCTGAGGTAATGGCTTTAATTTGAGTGAAGGCAGGAAATTTTCTCCCAGGGAGTTCCCTAGACCAGTGAAATCATAGGTCTAGTCCCTTTCCCTATGGTGTGTCATGGAAAGACCTTTGGATTTTGGAATTAAAGAACTTGAGTTCGAATTTCAACTTTGCAGCTTACCAACTGTGTGACCTTAGGCAAACAACTTTCTTTCTCTGGGCCTCAGTTTCTATGAGGCATTGGAATTTGATGATAACTAAGGTATTTTCCAGGTCTAAATCCCATGTGTTCCTAAAACAAATCGATAAATACTAAGTACCTACTATGTTCCAGGCACTGTTACTAGGGATACAAAAAGAGGAAAGAAATAGCCCCTGCCCTCAAGAGGAGCTCACAATCCAATCTAGTGAGATGTCTGAAATTGTGCAGCAGGAAGCCAGAGAGGAAGATTGTAGTGTTCTGCGTTTGAATCCTTTTTTGATTATTTAGTGATGTAAAGAGAGGCATCAGGGTGAAATGGATATAGCTTCAAAGTGAGAAAAGCCTGGGTTCAAGTTTCGGCTTTGTAACAGTGACTGCCCCCAAATGTTTCTCTTAAGATCGATGTACAATGTTTGCTGACCTGAACTGGTATATCAATTAAATTAAAGGGTCACAACAGGCCACGATCCCCTCACCCATAGTCCTTTACATTCCCTCTTCTGAGCTTCATCCCAACTCTGTATGGTAGGTGGGGCTAGTAGTGACTCTGATACATCTATTTCTAGCTGAGGAAGCTGAGACCGAACGAGGTGTTACTTGCCTAATATCACAGAACTCATATATGACAGCTGGGACTCAAACACAAGCCGATTTATGTTCCATGCTTTTTCTGGGGCCTAGATTTCCACTTGATAAATTTAGGTCAGTAAAAGAAAAACTTCACAAAGAATGAGAAACTGTTTCTGTTTGGTTCATAGTTTGGGTCAGAACAATTGGCTGGAAGTACAGTCGCAAAACAAACTTGATTGAGAATATTTAAGGTAACATACTTTTAGAGGTTATAATGTAGATACGGTTTGGTGAGCAAAAGTGTATTGCTGTCAGGATTTATCTTCGGCAGGTTGATTTATTTGCCCTCACTTAACTGTTTAGCTAAAACACTGAAACTTTTTGGTTTTTGTTTTGTTTTTTTTGATGATTTTAGTGAGATAGAACCACAAAAGAAATGCAGCAGAAGACTTATAATCTGTCTTACCTGGACAGTGAACATGTCCTAATTGGTCACTTACCACCTTTATAACTGCAATTTTGAAAGCATTATAGAATCCATTTTTACACCATTTCAAGATGATGATACCAAATGATTAGGAAAAAATTATAGTCACACAATTAACTGGACAGTATAAAGAAGATCCTACTATGCTTTTTCACTTTAAGAAAGTGTTTCCTGCTCATGACACTTACTAGCTGTGTGATCCTGGGCAAGTCACTTAACCAAGATTGCCTCACCAAAAAGCAAAAAAAAAAAGTTTCCTGGCCGTAGCAAATTCATCCTTGAAAGTTCTCCAGCAAACTATTTCCAGCATAGTTGTAGCTGCAAAGCACCTTGAAGAAGAGACAGGAGGTGGAATGTGCCAAGCAAGTCAAACCACTGCCACCATTTCCCTACAGACTCTGATGGGGTAGCCCAAGACCTTGAACCCAAGGACCTTGGGAATAGCAGTGCCTCCTTCCAACTCAGGCTCCACAGGCATCAGTGAGAGGAACTATCACTGTGGAGAAGGGGCCAGCTTTCCTTGCCAATACCAACTGCTGACCAGCTGCCACTCTTAGGGAAGTAAGCCCAAGAACCCAGTTCTGCTTTCAAAGCAGTCATCATCTATGTGGATGAAACCGTAGAGATAACTTCTGTTTATCAGTTTCAAGCAAGCCTTAAAGCAGGAGGATGTAGATTTGTAGAAGATGTTCACCATGTGTTAAGAATGTTCGGCACAGACTCCAGGTAGAAGAGATGGAGTCTTCCTGATGTTTCTGTTTGCAGGTAACATTATGCTGGTTGCATCAAGACCCAGAATACTGTAGGAACTCCCCAATAAGCACTACACTCAAAAAAGATTGGCCTAATAATCCACTTTTTTTAAAATGGATTTAAAAAAATGCTTATTGCTTAGATTGTAACATGCAACTAATTGGACAGTCCATTGAATTAGGCCATCAGTACATAGATCTTAAACATATACTGTGGATGGGCGATGAGCTGGACCTAGGATTGAATAGAAAAGAAGGCTACAATTACATTTGGGAAATTAGGCAGCATTTTCAGTGATTCCAGATTGTTCTCTAATAGAAACATCCATGTTTTTATTATGGGTATTTCCCCAGTGGTGTTTATATGACTGTGAATCTTGGAGTTCCATGTATCTGAAGAATTTAAATTGCGGGTGACACAAAGGGCAGTGGTGAAGGTGCACAGTAGGAGGAAGTCGCCTACACACATTTACTTGCTTTAGGACAAGCAGTAGTCTGAGCAGTATCGTCAAAGAAATACAAGATGAGGAAAGGAGGTGAATCAGTTGCGTCACAGAAGCCAAGTCTTAAACTGGTGTTCAGAAAGCTTGAGTGGCACTCTGCCACTTGTGAAGTGTTAGGGGGCCTTTGGCAGATCTTCTGGGAAGGACTCAAGAAATGTGAAGATGGAGTAATCTGCACTAGAAGAGGAAAGGCCTGTAGAGTGGACATTATAGTTCCTTTGAAATATTGAAACCAGCTTTTATGAGAGATGATTTATGAATAATGCTGTCTTTGAGAATAGATGTGTTATTTGAAATCATTTGTTATGTACCTGACTGCTCCTTTGTCTCCTTAGCTGGATCTTGCTCTAGACCACGCCCTCCAACCTTCGCCCTGGCCCTCTTCTCCCTTTATACTGCTTCTCACAGTGATCTCATCCACTCCCAAGGATTCTCTGGTGATTCTCTAATCTATTTTTCCTTCCCCGACCTCTTTCCTCATCTCCTATCTCCAACTGCCTTTCAGACACCTCCAGCTGCATTCCAGTAGATATCCTAAACTCAGTACCTCAGAACAGAATATATTATCTTTTACACTAAACCCTCCTCCACTTTCTACCTTCCGTATTACTGTAGAGGGCAATGCCATCCTCTAGTCCCCCAGGCTGGCCACCTAAGAAACATCTTGGATTCCTCACTGTCTCTCATCTTCTGAATCCAGTCTGTTGCCAAGGCCTGTCAGTTTCACCTTTGCAACATCTCTCAAAAATGCCTCCCTGTTTCCTCTGACACTGCTACTATTTTGGTATAGACCTGGACTATTGCAGTAGCCTGGTGGGTCTGCCTGCCTTAAGTCTCTCCCCACTCCAATATGTTCTCTATTCAGACACAAATGATTTACCTAAAGCACAGGTCCAATCACCCCCTTCCCCCACTCAAATAAACTACAGTGGCTCCCTGCTGTCTCCAAGAGCGAATACAAAATATACTGTTTGGTATCCAGAACCCTTCATAACCTAACCCCCTCCTACCTTTCCAGTCTTGTTACACCTATTCCCCTCCACGTATTCTTTGGTCCAGTGACACTGGCCTCCTGGCTATTCCACAAACAAGATATTCTATCTCACATTTTAGACATTTGCTCTCACTGTTCCCCCATGCCTAGAACAACCTCCCTCCTCTGCTCTGACTCCTGACTGACCTGGCTTCTTTTAAATCCTAATTAAAATACCACCTTCTATAGGAAGCCTTCCCCAATCCCTCTTAATTCTGGTTAATAAAATTAACACATTTGTTAATTTAAAATTTTCCTATACATAGCCTGCTTTGTATATATTTGTTTGCATGTTGTCTCTCCCGTTAGATCATAAGCTCCTTGAGGGTAGGAACTGTCTTTTGCCTCTTTGTATCCCTAGACCTTAGCATAGTACTTGGCATATAGTAGGCACTTGATGTTTGTTGATTGGTCTTAACTCCTCATTTTACGGATAGTGAAATTGAGGTCCAGAAATACTCTGATTTATTTTCTCAGAGTCACAAAGCAATAAATACTGGGCCTGTTATATGTCTCTCAAAATTTCAAGTGCGTTGTGAGTGTTTGGTTGATAAGTAACTGAATTCTTTGTGGTTGGTAGGGTGCAGGGTTGGGGAACCTGCAGCCTTGAGGCCACATGTGGCCTTTTAGGTCCTTCAGTGTGGCCTTTTGACTGAGTCCAAGTGTTACAGAATGAATCCTTTTATTAAGGGGATTTGTTCTGTGAAGTCTGAAGTCAAAGGGCCGAACTTGAGGACCTATGGGGCTACATGTGGCCTGTAGGCCACAGGTTCCCCACCCCTGATGGTAGTCCCCTGATGGTAGTGGAAGATCACTGAACTTAAGTTGGGAAACTTAGGTTTAAAGCTCAAGTTATTGGACCTTAAGCTAATCATATACCCTCTTTGAGCCTTAGTTTCCTAATTTGAAGAATAATAAAGAAAATTAAAAGTATTTTAACTGCTTTTTAAATAAAGTAGTTAAGATAATCCAAATAATCAAAACCTTGATTATTACTATCTTAAAGTTTGGTTTAAAGTTTTGTATTTATTAAATGTTTAGCCAGGCAACCCATTCTTTTTGAACTTTTGATATTAAAAGCATATGCCATTCTCATCCATTAACATAACTCAATTCAAGAATTAAAATGTTTATTCTTTTCCTCTTGAGAGAAACAGCAAAAATGCTTTTCCATTATTAGGTCAAATGAAACTCATTGCAGGTAGCACTGGTGTCGTCCAGGGGTGGGGAGCCTCTAGGTCCTCAAGTACCTCAAGCCCTTTGACTAAATCCAGACTTCACAGAAGAAATCCCCTTAATAACAGGATTTGCTCTGTAAAACTTGGACTCAGTCAGAAGGCCAAACCCGAGGACCTAGGAGGCCACAGGTTCCCCATCTCTGATGTGGTCATTTATCAAGTAGAGATGGCATGTTCCATAATTGAATTGCTGATCTAAAAGTGATGTTCTATTAGCTAGCCACTTGAACAGCCAGTTTCCAATATTTGTTTCTTCTGGGGTGTACTTTGTTTTCTTTACCATTTCTTCTTAGTGTTAGATTGTATATATTTTTTAAATGTTTGATGCCTTTTGTTTTTATATTACAAGTCATTTTGGGGAATATTCCTATCCTTCCAGTAACTGTATCACACAATATGGAACATACTGTTGTACATAAATACAGTTCCCCAACCTCTGTTTTGAGAGGAGGAAGGTGTGTTTTATTATCTGTTCTCCATGATTATTACTGATTTTTCAGTTGCTCAGTTTGCTTTTCTTTCTTAGTGGCTTATTAACTTATATTTTGTGAAATACTTTCAGAACTAGATTTGAATAATTTTATGACTAGTGTGTATGTTTTAAAATATTCTAAATACTCTATAGTATACCAGGCTTTACTTTATAAGTCAAAGGAACTGAAATTTACCACTGAGTTTGGGCTACTTAAAAATAGAAAATACGATTTATTGGAGACTTTCTGGCCTCCAGCTTAGCATTCTTCCCATTACATCATACTTCCTCTTCATGTCTTTCAGGTGCTATCAAGTAATTGAGAAGGGGAAATTATATTTATTCTTTGTGTTAAGGGATTGTTTATTGGGGCCAAATATTAAAGAATTTTTAAAAATGTTGTATTCTTGTTTTCCTAATTGATGTATTTACTACTTAGATCCCAGTCCTTAGAAACTTAATAGGATATATGAAATACATCCTGAGATTTTTATCAAGTATTATATTCACACATTGAAGATGTGGTTAGATTTTTTTTTTCAGATGAGATAGATGTTTTAGCATTTTA
Organism: Phascolarctos cinereus; assembly: GCF_003287225.1. Taxonomy (NCBI): domain Eukaryota; kingdom Metazoa; phylum Chordata; class Mammalia; order Diprotodontia; family Phascolarctidae; genus Phascolarctos; species Phascolarctos cinereus. Next base: position 48,151,323 of record NW_027555736.1, on the reverse strand, counting down.
AAAATATCCTTTCTCTGTGTAGCTATCCAGTCAGTTCGCTGCTATTCCCATGGGTCCCACGAGACAGATGAAGAGTTTGATGCTCGCTGGGTGACATACTTCAGCAAACCAGATCTTGATGCGTGGGAATTACGAAAAGGTATGGATTGTGATGTGGCTGTAAATTGATTTTGGTAAGAGAAATTCAGCTGCTTCGTATTTGCAGGCTGCTGGTATAGAAGCCATCAGGTCTTTGTGACATCAGTACTAGTAAAAGTGAACTATTAGTAATTAAGCATAACTTTTAAACTTTATCTTCTAAAACAGAGGTGTCAGACATGCAGCTCATAACACTCCCAAGTGCACCCAGAACCAGATTAAAATGCATTTGGGAAATATTGAACAAAATAAATAAAAATATGACATAACATAATGTTAATATTTGGTTTTCTGAGTCAATATGCACCTGCAGGGATCCGTGTGTGGTTTAGTGGCTTCCATTTCTATTTGAGTTTGCCACTACTAATATATATTATCACACAAGGCTACTGCCTTTGGAGAGATTTGTACCTTTGAAATATCCCTTGGAGTTGTTTTCTTATTTCTGACCTGCTAGAAGATTTTATTTTTGGTCACATATTTTGGTTTGCCCCAGTATATAAATGTTAAAGCAAAGTTGGTCAGTACTTACATCTTCCTAATTTTAACGCTAGTTAAATGGGAGTAATAGTTTATTGCTTCTTGTGTAATCTGTGAGTGTGATTTCCTTCAAAACGAGGCATCTGAGGCTGGATTCTAGCATTCTGGGTTATTGTAGAGACTATGTTTTGTTTTTTTAAAGCCCCTAATCTTTTAAAAAAGAAGTATAGTGACTTCATCTTTCTTTCAGGAGTATTACCTTTGAGTGATCTTAGAACAGGTATGATGAAAAGAATAGTGAGTTTGGTTTGCCATTAAAAGACTATTAATTGTCTTTGTATGCAGTGTTACATAGAAGTGAACATAATATAACCTCAAACTTCTTGGATTTGTTGTCTGTGAAACAGCACTTAGGCTGTGTGACTAAACTTTGCATTTATGTTCTAGTAGTAAATCATATGATCCCATAAACTGAATTCAAAATCATCCCTTAAGGTAGTAGTTCAGAGAACACTAAAACAGTAATTGGGAGACTTGGAAACTTTGTCCTAACTCTGGCCTTGGGTAAGTCATTTTCAGAGCCTCAGTTTTCATCAGTGTGATAAGAAGGGTGAACTGGGTAGTCTCTGAGGTTCCTTTTAGTTCCATGAATCTTTGGAAGTGTAGATAATTAAATTTATCATATGAACCTGTCTTGTGTTATATTGCTTCCTCCTCCCCCCCCTTTTTTTTTTTCAATCTAATAGGAATGAATACATTGGTTGGCTATGACCTGATTCCAGAACCCAAAATCATTGATGCTGCTTTGAGGGCATGCAGACGGTTAAATGATTTTGCTAGTGCAGTTCGAATTCTAGAGGTTGTAAAGGTAAGTATTTGTTAAAATAACTGAATAAAGGTATCTCAGAATTTGTTAATGCCAAAGGAACAGCACAGCAGGTTAAAGTTTTCTGAGTTTATTTAACTTGAGAACAAACTGCTGTATAAGGAAGATAGATTTCGTTGCAAAGTAGAACTTTGCCGGAACTCACATCCCAGAAGCAGGTGACCTTAGGACACAATTTTTCCAGAAAAGACACCATTGTGTTCTTATAACTCCTTCTCTTCCCTCCCCCCCAAAAAAAATCACAGTGTACACAGGAAAGAAAATGAAATTGCTTTATCTTAAATGAAAGGGATAATTATGGGTTCTGTTGGCTATCAGTCCATTCAGCACTAGAGCTAATTGAATTATGGACTCAAATTAGAGGGAAATTAAAATATTTTTCCTCTGTTGATTCAATTATAAATGTTGCCTGCTGGGCACATTTGACTGCCTTCACAAAGTTTTCTGTCATCACTACCTTCCTTCCTGGCATGTTTTCCTAAACATCATCTAATTAGCATATTCCAATTGGTAAAATTATTCCTAGAGTATAAGGTTTACCTTGCTTTAAAAGATGCACTTTTAAATTTTAAATTCTGTAGTACTCGTTTATCTTCTTTTTGAAACTAACTGCTTACTGACTAAATGGATCCTAAGGGGGCTAGGAACCTCTACTCTAGATGTATTAGTTGCATGTAGTGCCAAGCTGGTTTTGTTACCTGTACTGTGTCCATTGAATTAAATGGATTTTCTATTCTTACTGTTAGGACAAAGCAGGACCTCATAAGGAAATCTACCCATATATTATCCAGGAACTTAGACCAACTTTAGATGAATTGGGAATCTCTACTCCGGAGGAATTGGGCCTGGACAAAGCATAAACTCTTGTGGGTAAGGAGTAGCCATGAAAATAAGAAGTTTTCTGCCACCATTATATGTTCTAAAAATGACCTAGTCAGTTCTACACCTCGGTAAGCAAGAGGAGATGAGCAGTGAGTAGGAGGGCCACTGGAGAGCTGAATATTCAGTATGCTTTGACAGCTAGGTTACGTGGAGCTGTCCTCTGTTTTTTCCACCCCTCATCCTACCCTCCAAAGAAATCCAACAATAACCACTCAACACTGTACTATAGTAGCTTTTAAAATTTCTTAAGTAGAATATTTGTGGTTATAGCCATGATGTTTAAAAAGGTTTAAGATACATAATTTCTGGGTAATTAATAATTTTATTGATAATGCCAGCGTTTTACTAGGATGGTCATTTGGCCATCTCTTTCTTAACCAATGGCAGTCGTGGCAGGCTCATGGCTTGTATGCCCTTTTGAAAGAGGAGTGTTCCCAAGGCTAGCAACCAACTCTGATTGTCTACCAATTAATGAGAGAATGAATATTAGAATGAGGGGCTGGACCTGATCTTAGATTGTGTCATTTACTCCTAAGTTAGCCTGGCCTTGGGTAGTCTATTCAAAGAATTTTATCCCCCCACAACGTGAGTAGACCATAATAGCTGCCTCAGTCTGGGTAGAGGAGGTTAACTCGACCTTCAGAGACTGAGGTCTTGAAATGAGGATAAAAGAAAAAGGAGGAAATTTGAATCTTCCGAAATCAGTGGTTATAAATAATCATTTCTCTCATTGGCTAAAAGACAATTGAAGAGTGCACTGTGCAGGTTTTGGAGTAGGAGTTGTTAGCATGAATTTGTTATCACAAATGTCCTTTCACTGATGTTTCTGTAAAGAACTGCCTTTAAGTATGCTACTGTCATTTATTCATCTTCCCATGTTAGAATTTAATAGGTGGCTACTTGAGGGAATTTATAGACCCTGGGAGTCTTCTGTAGAAAGATACATCAGAATATGCTTTGTGAACCATCTTCTGATCTATAAGTATTAGACATTGAGATGTCAAGGTGTTCAGGGAGACTTAACTCCTATTTCCAAGATTAAAACTGAAAGACTTAAAGCATTTGTTTTCTAATAGTAACAGCAAAAGTTGGGGGAGGGGAAGGGAGCAAGCATTTATTATACACTTACTGTGTGCCAGGCAATATGCTAATAAGCACTCCATAAATATCTCATCTGATCCTCACAACAGCCCTGAGAGTTAGGTACGATTGTTGTCCACATTTTGCAGTTGAGAAAATTGAGGCAAACAAAAGTTAAGTGATTTGCCAGGGTCATAACAGCTAGTAAATGTCTGAGGCCAGATTTAAACTCTGGTCTTCCTGACCTAGACTGTGCTGTATAGGTTTTAATAAAAATGAGACCAGTTAAAATTATGTATTGGGTAGGCACTATTGATAATCGAGCAGTAACTGGTGAATCTCATTAGGTTGTCATTAATGATTGATAATTCCTGTTTATTTGGTGCTTTGCCCCATTTACACACATGAACATGCGAGACACAGATATGAATGAATACAACTAGTTCCGTTCCAGGTGCTGTATTTACAAACAGACATTGAGTTGCTTAATGTTGGAGCATTTGAAGAAAGCCAGTTCAGTTTGGCAGATGTTAAGCACCAAAAATGTGCAAAGCATCATTTTTCTTGATTCACTTTGCCTTATGAGTGCTTTGGGTGTAGCATTCCTTATCAGTGTTGGCAGACAAGTATTTGTGGATAGGTCTGTATTGCCCACAGAGAACTGAAGAAGCTATCAAAAGTATTTTGTCTTATTAGACTTTTTTTTTTGTTTGTATCAAATATTCAAAATTGGGGAGTTTTCATTATGCAGAGGTGTTTTATGTTGTTTGTAAATGGATTAAACTGTAGACATAGGATCATAAAGAGTTTGAAGAGTCATTAGAGGCATATAGTTTGATCCTGTCATTTCACAGAAGAAATAGGCACCCAAGTTCTCATTTCTAGAAAGTGCCAAACCAGGGTTCAAATCTAGTTCATCTAACTCAAACCTAATACACTTTCCACTGTCCCATGCTGCCGTGAACTCATGACTTGGTTTCTTTCTGTTTCAAGTTCTTGCCTTCAAAAGGAGTCTGACATACATGAATAAGCCAAAATCAGTTGTTTCTTTTCTGTAGGGATGCTCTTTTATTTAGCAGGAGAGGTTGCCTTACTGGTGGTATAAGAAAGGAAGGCCAATCTCTCACCGCATCTTTGTAAATGAAGGTAACTAGCAGAGGTTAGAATTGGCAGGCGAGAGGGACACCGTGGAAATCCTAGGGTATAGAGAGTCCGAAGACCTGGGTTTAGATCCTTTCTTTGATGTTCACTTAGCACTGTGACCCTGGATGAGTCATTTAATTACTTTGCCTCAATTTAGTCATCTCTAAAATGAGGGGGTTGAAACATATGACCTAACGTCTCTTCCAGTTTTAGAACCTGTGATCCTGTGATTCGCACATAGCAAGTTTTTTCTTAGAGAAAGTTGTAAGATGAGAATAAACGATTACAGGAGATGAGCCAGGAGCTTAGAGAAGAGGCATAGCTGTCACTCACTCAATCTTTTCTTTTTTTCTCTTTCAGATGGGCTCCCTAAGGATTTATTGGTAATGCTACTTGATTATATACATTTACCTGGAGATGCTGATGATAAAATATTATTTGAACATGTTTTTCTTTATTGAGTCCCAGTCTGTATAATATTTACTTGGACCTTAATAAAAGGGAAACAGTTTGAACTTAATTTAAGCAGTTGCTACCTGTGTTTACATTAAAAAATTTGTCATTGTTGTTGTTCAGTTGTGTCTGGCTCTTCATGACCCCATTTAGGTTTAAAGATACTGGGAGGGTTTGCTGTTTCCTTCTCCAGCTTATTTTACAGATGAGGAAACTGAGACAAACAGCATTGAGTGACTTGTCTAGGGTCACACTGCTAGTGTCAGGCCAGATTTGAAGATGAGTCTTCCAGCTTCCACGCCCAGTGCTCTGTGCACTATGGCACCACCTAGCTGCCTCTATTAGAGGATGAAATGATTGGCCTGCAGCTAATAGATTAAAAATGTGCTGCTTCCGGGATGAGGGAGGTGACAGTTCACTGTACTGTCCAAGGCAGGCCATTTCACTTCGGGGCAGTTCTAATTATTAGGCATTTTTCTTTATTTCAGACTTAATTGTTGCTTCTCTGCAACCCCCCTGTGCTCCAAGGTCTGTCTCCAGGGCTCAAGCAGAGCATGGCTAATCCCTCTGCCACCTGAGAGCCCATGAAATCTTTAGACAGTTGTCATCCTCCCTTTCTATCCCATACCCAATCATCCCTGGTCTAAACATCACCACTTTCTTCTGCTGGCACCAAGTCATCCTCCACTTCTGCATGCTGTCCGGTTTCTCACTGTTCTCCCAAAATGTGGCAATCCAAACGAAACCTAGCTTGCTAGATGGGGGTCTGACCCAGGCCGAATATGATGGGGCTACTATCTCCTGCACCTTTTACCTCTCAGCGTAGCCTAATTATGTTAAATCTCTTGGCTGCTATATTATACTGTTGATTCTGGGAACTCTGAAAGGCCTTCCTTCAGATCTTTTTAAAATGAACTTCTGCCTAGATATGCTTTTCCCATCTTCTGCTTGTAAAGTTGTCATCGTTTTTGGTTTCTTGTTGTTTTAGCTTAAGTGTTTATTAAGCCCCTGTGTGCCAGGCGCTGGCATTTTTATGGGTATCTCTGTTAAATTCATTGTATTTAATTCAGCCCAGTTTGGATCCTGACTATCTTCCCCTGTGTTAGGTTGGCTATCATTGGCTGAGTGTAGAGAGGGCCCCCTTACAGGCACCAAGACAGGTATGAACTCAGAGAAGCATGAATATGGTGAGTCTAAGTACCCAGGACCACTCAGATAATATACACTCATAAGAAACTCTCAGTTTGGAGAATGGCAGTGTACTGGGACAAAAGCACCATAGAAAAGATTTGACATTTCTGTGTATTCTGGGGTACTGAGGAAGTTTCAGGAAAAAGGACTGTGTAGTTTCCACATTTGGGGCCTCTCTTAGTCCCAAGGAAAACCAGAAGCACCTTGGGATGATTGGGATAGTGGGTGGTACCCTAGGATTGACCACATCCAATGAGGATTTTGTTCTGATGTTGATGTCTCACTAAAAAAGTTACTGCATGAAACAGTGAGGCCTTTGTCCTGACATTGACGGTGTCTCCCTATGCAAGGTGGAAACATTAGGCATTTTAGCATCCTCCACAAACCAGTCCTATGCCAGAGCTATGCTAGTATGTAAATAAATTATAAACGACATTTTAAAATCTTATTTGGGAAGAACATTGTACTGACAATCAAGAGATAAGATTCTGGGATCTGGACCCCCCCAAAAAAAGAAAAAACCCTAGACTTTCCCACCTGGCCAAATCTTCGGCTGAGGCTATATAATCCTATCAACTGGCCTTTTGTTGTGGCGACACCCAATCTCCCAATTCTTGTTCTGTTGCCTCCCTATGGCCCCTGGCCACTTCCCACCCTTAATTCTATCTAGGCTCCATTCTCCCTTGGCCCTGTGGTTCTAGTCCCTATTACCTCACAATCCCCTAAAACTACTTGGCCACTCCTAGATCCCTCCCATAAACTTTCTGTATTTAAGGTCCATCTTGTGTCCATTAAGGGGTTCAGATACCTAAAGAGTCTGGCCAATATGGTGGATCTTTAATAAACCTTGTCTTTGGCTGGAAAAAAAAAAAGGTAGGGTTCAAGTTGTGTCTAGGCCACTGACTAGTTCTATTACTTTGGGTGAAATAAATCATACCTTCTTCACTCTTCAGTTTCCTCATCTGTACTAGTTTTTTGACTCCAAGTGGTCCATAAGGTCCCTTCTCAGTTTTTAGGATGCTCTGCTTTCCCGAGGTTGAAAGAAATAATTCTTTAAACTGATGGAACTTGACTTCACAGTTCTAGGGACAAAACTTAAAAGTTGGCAGTTTAATGAGGAAAGGGCAGGCTCTTCCTGTTACACCCACCCTGCTGAGACAAGGTCTGACCTCATCCAGTTCCCTGGCATTAGGGTTGTCTACTTCTACTGATGGCTAGGAGAGGGACAGTGGCTATAGATGATGCATTTGGCCCCAGCTCTGATCTTGACAGGGCCAGTGTAATTTGCAATTTTGCAGGTGAGAGCTTAACAGTTTACCACATACCAGTCATTATGTTAAGTTCTGGGGATTCAGAGAAAGGCAAAAACATTGTCCCTGCCATCAAGAAGCTCACATTCTCTTGGGGGAGATAGGCAAATAATCAGGTACTTAGGAAATAACTGAGAAACTGATAGAAGGCAACTAGAGGGGAAATCCCTCATTTTCATTGTATCTTGTTTCCCCCCAATGGCTAAAAGATGATGTAGCATGCCAGAAGGACAGCTTTTGGTGGTTTTTGCCAAACTTTTGTACAACTGTTTCAAATTGGGAAACACAAGAGTCCCCACTGCGTGCAGTTCAGTAGGGTGCTGAGGACAGTCCCTGCCCTTAATGAATTTGTAATATAGTAAAGGTACGAGATAAGTACCTAAAAATTATATGTGTATATAGGAAAAATCCAGAGTGTACCTGTATATTGGGGGAACAGGTAAGGCTTTGGATGAAAGGAGTGGTGGGTGGTGCTTAAGCTGGAGTTTGAAGGGAAATATTTCAGCAAGTAGAGACATAAAAGGGAGTCCACCCCTAGGTATGCCCTCACTAAAAGCCCAAGTGAGTACCGTCAACTAGTATTCATATATCGACTTAGAGGCAAAGCAAGTTGAAAATGGCAATGTTAAAAAGTAGAATCTGGGGCCACTAGGTGGTGCAATAGATTGAATTCTGGCCTTGGAGTCAGGAGGACCTGAGTTCAAATGTGGACTCAGACACTTGACACTTACTGGTTGTGTGACTCTGGGCAAGTCACTTAACCCCAACTGCCTCACCAAAAAAAGAAAAAAAGTAGAATCTGTCCCTGAGACAGCCGCCTAATCAAGATTTTAAGAAAAGCAACTCTCTTGAATGAGAATAATGCAATAAATAATAAAAATAAGATGTTTGTACTGAGCTCCTCCGGTGCCACACTGGTATAGAGGACTGCAGACCCCAGAGCACTATACAAAAAAGCTCTGGGAGGAGCTGCCCACCTGGAAAGCCCCAGGAAAGGACTTAAAGGCTGGCTCATTGAACCCTTGGTTACAGCAGCTTATGAAGAACATCTGCTAACGAATACAATAAAGATGAATGAAGCGCCAGCTTTGTGTGGAGAACTTTGCTGGGTGGGAGGAGGGTACATTTAGATATATTTGTCCTTCCCGAAAATCTTCGTCTTTATAGAGGGTAAAACACCCAAACACGTCCTGCACGTTTATAGAAGTGAGAGTGAAGGTCGCCAGGTGAGTGGGATGCATGAAGAGGAGGGGGCGTTGAATGCCTGATCAAAAGCATGGGTGTGAGTCCCTAAATGAGCACCTAATTCATTAGTTGTCCAGTTTGACAAGACCATAAAGTTGAGTCCTCAGAGAAGAATAATAGAGAAGTTTAGAAAGTCTGTGCTGTGTGAAGTTTTGGAAAGCCTTGAATGTCAGGCAAGGGAATTTTTGAGTTGCCAGTGGGTTAACCAGGTGGAACTGTACTTTGGGCAGCTGTATGTCAGTTTGGAGCCCAGAATAGACGCCAAAGCTAGAGAGTAATGAAAATAAAGGAGTCATCTACATGCGTAGGGGTAGCAGTTATAGGTAGCCCTGCAAATGAATAAAATTACTAAGAGAAAGAGTGTAAAAGAAGACAAAGGATGAACCTTAGGGAGAAGATCCCGTATCAGTAGAGAATGAAAAGACAGGGATAGGTAAAAGGGAAGAGGAAATGTGGCATGCAGGTGGCGGAAAGAATTCAGTAAGAAGGTAGCATTTGGCAGCAGCAAAAGCCACAGGAAGGACTGACTGATAGGCCATTTATTGCACTTTAGGATCAGAAAATGTTGGGGACCTAAATAAGTTTCAGCAGAGTGGTGAGGTCAGAGCCCCAGTCACAGGGGATTGAGGTGGAGTCATTGGTATTTTGGATGTGCTATTACTGCTTTTCAATTCCAAATACACACACCTCAGAACCCTCCCTTGTAACAAAGAAGCGCAGGCGAGCAAATAGACACACTGACTTTGTACTAGCTGCATCTACTTCATCCCCTACTTAGTCACTTTTCTATAGAACAGAAGTGTATTTTGACATGAGTCCCCTGCAGTCAGGATGTACTGTGGCACTGACATATTTGAGTGTTTCTTCCTTTTGTGTTAATGTGGTCCTTGTATATTTTCTCTTGGTTCTGCTTACATCTCTCTGTACCAGTTCAGGCACCTAGGTAGGAGTGGAGAGAGTACTGGACTTGAAATCAGGAATTCAAATCTCAGTTACTAGCTGTGTGTCTCTGGGCAAGCCAGTTAACCTCCCAGCCTCAGTTTCCTCATCTGTAAAATGAGAATAATAGCACTTATGGGATGATTGTGAGGATCAAATGAGATGTTTGTGTAGTAAACATTAAATTTGTAACATTTGTAAACATTACAGTTATATAAATGTTAACTAGATTATTATATAGGTCTTTCCGAGTTAATCTGAATTCCTCATTCACCTCTTAAGGTATAATAATATTCCATTATATTCATAGATGTTAGTTTGTTCAGCTGTTCCCCAGCTGATGGGCACCCACTTTGTTTCCAATTTTTGCTGCCATATGTAAAGGCAACTTTTTTCCAAGAATTTTAGCCGTCAAGGCATGAGACAGTAGCTATGTAAGGCAGAAGATTCAGAGTAAAGCATTTTAGGAATTGGGGAGACTTAGGCATATTTGTAGATAAATAGGAAGGAGTCTGTGCCAAAGGAGATACTGAAAATCCATGATAATAATAATAGCTAACATATAGTGCTTATCATGTGTCAGGCATCTTGCTATTCGCTTTACAAATATATATTTCATTTGATCCTCACAACAACCTTGAGAAGTAGGTGCTATTATAAAGATCCCCAATTTTATAGATGAGGGAACTGAGGTACACAGGTTAAGTGACTTGCTCAGGGTCAACACACTAAGTGTCTGAGGCAGGATTTGAAGTAAGGTCTTTCCGACTCTAGGCATAGCATTCCATCCACTGTACCAGCTAGCTGCCCCATACTCAAAGAGATCAAAAACTGGGGGAAGGTACCCTGTATGTTTTATATATATGCATATATATATATATATATATATATATATATATATATATCAGTATGTATGTATGTATATACACACATCCGTCAGTACATATATATACATATATGTGTGTATACATATATATTTATATACATATAAAATACATACATATATATTAGGCAAAGAACTGGAAACGAAGAAGATGCCTCTCCACTGGGGAACAGCTGAACAAGTTATGGCTTATAAATCTGATGGAATACTATTGTGCTGTCAGAGATGATGAAGGATACAGTTTCAGAGAAACCCGAGAAGACTTGTTCAAGCCCTGGTACAATACGGTGTGCAGAACCAGTAGAACAATCTATATACAATAATAACAACATTGTAAAGCCAAACAACTTTGAAAGGCTGAAGAACTCTGATCCACTCAGTGACCCACCGATGATGAGGGGGCTACCCCTACCCTGACAGAGGCAGTGGACTCAGTGCAAAACGAGACATGTTTTGGGGACATGGCCAATATGGGAATTTGTTTTATTTGACTATACATGTTTGTTACAAGGGTTTTTTTTCCCCAACAGTGAGGGGGTGAGAGAAAACAGTTTTTTAATTGAAAAAAATTTTTTAATTAAATTTGAAAAGAAGAAAATACATGAGAAAAGAGTCCTGCCAATAGTGAAAGGGGATAGGATGAAGGAAGTGAGGGAGTTATCTGCTTTTAGTAGAAGAAATGCCCACAAGGATAAAATTATCTTTCAAAGTATTCAGTGGAAAGATCTGGGACTATCCCCCAAGTGTCAAGAAAGAGCGCAGTGCGATAGAAAGAGTATTGGAGGATTCGGCATCATCAGTCCTTGGTCTCGCAAGGCTCTGAATTTAGCTTTATTCATCTGTATCATGGGAATAGTATCTCTTATATTGGCCCATAGGGTTACTGGGGTAGGTGGGGAGGGATACTTTGTCAGTCAATAATCAGTAGTCCTTTAAAGAGCTTCTACTAAGTGTCTTGCACAGCACGAGGGGCTGGGGATCCAAAGAAAGGAGAAAAGTAGGGGGAGCTAGGTGGCGCAGTGGATGGAGCACCAGCCCTGGTTTCAGGAGGACCTGAGTTCAAATCTGGCCTCTGACACATAACACTTGCTAGCTGTGTGACCCTGGGCAAGTCACTTAACCCCATTGCCTAACCAAAAAAAGAGGGGAAAGTAGTTCTTGCACTTAAGGAGCTCACATGCGAATGAGTGAGACCATATACAAACAGCTTTGAACACACAAGCTATATACAGTGTCATTTGGGAGGTCACCTCCAAGGGAAGAGGGGGGAGGCCCATTAAGAAAGGCATCTTGCAGAAGGCAGGATTTGATTTGAGTCTTGAACCCAGAGAAGCCAGGAGGTGGCACTATACAGTGTGTCCCAAAAGTCTTAGTGCCATTTTAAGCTTTGATAACTTTAAGCAGCACTAAGACTTTTGGGACACCCTGCATAATTTGTTACTATCTTCACTCTATCAGATTACATCATTGGTTTATGTTCTCATACCCATGCTAGTTCTTTCAGAAAACTGAAATAGAATCAGTGCTCACTTCTTCATCCCTTCAGCTGTGGAAGGAAATACTGCCAGGGAAATTTTTACTACTTTAGTTTTGTGGAACTTGAAGTCCCTAATGACTTCTGCAAAATGAAAGGGTTGAGGCAGTATGATGCAGCAGGAAATGCTGTGGTTCTGAAGTCAGAGGGCCAGGGTTCAAATTCTGCTTTGCATGCTGTGTGGCTTTCACCAAGTCACTTAACCTTCTAGGTCTTAGTTTCTTCAGTAAGGCGAGGAGCTTGAGCTAGAATGGTTTCTAAGCTCCCTCTCATATCTATGAGCCTGTTAACCTGAGGGTGTATAAATCGGTGATACATCAGTTCTGTTCTTGGGTATAGCAGGTGTACAGTAAGGGTTGGTTAAGTTGGAAATATTGAGCTGAATTTGCAATCAGAAAATTTAATTACACACAGTGCTATGTTTACAGCCGAAGAGGGGAGAAATCATAACTTGAAAAAAATTAGAGATAAAGGAAAATTTAAAATATACACTCTCAATTTTAAAGTAAATGGATTAAACAATCCAATAAAATGAAAAAAAGTGACAGATTGGATAAGAAAACAAAACCCTACAATTTATTGCTTATGAAAGACATTTAAAAAACAAAGACACATGAAATAAAACTGAGAGGATGGAAAAAATTTACTATGCAAGTGAATCGAAGAACAAAGTAAAAGTAAACATTCAAAAAATAAAAAGGGATAAACAAAGATACTATTTTATGTTGAAAGGAACCATATACAACAAACCAATATTAGTGATAAACTTAAATGCTCCAAAATCCTTAGCATCCACATTCATAAAGAAAACATCTGAGCCACAAGAAGATGTAGTAACAACAATAGTGACAGGAGACTTCAATATTCCTCTCTTGGTTTGAGATAAATCTAACAGAAAGATAAACAAAAGGGAAAATATGGAACTGAACAAATTGCTAGAGAAACTAGAGTTAAAAGACTTCTAAGTGGCACAGCAAAACAATGTACATGTTTCTCAGTACCACATGGAACTATTGCAAAAATTGCCCATGTACTAGGGCACAGAGAAAACAAATGTAAAACAGAATGTAAAAAAGAAAAAAGGCAGAAATAGTTAATACATCTTTTATAGACCATAATGCAATAAAAATAGTCATTGGTTCAGGGACCACAAAAAAAGATATAGACCCAAATGCAGACCTAATAATGAAATCCTAAATAATGAGGGAGTCAAAGAACAAATCATAGAAGCAATAACTATGTAAAAGAAAATGATAATGATGAAATAACATACCAACATTTCTGGGATGTAGTCCTCAGGGGAAAAATCATATCCTCAAAACAATATAAAATAGAAACAAAATAGAAAAAGATAAAATTAATGGACTGAATATGCATTTTAAAAAATATAAACCCAACAAACCTAAAATAAGTACAAAAGAAATATTTAAAATTAAAGCAGAAATAGACAAATTGGAAACAAAAAATCCCACAGAAGTTATAAATAAGACCAAAATCTGGTTCTTTGAAAAGACCAATAAAATTAATAAACCTTTAGCTAATCTGATTAAAAAGAAGACAGAAGAAAAACAAATCAATAAAATAGCAAATGAACAAAGTGAAATCACAGCAAAACCAGAAAAAAATTTAAAAGGAATAATCAGAACATATTATGCACAGTTATATACTAACAAGCCTGAGAACACAAAATAAATTGATATCAGAATTATCAGAAGTCCAGTTAGGGATCTTAAAAAACCCAATATCAGAAAAGGCTATACTGTAAATCCAACTGTAAAGGAACTACCAAAGGGAGGAGGAGGGGAAACTCCTGGTCTCTATAGATTCACAGGAGAATTTTATTAAACTTTTAAAGAACAATTAGTACTCATCCTTCACAAATTACTCTCAAAAATTGAAAAAGAAGCCACCTCACTAGAATCCATTTTATGAGACAAATATACTGGACACCTAAACCAGGAAAAGATAAAACACAACAAGAATAACTATAGGCCAGTATCATTAATGAACAAATTTTAAACAAATGCTGTCAAATAGACCACAGTAATTTATCCAAGAAATCATTCCTTATGATCAAGTAGGATTTGTGCCAGGGATGCCAAAATAGTTCAACAGTAGGAAAACAGTCAACATAATCCATCATATTAAAAACCAAAACATCCAAAACCATATGATCATCTCAAGAGTTGCAGAAAGTCTTTGACAAAGCACAACATTCTTTTATACTAAAAGTCCTGCAAAGTTTAGGCATAAAGAGAACTTTTTTTTAAATATCATAAAATGCATCTATCTAGAACCAAAAGCAAGCATCAAATGCAATGTAGATACATTAGAAACTTTTGCAATAAATATGGGAGTGAAGCAATGATACCTACTCTCTCCGTTATTATTTGATGTATTTCTGGAAATGCTAGCAGCAGCAATAAGATGAGAAATAAAATAAAGGCATGCAAATAAAAGAGGAGGTAAAACTATCTCTATTAGCTGATGATATAATGGTTTACTTGGGAAATCCTAGGTAATCAGCAATGATGCTAATTGAGACAATAGCTTCAGCAGAGTTGTGGGCTACAAAATAACTCCTCAAAAATCAATAGCATTTCTATATAATAAAAACTGCAAGATGCAATAATAGAAAGGGAAATCCCACTCCAAATAACTACAAAATGTATAAAATATCTGGGAATCAAGCTGCTAAAGCACACAAAAACTTGTATAGATTCAATTGCAAAGGGTTCTTTAAAGGAAACCAAGAACAACTTGAATAGCTTGAGGAATATTCAGTGCTCATGGCTAGGTCTTGTCAATATAATAAAAATGATTAATACCACCAAGATTAATTTACACTTTTAATGCTATACCAATCAAATAACCAAGGGAGTAATTTATAGAATTTCATAAAATAATAACAAAATTCATTTGGAAAAACAAAAGATCTAGAATGTCAAGGGAAATAATGAACAGAAGTAGAGACTAAGAGGGAATAGCATTTCCACACCTCAAATTATATCATAAAGCCATGTTCACCGAAGGCATCTTGTTTCTTGTATCATCGTAGTTATCCCAAGTACTCCTCTCTTTGCCCCTCCCAGAGAGCCATCCAATATAACAATATTTTTTAGAGAAAAAAAAATCATCACAACAGATCAATACATTGGAAGTGTAGTGTGTGACACCTGTGGACCTCATACCTCCACAAAATAGAGAGAGATCAATGGAAAAGACTAGGAGATCGAGAATCAGAGACAAAATAACTCAACAACCTAGTGTTTAATAAATGCAAAACGTAAATTGCCTAGGAAAAAACTTAATTGATTAAAACTGTGGGGAAAACTGGAAAGCAGTCTGGCAGAAATTAGGCTTAGACTAACATCCTATACCATTTTCCACAATGTATTCTAAATGATTATTTGACCTTAATATTAAAGATTATACTATTAAAAATTGGAAGAGAAACAGATCATATATATCTTATAGCTATGGATAGGAGATATATTCTTAAGCAAACAAAAGATAAGGGCAATTACAAAAGATAAAATTAATAACTTTGGTTACATGAAACAGAAAAACTTCTGTACAAACAAAATCAATGCACCTAAGATAAGAAGGGAAATGGCTGAATGGGGGAAAAGATCTTTGTATCAAATTTCTCTAATAAGGATTTGCTATTCAGGATATATAAACAATAAATGTATAATACTAATAGTCATTCCCAAATAAATAATAGGGTTGGGCAGCTAAATGACACTAGGATAGAGTGCCAGGCCTGGAGTCAGGAAGACTCATTTTCATGAGGTCAAATCTGGTTTCAGACATTTACTAGTTGTGTGACCCTGGGCAAGTCACTTAACCCTGTTTGCCTCAGTTTCCTTGTCTGTAAAGTGAGCTGAAAAATGAAATGGTAAATTACTCCAGTATCTTTGCCAAGAAAACTTTAAGTGGGGTTACAGAGTCAATAAATAAGTGACAAAAGTTATGAACAAACAGTCCTCAAAAGCCTTGCAAAGTATTCACAACCACATGAAAGAATGCTTCAAATCACTAATAAGAGAAATACAAATCAAAATAACCCTGCTAAGTTTTACCTCACACCCTGCAAACTGACAAAAACGACCACAGGTGGCAATAGTCAACAGTTGGAGGGCTTGTGCAACGATAGGCACACCAAAACATTGTTGGTGGATCTGTGAAATGGTTCAACCATTTTGGAAAGCAATTTGGAATTATGCAAAGTGACTAAACTGTCCATACTCTTTGAAACAGAGACTCCGTTACTGAACCTATAGGACAACAAAGTTAGTAAGAAAGAAAGTCTCTATATACAGCAAAATAACTTTAGCAGCACTTTTTCTGATAGCTAAGAATTGGAAACAGAGCAGAAGCCCATCGATTGGGGAATGCCTAAACAAATCATCATACATGAATGTAACAGAATGTTACTGTGCCGTAAGAAATGACAAGCAGGGGAAGATTTCTATGAACTGAGGTAGAGCAAAATAAGCAGAACCAAGAAAACAATATACATAATACTACAACAATGTAAATGGAAGGAACAGCTACTTACCAAAACGTCAAAAGCAAATGTAACAGAATAGGAAGATCATGAGAGGCTCAAATGAAGAGATATGACAGGACCCTCCCAACCCACCCCTTTGTGGAGGTATGAGGTCCACAGGTGTCACACACTACACTTCCAATGTATTGATCTGTTGTGATGATTTTTTTTTCTCTAAAAAATATTGTTATATTGGATGGCTCTCTGGGAGGGGCAAAGAGAGGAGTACTTGGGATAACTACGATGATACAAGAAACAAGATGTCAAAAACTCTTATTTTTAAGAAAAGAAAATATAGTGACTTCTCCTTTCATTTATTTTTAGGTCTTGATTATATTAATACCCTAGTGTATAACACAGAGCTCTATCACCCCACCCCACCCCTCCACACAACGTAGGGACTTCTTGCCTAGTACGGTCTAGGTCCTTAACAGAAGGGTGTTGAACAAGTTGAGCATCACCCCTGTTGTTGTTTGTCCTTCATTCTCAAAGAGGACCATGACATCAGGGAGGTGATGCTATGACTTGCAAGTGAATTGGATTACAGTGAGGTAGGGCTGTGCAAAGTCACCAGCCTCACTCTCTCCTCCAGAGCGCTCTGGGTCCAGTGGCACCACACAAGATCGGGAGTACTGGAGATGGACCAGGATGCAGTGGGGGACCTTGCCCTTTTCAAGCTACGGTCTTTAACAGGTCTCAGTCTGACCGAGGCAATGCCCATTCAGGGATTAAGGCTGGACGAGAAATGAGGCTGCATCAGCTTTAGGACTAAATGAGGACCCTTTTCTCTTACAATCATAGCAGTGTGTGGACACAACTGTTGTCACAAGTCACTCCCCTTTCGGGGCTCTGGGTTCCACTGAACAATCTGCGGGCTCCAACATTCCATGGTTATGAACTTGTAGTCTTATCACCATCTGACAGATGTGGAAACCGAGGAATAAGTTAAGTTAAAGTCATTTCTGACAGAGCCGGACTAGCTAAGGGCCTCATGCAAGGAAATCCACGCTGACTTCTTAACTGATTTGTATCCATCAATAGGATTTCATCTCCCAGAGAGAAAATCGGTCCTAAAGCCGTAGAGAGCCCATTGGCCATCGGCCATCTTGCTAAAGGAGAGTCCCGTCCAGCTACAGGGAAAGGGGCGGGGGCGCCGTGACGTCGGCGCGGGCGCGGTCACGTGGGAGGGGCGGCTCCGCTGCGGCTGCGGCGGCCTCGCTCGGCGCCCGACGAGCGGCCGCCCCGTGGGGAGCCCTTCCAGGCCATGGCGACCCATGGGCCACGCGCGCCTCCTCCGCCCGCGCGGGAGCCGCGCGAGACCCGCGACACGCCCACGGCCGGGACCCCCGCCCAGGCCTCGCGACCCCGGCCCGGCCGGACCCCCGGCGGCGCGGTGAGGGAGCGCGGGCTCGGCCCGACCCCGCCCGGGGCTGCGGGGAGGGGGAGGGGCTGAGAGGAAACCGAGTCCCGAGGGCTCCGGCCAGTGAGGGAGCGAGGCGAGGCAGGGGGCTCCCTTGTGTGCAAACCCCCCCAGGCCCCTCACTACCCGTCCTCCTCCTCCCCCCTTCTACCTCCTCATCCTTCCAGCCTCCCCCCCTCCACTTTCCTGCTCATTCTCCCCCCTCCCCCTCCCGTTGTCTTCTCCCAGCCTCCTCCCCTCCACTTTCCTGCTCATCCTCCCCCCATGTCTACTCCACAGCCTCCCTCCTCCACAGCCCCCCCACTTTCCTGCGCATCTTTCCCCTCCCCTCCTTTGTTTCCCCCTCTATCCCCCCCCACGTCTTCTCTTCCCCAGCCTCCCAACCCTCCACTTTCCTACTCATCCTCCCCCTCCTGCCTCACCACCTCTACTCCATTCTCACTATTCCTCTTCATTCCTCTGCCCCCATCACCGCCCCTTGAGTCTGTCCCCCTGTCCTCCCTCCCACCTCAGGTAAATGCCTGGAGAACTCTGGGGGGTGTCATTGCTTTAGGGGTTCTTCAGATAAGGTCTGTTGTAGGGATCTCCCATTTATCAGGAGGCTGCTTTCAGCCTTTCATGAAGCTGCCTTGCCCCTGCAGGTGGTGAGTTCCTACAAGAGGGTAGACTGGGCTCCAGAGGCAGTAGAGAAAAGGGGACCATACATCATGACCCGAATGCCTTCCATCCAGGCCAAGTTGCGTGAGTATTCATTTAGAGTCTTAATTTTCGTTGGCTCCTGTGCAAGAGTCACTGTGGACAACAGTTTCTAGAATCATAGATTTAGAGCCATGTAAGGGACTTTAGAGGTCTCCTAGTTCTACTCCCTCATTTTACAGATGAGAGAAGTGAGCCTCAGGCAGGTCAAGGTTGCCCTGGTAGTAAGTGGCAGAACTGAGACAGGCACCCAGGCCCTGGTGCCTCCAAATCCAGCCCTCTGTGGACTCTGTGGAAGAGAGAAGCCAGCCAGTGAAGTCTCAGCCATGGTCTTGGCCCTGCTTCAGTTACATCCTCACCCCAGGGCAAGATGATGGGAGAAGTCTCCCTACCTACCGGGACCCAGGCAGTCCTGCCTCCTTGCGAAATTAACGTAAGGCCAAATCATGTTTTTCTACTTTAACATTTTTTCCTCTGTGTAAACAAGGGCAACTTTAAAGACGAGAAGAAAGGAAGCCATGAGAGAGTGAAATATCAAGAGTCCTCTGGAAGGGATGGAAGATGTGGGCATTTTTACCTTAGTGACTGAATATACACAAATACTGATTGCACTCACTTTTTTGGCTGTTGGGGAAAGGAAGGCCAGAAACTGGCCATGGTACTTGGCCTTTCTGTTTATGAGGCATCCTCACTGCTGTGATGTTAGTACTTTTTCCTTCCCTACTATATATCAAAGACATTAATTTGATTCTATTTTATTCAATTCAGAGATCACCTCACTATATCAAAATTAGGTAACATTCAGTATGTTTTTGAGTGATCACTCCCTTAGCTGTAAGAGTAGGAAACTCATGAAATGTGAGCCTGTTGACTTAGGCTCCTTAATTTTCCAGAGAAGCACCGGGATCTGGCAAAGGCTGTCCTGCGGAGGAAAGGCGTGATGGGAGCCTCTTCACATCATCCCAACTCTTCAGGGAAAAGGTTCCTTCCAACTTCCTGTTTGTTCCGCTTTTTCTGTGCCAGGGTATTTTCAGGGGTGACCATTAGGACTCCTTAGGCAGTAGAGCCTCAGGGTACTGGGCTGGGAGTGGAGGATACTTAGGTTCAAGTAATGCCCACCTTTCTCCTTTGGGGAATGTTGTAATATAGGTGAAAAAAAGCTTTAGAGTCAAGAAGTTATATAAATCTAAGGTGATATTACTGCAAGAGAGAAGCCAGCAAGGGGCAGGGGGAAGGAATTAGATTCTGGAGCCCCCCTTCTCTTTTGGTTATAGTGGAGGTATTTGTTGGGAAGAGCAGAAAGTGTTTCCAGTAAGAGGTACTTAATAAATGTTTGATAGTCTATGAAAAGAGGCCCTGAGTTATGTGTTAGCACAGGTTCGAAGGTAAAAAAGATTGATTCTTGCTGTTAAAGAACTTATCTAGTAGGGAAATAAAATGTGCACAATAAGATACTGCACCGTGTTGTGTCGAGGATTAAATTAAATTTACTAGAGGTAAAGTTCTTCACTAAATCACTTTAAGTAATACTTGCAAAATAAATGTAATTAGGACTTTGGAGAAGTATGAACAAGATGTCCTAATAATTCACAAGGACCGACCTTTAATCTGCATTGTGAGTGGGGAATCAAAGTAGTTGGACTCTTGATTTCTCAATTTCTTTTTAGATCTAAATATAGGATTCCATGGCTTCTCCCTGGGAGGATAAGGTAAAACTTCATGGAAAAGATGATTGTTGTGAACTGACAGGAATGGGAAGGGAAGAAAGACCATTAGGAAATAGTGTCTTCGGGGGCCCATGGTGAGGCATAGACAGAGAATGTTCCAAAGACTTGACTAGGATTGGGCTGAAGGGTAGAGTATGTGAGAGGAGTGGAATGAGATGAGGCTGCCACGGGAGTGAAACCAGGCTTCAGGGCACAGGTGGTATTTTGTAGGCAGCAAGTAGTTCCCAAAAGCTTTTGAGCACAGGAGTGATAGAGCTCTGCATTAGTAAAGTTGATGTAACAGTGGTGTCCTTGTCAGGTTAGGGGGTGGTGTGGAAGGGAGAATGGCATGAGAGAGGCTGCTTGGAAGGCTATTTGAGGAGCTCTCCCTAGTGAGAGTGTGAGGACATAGTGAAAGGTAATGAGAACAGCCCTTGAAGAAATCCTGCTAAGGTAGAGAGGACAGGAGACAATAACCAGATGGGGGAAGCAGAGTGAAGGGGCGGTCAGAAATACTGTGGTTGTGAGCATAGGTGACAGGAGAATGGCATTAGTGCTAACCAAAGTGGGAGAAAGTCAAGAAGAGAGGCTCATCAGGAGCAGGGTCGATGCATCCAACTTTAGATATATTAGCTACCTGACATTCCTAAATCCTTGGAATGATGCACACACCACCTAGGCCAACACTGTCAGTACAGACGAGGAAACTGGCTTAGAGTGTCAGTGACTTGCCTAATGTCACACAGGTTGTATTTAGAGCGTGGATTTCATCTCAAGGCCTCTGACAGCAAAAATGAATGTGAGGTTGGGTGAGAAATGCAGATGTGGAGCCTGGGAGAGAGGTCAGGATTGAATTTATAGATTTGGAAGTGGAAGTCATAGACACAGAAGTGAATACTTGAAACTAGGAGAGATTATTAGGGAGAGGGCCTAGAAAAAGAGGACCAAAGGGACAGCCTTCGGGAGCAGAAATGGAAGAGGAACCTCAGAGGAGGAATTCAGGAGGCAGGAGGAGATGTAGCAGAGGATGGTCCACAGTGTCAGATGCTGAAAAAGGGGCCAAAAGGACAAAGATTGAGAATGGGCCATTAGATTTGGCTCATGGGAGGTCATTGTCGACTTTCACAAAAGATCTGATGTAGTGAGTAAGGGGATGGAAGGCAGTTGGTTTGCAAGAGGTTGAGGGGTGAGTCGTGGGTAGGGGAGAAATGGAGTCAGTGAGGGTGGACTTCTTTTTCAAGAAGTTAGTAAAAGAGCAAAGATAATGACTCAAACAGATACAGGGGCTATTGTAATGTTTATAATCCAACCTTCATTTTACAAAGAAGGAAATCAAGGCCTACAAAACGTTAAGCAACTTGCCCAGTCATCCAGTGAGACCCAGGGCCAGAGCTCAAGCCTTCACTGGTCCTTAAATTATCGAGTACTGCTTCACTCTTCTGGTCACTGGCTAAACAAATGGTTAACAATGAACATTTTAGCAATTAGAACAGTCCCAAAGTTGGATGGATTGCACCAGGACTTAGTGTGTTCCATGTTACTAGAGGTCTTTAAGCAGAGGCTAGATGGCCGCTTGTTGGAGTGAGACTCGGGGCTCTCCGAGGTCACTTTGACATGAAGGTTTTCTGATTCAGAGAGTTCATGCCCCTAAAATGAGGGTAAATCCAACAGCCAGATAGATGAGGCAGCTGGAAAGCTTTCATCTTCTGGACAGTGCGCAGTACATCCATGCACTATATGTACATGCACAGTACATCCATGTATTATACATTTGCTATAGGAGGGAGACCAGGGATCTTGTGTTCATTCTGTGCTTCCACAGTTATAGATATTGGCTTCTGATATAAGATGACATTACTTCATTGCATGCTGTTATCTCTGTCCTTTATCCCTGTGTCCCCTCAGGTCAGTGAAGTTTAACAAGGGTTATGCTGCCCTCAACCAAAGTGCAGATGAGAACCTGGTGTCTCTTGATTCAGACAGGTGAGTTTTTCCTCTAAGGCCAGGAGGAACTTGGGGAGAGAGAGACAGTGAATACTTACCCAGATTCCTCCCAGTTCTTTTCTGGGAATGGGACCTACCTAGAATTGCTTGGCTTTTGAACCAATGGGTCATGCCATTCTGTGGAGTTCAGCCATCCTCTTGTTTGTTTAAACTATAGGGCTTGTCCAAGAATGTAACACAGCTGCTCGAGTTAATACAGTGTGGAAGGATGGCGCAATCCTGAGCACCTCTTAACTGGTCTGGGAGGTCCTTCAGCGCTAAACATAAGCCGTTTGGTGATTAGGTGGCCTGTGCCCTGGAGCTCTTTGTCCTCCCCCTCCATCTGGCTATAGTTAGCACTGAGGTTCAGATTTCATCCTTGTATTTTATTATGTTTCTTTTTTCCTAGTGATGGAGAACTGGAATCCAGATACTCATCAGGGTACTCCTCTGCAGAGGCAAGTCCACAATCCCTGGCGGTATGGAATCCTCTGTCCCCCAGGCCTCTGAACATCAACCAGCTTTACTGAGTGGGGCTCTAGAGAGGGAGGGCGTGTCTTCTTAGAACCTGGTCTGGAGTCCCTTCTTGGCATGTAGTTCTGTGTACCCCAAGCAGTTGCTTAAATGTCTGGGGTGTCTTTGGAGAAGGTTGATAAAAGAAGGGTGTCCCCTTGGACTCTGACTCAGTTGTTGATTGTTAGCATGTGATTTCTAGAAGGACAGTCTCTTTAAATGTTTTGTGAAATGATATTAGAAGGTTGTGTGGTAAGCTCTCTGCCTTATGATAGCTGCTAGCAAATTTTCAGGGAGGGATCCAGATGCCTTAGTATTCTATAATGTGCTTTTCTGTCAGTGTCCAGTACTGCCCAAGGCTTCTGGGGAAACCCTGGGGAACCTTGGGATTCTGCCACAGTGAACAGTGCCAGTTAATAGGCATCTGCCTCTTACTGAGGGCATTAAAGGATAAGGAGGAGATGTGGAAGAGCCCACTTTTGCATGGTCTGTTGGGAGGCCTCAGTGGGTCTGAGCAAGAATGCTGAATTTGGACCCAAGAGATCTGAGTTCAGATTCCAGCCCTGCTGCTCAACTTGCTCTATGACCTTGGGTCACTTAGCCTCCCTTCAAGCTCCTAGCTCTCCTCCTGTAAAGTGGGGATAATAATCCCTATAATACCTCCCTAACAGGGTTGCTGGGAGGAGCAAATGGGATAATTGTGCCCAGCAGGCATTTAGTAAGGGCCTCTTCCGTGTCAGATGCACTCCGTGCCCTAGGGAAGCTGCCACATATAAAGGGCTCTGGCCATCCTGGTGCAGGCGAGGTTGCTGGGTTCCCTTTGCCACTTCCGGGGCAGGGAGGGACGCGGCCTGGCTCCTTGCCTGCCTCAGAGCAGCAGGGTTTCCATCAGGAACTCGAGTAATAATAGAGTTTCTCCTTCTGGTGACACCCATTCTGGGCTTGTAAGATGTCCTAGTTTTGTAGCAGAGAACATTGCTCCTCTAATGACAAGGATCGAACTTCGTGGAACATTTTATGAGTATCTCATTTGGTCCTCCCAGCAGCCCCAAGAAGGAGGTGCTTTTTATCCGCTTTGTGGATGAAGAACCTGAGATTGATTGGGAAGTGTCTGTATGCAAGTCCAGCCCTCT
This sequence comes from Phascolarctos cinereus, assembly GCF_003287225.1. Lineage (NCBI taxonomy): Eukaryota > Metazoa > Chordata > Mammalia > Diprotodontia > Phascolarctidae > Phascolarctos > Phascolarctos cinereus. Next base: position 48,127,153 of record NW_027555736.1, on the reverse strand, counting down.
GTACTATACCCCTTAGCTGGGTATCCATAGAAGGATTATATTCATACTATCCTGCTGCCCCACCTAGGTTTACGTTCCCCCAGTCATTGACTTTTCTCACCAGATCCAGTTAGTTGTCTCTTCAGCTCCCACAGACACCTCTGTCCTTCATTCTTTTCTCTCTGGTCACCCCCCAGGGCCTTCATTTGGGCCTTCGGTAACTCTTACTCAGACAGGGGTTTGTTTGGTGTGATTTCATTTGTAGAAGGCCTTCGTCTCCAAAGGCAGATTGGCATCTTCTCTGCAGCCTGCAGTCTTTGCCCAAGATGGGGATGTTTCAGAAGCAGGTCTTGAATGTGGGTCTTTGTGACTCCAGCGGCCGCTGTCTGTCCTCTTCCCCACTGTCCCTCTTGCTTTAACTATTATAATCATTTTCTCCTTGGTCTCCCTGCCTCCAGGTTCTCTCCCCTCTGTCCTCTACACACCTGTAAAACAGCATTCCTGAAGGGAGAGGCCAGCCACATCACTCGCCTGCTTGAGAAGTTTCTGTGGCTTTCTGTTGCCCATGGGACACAACTCGAGCTCCTTGGACTTTTAAAGCCCATCCCACTTTGGCTCCAGCCTATGTTTCCAGGCTGAGTACCCATTACTTCCCCTAACAAAAGTCTGCATTCATACAGACTGGCTTTCTTCCTGTTCCCCATAGGGAGCATTACCCCTTTTCCCCCACCTTTGCATAATCTGTCTCTCTCATGTCTGGAAAGCTCTTTATTTTCGCCTGTCTTGGAACCCCCAGCTTCCTGCCAGTTAGGAAAGTGTGCCCCTCCCTCCACTGTTTTATATTTTTTGGTATGTACTTATCTCCATATTTAGTAGGCATTGCGGGTAGTGGAAAGAAACCTGATCTGGAAGCCAGGAAGACTTGGGTTCAGGTCGTCACATCTGCTGGTTGTGTGACTCTGGACAGGTCATTGGTCCGCTACGGAATACCCTCTGCCAGTGAAATCACAGCGACAGGCTTTGTCCCTCTACTTCTCAGAATACATGTGACCGTTTTGGTTTTGTACCTTCAGTTTCCAGGACAGTGCCTGGTACATCGTATGTTTTTCAGATTGAATAGAATTGACTCTAGGTAGAGAAGCAGAGTAAGAGGTGGTTGGCCTGGTACTTCCTAACAGGAGTTGCCATTGAGTCAGGGTCTGGGGGTTAGGGCTCTGGGTTTGTCATTTCCCCTTCATTATACCCAGGGAGCACCCTTGCCAGTGGCTCTTGTAGGTGCAGGGCGGACGGCGTCACACTCTGCTCTTTGGAATCAAGCAACAAGTCAGATGTACAGCAAGCTCACGGGTCTCTAGGGTGGCCGGTGTGACAGAGGAGCCATCTGGGATTTAGAAAGCCCATCTAGCAATGGCAGTTGGCCACTGAGTGCATAGAACACGTTCACTTTTGCACAGCACTTACTCTTACTTTCTAGCCTGGTTTCTAATCATCCTAACCTCTTCCCTCAGCAGGTGAATCAGGATCTGAACCGGCAGCTGTTGCAAGATGGTTATCACCTGGATGAGATGCCGGATGATGAAGATCTGGACCTCATTCCTCCCAAACCCATGGCCTCCTCATCTTGCACCTGCTGCTGTTGCTGCCTCGGGGAAGCATTCTCCTGCACTGTCCAGTAGGCGGCGCCTGCCTTGGGGGAAGCCACAGGAGGGACAGTGGCTTCCCTGGGGCCTAGAGAGCTGTCAGCACCAGCTTCAATCTGAGCCAAACACCCACTTAGGAAGGTCAGTGACTTGCACTATGCTCTGCCACGATGTTTCTCGGGCCAAAGGCTCTAGAGGTTCAGGTGGGAAGTGCATGGGAATGTAGGGCTACACTCAGCTTCTCGCAGATGCAGCAGTCGTCACATTGGGAGAAGACTCTTCTGTACAGGGAGGGAAATGTAGGATTTTTTTGATTCTTAAGAATAAGGGTAGGGGCAGGTAGGTGGCTCAGTGGATAGAGCACCGGCCCGGGGGGTCAGGAGGACCTGAGTTCAAATCCGGACTCAGACACATAACACTAGCTGTGTGACTAGGCAAGTCGCTTAACCTCAATTGCCTCACCAAAAAAAAAAAAAGGGTAACAAAATTTGTCGTGTTTTAGAGAAGAAAGTCATCAGCTCATGAAATTGACACACTTATCATTTGAGTACAATAGATATTGGTTTGGCATTGTCTGAGGGAGCATCGGCTCCCTTGCATAGTGTGATGAGATGAGATTCAATGGCCAGGTCGGGAAGAGGAGTCAGAGGCAGCTGCCCTTAGCTGAGGAGCCTTCAAGAAGGATTTGGCTCCCTTGAGATACTGACAGAAGTTGTTTCACAGGCCCTTCCAAAGTGAAATGTGCACCTTCCCCTAAGCCTACCTCTGGCGAGGGAGCCCCAGTTCTTTGGGAATGTTGACTGTAGCCCCCAGTAATAACCAATTTCCAATTCATGGGAGTTGTGAAATTGCTGTGATTGGCCAAGACCCCATAGTCAGGTGCTGTGGCTGCTCTGCACAGCTCGTTCTTCTTTCCCTCCTAACCTGCATTTATTTATTTATTTATTTGAGGTTTCTGGTCTTTTGTTTTTGGCTTTGTTCTCGCCTGGCTCCCCCAGCCTATTTCCTGGGTTGATGGCATTCAGATACTGTGGGAGGAGGCTGACCTCCAGCTTTGGTGAGGAGAGGACTGATCAGCAGTTTTTGTTACCCTTTGTTAAGAACTCTGGAGTTGGACTGAAGGATTGGTGGACTGATGTGTGCTTTAGCCCAAGGAATAGAAAGTGGGAGTCAGACAAACCAGGGAAGCACATGACCAAAGGGGCCAGCCATCCCCAACCTGGGGCTCTTCCTCATGGCTCGCCTGTCCTTCATGTTCCTCTCCCCTCTTGGTGGACGTCAGCAAATCCTCAAGGCAGCCTCAGAGTCGGGGTTCCTGCAGACATTCTTGGGTTTTCATTTTCACCCAGGAGTGTATTTATTCAGCCAGAAGGACCCAGGGATAACATTTGGATACAAAACCTTGAGACTTGTCCTTGAATTATTTGTTTAGGTTCACAGACTTTTTGCAGTTGGGCTCAGCTTCCCCCAGGATTTTTAGATTTCCATATGGTTGGTTTGTTTTACCTGTGTTGGGGGAATGTGGGCCATGGAGGGAGCTGGTGTACCTTGGGAATATACTGGGCCAAAGCTCCCCTTGGTTGCCTGGCACCTTGGGGTCATCTTCCACATGGACCCTTCCTGAGCTGCAGACTGTTTTCTTGACATGCTCCTGTCCTCCCTCAGGTGAGTTTGGGGGACTGCCTGTACCAAGTCAGCACTTGGTCTCATGTTTCTGTGGGAGGAGGAACATTTAAGGGAGCTGGGGCAGCCTCGAAGGTGCTTTGGAGTCACTTAACTCCGCTAATCTGTTGTCCCACTGGCCTTGTCAGTCCACAGGAGGCCTATGTGACCACAAGGGTCTGCTGGGCCTCCTAGATCCAGACTGGACAAGAGAAGGCCAGAGGTATTTCAGACACAACCTAAACACTAACAGTAACTTGGACCTATTTTTTTTGTACTTTTGCTCTTGACCTCAGACCCCTTTGGGGCAGTTGTTCCACTGTAGCTGTCTGTCCACTTTAAGGATCTGTGTGCATCTGTATCCCCAGGTTGTTGTGTTATGGCTTATTTTGTGTGAGGGTGTGTGTGTGTGTCTGTGTCTGTGTCTGTGTTGTTTTGGTAAAGAATGAGAACAAGTGAGTGGGGAGAAAAAAGCACTGGAAGGATGTAGGACAGGCCTGGCAGGGAGTTCATTAAAAGCTTGGTTACTTTCTCACCTTTACAGATCTTCTTCTGGGCTTGAGTAAGGTCCAGGCATTCCCCCAGTGGGATGAAAGGATAAAAAAGCCAGGACTCTGAGCCAGAACCAGGGTTCTTCGTTAGACTTATGGGGCTGTTCCGACCCCTGCTTTAGCCCTTGGCTTTCCACCCAGTTGTTTCTTTGGTTGTCTCATTGCCATGAAAAGGGCCTCTGAAGTTTCTGGCACTAGTGCCCATGGTGCCTCAGAGATCAGTGGGGATTCCATTCTAACAGGAAGCTGTAAGTGCACTGCGTAGAACTTGTAAGAGAATGGCTGGCTATGAAAAGTGTAGTCAAAAAAAAAAAGAAAAGAAAAGTGTAGTCAACAAGACAGGGTCTGCCTGGAGCCACCCTGACCTGTTGTCAGACCAGGCTGCTGGTTAAAGTCCCGTGGCCTCGGGCGCACCGCCAGTGATGGGGCTGCTTTGGGTCCCTCACCTTCTGGTGCTCTGCAACTGACAATCAGTACACTTAGGAAAACGGACCGGTTGGTTTGGACTACTCAGTCTTGGGGTGGGTTTATGTGGTGTGTATATAGTATGTATATTCAGAGATGTGTATGGCTTAGAGTTTTCTATCATGAGCAGAGTTTATAACATCAATAAATTTCTTCATGCTACAGGACCTGTGTGTGTGTCAGTGTTGTAGCCCCCAGGTGAGAGATGAAAGATCTGGACCTGTGGATCCTAGGAAGATCTCTGTTCCTCCCTGCAGGAACTAGGAATTGGGGCACTGGCATGCCCCTCAGCTGTAGCTGCTGTGTCAGCAGGTGCTCGATCACTCACAGCCCTGAGGGATAAGAGGCCAGACCTGGGCTTTTATTGCTACAGGAAATCTCTCTTCTCTTGTCACTGTCCAGAGCACCGAAAGGGTTGATGTCTTGCCCTGGTCACCTGGCCAGTGAGGAGAAAACTAAATACAGGTCTCATGGGCTCTGAGGCTAGCTAGCTATCTCCTAAACCACTGGGTCATGACATCACAAAGGCCACCCAAGCTAGGGATCCATTTGGCTATTTTTCTTGTACCCACTCCTGATTCCTCCCACTATTAATGCTGGCAAGGGCCTAGCTCCGACACTGTCAGGCCTTGGGCACTGTCACCTCGGATGTGTGGGTTCAGCCTGGGCCCTGTGAATGATACACAGCAGCTGCTGGATTACCTGAAAACAGCTTCTGCCATCACCCACCTGACACTTCCCTGAGCTGCTTGGGGCTAGGGAACGTGGGCCCAGCTCTCCTGATCACCGACCCTTTCTTGAATGTCAGCAAACTGGGCAGCAAGATGTCCAGCGTAATGTCCCGTGCTTGTTGGACCTCACAAAGGGTCTGAAGTCAAACTCACATCAGGTCTGGCATCTTGGAAAGTGATGTCCCCATTCTGCCATCCCCTGGCACAGAGTTTTTATCAACACAGGGACATGCACCTCCCTAGCCCTGGTATTTCTGTTGAGAGTTCAGGCAACCTCCTGGTGAGCCCATTACAGGAGACCCAGATTCAAGTTCCCCCATCAGATCCTGGCTGGCTCAGCTTGGCCCCTCAGCTCTAGGCAGCTCTGTGGGATGCTGACTTGCATTGACAGAAGTTCCTCCTGTGGACGCTTAAGGTCAAAATCAAAACCATTGGAACACCAAAGCGAACTAGCGTGTCAACTCAACAGACGCTTGTTGGAAGCCTGCCAGAAGCAGGGCACTCTAGCGAGCTTTGGAGGGAGGAAAACAAGTGCTAGCATGCCAGCCCATTCTGGATTGGACCAGCCATCCCCTGAGGGTTGTGGCATCGTGTCCAGTGGTGGAGAAGCCCCTTCTATAGAAACCATACATCCCCACCTCACTGGTCTGCCCAACAGAGGCTTATTGCAAACTTCGGAGGAATGTGCTCAGCACTGCTACCAGCCCTCCGCTCGATCCCACTACAGAATAAGAAACTGAAGCAAATGAGGGGGAGAAAAAGGCCTTGCTCAGGTTTCGGAGCATCAGGCCCAGCAGGCACAGTGTCTCCAACAGGGGTGTCCTGTGCCATGTTGTGCCATGGACTTCTGCCAAGGGTAGTAACAGGGAGACTGGTGTTAAATCCTAGAACCTTAGAGTGGAGAGGGGATTAGGTCCAACATCCCGCCCAGTACAGCATCTTTGAGGGGCAGTCAACATTTAATTGTGTGCTTAAATAATTCCAGAGATACAGCATGTATATCCCTCTTCCACTGGTGGACAGATTGTTGTCCCACCTGTGTAGAACAGGTCCCTTCCCCAGCTCCTCCAGATGGGCCAGGGCTTTTGGGAGCAAGGTAAGGAACAACAGCTGGCATGATCCTTGAGCCTACTTTCTTGGAGCTGCTCCTAGACACAACACAGACACAACATGGGCTGGCGGGAGACTACGGGGCTAACCATGGCGAGGCTAGAGCAGACAGCAGGCTCGGAACATCAGCAAGTCCTCCTCTGGACTGAGTTCCAATGAGAGAAACTCATTGGCTGCAATGAAGACTACAGTGCCACGCTGCAAGGAGAGCTCAGACTTGGATACTGCCGGGTTACCCTTTGCTTTTCCCTTCACCACCAGGAGGATGCTGGCTGACTCTATGTTGGTAACCGTGTAGAAGCGAGTGGTAGAAGGAACCTGTGGAAAGAGAAGTAGATGGAACCAAAGGGGAGCAGGACCTGCCATTGCCCTAACTTACTGGTATAGTGTAGACCCGGAGGAAAGGAAAAATGGATGGGGTAGGCTGGTTGTGGAGATGTGCTGATCACAGCCTGGGTGCCTAGTGACAAGCTTTACTAAGTTGGTCTATATCTCCTGTATGCACTAAAGCAGCCACCCTGTCTCCTTCGTCTCATACCCCATATCTAACCTGGGGGTGCCAGAGGGCCCAGGGATTGAGGAGGTGGGGCAGCATCCCCACAGCTCACCTTGATCTGTAAAACTGCAAATTCAGGTACAGGTGGATTGTAGATGAAAACATAAGGGTCAACTTCATCAGCCACGGGAGGAAAGAGTTTTGAACTACTTGGGGCCGGAGTGTAGTTGAGCATGTCACATAGGGTTGTCACATCAATGAACTTGGGTGTCAGGCCAGCTCGCACTGTGTTGTCTGAGCATGCCATACACTCCACACAGTCTAGAAGGAGTGGACACACTGGTCAGTCTACCTATCTTCCCCATCCCCTAGCATTCCCTCCACAGAAGCAGGAAGACAGATTCCCTGACCGCCATGCTGGCCTACACTCTTCCAGCAGCACCCCATCCTCAAACCACCAGCTATCCCTAGGACATCCAAGCCTCCTACCTTGAAGGAGGCAGCCCATAAAGGATTACTCAAGGGAAGTAAGTGTTCACTAACATAGGCCCTTGACATTCTGTCTCTGCTTCAGCCCCATATTTACCCCTTCTTTTGCCCAGCTTTATTTTAGGGCAGGATATCAAACTTGGGGCCGCACAGGCCAGTGGTCAGAACCAGACTGAAATACAATTGTGAAATGTTTAACACAATGAAATAAAATACCCCATAGTTAATGTTAACTTGTGGTTTTTAAGTCAGTCTGTGGCCCACAAGGATCCATTTCTTTTTGAGCTGACACCAGTGTTTTAGGGGATCTGAGTCAAAGTGGTAGTGAGAAGGAATTGAAAAGCAACGAGGGAAGCAAGGCGGTTAGTGGCTGGAGACATCTGCACATTTCTCTACGGCCCGCCGCACTACTTGGAAATACGGCCCTCTTGCTGGGACCCTGAGCCTGTGGACCAGAAAGCTGGCCTGTGGACCCATCCACCTGGCCCTTGCTGCCCTTCCCCACTCACCTCCATTTAAGTAGGCATGGGGCTCATTGGCCTCCAAGAAGATGGCTTCCCCTGGTTTTAGCATCACCAAGTTCAGGAAGTAAATGATAAAGCAGCCGATGTCACCAGGATACTGTTCGTGAAGCTTCAGGAGGAGTGCCCCATTACAGTCTGTCACATCTTTCCCTTCTGCCACTAGATGGGAAGAGGTGCCAGAAGCAGGTCAGAGGCCCCTGATCCTCCCCATTGCAAGCTTCACCCCCCTCTCCATAGGCCTGTTGTGCTGGGCAATAAAAGACAAGGCGGGGTGGGGCTGTGGTTGGCAGGGCACAGGCCTGATCCAGATGTCTCTGAAAACAGTGCAGTAACAACATAAGGCAGCTTATAATGTGTGCATTAGACAGCACAAGAGAAGGGGAGAGAGCACGAGGCTTCCTGGACTCCCTTGTTTTAGAATCAATAAGAGCCTGGGTTCTGGATCTGCCAGTGCCACTTTTATATGGGGTGGTCTTGGGCAAATCATTTAACCCGAGCTCTGATTTCCTCATCTGTCAAATGAAAATACTGGCACTACTCCAACTTCACAGTTGTGAGGATCAGATGAGGTACTATGTTGCACAAACTGTCAAACACGACAGAAAGATAAGCTATTCCTGTGGGTGGGGGGGAGTCAAGGAAGACTCTGGTGGGGAAGCGAACTTGGTCCCAAGCCTTTAAGTATGGGTAGGAGTTCCTTAGGCCCAAGGGAGGAAAGAAGACAGCTTCAGAGGATAGCATGAGCAAAGACGTGTTCTGCTGACAAGGACACTAGCCTGGCTGTCACAGGAGATGAGCTCCGGATGCCTACAGCATCCCGCCAGCTAAATATGTGATTCTCCTGTCTTGTGCCAGTCTGTTGTTCAGCATGCCTGCACTCCCTAAGGTAGGAACCATAGCTTGTGTCCCCCAAGGGCATGGCTGAGCACAAAAGGCTCTCGAGGCTGGATGGGTTCTCGTGCAGCCCCAGATCTTCTTTCCCTTCCTCTGCAGAGGAGGTGAAAAAGTGTATCCAGAGCATTGGGGAAAATGGTAGTCTTAACTGAATTAGTAAGTATCTTAGGAGTCACCTAGTTCATGCAGAATAACTCCAATTAAATGTTACCTTGAAAGTTCTGTCATGTTCAGTTAAACTGCAACTCTTGTTGAAAATGAAATACCAAAGAGCCAGTGCCCACCCCAAATTTGGTTTCACTCGGTGTACGCCATTGGGGAAAAAAGGGTGAAGGTCCCATTAGAGCATCCCAGGTTCTCCACCAGGACAGCGTAGAGACATCGAATTGACAAGCCGAGCCCACCATGGCACCAAAGCCATCCATGCCAACCTTCCTGAGAGATGCGCTTCACCAAGATGTGGAGCTGCTCCTCAAAGTCCTCCTTTTCACTCTTCATCATTTTGGTGAAGCAGACTCGAAGAGCAGAAGAGATAGTCTGGAGGTCTTGGCCCACACTCTGCTCCAGCTCTTCTGCTGCCTTACTGCCAATCAACAGCCGGAGCTCTGGCACCTCTGCAGGAAGATGAGCCTGGGGTCTGACACCAGAACCAGGCCCCCTCCCACCTGCCCTGGAAGTGGCAAGGATAGGGCCCCCCAAATCCTCATAGCCCTGAGACTGCTGGCACAAGCCAGCAAAAGAACACATCATTGGCCAGCCCGTGGTTTTAATTTCCAGACCTCCCTGCTGCTTAGGACTATTCATTCTAGGCTTCACAGCCTCCCCAGCCACCCCCATGAAGAGCTTGACTGAAAGTCACTTCCCTGCACTGTCAAAATCAGTCTTATAGCTATCCTGGGATTGATGTTGAGTCACATCCTATCTGAAAAGGTCTTCCGAACATTCTAGAGGCCCTTAGGATGCTACCCTCTGGCTCCCAGTGGTTACCCTTTCTTCCATAGCCCCAGGCCCACCCTACTGTCCATGGCCTTACTCTGAAGAAAGTCCACGATCTCCTGGACAGGCCGGAAGCCACATAAGGCCTGGAAAGGGGTAAGGGCAATGGCCATCTCTGGCTTGTGGTTATTATCTGGGTAGTGTTCAGGGGCCTGGGCATGAAGCTTCGCTGCCAGTTCCTGTGAGGGAGTCAGGGAGACGATAAACACATTAGGATCTCTGGCCACCTCTCTAGCTACCTGGAAGCATTCCCAAACTTGTGCTCATCCCATGGTACCCACCTACACTTAGGCAAGCAGGTGTTGCCAAACAGTTTGCCCTAGTCTCCTTTCCCCTCAGTTCCAGGGGCTGGCTTCTTGGATAAGTTCAGTCTCAGCTACAGGTCTGGTTCAGCACACGGCCAGCCAAGGGCCTTGCCAAGAAGCCATGAGGGAGGAAGGCCTGGCCTCACTCCAAACCCAACTGAGAACTAGGTCTCTGTGACTCTCACATGCTATATTGCTGTGAGCGCAGCTATGCATGTGCTGCTGGGAGACCTGGGGATGATACGAGGACACAGGTTCTTATTGTCAGAGGATCCCCCTGCCTCATCTTGAGAGCTGGGAAGCCCAAGCTCTGGTTCCAGCTCCCCCACCAATCATTTCATGTCTCTCAGCCTCAGCTGCACCTATAAAAGCAGGCCCCTCTCACTGTAAAGGGGACCTCACGGGTCCCTTCCAGCTCTAACATGTTATAGCAAAAGAATGATCCTTCAGGTCCTCTGGAACAGGCCTAGGGTAGGTAAGGAGAGTGGCAGAGCATCTACACAGTGCTTGGCCCATGCTGGATACCCAGGCATGGCCTGCTAGCCAAAGCCAGGCCCCAGAGAGTTCAGTCATGTGCCTCGGGATTGAGCTTTGGGTTGGACAAGGAAGGGTGACGTCGTCAGTGCCAGGGAGGGCTGGTGAGGTTGCTGTGGGGGGACATCCTGAAAAAGAAAATCTCTTTCCCTCATTGTCACTGGCCCATGCTTATCTCCTACCTTATTGGGATGTGCCTGGATGGAAAGGGCTGTATTGACAGATAGCACTTTGAAGAGGAAAGGCAGATTTCCATAGGTTTTTTTGACACTGTTCCCTAAGCAAGGCAAGTTGTTGGCAATCCACTTCCCCAGGGTCTTCTCCGAAATATCAGTGTCAGGAATCACAGCGTCACCCCGGGGGTGGGTTCCCATCCACATCTGAACAGGAGAGAATCATTAGTCAGACAGGGAAAGTGATGGTGAGTTACTGCTTAGAGGATCAAGCCAGCACCACAATCAGGTACAGACCCCTGAGAAAATCCTGTAGTGATTTTGTTTCTATTCTGTAACTGCTTGAGCCATGTTTCTTTGTCTCTGAGTTAAATTCTGAAGTTCATGAGTCCAGATGTTCAGTTTTCCCTCTGTGAGTTAGTTTAAAATTCAGTTGTCCCATAAATCACCTTAAATCAAAGAAACATATTGTCTCTACACATCTTACTCTCTATGTACAATTAAGGGAGATCTGTGATCTCGCCAACAAGTGTTGTGAGATGCAGGTGGGTGCCAGGAAGACGGTTATCTCTGCAGCAATGCTGGCTGTCCTTCAAGAAAGTCTGGACTGTTATCCCTGTGACTCTAGCCATGCAGGTGGACGCCACCTATGAGCTTTCCCTAGCAACAAGATGGAAGGAGGAGAGGTTGTTGCTAGCCGCCTATTCCATCATGATACTAAAGACTTTGCAACCAGTCATGTTGTTTTATGTTTCCTGTTTGTCCCCAAACTATATAAAAACTAGCAAGCCCCATCTCATGGTCTTTAGACTGCCTGGAACTGAGAGACCCCTTTTATTGGTAATTGCTAACTGACCAATAAACCGAATGTACTCAGAACTTTGTGCCTCAGTTTACTTCAACTGCAATCACAACACCCCCTTGACTACACCCATCTCAACACAAGATCACCAACTCCCAAACATCTACAGGTTGGAGTAGTCCCAGACTGTGTCAGGAGAATGGAGTTTGAGCCCTGATTCTATCATTAGGTAGGCAACCATAGTACTGGGCTAGAGTCTGGAGGACTTGGTTCACTAAGTAGAGATGGCACCTTGAGCACATCACCTAACTTCTCTGGGACTCAATTTTTTTTAAAAACAAATTTTATTAACTTATTTTGATTTATCAGCAGTCACTTCCATATGCTTTTGAGTTTAAAATTTTTCTCCCCCTTCCTCCCCACCCCCCTCCCCAAGACGGCGCACAATCTGATATAGACTATACATTTACATTCCTATTAATCATATTTTCACATTAGTGATGTTGTAAGTAAAAATTAAAACCAATAGGAGGAACCATCAGAAAGAGGAAACAAAACTCAACAGAAGAGAAAAAAAATAGCAATTCAACTTCCATAGTTCTTTCTTCGGATGTGGATGGCATTTTCCATTATGAGGCCTCTGTAGATGTCTTAGATCCTTGCATTGCTGGGAAGGGTTAAGTTTATCAATATTAGTCATCACACAACGTGGCTGTTATTGTGTACAATGTTCTCTTGGTTCTGCTCACTTCACTCAGCATCAGACCATACAAGTCTTTCCAGGTTTTTTCTGAAGTCAGCCTGTTCATCATTTCTTATAGCACAATAGTATTCCATCTGGGACTCAGTTTTGACTGTTCACCGACCTCACAGGTGGGTAGGTTGATAGGGTCAAATGGTAGACACTGTACAGGTATATGGAATTATTATCAATCTGATGGGCCTTCTGATTGTCCTGGGTCATGGTCCATCCCCTGTCCCCCACCCCCTATTTTCCCTGTGCAAGTTAAGCCTCAAAATTGAGGAGGGAATCAGTGACTGCTATAAGTTTTGAGGAAAAAAAGAATAACCACCCCCAGATTATGTTTTTTCAAACCTCCTGTTTCCTTTCTGCTGGCAGAAAATCACATCTGTTTGTGTCAGTGTTATCTTTCAGTCTGTAAGCACTGGTTGGGTTGAACTTCCTTCTTTCTAATCACCTGCCAAAGGGGAATAGGTTACCACGAGAAGCTGAAGGACTCCAGGGTGGCTGGGGCTCCCTAGGACAGTTTCTGGATCCCTGGGCATGGCTCATCTGTGAGAGAAAGGGCCTTCCTCACCTCTGCATATGGCTTGTCCTCTTGAATTTGGACCATCATTGGGTCACTGTTTGCCAGCAACTGGGCCACTTCGCTGGAAAAGCCCAACTTCCCCCAGGCATAATGCTGAACGGGGCAGGACAGCAGGAACACTGCGGGAGGAGAAGATGGTCAGCCCAAACTCTGGTGCTTTCTAAACACCTGGCTTTATGGGAAGGGGCTAAGAAGATACTGGTCAGGTCCAGTCCAACTGTAGAGCTGCTTTCACTGGCTCTTCGCAGACTGAGGAGAAGGAGCTTTTATCCTTTTGGGGTCTTAGACCCATTTGGCAATCTGGTGGAGCCCTCACCATCTCCTCCCCCGAATGTTTTTAATGCCATAAAATACATAGGATTGCAGAGGAAATGAATTACTTTGAAACGGTATCTAAGTATTTTTTTTCCAATAAAGGTCACAGAGCCCAGTCAAGGACCCTTGATTTATGAGAAACTCAAAGCCTGCCCTGCAGCCCCAATCCTAGTGAACCAGTGATGCTCTTGGGGCACTAGGCCCTCTCAGAAAAGGAGATTCCCTCTCCCGGACACTCAGCAGACTCCCCAACATCCCACAGGTGTGTGTGCCTATGAGTGCCGAGGATCTGAATTGTGTGTGTGATTGCAGAGAGGGTCACATACGTGTGCTTGCAAACTGAACTCCCAGAACCCTCATTTTAGCCACACTGAACAGTGGAAGGAGCCTCGCTTTGAATGCCAGCTTTGGCAAGAATTCCCCACAGCCCTTTGGGCAAAGCACTTTGATCCCTTGGGTTCTAAATCATGATCCTCTAGGCTTTAGATTCCTTCTCTGTAAAATGAGGGGAGCCCCTGTTCCCACAGCACCTTCAGGGCTTTTTTTCCCTAAGAGAAGTTACTGCCTCCCCTAATGGGACAATTAGGGTGCATGTTCCATTCTCCATTTTAGACTTCATTCAGGTTAAAGAGAAACTGGGATGATACTCAGAAGAGTCCACTAAGTTTACTGAGGGCTTTAGGGACATGTCCCTAAATTTCAAGCTTTCTTGGGGTGATTTGCATATCTTCTTCACCTGCTGTACCACTGAGGAGAATCTGGGAACGAGCCCAAAAATCTGGGGACCATTTGGCTGACCCCACAAACTACCCCCCCAGAAACAGCTGCTGTTCCCACTACTGACCCAGAAGAGTGAGGATAGGGCAAAGAGAGACTATATGGTAATTTGCCCATTAGAAGGCCTAAGAACTGCATTTCAAAAGCAAGCAAATTTTTTTTTTTAGTGAGGCAATTGGGATTAAGTGACTTGCCCAGAGTTACACAGCTAGGAAGTATTATGAGTCTGAGGCCGGATTTGAACTCAGGTCCTCCTGAATCCAGGGCCGGTGCTCTATCCACTGTGCCACCTAGCTGCCCCCAAAAGCAAGTAAATTTTCAAAAAATTAAGGAAATTACTCAGGGAGAAAAGGAAAACCCTGCCCTTTTCCAAGTCATGCTAGTAGAAGCTATTTAAAAGTATATGAATTTAGATCCCAATTCTATAGAAGGGGCAAGAATCCTTAGCATGTATTTCATTAATTAGTCTGCCCCAGATATTAGGAGGAAACTGCAGAAATTGGCAAGGGGACCCCAAACACCTCAGGCCCAATTACTATTGTTTGAATACACTCCTTCCTTATGCTCTCCTCTTGCCCTGCCTCTTTGTTGGGAAGGGACCTGATGGTGAAGTTGGGAGAGCCAATCTTATCTGGTTAAGCCTTCCATCTCCTTTTTCCCTTTGTGCACCAGACCTCCCCATGTTCCCCCGGAAGTGTGGGAGACAGCTGAGCTAATTGTTTGGGATCAGGGAAATTCTGGGCGAGCTCTTCATGCCACCCCAACTGTTGTTAACCTCCTTGCCAGGTCTGTCTCCTCCAGGGTCCTAGCCATCAACTTCCAGATGATTGCTCAGGCTACTAACCTTTGACTGAGTCCAAGGTTTTCTAGCCCATTGGACCTGAAGTCTGACCCTTGAACTGGACCCAGAGAGGCAGGGACAGCTCTATGCCCCTTGCCAGCAGGGTCCCATTTATCTAAGGGATTCTCCTTGCATTCTCCCACTTAATCAAGATCTTGGACGTTCCCCTAAGGCTAGAATCCCATCAACTGGCCTTTCATTATCATCTTCACCCTCCCAATTCTCTGTAACCCTTAACCTAGCCTAGCCCTTACCTTCCTAAGGCCCCTGGCCTGCTTCCCACCCCTGATCCTATCTAGACTCTATTCTCTCTTGGCCACGTGGTCCAGGTCCCTGGTGTTCTCGTTCACCCCAGCTTGCTGGCTGCTCCTATCCAGATCCTTCCTAGAGCCCTCCCACAGTCTTTCTGTATATGAGGTCCATCTTGTCCCCATTAAGGTGCTTGGATTCCTTAAGAACCTAGCCAAGGGCTCACAAATGTTCAGATTTCCTGAAGAGTTGGCCAACATGGCGAATCTTTAATAAACCTTGCTTCTGGCTGAAAAAATAAAATAAAATGAAATGAGGGGTTGGCCTGCCCGGTCCCCAAGGCCCTCCTGCTCTGATATTCCATGATGATCATGTGGTTCATCTTATTCCCTATGGTTTGAGCTATTGTTCCTCCAACTGTATGGGCTCCTAAAGGCAGAGCCCTCTCCCACCCCCTCCCCACCCCCGGCAAGGCCAATACAGGGCAGAGCACAGACAAGCCCCCTGATTTCTGGAATCAGATTGCGTGAGTAGAAGCATTTGTAACTCTGTGGTTGTTGACGGGTGCCAAGTGGGACAGGGTGTGCTTCTTGGTTCCAGGACCATTTTTCAAAAAAATTGATATCTCTTGTTTTTGAGAGACTGTAGGGGCTAAAGAGCTGGCCTCAGAGTCCGGAAGACCTGGATTCAAGTCCTGCTTCTGGCAACTACTGACTTTGGGATCCTGGACAATTACCTCAAGCTCTCAGTGCCTGAAGCAGCTCTGAACACACTCCAAAGTGGATTCATTGGTAGAAGTCCTGGACCATCACAGGTCCAGCCTCTGAACCTTTGGCTTTTGCATCCTCTCCATTTCCTAATCTTCTTCCCTCCCTCCCCCTCTCTCCCAACTGTTGTTGTTGTTCAGTCATGTCCAACTCTTTGTGACCCCATTCTGGGGTTTTCTTGGCAGAGATACTGGAGAGGTTTGCCGTTTCTTTCTGTACTTCATTTTACAGATAAAGAAACTGAGGCAAACAGGATTAAGTGACTTGTCCAGGGTCACACAGTGTCTGAGGCTAGATCTGAACTCAAGTCTCCCTGACCCTAGGTCCAGTGCTCTATCTACTGCACCACCCAGCTGGCCCCTTCTCCCTAATGAGACTTTAAAAGACCTTATCACAATGAACTGTACTTTCAGATGACTTTAAGGTCATTACAAAGATCCCATATCAGTCACTCTCAAGAGGTAGTGGAGCGCAGGGACAGCTAGGTGGCTCTGGAGCTAGAGCTTTGGCCTTGGCATCCAGAGGACCTGAGTTCAATTCTGGCCTCAGACACCTGACACTTACTTTGTGACTTAACCCCTATTGCCTCACCAAAAAAAAAAAAGGTAGTGAGCTTCCCATTTTCCTAGAAGTGCTTAAGTAGAGGCTGGATAACTACCTGGTGGGGATACTGTAGACATCCCATGCACTTCGGCCTGATAAAGCTTCCTCATCGTCTGCCCTCATCACCGAGCTTCCTCCCACAGCTCACCCAGTCTGTTCAGACTCCTCAACCTGGCAGTCAAGGCTCCAGACATGCAGGCCTCAGTTTACCCTTCCTATCTCCCATTCCTCCCCAAGCATGGGGTGTTGCCCAGCCTTTGTCTACCCCGATAGGGCCTTCAATACCAATCAGGTCTGGCCCATGGCCACCTGGTTGGGATCTATCTATTCCCATATGTCCTTTTAATCCCAATTCCAATAGTTTCTTCCAAGAAGTCTACCTTGATTCCCTCCAGTATACAAATCACATTTCCGCCCAGAATCTCACATAGCATTTGATTTGTACCGTTTAATGTACTTACTGTGCATTAGCATAGATTAGTGTGTGTCATCTTGCCCCACTAGACTATAATTTCTCTGCATTTGGGGACCATGTGTATATACAGCAGGCACTTAATAAATGCTAGCAGAACAGTTTTTAAACAGATGGCCCTTAAGGGGTCTTTCCAGCTCTTGAGGGTTTACAGTTTCTCTCTCTCTCTCTCTCTCTCTGTGTAAGACCCTTCCCATAAATAAGTACTTTAACAAACCTATTTATAATACTGAGAATTTGAGAAGCTATGTTGTAGTCATTAGAGAAACAGCCTCAGAACTGGGAGTCCCACCTTTCACACTCACTGGCAGTAGGACCTGAGGGAATTCCCTTAACACTTTAGCTCTAAGATGACAAATTGCAAAGGTGCTGACTTGCCCTGGTGGAGGGTGTTTACTCCTGAAATGCCAGGAGCCCCTCCACCTGGGGCTCTTGTCTGTATTCTTTGAGTTCAAGTTGGCCACAGGGACTCACCCTCAAAGAGGTTTCTTCCTGGGGACCAGCCTCCTGGTCATGGGCCTCTCTCTAAAGAGCTAGGCTCATCCTCAGGAAGCAGAGTGGACGCTTCTGTTACAGAGCCGTCTTGGCTTGGCAGAATCTGCCCCAGCCTGCAGGT
This sequence comes from Phascolarctos cinereus, assembly GCF_003287225.1. Classification (NCBI taxonomy): domain Eukaryota; kingdom Metazoa; phylum Chordata; class Mammalia; order Diprotodontia; family Phascolarctidae; genus Phascolarctos; species Phascolarctos cinereus. The sequence continues at coordinate 48,109,831 of NW_027555736.1, read as the reverse complement.
AGATGGTAGGCCTCTAATATCTGAGTCACCTCAATGTGGGAGTGGGGGTTAACTTGGAGAGGGAGCTCCCCAGAAGCACCCAAGGAAAGGTGACAATCTGCTAGGTGCTCCTCCTGCTCCTGATTCACACTTCCATAGCACCACAGGGTTTGGCTGAAGGAGGCAGGCTCTGGAGTGGAGCTGGGAATGACGCTGGCTTGAGTCCACTTAGGAACAATGAGAAGCCAAAGCTTCCTCCTTGGACGGTGAGTATGGGGTAAGGATCAACCCCCAACCCCCAAGGCTGAGCAGAGAAGCCAGAGACAAAAAGTCATAATATTGAGTATAATTCTCCTGGATTAGATAGTGAGCTCCCTGAGGGCTGGCACTGCCTTCTGCCTCCTTTTGCATCCAAGGTGCGCAGCTCAGTGCCTGGCACACAGCAGGTACTTAAGAAATGTTAATGGATTAATAATATCTATATGAATTAATATTAATAGAAACTCCCCTCTGCATTTGCTGCTCTGCCAGAACACGATGCGCCCCCATACCCTCTGGCCTCCCCACCACCACCACCTTTCCTGCCTCCTTCTGTGTGTGGTCTCCCCCCATTAGACTGGAAGCTCCCTGAGGGCAGGAACTGTCTTCTTATTAATTGTATCCCCAGCACTTGGGCAGCTAGGTGGTGTAGCCGATACAGCGGCAGGCCTTGGAGTCAGGAAGACTCTTCCTGAATTCCAATTTGACCTCACACACTGGGTGACCCTGGGCAAGTCACTTAAATGGGTTTGCTTCAGTTTCCTTATCTGTAAAATGAGCAAAGGAAGGAGGAAGGAAATGGCAACCCCTCCAGGGTCTTTGCTAAGAGAACCACAAATGGGGTCACCAGAGAATCAGACTTGAGGGAACAAAAACAAAGAAGCAGCCCCAGCACTTAGCACATAGTAGGTACTTTAAGGTTTACACATTTTCTCATTTGATCCTCATAACCACCTTAGGAGGTAGGTGCAACTATGACCCCCATTTCACAGATAAGGAAGCTGAGGCAGACAGCCGGGAAGTGACTTGGCAGTGTCTGAGGCAGGATTTGAACTTGGGTCTCGATGACTCCCCAAACCTTAAAGCCTGTATGGAGGCCAGCCCTTACTACGGGATGACCTCCAAGGCTCCTTACGATCCTACTGTGGCCCAGTGGGTAGGAGCCAGAGTCAGGAGGACCCTTCCCAGGCAGTAACAGCTTCCCCACTGCCTGCCTCAGTTTTCCCATCTGTCAAATGGAGAATAATAAGAATGGCCCCAGCCCCCAGGGCTGCTGGGAGGTCTAGAGGAGCTCCTGTCGCTAAAGCACTTCGCAAACTCTACAGCACTACCTCGGCGTCGGGGGGCCTAGGGGTGCGCCCCAGCTTCGTTGACGCCTCCCGCCCCGCGCTCCTCGGTTTCCCTATGTGTGCACTGGAGGCGGCTGGATTCTCCCTAAGGTCCCTCCCAGCGGGGAACCCCAAACACATCCGGAGTCCGGGACCGAGACTCCGCCCCCCGTTACCCCGGGAGACCAGCTCCAACCCTGACCCCCTTCCCGCCGCCCTCCGTGGAGTCGCGAGCCACGCGAGGGGCTTCCCCCACCGTGTGTCCCCCTTTTACCCCCCCATCCCCTGCAGGCCCTTAGGTCACCTCGCGAGTCGGCCATCCTCGCTCCCGGCTCCCGGCACGTCTGGATCTCCCGAGAGCCGAGTGTTACGTCACCAGCCTGAGCGCGGGGCCCCCTGGGAAATGTAGTCCTGGTCGAGGCTCAGCCCCGCGGACTCTTTCAGAGGCGAGAGGTAGGAGGAGGAGAAGGTAAGGGGGACGGGGAGGAGAAGGTAAGGAGGAGTGAGGGAGCAGGAGGAGGAGGGAGGAAGAGAGGATGGAAGAGGAGGGAGGGATGAGGAGGAAGAGGAGGTAAGGGGGAGGAGGGAGAGAGGAGGAGGTAAGGAAGAGGCGAGAGGTAGGAGGAGGAGAAGGGAGGAGAAGGATGTGACAGTCCCAGTGGAGGGGCAGCTTTGGGGACCCTATGACCTGACCCTGGGATTTCTGTTTGCTGAAGTGTGCCTGTCATGTAAAATGAAGTATCCTAGCTAGCATTTATAGAGTGCTTTGCAAATAGTGTTTCATTTGTTTCTCACAACAACCAAGAGAGGTAGATAGTACGATTGTTATTATTGTATTATCCCTATTTTACAGAGGGGGTGACATGACTTGCCCTGGGTCACACACCTAGTAAGTGTCTGAGGCTGGATTTGAACCCAGGTCTTCCTGAGGCCACAGCCAGAGGCTCTATCCACTGCACCACTTAGCTGAAGGGGGGGTGGGGGAGGGAGGAAGCATTTATGAAATGCTTACTATCTTCAAAGCACTGTGCTAAGCTTTGGGTGTATAAGTAGAAAAGTGATAGAATGTTGCTTGCCTCCTCAAAGGATGGGGGAGGGGAAGGAGGAAGAGAATTTGGACCTCACAATTTAAGAAAATGAATGTTAAAAAATTTTTACATGTAATTGGGAAATACTTAGTGAAATTAAAATATACTTTTAAAAAATTAAAAAAAGAAAAGTAATACAGTCCCTCTTCTAAGGAAGCTTAATGGGCCTGGAATCAGGAAGACCTAGATTCAAATCCCATCTCAGATAATTATTAGCTGTGTAATCTGGTCAAGTCACTTAACTGCTTCCAGCTCCTCATCTGTAAAATGGGGCTAATAATAATATCTCCCAGGGTTGTCATGAGGACCAAATCATAATTGTAGAGCATTTTGCAAACCTTAAATTGCTATGTATATGCTAGCTATTATTAGTATTACTTTAACGAGAGATAGGAAGTTTCATCTTTAAGCCAGATAGAAAGGCCCAGGGGCCTTTAGGATGCAGCAGCACAGCAGGAGATATTGCCTCATTTTTTATGTCACTTCCACCAATTCAATCATATATGTTTCTAATGTTGACTTGAAGGGGCTAATGTCTCTGGTGGCAAGAACTTTCTTTAACAGGGTTTTGGCAACTGTGGCCATAGCTGGAAGAGAAGCCAGGCCACATCTCCTCTGGCCTTGTTCCCATTGGTGGTGGTGGTTGAGAAAGTGGACCCCTTCCCCAAAGTAATTTCTCTTCTTAATGATGATCTGGAAGCACTGTCGTTCCCAGGTTCTTGGGTTTAGAATCATGCATTCCCTCCCCTGAGAGAGATGGTGGTCCAGATGGTAGCAGCGCTCCTATCTCCTCCATACTAGCTTGAGACCCTGTAGCCTTTCCCAACCCCTCTTAATTCTAGCACCTTCCCTGTACTGATAATCTCCAACGTATCCCATCTGTATCTTGTTTCTCCATGGTTGTTTGCATGTTGCTGTCCCCCATCCCTGCCCCCAGACTGTGAAATCCTGGAGAGCAGGAACTTTTACCTTTCTTTGTCTCCCCTGTGCTTGGCACAGATCCTGGTACATAGAAAGCACTATATAAATGTTAGCTATCATCATTCTTATTGTATGCTTGTTGACTTATTTACTTGATTGTAGGTAGCAGTGGATGGAGTTAACTGACCCCTTCTCCACACTAATTAACTTCCCCAGGTGATGGCTTCAGCAAGACTGGTGATCTGGGGGCAATGCTATTCCCAAGTCTCTGGGCTGTCTTCATCAAAGTCTCAGGGGAGGCAGTGGTGGTACCTTGTCCAGCCTAAGCTGCCTCCTTTTTCTCCCTTGGGTTGTTTTGCTGTTATAAAAAGGGACTGAACCAACCATCTCATTCAACCAATAATATACCCAGCACATAGGATGTGCCCAGCCCTGTGCTAAACATTAAAAAAATAATTCTATTTGACAAGCATTTATTAAGTGCCTACTATGTGCTAGGCATTGTGTTAGGTGCAGAGGATAAGCAGATTAAGAAAAGCTTTTATACCTGCTCTCAAGAAGGTTACGATTTATCTGGTGATTTCCCACTGTTTCCTTAGACCAGCCTTCTATTTTAAGTCAAGCCAATCTACCTCATCCCCCAAATCTTTCACTGTTCCCTGCTACTCAGTTCTCTGCAATGTCCTCACAGGCTCCACTCTGCCTTCTCAATTGAATCAACCTCTCCAGCTTTTAGGGATCAATTCCAAGCCCACCTCCTCCCAGAAGCCTTCTTTCCTTTATCACATCTCTAACCTATGCCCACCTCTAGGTCAAGTTAGATGTGGGATGGACTGCTGTATTGGCTCTCTCCATATCACCACTCTGGCCACTAGGTGGCGCAGTGGATAAAGCACTGGGCTCAGTTGAGTCAGAAGACATCTTGAGTTCCAATCCAGCCTCAAACACTTAACTAGCTGTGTGACCCTAGGCAAGTCACTTCACCCTGTTTGCCTCAGTTTCTTCATCTGTAAAATGAGCTGGAGAGGGAAATGGCAAACCAATCCAGTATCTCTGCCAAGAAAACCCCAAATGGGGTCATGAAGAGTTGGACATGACTGAAACAACTGAACAACGGTATGTCCTCTCACTAAGTCCAGCTGCCAGTCCATCCTAGAATCAGCTAGAATCAACTCTCATTTATCTTCAGCACGGGGTAGTGAAAACCCACTCCTTATCTGGAGTTAATGGACTTGAATCCCAGATCCTGCTCACTCCCCCCCCCCCCACAATGACCATCTACAGAGCTGTGGGGCTGGCTCAGTGTCCTCATTTACAAACTGAAGGGTTGTAGTGGGGTGGGGAATGTTAGGAAATCAGCCATCTGATTGGTGGTCTCTCCCTCCTTTGAATTCATATAGCACTTAATGATCGAGCCTAGTGTCTCAGAGTGATCTTTTCCCGCGTTCGTGCTGCTTTTTAAATTTTTATTTATTATTTAGCTCACCAACTTGATCTTAGATTCCTTAAGAGCAGGAAGAGTATCACAACTTTTAAGGTGGTAAATGGCAGCTAGGAAGTGCAGGACAGAGACTTGAGTCAGAAGGGTTGAAGGGACTGCTGAGAACCAACCTGGGAATAGGCGTCCCCTCTACATCACAGACCAGTAACCATCCACCAGACCTCCAGTGACTCCCACATTAGCAAGTGAGGTAATGACGTGCAACGTGCTTAGCACAGCGCCTGATACACTGTAGGCACTGGAGAAATACTTGTTTCTTCCTCTCTTCCCCATTTGTCTCAGGAGTCAAAAGGACCTAGGTTCAATTCAGCCATTTAATATGTGTATGACTTTGGACAGCTACGACAGCTAGGTAGTACAAGGAGCAGCTAGGTGGTACAGTGGTTAGAATGCTGGGCCTGAAGTCAGGAAGACCCGAGTTCAAATGCAGCCTTAGACACTTCTTAGCTGTGAGACCCTGGACAAGTTATTTCACCCTGTTTGCCTCAGTTTCTTCATCTGTAAAATGAGCTGGAGAAGGAAATAGCAAAGTAATCTAGTATCTTTGCCAAGAAAACCTCAAATGAGGTCACAGAGAGCCAACAACAGGACTTTGGACAAATTTCCCTGGACCTCAGTTTCCTCAACATTTTCTCGTAAAATGAGGGAGTTGGTCCCTTGTGACCCTTCCAGTTCTAAGGTCAAAGTCTTCTTGGCTTTTCTCTTCCATGAAGTCTCACTAGTCCCTCCTGAATCCAGTCACCTAAATGTGACACCAGCTCCTCCTCAGCGCCCCCGCCATACCCGTGTGCAGAAATCTGCCCAGCTTCAACTCACAGGTGCTCATTGAGAAGGAGGAAGCCTTCAGAGGTGATCTCCAAGCATTTCTGCAGTCTCTTTGGGTATACCAGAAGTTGTCTCTCTCATCTCCTGGGTTTGGAAAACCCTTCTTCCTCACCTTTGCCTGGGAGGATCCCTTGCTTCGTTCTACCCACAAGTCAGATGCCTCCTCCTCCAGGAAGACTTTCCCAATCTCCCCAGTTTTCAGTGTTCCCCTCACCTCCCGAATTATATTTAGTCTGTTTTTATCTTGTATCTATCTGTATGTACATATTGTTTCTCTCCAGAAGAGATGTAAGCTCCTTAAAAAAAGCCAGATCATTTTGCTTCCCCCTCCCCCCACTGCCTAGCACAGTACTTGCCACATAATAGGCATTCAGTTGTCAAATTGAATTTAATCTGCTCTGACTAGAGGCTTCCCACATGTCAGGTATGTATTTCCTCCAGGGGGATTCCCTAAACACAGATTCTTAACCTCAGATCTGTAAACTTTTGTGTTTAAAACCCACCAAACAAAGAGAACTTTGGATAACTGGATTCAATATAATTGGTTTCCTTTTTAATTGTACGTATTTTATTTTGTGCATTTAAAAACATGATTCTGAGAAGGGGGCCATAGACTTCACCAGACTGCCAAAGGGGGTCCTTAGCACAAAAAAAGGTTACGAACTCCTGCTTTAAGGGCAGGAAAACATAACATCCTCCCCTTCCTCTGTTTCCTCTTACACAAGTAGCCTGGATCATCAATCCCCTATATTAGTCCAGTTTAACACTTACAGAATTCTGAGCCTTCACACCCTCCCACCCTATAACCCTCAGCCAGTGACCCTCTATCTCCCTTCCACACCCCTGTCCTCTATCTATGTCCTGCTCACCACTCCTCCATCTTCCATGTGCCTCTATTCTAAGACTGCCCTTGGATTCCGGGCTTACCTACTGCATGGGCACCCCCACCTTCTCTCCCCATAGGGGTCCCTTATACTCTGTTCTGCTCTTCTACCCCAATTCTCATGAATAAATAGTTAGGGCTGGCTTGTTGATAATCGACAAGCTCTAAGTCAGTATCAGAGAAGGGCAAATGAGTGAGGACTCGAAGTCTTGCCAGCTCCAGGCTGTCACTTCTACCTCCTTAGACCCTACCACTAGCAAGGCCCTGAATTTGCTGGGTCAGCAGTCACTGAACTCAGGCTCAAATGCAAAATAGCTGAAATATGATCCTTGGGTGGTGTCGTAAGACAGAAGAGAAAAGTCAGCTGCAGGGGCCTTGGACTTTTCATGGGACCCATCCTATTGCAGAAAAGGGAACACCTCTGCCTAGCATTTAAAGCCCTCAGCAATGGGCCTTTCCAGCCTCATGTCCCATTGTTTTCCTTCCCATTACTGAGAAGCAGCAGGGTGGCTGTTATACAGAGCCAGCTTTAGCACCATGAAAACCATGAAGTTCAAGAGCTGCCTCTCAACTGTGTTTTAGGTTCAAACCTGTCAGAAACAACTGTATTTGGTTTAACATTAATGTAAATTCAAAGAAAGATGCCAACATTGGCACGGTCCCTCTTGCCCTCCCTGAGAGACATGACTGTGCTCCTTTCAGGTAACATTTATAGGTATTGAAGAAAGAGAATGAAGATATGTAAAAACATAGTTCTGAACTGACATTCAGAACAATTGAGCAACCCTATCTCTAGTCCACTTCTGGGCCACCCTCTTCCTTGAGGAACCAATGGGATCCCTTCCACAAATCTATATTGTAAGTCTAAGTTAGGGCAGCTGGTTGGTGCAGTGGGTAGATCAAGGAGCCTGGAATCAGGAGGACCTGAGTTCAAATCCAGCCTCAGACAACTTACTTAGGTGTGGGACCCTGGGCAAGTTACTTCACTCTGTTTGCCTCAGTTTGCTCATCTGTAAAATGGAGAAGGAAATGACAAACCACTCCAGTGTCTTTGCCAAGAAAACCCCAAATGGGGTCACAAAGTGTCAGACAGGATTGAAAACAGCTGAACAAGTCTAAGTAGAATGGGGGCAATGAGAATACGGCCTGTTAGGTGAAAGAGGGCACTTCCTATGGGGTAGCCCAGATGAAATGTTTTTTTTCCCCCTTTGGTTTTGACCTAACAATCCACTTTACCAAGGGGTTTTCCAAAGAATTTGAGAAAGGGCTTTTTAAAGAAAAATATTATTTCCTAGTACTTGTAGAGAAACTTTTTTTTTCAGCCAAAGACAAGGTTTATTACAACATCATACTGGGCAGACTTTTAAGGAGTCTGAACATTAGTGAGCTATTGGCTAGATTTTAAGAATCTAAGCACCTTTATGGAGACAAGATGGACCTTATATACCTTAAGGCTATGGGAGGGATCTAGGAGTGGCCAAGTAATCTATGAGGTAACAGAATTCCAGGGACCTGGACCACTGGCCTAGGGGGAATAGAGCCTAGATAGGATTAAGGGTGGGAAGTGGCCTGGGACCACGGGGAGGTCCACAGTGAAAGGCCAGTTGATGGGATTATAGCCTCAGGGGAATGCCAGAGATCTGGCCACGTGGGAAAGTGCAGGGTTTGTCCTTTTTAGGGTCTAGATCCCATCCTCATCATTCCCCCCCCCAAACAAATGGGACACAAATTCTTTTTTGGTGTAAGGGGCGAAAGTCTCGGCTTCTGAAACTGCTTCCTGCTGGCAAGGGTCCCAAAGAGGAAGCTGACTGGCACCAAGCACAGGCTGCATCCAAGGAAACATGGGGAGACATTGGCTGGTACCCGCTGTTTGCTACCAACTGTAGGTGAATGGTCTGTACTCTGGAAGACGAAATCTGACAAAAAAGACTGCAGGGTCCAGATATAAAGCAGGGACTAGTTATAGGGCCCAAATATGAGAGGATAAAGCATCCTTAGCTCTGTTTGGATTCAGTTAATTCAGTTTTCCAACCATGCAGTATCAAATCCACTTCATTGCCAGACTCAGGAATAGTCAGGTGGGTAACATTCCTTTTCACCATTTGTTTGGTTTTTTTTTTTTGGTGAGGCAACTGGGGTTAAGTGACTTGCCCAGAGTCACAAGTCTGAGGCTGGCTTTGAACTCGGGTCTTCCGGACACCAAGGCCAATGCTCTATCCACCGTGCCACCTAGCTGCCCCAGTAACATTCCTTTTCAAAAGAATATAATGGGGAAACTGAGCCAGGAGGATCCCATCTTAGACTGAGGCTAAAATTGTCCTTGCAGAGAAACTTTTTAAAGGAGGTTATCCAAACACAAGTCCACGGCTGGGATTTGCACACAGGTCTCTGGATTCCCAAATGTGCTGCTTTTCCCCTTGGCCTTGCCCTGTCTATCCTCAGTGACTGGCAGAACCGTGGAGTTGCTCCAAGGTGGAATTTCTGCTGCTAATCCCATAGTGCGTACTTGCCATGTGCCTAGTATTGTGGTGGGGACCATGGGGATATACAAGAAATGCTATGTGATCCTTGCCTCCCAAGGGCACAGTCTAGCTGAAGAAAACAAGGCACACACAGGAGACAAGATTGTACTACTCCCGTCTGCCCTGGAGCTGGCTGTTGCTGAGCTCTGGATCCCTCACCTCAGTTCCCTAACCTCTTCCTCCCTCCTCCCTCCCAACATCAACCCTCTACCTACATTTCAGGTATAGGAACCCTTTCCAGTAGAATTGGCACAGACTAGTCCAGGAGTGGGGAACCTGTAGCCTCAAAGCTACAAGTGGCCCTCTAGGTCCTCAAGTGCCACCCTTTGACATAATCCAGAATCCTGTCAAAGGGCCGCACTGAGGACCTAGAGGGCCACATGCGGCCTTGAGGCCGAAGGTTCCCCACCGCTGGACCAGGAGAACTGAACTCATCTTTCCTCAAATCTTCCCCTCTTCCCAACTTTCCTCTTATTGTCCAGGACACCATCATCCTCCTGGAAATCCAGGCCTACAAACCTAGGTGTTGTCCTCAGCTCCTTGATCTCTCACCCCCACTGTTGGTTCAATCTTGCCACTTATTAGCATCTCTCACCCGTGCCCCCTTCTCTCCTCGGACGCCTTGGCTCAGGCCCTTATCCCCTCTCACTTGGACTGTTGCAAAGCCTGCTGGGGGTGGGAGCGGGGTGCCTCAGTTCTTTCCTCACTCCAGTCCACTTTCCGCTCAGCTGTCAAACCGACCTTCCTGAAGTGCAGGTCTGACCATGTCACATCCCAGCCCTGCCAGTAAACTCCACTGGCTCCGTATCACCTGCAGAATCAAAAAGAAAGTACCCTCAAAGCCTTTCACATCCTGGGCCCCTAACACCTTTCCAGTATTCTTGTACTTTACTCCTCCCTGTGTACTCTGGGATCCAGTGACACCAGTCTTCCCCATTAGGCTGTAAGCTCCCTCAAGGTGGGACTTTTTTTCCTTTTTGGGGGGAGGGGGGCTTTTCTTTATATCCCCAGTGCTTAGCACCATTCCTGACACATATTGGGTACTTTAATAAATGCTTATTGACTTGACTTGGCCTGACTTTTTCCTACCTCTGCCAACAATTTGTGGAGACCCTGGGTAAATTTTTTCCTTCCTCTGGGCCTCAGTTTCCTCACCTGCCAAATGCAGGTGGTACCTGTGTTGCTACCAGCCTCAGTGGGGAAGCTGCCATGAGCAAATTAAACCGAGATGCAAGTGATTCAAACCATGAGAAACAAACCATGAAAACCCCTGGGAATATTAAAGTCGCTCTTCACAACTTAACAAAACAAAACACAACACCCAGGCTTCCTTTTCCCACCTTGGTTTGGGTTGTTTTTTTTTTTTACTTCTCCCCAAATCCGGCATAATCAGTATGCTTCTTCTGCAACTTCAACTATTGTTAAGTCACACCAAAGCCACGGGAGGAACTGGGGTTTGGTTAGAGACTTCCCCAGGAAGGCAGCAGATGGCACCTCTCCATAGCATGTACCCCGCCCCCCACTTCTTCTGCATCATTTAAAAAGCTTCGATGGACCTGCTCCTAATAATGTAATAATAGCTGTCAGTGCCATCGAGCTTTACGGTTTGCAAAGCTCTTTTGATGCAACAGCCCTGGGAGGAAGGGGCTGTGCTTGTGCCTCTTTTTGATAGCTGAGGAAACCAAGGGAAAAGAAAAGTGACTTGCTAGGGTCACACAGCTAGCAAGTGTCTAGGGCTGGCTTTGAACTCGGGGCGTCCTGAATGCAGTTGCAGCACTCCATCCACTTAGCCACCTATAAGAAAGGGATGAGCTGTATCCCACTTCGGAAAGAGGGTCAAAAACAAGGGAATAAAGAAACGTTCAACACTTCACTAGATCCCTGTGAAACATGCTCATCCCCATTTTACAGATGAAGAAATCGAGGCTTAGGGTCATACGACTAAGAACGGGTCAGGGCCCTACGTGTCTCTTACTCCTGGGCTTCCTGGTCCATATGTCAGCTCCGGAGCAGAAGCCGCAAGTGGGACTGGGGGGAGGGGGAGAGAGGGAGGGAAGACATAACAAGGAGGCACTGCGCAAGCGCGTAACGCCTGCCAGGGAGGGAGGGCGGAGCCGAGCGCTGTGATGCCTCAAAGGCCGCCCTATTCGCCGCTGCGCCTGCGCAGGCACGACTTCCTTCCGGAAGTGGCGGGTCTCCGCAGAGAGAGCGGTGGAATCCGGGTGCCAGGAGCGTCGTAGTGCCTGCTGCGCTTGTGGACTCCTGCCACCCCTCCTTTCCCCTCCCCGCCCACCATGTCTGCCTTCGACACCAACCCCTTCGCGGACCCGGTGGACGTGAACCCTTTCCAGGTATGGGATGCTCCTGCCGTCCCAGGGAGACTGCTCGGGGGGCCGCGGCCCGGGCCTCTCCGCGCCGGGAGACGTGGCGCCCGAGGAACGGGCCCCACACCCAATAAGCGAGCCGGGAGCCCGAGGTCTGACCAATCAGGGCCGGGGGGCGGGATCAGCAACAGGTGGACCGCTGCGGAGGGGCGGGGTTGGAGAAGGGGGGAGCGAGAGTGATTGCAAATAATGGGGAGGGGCGGGGAAAGTGGTTGTAAACAAGAGGGGGGGCAGGGAAAGTGGTTGTAAATAAGGGGGAGGGGACAGGGAAGGTAGTTGTAAATAAGAGGGAGGGGCGGGGAAAGTAGTTGGAAGGGGGAGGATGAAGAGGTCCTAGGAGGAGAGGGCAAGAAAAGTACTTGTTTGTAAGGGTATGAGGGGGGTGGGACCTGGGGAAAAGATTCTGAAGGGTCGGCTTGGAGAGGGGCAGGGAAAGTAGTTATTGAAGGGAGTAGGGAAAGTAGACGTAAGTTAGAGAAAGGGTAAGGTGGTGATAAGGGGAAGGGGCCGGTGACTGTGGTTACAAGGGGGATGGGGGAGGGATAGGGAAAGTGGTTATAAGAGGAAGAAGGACCTGGGGAGGAGTGGATAGGGAAAGTGAATGTTGGGGGAGGAAGGAAAGGGGAAAGGTAAAGGTTAAAATGGGTTTGAGGGGAGAGGAATATAAAATGAAAGGAGGAAGGTAACCAACCAATCAGGGCCTTGAAGTGTTAAGTTTGGTAAACCGCTTGGACTGGTCCCCTGCCTCTCCCTGCTTGGACACAGTAAGGAGAAATTGATGAATAGAAGCATGACTGCTGTCTTCAGAGACACCCCCTTCTCTCTCGTCCCCCCCCAGTAACCGTTCCTCCCCCCCACTGGGGAAACACACAGCTAACACCACAGAGACCCCCACCTCCCAGTCTTAATCTGTTTGTGATCATTACTATTTATATAGTGCTTTTACTAAAGCACTTTTGCTTTAGTCTGATCAAGTCAGGAAGAAATGTTGGGCATTGAAGGAAAGAAGGAAAGGCAGAAATCTTGGGAATACACATCCACACAGATATAAAATCCAAGGTTTCCAACTTATAAATGAGTTCATAGATTTGTAGTATCTCTGCTGACTTTTGTACCAATGAAGCTGAGAGGTGGGGAGGAGTTTATGGTTGTGTTTACTACATCCAGGTGGAATTAAAGAGAAAAGGGGAGAAGAGGAAGCCTGGCCTGTTGGAAGTCTTCCACTGGAGTCTGGATGAAGTCTTGTCAGGGACATTGTAGGGATTCTTGAGGTACAGGTTGGATTCGAGGACCTCTGTCCTGGTCCTGGCCTGTCATTTAATAGCTGTGTGCCCTGAAGCAGGTTACCCTGCCCCACCCCCCATTCTCCTGGACTTCAGTTTCCTCCCCAGTGGACTAGATGATCTTGAAGCCCCTTTCAGCCCTAACTTTGTGGCTTTGGTATTCTGAAATGAGGTGTATTTGCTTTACAGAAGGGGGAAAGTGTTTCCAAGTTCTTTGTGGGCTGGAACCTGGTTTGGGAAAGCTCCTTTTGGGGACCAGTAGCTAAGGACTTATCCTGTCCACATGGCTTGTGCTGAGTATTCACTTGTCTTAAATTTCCTGCACACTTAGTAGAACTCATTGTGTTGGTTCACAGGACTTTCCTCCTTAAAGTAGACATGGAGGGGCCTGCCAGTTTAGGGGGCACGGAAGGGGAATGGGACTGTTGCTGATGTCCTGAGTCCTTCCTGCAACTTAGCACACCCTTTTTACTTCCTTCCCCCTTTCAGTCTCCAAGAATATCAAAGTGAAAGAAGACTTTAATTATGTGATAACAGTTGTATACTAATGTGAGAATGAAAATCCTTGCTACTTCAGACCATGGAAGACCTAGCCAGTGGGAGGGCATTCAAATCTATACTGGTCTCTCTCTCTCTTTTTTTTTTTTTTACCATGACTTGACCATGATAGATATCCTTTTTCCAAACCTTTCTGAGTAATCAATGACAAGTAAACAACATTTTCATGTTTATGAAAAGGGGTGGGGCAGCTAGGCGGTGCAGTGGATAGAGCCCCTGGTCTGAAATCAGGAAGACTCGAATTCAAATCTGGCCTCAGACAAACTCACTAACGGTGTAGCAAATCATTACAGTATCTTTGCCAAGAATACTAAGAAATGCTAAGAATACAAAACATTCATTACCTTGCAGCATAAGGTTTTCTGACAAATCCGTCTGTAGGAAATTTGTCTCCTAACCGAGGACCAGTAAAGGTCTATGGCCTGTTAATACAAGGAGATGGCTGATTTAAAGGTATGTTCCACCCAGTATCAACTCAGGGCTGAAATCGAAGAGTATAGGTTGAGTTAGGTTTTACTGAAAATGTGGGAGATTAAGGGTGAGCAGGACAAAAGTTTACTTGCTTTTTTTTGTCCTGTTGGGTCTAGAAACAAGTGATTCATGCATGTTCACCTGCAAGGACAGCCAGCTGTCCAAAAATGCCAAAGGTTTGTCTCCAGCTTTGGAGCGAGGCAAGATGAGGAGCCAGAAGCCTGCCCCTTTTTCTTAGCAGTGTTTTGGGCGGGGCACTATTCCAGAATCTCCAACTGATGTGTGTAATCTCCAGCCCCAGAAATTATGCTAAGCACTCTGGAGGCTTTTTCTGCATTCAAGTGAAATCCGGTATCTCTCTGTTGTCATGGAAGTGTTAAGGGGCCAAGTCGGCAGCACCAGGATATGGGCAGAACAAGAAGCAGCTGGGGTCCCATAAACAGCAGCATCTGACTGGTGACCTTGTGCCCATAGAAGAGAGAGATCTGGTTGAAATGCTGCTCCTTGCAAACCTGTGCTAGGGCCCCAGGTGGAGTTTGAGAGGAAGCTCTGCATACCAGACACTGAAGTCCTGACCCTGCTCAGAGCTAGTCTCCTTTAGGACCTTTCTCTGGCTGTGTGGAAAGTCTGCTCCCTTTCTGCCTATGTAGGATAACTGATGGGGTGTAGGGCCCAGGAGGCTTGGGTGTGAGCACATGTTCATTTACTCAGGGTGGTGACACATAGTTCAAGGAAGCACCTAAAGAGAAAATAGGGATTATAAACTCTCACAAGCCAAGATCTTCTTCGACCTTTATCCTGTGGAATGGAAATAGAATCCACCAGAGAAGTGAAGAGCCTCTCGCTTCCTTACTCCCGTTCTCTGCTGCCTCTTACTGATGGGGATGTACTTTTCTGACTCCTTTACTTGAACATGGGAATAATTCTGATGATTGGAAATGTTTAGGGAGAGGAGCAATTAGCATACTTTTCATTCCAGGATGTGTTCAGAAGACTATTGCATTCTTTGGACAAAAGGGGAAGTTTTGAGTAAGGTGATAACCTTCACAACCTCGATGAGTTTCATTTCATCAGCACACACTGATCACTCCTTTAATTACAGTTTGTTGGCTCTGCACTTTCTGGGGAGGAGATGGCTTGGCCTAAGGCTGTTCCTGAGACTCCTACTACTGCTAGATTATCATTAAACTTCAAGTTGGCCCAGAGTCTGGGGAAGGGTCGGTGGAGAGTTTTTAGGAGTTCTGGGAACTTGGATGGGAACAAAATTGCATCTTAATTTTTCACTACATCAAAGTTAAATTTAAACTTTCCTTCTATTTTTAATTAAAAACAACAGAAACATCAAAACATATGGAGCATTCTGAGGAGCAGTTTGTAGACTTTGCCAGACTGCTAAAAAAAAAAAGTCCATGATGCAGAAAAGGTCAGGGACCCCTGATATAGTGATAAACTTTGCTTTCATTTAGGGTTCAAGAAAAATGGTAACCTACCAGGTTAATTCTGGGGCCCCTTTTCTAACTGGAAATTTCTGCTAAGCCAATCCCAAAAACTCTGAGAGAGGGAGAGTGGAATAAATTGAAGTTCTACCAAACAAAGGAAAGCTTTCAGCCCCAGCCTACTGCCAAATAACATAATTTCACTTGCTCATGTTGCTTCTTTGCAATTTAAAGATAATCTCTGTAGTGTAGCTATTTCCCAAGGATTTCAAACATGTCTCCATTGTGGAAGGGGAAGGAAGTCATAGGACTTGGCCATGTGAACCGTGTCACTTGACATTCCCTGTACCTTTATCCTGGTGTCTCAGTCTGCCCAGGGTAGGTCTAGAGTCTGATGAATGGCCTGGTGCTGCTGGTGCCTTTTAGGGGGTGCATGATACTAGATAGGGAAATTGGTGTGCTTGGCCTCTCTGCAGAGAAGATGTCCCAGGGAGAGGTTGTAGCCTGGAGTGTTTGTCCTGTCCTCTGACTCTACTAAGAAGCACGATCCTGGGCATTTTCAGCTACCCTAGCTTGTCAGATAACCTGAATGAGAATGCTTCCCTTGTTATCTTCCATAAAGAGAGGGAAAAACCAAGTCTCCTTGGTTTGGGGAGTGAGGAAGAGTACATAGAAGACATTTCACTGGGAAATGGGAGTGCCCATGGAGCCAAGGCTCTGGTTTGTCTTGGAGGTAGTTAATCCTGTACCAGGCAAACAGTAATATTTAACCAGGACAAACAAGGCTGAATTGTCACCCTTCCAGAGAAGGGTTGTTTTAGATTTTGGCGAACTGACGGTTCAGTGAGTGCTTTTTCTGCAAATTTAAGAAACATTTACTGAATATGGCCTTGTGTGCATTGAGGGCGACCTGTCATCTACTAGGGAGATAATTTATAATAATAACTTCAGCATAAGAGAGTGTGATAAATAAAAGCTCTGAGAAAGGTACAAGGGTCAGAGGAAAGAGAATCACTTCCATCTGAGGGAACGAGGAAAGGTCTCAGGGAGGCAGAGAATGTTGGAACTGGGCATTCTAGGATGGCCGAGAGAAAGAAGAGGCCATGGAGGGGCAATGCCATGAAAGGATAGATCATGTTCTCGGCCAAAAGTCTGCTTTGATGTGAGCATCAGGTGTGATAATACAAGCTACTGTTTATGTATGTAGCACCTTACGTACTTTATTGTATTTGAATCTCACTGTAAAGTTGGCACTACAGGTGGTATCATCCCCATTTTACAGAGGAGGAAATTGAGGCTTATCAAAGTTAAGAAACTTGCCTGGGATCCTATAGGACACAGGAAGGGAAAGCTTTTGGGACCGAAAGGGACGTTGGGGCCGACTTGGAAAGGGCTTGGGCTGTCAGTTTAAAGAGTCAGGGTTTTCTTTGTAGGCAGTACAGTACTATAGTACTGCCCCCCAGAGAGAAGGAGGCCACAGGGGTGGCCTTGATCCTCTGATGAACCTGCAGGTGTTCTCTGGGCTTCTGGCCCAGCTCAACTCTCTGAGGCTGAGGTTTGAAGTGATTTTCTTTGTTTCTTTCTTTTCGTTTTGCTTCACTATTGACTTGACATGTCAGGTGTCTCAGGAAGGCCAGGAATTTCATAAGCTTCAAAATTATGATGTCTCTCCACCAACCGGAGCCCTTACCTTGCAGGAAAGAATTGATCCCGCCATGCTTTTACCTCCTTCAGCATTCATTCAGTAAACTTTGTAGAGCACCAGCTATGCTCACAACCTGAAACTAGTGCTCATCTGGTCTACCATTTGTAGGGAAGGAGAAGGCTGGGAAAAGCTTAGGACATAGGTGGTGAACCAGGACTTGGGCAGCACATTGAAAACAAGTAAAAAGCCACATGGACTGCCCCTGGGGCCTCGATGGCCCCTCAGCAGCTCCCCATGGGGAAGAGGCCTGAACCTGACCCCAAGCAAAGCCCTTAAGGCTGGCTTTAGAGCTGGAAGGGCCTTTGGTGGTCATGTGGTTCACTCCCTCGATTTACAGGTACAGAGGTGGAGACCCAGAGCCATGAAGTGGCTGGCCCAGGGCCATAGAGTAGGTGGCAAAGCCGCAGTTTTAACTCAGGTCTTCTGACTCTCAGAAGCAGCATGGAGAAATAGACGGAGTGCCAGACTTGTAGCCGGGAAGATCCGAATTCAAATCCTGTCTCTTGACACTGTTGTGACCTTAGCAAATCACTTCTTGCCCCTGGGCCTCTGTCTGTGAACATATAAAATTAGGAAGTTGGACTAAGTGACCACCAAGGGCCCTTTTAACTCTAAATTGAAGATCTTATGATTCCAAATGTAGTGGGTTTTTCCCCAGGAGTCTGCTTTGTACCAAGTCCCTAATGTGAGTGGGGTCTCTGAAGTTAACTCTGCTTTCTGTGGAGTTCAAGAAGAAATATAAGATACCATTTTGTACAGTTTGAGTAGGTGTGTTAGGTCATTTTTTCAGCCGTGTCCAACCCTCTGTGACCCCATTTGAGGAGCTCTTGGCAAAGATACTGGAGTGGTTTGGCATTTCCTTCTCCAGCTCATTTTATAGAGGAGGAAACTGAGACAAACCAGGTGAAGTGACTTGCTCAGGGTCATGGCTAGGAAGTGTCTGAGGCCGGATT
The DNA here is from genome assembly GCF_003287225.1 of Phascolarctos cinereus. NCBI lineage: Eukaryota > Metazoa > Chordata > Mammalia > Diprotodontia > Phascolarctidae > Phascolarctos > Phascolarctos cinereus. Next base: position 48,091,955 of record NW_027555736.1, on the reverse strand, counting down.
TGAAGATGAGTCACTGATGTGGAATTACTCCATATTGTGCATTTCCCTTTGAATCACTTTGGGCATGGGAAGTTTAGTCCTTTATTTTAATGTCCAGTTTAGCCAGGAGCAAGGGTGAATCCCATTGTAGACAAGGTTGTGTGGACCTTAGTCACCAGAATTCATCTAAGGGTCTTGGAGGGACAGGCTTTTCAACTGTCCAAGTGATGATGGGGTGACAGGCCCTCTTAAGTGAAGCAGCCTGGGCCTAATTGGAATAAAAGGACTGACTTTGAATTCCAGGTCTGGCTTTGAATGCCACTTACTAGTTGTGTGACCTTGAGCAAGTGTTGTTACCTTTTGGACTTCAGTTTCCTTGTCTGAAAAGTGATGAAGCTGCCCTAGAAGGTGCTGCCTTGCCTCCAGGGCCACACCTGTTCAGTGGAAGCCCTCTCCTACAGTGCCACCTAGAGAACTAGGTAGAGGAATGCCTGTTAAGAGTCATTCATTACACGCAGGTTCGGACCCAGGTCAGTGCACTGTAACACCTGCTAGCAAAGGCTTGTTCTTTGGCCCTACCTCCTCCCTACATGCCCACCTGCATGGTGATATAGACTCAGATAACTAGTTCTTGGGTAGAGTGTCCAGTTTCTGGGGCTTAACAAGCTTACTCATCCTCTGAAATTAGAGCAGGTGTTCAGTGTCTCTATCTCTCAAGAGGCCAGAGTTTTAGAGTTGTCAGCTGGCCATTGATCGAACTGAAATGAAGACACCCCCAGTCTCACCCTAGGAGTGTGTTTTATTAGCCACTAAAACAGGGTGGTTTCCAGCCCACAGGGGCTCCAGGGATTCTTCTGTTCATGTCCCAGCTCCGACAGTTAACAGTGAATCTGGGCACTAGCAGGTATAGGGGTGCATAGGGCTGAGCTTTCTGAGCACTCTTTGGCACAACCTTGTTGGTGATGATGGTGGTTACTCCTCTCCACCCCTTCTCGTCTCTACCTTCCTGGGTCCTGTTCTGGACTGGCCAAGCTTTCTGCTGGCTGGCAGCTGATCCTGTATTAAGTTGTGGCATAAGGTGTTCCTTTTCTCGGAGACCTTTGTATAGTATGAGAAGATTTAAGACCCAAAGAAGTGATAGGATTGCAGCATGGGAATGAGGAGGGTATCTTTGGGCAGGGGGGACTCTTCAAGCAACACTCTAGGCAGTCCCAGAAGGTAGGCCCTGGTGCTTCATCTCAGAAAGGTCAATCTTGCTATAAGGCTATAATCCCTCCAGCTGCCCTTATATTCCCATCACTTCCTAGAGCTTAGAAACTAGAATAGAGAAATGATAGAGCAGAAAAATGTCCCTCCCAAAGAAGGCATGGGAAAGGAGGGGGTCCAGGGCTTGCAGGAGTCCTTACAGAAGAAGAGTGCTTACTCATTCAGGGGCTCAGTCATGTCCAGATAGGCTCTGAGGGAGGTCTGGCAGGATCCCTTCCCTCCAGAAAAGCACCTTCTAGAGTTAAGGAACAAGCTCTTTCTAGACTTTGACTGGTTGAAGAGCCCTCACTGTTGGCTGGAATGGGATTTGAATGATGGGGAGGAGCCGAGGCCGGTGGACGCAGCCCCTTTGAAACCCTGAGGTGCCCTGGTCGGCCTCTTGTTCTTTGTGGGCCACTCTCCTGAGCTCCCTCGCTCGCTCTTGTGACTTGGAGCTCTGGCATCTCTTGGTCTGGCTCCAAGCTCCTATTCACTTGAGGATTTGAAGGTACCCTTTGTAGCCTGGGGGCTAGGCCCTTGTCATTGATCAGCCAGAGATTTGTGCAGGAAGTACACAGTAAGACTGCCCTGCCCTGAGCCTCTTGGGAGCATCGTGAGTAAGAAGATGGGGGCAGGCTGTTATAGAAAGAGAATGGAACTTGGTCAGAAGGCTTGGGTTCAGATCTCGTCATGGCCACTTATGGCTGGCTCTGTAACAGTACAGAGTGCCTTGCTCTTTCTGACCCTCTGTTTCTTCATAAGAGCTGACATTTATAAAGAGCACTTTACAGTTTTAAAAGCATTTTACAAATAAATCATCTCATTTGGTCTCCTATCTGTCCTTGGGAAGTGGGTAGCCCAGGTATAACCTCCACCTCCAACTGAGGCTCCCCTGGACCTCTGTGGTTCAGAGTGCTGTCCCCTCAGGGTGGTGGTAGGTGCCTCAGAGCCTCTGGCTCTGGACTTGCCCAATCTGAGCACTGCAGCACCAGATGGCTGCCCACAAGTCACCCCCGAGCTTCCCTGGATTCCACCAGGGGCATCTGATCACAGAGCCTTGAAGAGCACATGTGTCAGTCTCCTGTCGAGGTAGGCAGCTGCCTTTTGCTGGCTCTGTAGGAAGGCCCCCTTTCCTCGTGGCCATGGGCTTCTGCTGATGTTTTATGTGCTTGGGGGAGAAGTCACTTCTTGTAGTTCCTCCTTGAATTTCTTCATCATTGTCCAGCCTCACACAGATTTCAGGGGTGTAGTGGAATAGGAATAGGAGAGCCAGGTGGAGGCTGGCGCCACCTTAGCAGGGTGTCTTTTACTTGATCTTCCCAACAAGCCTATGAAGTAGGTCAGACACTGTTCATTATCTCCATTTTATTGCTAAAAAACAGACTCAGAGAGTTAAGTTGCCCCAAATCCCACAGCAAGTAAGGGCAGACCTGGGCCTTCAGCTCTGGTCTTCAGGCTTAGTTTAATTCAGAAAGCATTTGTGAAGTGCCTAAAAATCTGGGAACAAAGCCAGTACCTGCCTTCAAGAAGCTTACACTCTACTGGGATAAAATAACATGTCCAAAGGGAAAGCATACAAAATATACACACAATGAGATTAGAGGGGAGAGTCAGGAAAGACTTCATGTGGGAGGTGGCATTTGAGCAGAACCTTGACAGAAGCTAGACAGATATAAGGTAGTGAGGACAGACTGCAAAGAAAGGCATGGGGCTGGAGATGAAATATCATTTGTGGGAGACATTAAGCAGGCCAGTTTGCCAGCCCATATACTATGTGATGGGGTTCAGAAGTGGGGAGACTAGGTCCAGATTGTGAAGAGCTTTTACTGCCAGAGTCTTTTGTATTTTATCCTAGAGGCCATCGGGAGGGAGGGAGCTTCTGGAACGGGAGCAAGCCCTATGGTCAGACCTGAGCCACCATTGGGTCACCATCTTGACATCTGTGTGGAGGATGGCTTGGAAAGGGGAGACCACTAGGAAACTATTGGAGATGAGAAGTGATGAAGGCCTGAACTAGGGTGGGAAGGAGCCTTGTGAGAGGGCACGAGTAAATGATTGGATGTGGAAGCTAAGGGAGAGAAAAGAGTTGAGGATAACCAGCAAGGAGCCAATAAGCCAATAAACATTAAGTGTCTACTGTGTGTCAGCTAAGTACTGAAGATAGTCCCTGCCCTCAAGGAGCTTACAATCTAAAGACTCACCAGGATATAGGAAATGCATGTGATAGAATGGACCCTCAATGGTACCTGGCACAGGGGCATCTTTTTCCCTGGAGTTGAAACCAGACTGGGCATCAGATGCAAAGTGAAGTGAGCTGAGAGTACAGTTTCTTCCCTATATAAAGGAAGGCATTGGGAGGAGTTTAGTGCTCCATCCTTGAGCCTCCAGTCAGAGTGGGAGGTCAAGGTTTGAGTTAGCCCTGGGTAGTGAGATTAGAGGTGATGAGCTTATCCTGGGAGAGGCAGCTTGAGTTTGTGATACCTGTGGGGCATCCAGGTGGAGATGTCCAGTGAGCCATTGCTGAGCCATGTCTGGAGCTCAGGAGAGAGTACACGAATTCTCATCCGGTATTAGAGGGAGAGGGCTCTTCCTGTCTAGAGAGCTGTGAAAACACATTGCAGCGCCCTTCCTGTAGTGCTCAGAGTGTACTCTCAGGAACTAGCATTTTATTGCACGGTGTCAGGAGTAGGATTAGACAGAACCAGCTGTTGTTACTAGTTGTTCCTGTGCTAGCTCTTGGGGGTCACCTGTACCTCCCTGCCATGTGTTGCTGGGGTAAATGCCCATAAGCCAGGCTCTGGAGAGAGACTAAAATGGGATGACAACTCAGCCCTTGTCATTTACGAACTTCTTCAGATTTCCCAGCTCATTTCTCTCAGTAATAGACTTTAAATGTGTCTCTGGATTTTTCCCATCATCTTCTCAGGATCCATCTGTGACCCAGCTGACCAATCCTCAGGGTGGCCTGTCGGAATTCAACCCTTTCTCAGAGAATCCCCGGCTGGTAAGTGTGCCCTTCTGTCTCTCTCACCATGACAGTGCCCATTCCAGTGTCATCATGCACACATACCTCATGGTTCCCTCTGTAGCCTCGGTGCCGTGTGCCTGGGCCCTGTTTTGGGCTAGTGGGATAAACGAGGAGGCAGCTCTGATGACATCTGCTAGCCCTAAATGCTCTAGAAGGAACAACTTTAAAGAAATGTATAAGTCATCCCGGGAGTTCTGGTAGACTCTCAGTGAGGAATGATGGGGGGTTTTACCCCATTGGAAGGAGGTTTAAGCCATTAAAATTCCTTTCTCCGGAGTAGAAAGGATGAAAAAGCAGGTGAAAACAAGTGTTGTTCCTATAACTCGTTGGGTCATAGGAATGCTAAATTTGGCCTCATATTGACCTTATATCTTCAGGACAAGAAACCGGGGACGGCCTATAGCTTGAGAGCTGAGATCCCTGGTCCAAAGGGGATGGCTTAATCAAGGCTGTCCCAGTGTGTGGTTCCTTTCACCCCATAGGTGCGTCTGCTACTGCTTGCTTATCCTTTCCAGAGGTCCTTGTGTGTGGATGTTTGGTGGGGTTTGTCCCTTCCTTACACCTGCAGGGCCCACACGCACTCATCTCCCTCTTTAGTCTTTTCCTGTCTCTTCCCTTAGACAAATGCAGCGGCAACAACAGTCTCAGCCTCCCAGCCCACTGGGCCGTCACAGCCTGCAGTTCTTCAGCCCTCAGTGGAACCGACCCCCCAGGTACTGTCTAGAAGCAGCCCCCTGCCCCTCAGAAGCACTACCCTTCAGCAGGGTTGGGGGGGAGCACGTCACTGTACATTGCAGACCTGCCTTGCCATGGTTTTCAAGAGGAGGGACACAATCTCATGTTTTTCTAATTCAGTTCCATTAGGGAAGACCAACATATGGGATCTCCAGATTATTTTGAGCGCTCTCTCTCTCTGGAGGCTGTCAGCTGAGTCCTGGTCAGGGAGTCCTGTGGCTGTGGCTTATCTTCACTTACCCAAATGGGAGTCCCAGGGCTGGGGAGGGAGAAGGCCGAGAGACTCTGGATGTATTCAGAGTGAAATATCCCCTGGGGTTTGGGCCTGCCTCCTGCCTGGGCACCCAGTCTCTCTTCCCTTCTTCAGTGGCTGGCTTTCCTGATGCTCTTGAAGGTGATAGAGAGTTACAGAATTGTAGAATCAGACACAGTGTAGTTGTATGTTGTAGCTCTTGCTTAGACAGGCTGACAAGTACCTACGTACCACATTGCTAGCAGTGAGTGGGTTCACAGAGAGACACCTGCTGCCAGGCAGAGCTGGTGTTCTGAATGGCAGCCACATTGGAAAGCTTCCTAAGGGCAGGCATTTAGCAGAGATGTGAGACAGTGAGAGCTCCCTTCGAGCTCCCTGAGCTGGTGCCCCAGCCCAGCTGAGCTGGGTGTGCTCTGGTACCCTACGTGCCCACCCAGAGGAGACTGCTGTCTTCCCAGAGCCTGACCAGGTCACCTCTGCAGTTCCATTGTTCCTAGAACTCAGTTCTCAGCATTATGCAGTAGCAAGAGCACTGGGTTCCACATCCTGCCTTTTGACAGGGATTAGTGTTGGTGTGACCTGGGGTAAATTCCTTCCCCCTCTGCGCTTCAGTTTTGTCATGTACACAGTGAAGGAGCTGGGCCTGGCAGCTTCCAGGACCCTCTCTTGCTCCTGATTGATGGTCCTGTGATCCCTCCCTGTCTTCCATGACTGCTTTTACTTAGCTCTGGGGAAGACCAGAGGTCTTTGATTTGAATCCTGACCCCAAAGGCCTGGGTACTTTCCTTCTGGCCCCCATGCCTCATCTGGAAAGTTTAGGGTTGAACTAGATAACTTCAAAGGCCTTTCCCGTTCCTAGGACCCTATTTAATAAATCCTTAGAAACCCTGCACAAAAGCAGCCTTTCCCATGAGCCTGCCTTGGGGCAGGCCCCCCGCCACCCCAGACAGCCCTGGTCAAGGCCCTGCTTCTCCATTTGCAGTTCACGTGAACAGAGGTGTTTATGGGGCCCACACTGGGCTACAGGCCCACAGGCTGGAATCACAGGCTTAGCAAGGGGAAGGGGCCGGAAGCCCTGGAGCTTGTTCCCTGTGACTCCCAGGCCCTCCTCTGCCCTGGACTCCTGGGCCATAACCACCAGAGGCTGCTTTGGAAGGCATGCAAACAGCCCACCCAGAAAGGTCGCATGCCTGCATGCCCATGTGGTGTCCACCTCTTTTCTTCCTCAAGACCTGTGGGACTGGGAAAGGACTGGAACGTGGATTCTTTCTTCAGGAAGGCCTGGCTTAAGCAGCCACTGACTAGACCCAGGGGAGCAAATTTCCCACCCTTTCCATAGAGGAGAGGGACAGTATGGTTCTATGCCTTTGACCATTGGGGGATAGCCTAGTGTTGGGTAGAGTATATTCACGAGATTCAAAGGCTGTGAGTTGGACTTGGCTTTTCTTCCTCTTCCCCATTCCAGTCTACAGATAGGGGTGATGTGCTCTAACCTCAGCATCCCAAGCTTCCTGCCCAGTGTGCCTAGGAGAGTAAGCTTTTGACTCCAAAAGTCCCTGCAGCTAGACAGAACTGAGCTGAGCCAGAGGGAATTCTGTACCTGGGCAGGGGGAGCTCAGAAAGCTTGGTGGGTCGTATGTGTACAATCAGCACTTCTCAGCCAGAGCGTCCAGTTGAGGTCTACACTTGCCCCTCAGGCTGTAAAACATCATCTTGTTGGGACTGTGTTGCTCCTTCATGAATTCCCTTCATCTTTCGTCATGTGATTTCATCTCACCCATGTGTCAGCAGGCCTGTGGAGCACTGAGGGGATAGTTCTCCCACCTGGGCTCTGTAGCTGTGGATATAATTGGGCTGGGGTGGAGGATAGTGGAAGGTGGGAAACGAGCCTGTAGGAATCCCTCTGATCTCCTGGAGATTGGCTCACAGTGCTCTTTGGGGGCCTGACACCATGTCTGAGGCTCAGTGCAGAGCTGTCTTCTGTGAGTGGCCACAGGGGCTCCCTCTGACTGCCTGCTCAGTTGAAGCTCCGTTTTCTTCCTGGGCATCTGCTTCCTGTAGGCTGTGGCCTCTGCTGCCCAGGCTGGCCTGTTGCAGCAGCAGGAAGAGCTGGAGAGGAAAGCTGCGGAGCTGGACAGGAAGGAACGTGAGCTGCAGAATGCCACAGCCAACCTGCACGGTGAGTCTGGTTCCCTGCCTGGCCAGGTGTAATGACCCTACCGGCGTGATCTTTGTGGGAAGGGGTCAGATGGGGATCTGTCAGGTGGAGACTCCACCTCCTTTATTCAGGGATGTCATGGAAAAGGCCCTTTGGTAAATTGTTAATCCTAGCAGTGTTGTGTGGTGCACTCTGGGGAAAGGGCCAAGAACCTAGAAGTAGAAGGGGCTAATGTAGCCTGGCCCCAAGGACACGGTGCGGCCACTCTCCAGCATCTCTGCTCTGGGCAGATTTTCTGTGCCTCTGGCTCCCTCACAGATGAAGGAGATAGAGCTCTCTCCCTGCATTTTCTGGTTATGATTATATGCCCTGGACAAGAGGCTTTAACTGCTAATGAATGACAGTATTCATGTTTGTATAGTTTGCTAAGCTTTTTCAAAGCACTTCTATGCCTGGCAAATTCTTTGGAGACAGTTTCTAGAAAGTAAGCTATGAGTTCCTGTTTCCCCATTCCCTAACACCACTTTTGAGATTTGGGGTACTTTTGGCCACCCAGTTAGTCAAGAGCTATTTATTAAATGCATACTGAATGCTGGGCCCACTGAGTCTTCCTAAGACTTCTAAGAGCCAGACTTCCTCTGGCTCTGCTCCTCCAGCCTCCACCCTCTTCTGCTGTCGGAGGCTTCCTTACCGCTTTTTTTCCCTAACAGTGAGGCCAAACAATTGGCCCCCACTGCCCTCGATCTGCCCCATCAAGCCCTGCTTCTACCAGGATTTCTCCGCAGAGATCCCAGCTGATTACCAGCGAACGTGCAAGATGATGTATTACCTCTGGATGTGTGAGTATGTGCAGAGGCTCGAGAGGGGCTTGGCTTGGGCTGTGTGCATCCACAGGTGCATGACTCATCACCCTTTGGCCAGGATGGCGGCCCCTGCTGTGAACCACATTGGACTGTCAGCAGCTTAGAAAGCCTGGCTCTCCAAAGAGGACCACTGGTGTTTTCACTTGTGTTTTGGGGGAGTGGAGAGGAGGAGGCGTTTTGGTGGCCATTGGGATACCCTGTGTCTGATGGTACCCAGCTCTCCTCTCCCTCTTTTCCCGGTTATCAGAGTAGAAAGTGATCCAGAGAAGCCAAGAACTCCGGCTGCTCCTAAAGTGGCCCTTTTTTGTTAAAGTCTGCACAGCCTCATGGGAAGCACCTGGCTTTCTGTGGCCGCCAGAACCCAACCTGAAGTGCAGAGCATCCAAGGATGATCTCCTGCCTCCAGCTCAGGGACCAGAGAGAGAGATGGAGGGTGGACCTTTCTTTCTCTGAGGATTCTGTAGCTCTCCTGCGAATTTGCTTTGGAAGCTGTAAATGGCTTGGTTTCCCTTCAGGCTTCTTACATATCTCCCAGGAGGTGCTGCCTTAGAGCCCCCAGTTTCATGAGTTCATGAAGCATCAGGATGGAGGGAACTGACACCCTTTTGCTCAAATGCAGTTAGAAGCCTTCTTTCTGTTCATTATTCAGATATTTAGTAAGCCATTTGCTAAGTGCCTGCTGTGTGCAGAGTACAGTGCTGAGGAAGCAATAAAGGTAGATGGCAGAATGCTACCCTTGGGGACACCATGGGTGCAGGAGAGGGCTCCACATGAGGACTTGAGGCAGAAGCTGGAGTACCCTTGTGGGATGTGTCAGGATGTGAGCACAGTCCTTTTGGGCTGGGGTTGGATGAGGTGGCTGCCAGCCTTCCAGCTTTCCTGGTGGTCCTGGAGGGCCTGTGATTCCATGTCCTAAGAGGCAGCAGGTGAAGCCCAAGAAAAGGAGATCATGAAAGCGTAGGGGCAGGGGGCAGAGATGGGCAAGGACATGACAGAAGAGGCAGCCGGATGCTGTGGGAGAAAGTGTGGAAAAACAGGAGAGGCGTGAACAAGGCACAGGAAGCTGGTGGCTCTGAGGAAGACGTGGCCATTATCCTCCCTTGTCTCTGTGCCCTTGGGCCCCTCACTTCTTATCTTCTCTAACAGATTGCCCTCCTGGTATCTCCCCTCATTCTCCTTATCTACTGGTGCTGCCAAGGGTCATCCTGGATCTCTCCCCCTGTTCTGAGCCACGCTCCTTGAGAAAGCTGGCCGTCTGCTGACTTCTGACTACATTTTCCAAAGTCGCCAGTGACCTCTCAGCTGCCTAATATTTGGGCCTTTTCTCAGTCCTCATTCTTGTTGCCTTCTCTGCAGCCATAGATAACTATTGAGCTTTCCCTGTCCCGGCTTTTGTGACACTGCTCCCCTTTGGTTCTTTTCTTGCCGCTCTGACTGCCCCTTCTCCATCTCCTTTGCTGGGTCACATTCTACCACATGCCCCTGACTAGCCTCTCTTCTCACTTGAATTTAATTATCATCTCTATGCACCCTCTCTCTCCCCCTCCCCTCCCCCCTCTCCGCCCCTCCCTCCCTCCCCTCTCCCTCTCCCCCTCCCATCCTCCCTCCTTCCTTCCCTCCCTCTTCCTGCATCATCAGCTGCCAACTGGCCATGTATATATCCTGTAGACATCTCAAACATTGAAATCATTCTTTTCCCCCCAAATCCATCCCTCTTCTTGACTTCCCTGTTTCTGTTGAGGACCCCACCCTCAGGGGAACCTGTAGCCTCGAGGCCACACCTGGCCCTGTAGGTCCTTGGGTGTGGCCTTTTATTAAGGGGATTTGTTTGTGAAGTTTGGATTCCGTCAAAGGGCAGAGCCCAAGGACCACCTGGCCTGGAGGCCATCACCCACTTCACAGCTTGCCAGTGCTCACCTCTGGGTATCATCTTTGCTTTCACTGTCTACCTGGTCCCACACATCCCACTCAGTTGTCCCATCTTGTCTCTACCTCCCTCCTGTCTCTCCCCTCTGTCTCCTTCTGGGCATTCACAGCCACCACCGTAGTTCAGGCTTTCCCCTCCTCTCAACTGGACTCCTAACTACTCTCCCTGCTTCCACTCCAATCCAGCCTTCACACAGCTGCCCAAGGGCCAATCTGACCATGCCCTTCCCCTGCTCAGAAACCTCTGGTGGCTTCCTGTTACTTCAGGATCCAGTACAGCTTCTTCTGGCATTGAAAACATTTCACATAAGTATGTTTAATAGAAATATGTATGTAAAGCCTGTATCAGATTGTGTGCTGTCTTGGGGAAGGAGCGGGAGAAAAATTTTAAACACAAAAAAGAAGAAAAAAGAAAACATTTCACATGGTGCCCCCAGCCTGCCTTTCCAACCTTATTCACACACTGTGGTGCAGCCAGACTAGCCTCTAGCTGATGCTCACACCTGGCAGTCCATCTCCCAACTTTGTGCCTTTGGAATTGGCTTTTCCCCATACCTGGAATCCCCTCCCTCCCTCTCGAAGAATCCCTCATTTCCTCCAAGGGCCCCCTTCTCCAGGAAGCCTTTCCTAATGCCCCTGGCTCTTAGTGCCTTCCCTCCCAAATCACCTTGTGTCTCCTTTGCATATACCTTCATCTCTATGTGTTGCCTCTCCTGGCTGGAATTGTAAGTTCTTTGGGGGTAGGAGAAGGGACTATACTGCTTTTGTCTTTACATTCTCAGCAGCCAGCGCTGTGCCTTGCTCATATTAGGCACTTAGTACTTGTTAATTGAATTATGAAAATGTGACCATTGCCTGAGTTACTAAAAAGTCGACCTGTACATGCTAGCAGTGACCATACCCCCTCTACTATCTTGATTTCCCCAGTGCTGGACCCTGGTTCCTTCCCAGAGTGAGTGGGCTGGCCTAACTATCCTGGCATAATCTTTCTTGCCTCCTTCCCGCAGTACATTCAGTGACTTTGCTCCTGAATCTTCTTGCCTTCCTGGCCTCGTTCTCTGCTCACAATTATAGTGGAGTTGACTTTGGTCTGTCAATCCTGTGGTTTCTGCTCTTCACCCCATGTGCCTTCATCTGTTGGTATCGACCCATCTACAAGGCCTTCAGGCAAGTGGGGGGAAAGGGGGCAGGGGTGGCTTGGGCCTAGCAGGCCCCTCGGGCTGGTTTGACAGAGGTGATTAGCAAGCCAGAGCTGACAGTTTGGGGCTTTATCACCTGTAGGCTGGCACCATCCCCTGGGACTTGGCCTCAGTACCGCTCACGTGTGTGCCCAGGAAGCTGATGCCCTCTCTCTCCTTCTCTCCACAGATCTGACAATTCCTTCAGCTTCTTCGTTTTCTTCTTTGTGTTCTTCTGCCAAATAGTCATCTATGTCATCCAGCTGGTGGGTCTCCCGGGCTGGGGGAACAGGTAAGGCCGGGCTGCTCCCACCCTTGACTGCCTGACTCTTTTCCAGCTCTCTCTGTGCTCTGCTTCCTGCCAACTTCTTTGTACTGCCTCACCTACCCAAAGCTTAGCCCTGTGTCTCCGCTGGCCCCAGACCTCCAGCCTGCCTCCTGTCACTGGGTTTTACTGCTGCCTTTTGCCTTTAAGACCTTTGTACAAGAATGCTACCCCTCCACAGAAGGCCTTGGTCTGGAACAGAACTGGTCCCCTGTCCACAGGCTCTCAAGGTAGTTGTCCTTTGCTTTGGGTGATGAGCCACAGTCCCTTCCCATAGGCAAAGAGCTAGGGATCACCTTCAGGAAGGGATGGGGGAGCCTGGACACTTGCCTTCTCGTTCTTCTTGCTGTGAATGGAGGACTCTTTGGGCTCCAAACAGAAGAAGGTTTGGTCATTGGCATTCTCCACAATAGCTGGAGTCCCATGGGCATTACAGACATACAGGTCTGTAAAACCAGACCCTGAGAAAAGATCAGAATTGATGTTTTCTACCTGCCTCAGTGCCCACAAGAAATTGCAAACAAAGGTCAGGCCTGGCACTTTGCTCAGTCAGGACCTGGAATGAATGAGTTTCTTTTGCCTTTCCCTTTCAGCACCAAATCCTGAACTGGTAGGAGAGCTCCTTCTCCTCCTTCTCCCTCTTCCTCTTTCTGTTCTCCCCACTTTCCCTCTCTCCTTTTCTCTCCCTCTCTCTCTCTCTCTCTCCTCCTGTCTCTCCTCCTCTCCCTTCCCGCTCTTCTGTTCTCTCTTTTTCCCCTCTCTCTTTCTCTCCTTTTTTTCCCCCTCCTTCCCTCCCTCTCTCCTCTCCCTTCCATGTCTGTCTTTCTCTCTCTCCGTGGTCTGCACCCCGGCTCTTTCCTTTGCCCACTTTGCTACTTCTCGTTCTAGTCCTTTCTCTTTCAGCTTAGGGGCCTAGATGGATCACCATTCCCCTAGTCGAATCCCTGCCTGGTAGGAGGCAGGGTGTGGACGGTGATGATGGTTCCTGTCAGGAAGGCTGCCGTCCTTGGGGACACTGTGGATGCTTGGAGCTCTGTCACTAACTGCGGGGAGTCCCTAGGAAAGTCTCTGCGCTTCTCTGGGCCTGTTTCTTTGGTTGGGCCTTTCCAGCTGTGCTGTTCTGTGATTTTAAAAACGTTTTCTAGCCCCTCAGACATCAGTGACCTTTTGAACCCTCGTGCCCCAAGGGTGGTGGGCACTGAGAAAGGCCCAGGCTGTGCCCGAGGGCCCATCCCGCACCTCCATGGAGCCATCCTTCTTTCAGGTGGCTTTCTCGGTGGTGACAGTAGTTGGCAGGTTTGCTCCTTTGGAGTGGACCAGCAGGCATTTATTAAGCACTTACTGTGTACCAGGCACTTTGCTGAATGCTGGAGGGACAAAGACAAGCAAGAGATAGTTCCTGCCCTCAAGGAGCTCATCCTCTAAAGGGGGAGACTGAATGCAAACAACTGTGTCTGTCCCAGATACACGTTATTACATGTGAACTCTGTGCATGTGCTTTCGTTCTGCATCTTTCCCATAAGAAGACCCTGCTAGCATGGGGGGCAGGAGATTCTTGTAGAAGGTGGGATTTTAGCTGACACTTGGAGGAAACCTGGGAAGCCAGGAGGAGGCAGAGACAAGCAGGGAGAGCTCTGGGAGCGTGGAGGCTGGCCAGGGAAAATGCCAGGAACAACCAGCCAGGAGGCCAGTGCTGATGGGTGATTGCGTGTCTATGTCTGTGTCTCTGTGCGTGTGTGTGGAGAGGGCAGGGCTGAGTGAGGAAGCAGGATTTCATGTGACCTTGGAAACTGCTGGATCTGTCTGTCAGGGTAGCCTTATGATGAAGCTTACTCCACCCTGGCTAAAGGATAATAGTATCTTCCCCACCAGAAGGGCCTTTTCAGGCAGGTGGGGAGTCTGAGGCTTTCCAGGCAGAGTCTTGGCCTTTCTCCATCCTGCTTCCTTAGCTGAGCTCAGAAGGTCACACAGCTTCACCAACCCAGTGGACCCCTCCTCAGAACAGAAGGCATAAATATATCAAGTAAAATGCACAGGAATACAAAGGAAGCCAATCTGATGGAATTGCAGCCATCAGAATGGTTTTTAAAAACATATTCACAGACTCCCAGAAATCTGTCTGTGGCCCAAGGTTAAGAACCCCCAAATTAGGCTGTATACACCTGCCTCTGGTGGCATGGGTAAGGAAGAGGAGGAGCTAAAACCACCACCGGGTTTGGAACATGAAGGGCCTAGGGGAAGGACAGGCCCCTCGGAGATGGAGGACAAGCTGGTCACTGGGGAAAGATTTCATTCCACTTGAACATTGACCAAAACACCTGGCTTCTTGCCCCGGACCTGTCAGGGCCTGTCTGGTGAAGCCTCCTTCGTTGAAGCAGTGTTTGGCCCTGGGATAAGGCCAAGTGCTGTCCAGGCCAGCCCTCCCCATCATCATCATCCCTTCTCTTTTTCAGTGGCTGGATTGTTGCTATGTCAACAGTGAAGGCTGACTCTCCTATAGCTGTCTCGATCATCATGATGGTGGTGGCTGGCTTCTTCACCCTCTGTGCTGTGCTCTCCCTCTTCCTCCTGAAGCGGGTAAGTGGGTGTGCACACGAATTTGAGGAGGGAGAGGAGGATGGGGAGGAGCAGGAGGGGCCCTACGCCACAGAGGCCTTTGTTCATCTCTCTGCACTCTGTCCTCACACCAGTTAAGAGGGACTGAGTCCAGGAAAGGTCCAGGGCCTTGCCAACGTCCCCTGAGAAGTGTGGCGGGGATGGCTGTGCCATCACCTGACCGCTCTGGCGTTCTGGGTTGCTTTCCCGCAGGTGCACTCTCTGTACCGACGGACGGGCGCCAGCTTCCAGCAGGCCCAGGAGGAGTTCTCCCAGGGCATCTTTGCCAGCAGGACCTTCCGAAACACAGCAGCTGGCGCTGCCCGAGGAGCGTTCCAAGGAAATTAACCCTTCCTGGGCTGGTCGTCATCCTCTTCCTCACCAGCCCTTCTCTTCTTACTCCTCTTGCTGCCTCCTCCTGAGGTGCACTTTCCAGGGGTGCCTTGCTTAACGGTTCCTGCTGAGACACAGAAAGACACAGAGACGGCTCTCACCTTTGGCTCATCCTGTTTCTCAGCAGCCAGCCTTCCCTTCCACTTCAGGCTGGAAGGGAGGGTCGAGTTTTTTTATACATACATTTACACACACCTAGAAAAGTTAGCCCAGGTCTGTCTTTTCTTTTGTGTGTATGGTGATTCGGTGGGATTCCTGCCCTCAAGCAGAGGGTGGGGATGCCGTTTGTTTGGGATAGGTAGCACCTGGCTGGGCTTTGACTTGGGAGAGGGTCCAGGGCAGGGCAGAGGGGGCAGTAGCACCATCCTAGCATGGTGCCCCCTTCTGCAGGCCATCATCAGGAAGATTCTAAGTGGTCCCCAGCTTTTACCTTGGAGAAGGGACTAAGATTGTGTTCTCTTCTCCTTGACTGTTGCCTGTCTACAGGGAAAATTAGCATGTGACTTTATAGAGCCTGTAGGAGGAGTGTGGCAAGGCTGCTTTCTGGACACTAACTCATTGCCCGGAGTGGGGAGCAGCTCCATCTCCCCCTCCTTCCTTTAGGGCTCACCCCTGAGAGCCAAATGCTTTTGGATCATGTCAGCTGCCAGGCAGGGGCCATCCCTGCCTTGGGAGGAGCCCTGGAGTCACAGTCCTGAAGCAAGAAGTGCCTTAATAACCCCTCTCTCCCCCAAAGTGGGGAGCCCAGGGTCTGCCTTGGGGGCAGAGATGCTTGAAGACCCTGCTGGGAGCTCCAAGGGTGGGCATCTCTGGGAGGGAAGGGACCTCATTGGATCCATTCCCTTGCCACCAGAGACTCTTGGGCCCGTGTGCAAACCCTAACCCTCGTTCTGCTGCATTCCCTTCACCCTCTCTCCTTGCTTCCATCTCTTCTCCCTCCTCTGCCCCTTTCTGTCAGCAATAGACTGTCGCCTGGCCTGGACTGGAGAAGAACCATTCTTCCTCCGGGCTGCGCTCTCAGGAAGCTTAGCAGGGATTTGGGCTAAGCTCCAACCTTCCACGTCTTAGCTGTGAAGAGATAGAACCCTCAGCTGGGCCCCCTATTGGCTACCTATCTGCAGAAGCAAAGCGAAGGCCTAGCCCTCAGTACCGCCTCCTGATGAGCCTCGGGAGGGCAGGGAGTGGACTTGGTTCTGTGAGGGGAGGAAGTGCTCCTCCAATCACCTGGGGACTGGCCTGGGCTATGTGAACAGGCCCCGGAGCCCTGAAGCTGTTTGCCGGATTTCCCTCTGGATCCAAATGTATCTAGCAATAGTGGCAATGAATGAGATTTTAAGGCCTCTCTGCTCCCCATTTCTCAGATATATTTTGTCCTTCTCTGTGTACAGATGTATATGTCATGTCTTAACTTTGTGCTTTAAATAAAAACAGTGTGGATGGAGAAATGGAACCTTTCTCAGTGTGCAGACTTCTGTCCCTGGAAGCCGGAAAATGGGGGAGGTACCGGCAGGGGGAAGATTGTCCCACGTTTGCTAGGTTTGCCCTTAAAAGGGGAGACTTCCTGGGCCCATGTGACAAGGAAGATCAAGGCATTCAGGTGGCATTGGAGTTTAAAAGATGGAAGCTTCCTGCTGTGTGACCTTGGGCAAGTCAGTTCTGCCTCAGTTTCCTCATCTGTGAAATGGGAATAATAGTGCCTCTCTTACAGGGTTGTCGTGAGGATCAAATAATGCAAACCTTAAAGCGCTATATAATTGTTAGCTATTTAATGATAAAAGAGGGTCCCGCATTGACTTTAATCTTTTAATCACTCGCCTTCTAGAAACTAGCCAGGGACAAAGGTTTTAAAAGCAAATACTAGTTTTGCTTGATTATGCTGTATTCGGCCTAAGTTTTTATTCATTTTTCCGTTGAGAGGAGGGAGGGGCAGGAGCGCCCGCCACCCTCTCTTAACGTGAGAACGGAAGGGCTTAGACAAGCCCCGCGGCTCGAAAAGCTCGGTGAATTACGTCTTTTAGGAGGACAAGCGCGCTCCGCATCCTTCAGGGGCAGCTTTAGGTGCCATCCTTCCCTGTGGTGGAGATGGAAATGCCCATCTTACTGGTGTTTTAAGTTCAGAATTAGGATAAGAAAAGATAAAAGGCAGATGGTCCTGGGAGAACCGTGGCCTGAGGAGCTGCAGGGACGTCGCGAGGAGGGGGCTGCTGAGCGGGGGCTAGGACTCTTCTGTGACCTCCCCCCGCCCCCGCCCCGCCAGGGAAAGGAAAGGGGAGGCCTGGGGTGGGGGGTGGGGGCGGAGGCACAAGAAGGCCAGCGGGAAGAGCCGTGGCCGGGCTGCGGGGCCTCAGTTTCCCCGCCTGTAGAGGGACGGCTGCGGGCTCCGCGCGGAGACTCCGCGGCACGCTCCGGAGAACGACCGCCTTGCACTGCTCACGGCCGGCGCTGGGGGCAGCGCGGAGCCGGGCCCGCAACCAGGAAGCGGCAGCCAGGCCTGAGCTGCCGAGCGCCGCGCACGGCGGGGCCGGGGCCAGGGCCGCGACCACCATGGCTGGGCCCGGCTGGGCGCCCCCGCGCCTCGATGGCTTCATCCTCACCGAGCGGCTGGGCAGCGGCACGTACGCCACGGTGTACAAGGCCTACGGCAAGGTGGGGGGCGGGCGGGCTCGCGGGGGCGGGGGGGGGGCGCTCAGGGGAGGGGCCCTGGAGGAAGGGGAGAGAGCCCGGACCAGCCTCAGGCTTCCCGGTGCCCGGCTTGGGGTACTCCTCGGCCCCCCCACCCCAGGCCGGGAAAGCGTGGCCCTCCCGAGCGGCCCATTCCGAGAAGTGAAACCGGATTTGGAAGGGCCTCCCCGCTCCGGAGCTGCCCTGGAAGGGGGTGGGGAGGGCAAGGCTAGGGAGGGCTCGGGAAGGGGCTCCCAGCCGGCCCCGCATGGCCCAGACCCTTGGGCTCCCAGGACTCCAGCCCTACCCGGCCGGGCCTGGCCTGGCCGCTTTTTTTACCTCCCAGGTGTTGTGGATGGGGAAATGCTTGGAGGCTTTGCTCCTCATTGTCATTTCCATTCCATTCCCCAAGCCCTAGAGTCAGGGGTACCGAGGCAAAAAAAAAAAAAAACCCAAAACCATCCCTCCCTGCCCTCCATGAGCTTCCATTCTCCTGGGGTGGAATACAGCGTTCACACAGATAAAGGAAGAAAAGTCAAATTAGGGAGCCTTGTTAACGAGAGAGACCAGGGAAGGCTTCTGGGAAGGGATGCCTGAGCTGAGCCACAAGGAAAGATGCTACTTCTCATTAATAACAACAGTCAACCATTCCACCCAAATCCTACTGGGCCGCCTCCTCGTGCAGGAAGTGGAAGGGCCCACGGCAAAGCCTTCCTCAAGGAGCTGTCCAAAGTAGAAGGTGTGCGTTCTCGCTCTGTAGGGGTCTTCCAGAAGAAGACAGGCAGCTTATCCAGATGCCAGGGTAGGGAGCCCCTGAGGTCCCTGGTTCCACCTCTCAGATACATGGGCTCTGTGTGACTGTGGCTTCCATCCCAGGCAGGGCTGTTACTATCAGTTCCGTCTCCTGACTTTGTCATTTAAAGCCTTTCCCAGTCTCTCTCCAACCTAATGTTCAAAGATAATTACATGTTATACCCCTTCACGCAATCAATATTCCAGCAGAACTGGCTTACTTGTATTTCCTGTACGCCACATTCAATATCTCTCATCTTCTGTGCCCTTTGCCCAGTTCCTCCTCGGCTCTGTCTCTTAGAAAGCCACCCTGTAGACACTAGCGGAGTAACCCTGGGCAAGTCATTTAACCTGTTTGCCTCAGTTTCCTAATCTGTAAAATGGGTATAATAATGGCACCTACCTCCCAGGGTTGTTGTGAAGATCAACTGAGATTATACTTGTAAAGTACTTAACACAGTGCCTGGCATATAATAAGGGCTATGTAAATGACAGCTACTATCATTATTATTATAATTTGCAGCTTCTTTCAAGGCTCAGTTCAAATGCTACCTCCTACCAAAAGCTTTTCCTGATTTTCCCAGTAGTTGGTGCTCAGCATATGTAAAATGAAATGAAGGAAATTTTTTTTTGTATAAAGTTTGTATTTCTTTCCTGTGTGTTTGTTTCTCGGTCCCTCCCCCCAACAGAACACAAGCTTTTGAGGGCAAGCCTGATTAGTTTTTGCCTTCGTATTCTCCAGTGCTGAGCATGGTGCCTGACACATAGTAGGTGCCTAAAAAATACTAGTAACTGAATTGAGCGTAATGTGAGCAGAATGGGTCAGGGCTGAGGAGGTGATTTCCTGTCTTTGGAGGTGTGCCTCTCTGGCTGCTTGGATGACCCAGGGCATGGGATGAAGGGAAGCTGGGCAGGTCTCTCTGTCCCAGGGACTGCCCCCCTAATCAGGGTAAGTTCACCTTTATCTCCCCGTCTGTCTCTCCAGAAAGATACTCGGGAAGTGGTAGCCATCAAATGTGTGAGCAAAAAGAGTCTGAACAAGGCATCGGTGGAAAATCTGCTGACCGAAATCGAGATCCTCAAGGCTATTCGGCACCCCCACATTGTGGAGCTGAAGGACTTCCAGGTCTGTGGATCAAGGGGGAGAGGGGAGAGAGGGAAGGAGGGAGGTGGTCATGGCCCTGGGAGGGCAAGGGTGGCCTAGGATCACTAGTGGTATAGGGAACAGGCATTTTGTTAGGTTTATTATTAGTATAGCCAGCATTCCTCTAGGCCTGCTCTGTGCCAGGCACTGTGCTAAGTGCTTAAAATGAGTTCATACTGGTAAAGCTTGTACTTGGCCTCATTTTAAGCACTTAGCACAGTGCCTGGCACAGAGCAGGCCTAAAGGAATGCTAGCTATACTAATAATCACAACCATTATTATTATGTCCTCACAACAACACTGGGAGGTAAGTGCTATTATTATCCCCATTTTACAGGTGAGGAAACTGAGGCAGACAGAGGTTAAGTGGCTTGCCCAGAGTCACACAGCCAGTAAGTGTTTAAGACTGGATTTGAACTCAGATCTTGTCTGACTTCAGGTCCAGAACTCTGTGCATTGTGCCACCTCACTGTCCCTAGTTGTAGATAAAGCTTTGGACTTAGAGTCAGGAAGACCTGAATTCAAGTCTTACCTCAAATACTATCGATGTTATCCTGGGCAAATTACTGAACCTTTCTGTGGCTGTTTTGCCATCTATAGAATAGGAATGATAATTGTGCCTACCCCATAGGATCGTTGGGAGGATCAAATGAGATTAGGCAAAATAAATGCTAACTATTGTTGTAATTAATGCTGTTCTCACCCTCATGTCCTCCCCAGTGGGACAGTGACAACATCTACCTCATCATGGAATTCTGTGCCGGGGGCGATCTGTCCCGATTCATCCGCACCCGACGAATCCTGCCTGAGAAGGTGGCCCACATCTTCCTGCAGCAATTGGGTAAAGGCTTTGAACCGGTTGGTTTTGGAAGTAGGAAGAAGAGGCGATCACTGATGGGGATGGCCTGAACCAGGGCTCTTACAATGTCCCCTGGTGCTGGTGGGGGCAGTGAAGAGCCTGGCCTGGCTGGGCAGGGCCTTTAGCTGGGGATTGAGGCGCAGTGGGAGATAAGAAGGGCTAAACGGGCATTGGAGAAGGCCTTGAGTGACAAGATGTCAGGGAGGAGACCTTGTTCTAGCCCTGGCTTTCCTGGAAATCCAAGGTCCTCTCAGGCTCTATTTGTTGGCTCTGGCCTCCCCTCCAGTACTGTGGGAAGCAAGAAGCTTGTGAAGGGGGAGGGGCCCAAGTCCGCCAGCACTGGGAGACCCTCTGCAATTTACTCCTTTGCCCTCCACTTTCTGCTCTGCAGCCAGTGCCCTTCAGTTTCTGCATGGCCGTAATATCTCTCACCTGGATCTGAAGCCACAGAACATCCTGCTGAGCTCCCTGGAGAAACCTCACCTCAAACTGGCAGGTGAGCTCCCAGGGGGCAGGGAAGGATGGCCCCTCCCTTCTCCTCCTCCCTCCCTTCCCCTCCCTTCTCCTTCTCTCTCCTCTCCCTTCCCTATTTCTTCCCTCCCTTCACTATAGCAGAAGATGATTATTGACCAGAGCCTTCACCTGTGGGGATGGGCAGCCCTGAGGAGGCATCCACACCCCCTCTCACCTGGGCTTCCTTGGAAATAATTGCAAGGGAGTTGATTGTGACCAGAGTTAGGCTCTGTCTGGGGTTAGGGGTCAGTCAGTGACTAAGGTTAGCCTGTATGGACAATTAGGAGTCATTCTGTGGCCAAGGTTAAGGGTCACTCTGTGGCTAGGGTTAAGGGTCAGTATGGGGCCAGGATTAGAGTTCGGCCGTGAGGAGGATTTGAGCTCATTTTCGGGCATGGAGATGGTAGCTTTTCTCTGTGGTCAATTCACTGGCCCATATGGGAGTCCTGACCTCAAAGAACTCTGGCCAGGTGGTGTGGGTTGTGGAGACAGTGGAAAGGCCTTTGAATCTGGAGTAGGAAGCCCTGGGTTTGAGTCTCAGCTCTGCTTCTTCCTCCCTGTGTGAATCTTAGAGGAGTCACTTTCCCTCAAGGGGTTCTAGTGTCTTCTACAGAGGGAGGGGCTTGGATCTGAAAGTCTTGGCATTCTTTTCCAGTTCTCACTCTGTGATCCTACGAATTCTTACTCATTTCAGCTTTGACCTGGTGGAGAATCTTTCTGCCTGCTTCAGGGTATCTGAGGCTCTGGGCCCCGCCCCACACTGAGGACTGTGGCTGCGTCCAGGTCACTAGACCTGCTTGGCCCATACTGCCCAAGGGGACTGGGTGCCCATGCCTGTGCCTGGTCCGTGATGTGGGGAAAATGAGAAGATGACACAGTCCCCACCCTTGGAGCTGACCCTTAACCCTGACTATTAGCTGACCTCTAACTCTGACCACAGGCTATACTTTTTTTTTACTTTTTTAAAAATTTAATTTAATTTTGTTATATTTTAAATTTCAAACTGGCTCCCTGTCTCCCCACCCTGCACTAGAGAAGGCCACCATTTGACACAGATATATGTGTGTGTATGTGTGTGTGTGTGTGTGTGTGTGTGTGTGTGTGTGTGTGTGTATACATATATATATATACACACACATACATACATACATATACATATATAAAACCATACTATGCGTATTTCTATTTATGAGTTCTTTGTCTGGAGGTGGATAGCATCTTCTTTCATAGGTCCTTTGTAGTTGATTTGAATATTTATAATACTCAGAATAACTTAGTCGTTCACAGTTATTCTTTGAGTAATATTGCTGTCACTTACACAACATTCTCTTGGTTCCGCTCATTTCACTCTTCATTATTTCATGCAAGTCTTTCCCTATTTTTCTAAGGTCATCCTGTTCATCATTTCTTACAGCACAGTGGTATTCCTTCACAATCTTCTTCAGCCATTCCCAAATGGATGGACATCCCCTCAATTTCCAGTTCTTTGCCACCACAAAGAGAGCTACTATAGACATTTTAGAACATAAAGGTTCTTTTCCTCTTTCTCTGATCACCTTGGGAAGGAGACCTAATAGTGGTATTGCTGGATCAAAGGACATACACAGTTTTATAACTCTTTGGGCGTGATTCCAGATTCATTTTCCTCTTCTGTCACTTTAGCCAGTCCGATAGGTGTGAGATGATATCTCACATTTGTTTTAATTTGCATTTCTCTAATCAATAATAGAGTATTTTTTTATATGATTACATGTAGCTTTGATTTCTTTATCTAAAAACTGCCTCTGTTCATATCCTTTGACACAGATTGACCCCTAACCCTGGCCACAGACTGACTCCAAACCTAGCCAAAGACTGACCCCTAGTCCTGGCCACAGACTGACCCTGAACCCAAAACATAGTTTTGTTGTCAAGACAATATCCAGGTAGAACTACGAGAGGAAGGTATGGAACAGGACAGATTGGGTCCAGTGTGGCCCTCAGGGTGTGTTTATGGACGGATCCCAGTAAATGGTTATGGAATAGATTGGGCGTGATGACTTCCTGCTCTAGAGTTACAGTCCTTGACCCTAAATCAGGGAAGGGAGAGGTCCCTGTGGGCTGCAGTGGTCAGGGAAATCTTCCTGGAGGAGGTGAGATTTGAGCTGGGCCTGGAACGAGAGAGGACTAGGGTAGATGGAGAAGAGAAGGCATCCTTAGTGGTGGGAACAGTGTGGGCCAAGTTTCCAAGACAGAAATGAGCCTTTGTGTACAGAGGGTCAGTGGAGGGGGGCTACACGCCGTAATATTGGAGTGGCTGGGTGACACCGATTATGGAGAGCCGTGTGTTATCAGTCTCACAAACAGTGAAAGCTTGGGAGGTTTTGAGTGGGTGAGGTGGTGAGCACGTGGTGCACCCTCTTCAGTCACCCCCCCCAAAATTGGCCCTCACCCTCTCTCTGTCCTGGGCTTCTCCCCCACACAGACTTTGGCTTTGCACAGCACATGTCCCCATGGGATGAGAAGCATGTGCTCCGAGGTTCTCCTCTCTACATGGCCCCCGAGATGGTGTGTCGGCGGCAGTACGATGCCCGGGTGGACCTCTGGTCTGTTGGTGTCATCCTGTATGGTAAGGGGCATTCTTCCAGGTGGGGCCCGGCTGCTCCTCCCCTTTTCCCTTCCTCTACCCCCTCCCCACTGTCCTGTGTGTCCAGGAAGAGGAGAAGAAGGTCTTAGGCAGTCAGGCCACAGGAAGAAAAGGAACGAACAACAGTGCTGGGCAGTGAGAATTGTTGTGGAGAGAGCCTTGAACTGGGCTTAGGTTCTCAGCTGGGCTCAGAGTTACTGTGTGACCCTAGGAAAGTCACTTCCCTTTGCTTGGTTTTCTAATTTAGAAAATGTGATGGGAGAAGATTAGTTGTTGGCTCAGGGCCTTTTCTTCTCTAAGATGCTGGGATTCTCAGCCCGATGCTCACAAAGTGCTTCCTTTTGACAGAAAGATTCCCCTCACATCTTCCTCAGAAAAACTGGAATCCCAAGTCTGTCAGCATCTTAGAGCGTGGAAAGGAAGAGAAAATGGATTCTCTGGTCCACAGAATGTAAACACCCTGTGGACAGGCACTATTTCATTTTTGTCTCTGTATCTCCAGTGCCTGGCACATAGCAGGTCCTTGATCAGTGCCTGTGGTTGGCCTCTGTGCAAGCTAGAGCCAGCTGGCTGCTCGGGACATCCCAGATGCTCATTGCTTGGACCTGGGAGGGTACCCGCTTGTCTTAACTTGCAGTTTTGGCTGCCTCTTATCATCTGTGGGCTTAGTGAGGAAGGGAGGGTCCAGGAAGTGAGAGCTGGGACTTCTAAGTTGGCTTGAAGGAAGGGACTTAGGGAACCTTTTCCAACATCCCCTTCTTCTTTCCTCACTGGGACCTGTAGGGCTTGTGAGCCCTCCGCTCGGGGTCTAGCACTGACTGCTCCCCGACTTCCCTCTCTCTCTACCTTGCACTCCCCCTCCGGTGAACCAGAGGCTCTTTTCGGCCAGCCGCCTTTTGCCTCCAAGTCATTCACAGAACTGGAGGAGAAGATCCGTAGCAACCGAGTCATTGAGGTAGGGCCAGGGCCCAAGTGGTGGGGCGATGTGGCATCCTGAGCGAAGCATGGTCAGGAGTCAGCCACATGGGAATAGGTGGTGGGGTGCCAGGCAGCTAGAGATCATGGATGCCTTCCGGGCTGGGAAGCTCACCTGGGTTCTTGTTCCGACTGCCAGGGGTTTCCCCATCACCTGGAACAACTCATTTCTCTTCTCTCAGCCTCAGTTTCCTCTTTGGTCAAGTGGGGATAATGGTTCTCCCCTCTGTATGGCCTTGGGCAGAGTTCCTTCACCTCCCCGGGCCTTGACTGCTTCCATTACAAAATGAGCGATTGGTGGCCTGTGAGATCTTGGACCCCATGGTCCCTGCAGGTCCTGGCCACTTCTCAGGGGTGATGGGGAGTGATCATCTCTGCTAGGGCAGACACGGAGCCCCACCCTGACACCTAGAGGGTCCCCATCCTGCTCCTCCCTGACCCCCCTGCTCACCAAGAGCCGCATCTCCCCAGCTTCCCACTCGGCCCCAGCTCTCTCGAAATTGTCGAGACCTCCTGCAGCAGCTTCTGGAGCGGGACCCTGACAGGCGCATCTCTTTCAAGGACTTCTTTGGTCACCCCTTTGTAGACCTGGAGCATATGCCAAGTGGGCAGAGCCTAGAGCGGGCGGTGAGTGGAGTCGGTGGGTCTGGGCGGGTGGAGGTGGTGGTTTAGGGACATTGGGAGTCTAGGGGCCCCAGGGGCCCCTGACCCTGCCTCCCCTAGACTTCTGCCCCCACCCCCTTTAGACTGCCCTGGTTGTGGATGCTGTGAAGAAGGACCAGGAAGGAGATCTCTCATCTGCCCTGTCTCTCTACTGCAAAGCCCTAGACTACTTTATTCCGGCCTTACACTGTGAGTAGCCCCCAGAACCCTGCCCTCAGCCCTTCCCCCAAGAGTCCAAGAAGCCCAGCCCCTCCCAAAAAGTCTATAGGGGCTAACACTGAAGCAGAGGGGATTTAGGTTAGACATAAGGAAGAACTTCCTGGCTGTAGAGATATGGTGGGAAATTGGGGGTGGCCTAGGGTTCCTACTGGGGGGGATGACTAACACTGAGGCCCAGCCAGAGCCAGGGAGGGGGCTGAGCTAGAGGATTCTCTGTAGCTCATTCAGGGTAGGCAGGGGGAGGCCAAAGCAATGGCTTGCCCTATCCACGTGCTCTAGGACCTGGTGTCTTTGAGACCTCCTGGGGGACTTAGAACCCTGAGATCCCCCAGGGGACCTTCTGACCCCCATTCCTCTCTCAGATGAAGTGGACGCCAGACGCAAGGAGGCGATAAAGGCAAAGGTCAGTGAGAGCCCCGCGGGCAGTGGGTGCACAGTGGCACCCCCTCTGCAACAACCTCAGCTCATCCCTATCCCCAAGGAACCCTTAGAGAGTGGGATTCTCTGAGCCTTGGCTTCCTCCTCAGTAACATAGGGCTAAGCAAGAGTGATGTCCTCTATCCACGAGTGCTCTTGTGATGTTTGCCCTTCCCACACTGGGGCCTTCAGAGAGGACCATGGGGCCTTCATTTTCCCGAGCCAATAAACACCAGCCCAGGGATGGGGCTTCTAACCCCTGGGTGTGTGTGTGTGTGTGTGTGTGTGTGTGTGTGTGTGTGTGTGTGTGTGTGTGTGTGTGTGTGTGTGTGTGCGCGCTCACGCACGCTGGGGGGAGGTTTGGAAGAAGAGTTCCTAGAGAAGGCAGACTTTCCATCCCCATCCCACCACTGGGCCCATCTCATCCTTCACCTTCTTGCAGGTGGGACAGTACGTGTCAAGAGCTGAGGAGCTCAAAGCCCTGGTCAACTCCTCCAACCGGGCCCTTCTCCAGCAGGGCACCTGTGCCCGAGACCTCCTCAAAGGTAGCCCCGCCATCCCAGCTTGGCTTCCCTTTCTAAAGCTGCCTTCATGGCTTCCTTTCCTCCCCACAGCTCTGTGATTTGCACAAACAGTCCCCTTATGTCTGGCTCTTTCACCCTCCTCTTCCTCAACCTATAGAGTCCACAGCTTCCTTCAGAGCCCAGGTGCCACGTCCTACATCAGGCCTTTCCTTCTCCCCACCACTTGTTACCACTCTCCCACTCTTGAAATAACTTTGTGTTTCTTTACTTGGGGACTTGGTGTATCCCTCGGTAGAATGTAAGCTCCCTGAGGACAGGGAGTGTTTTGTTTTTGAACCCCCAGTGTCCAGCACAGTGCTTCCCAGTAGTGGGTACTGAGTCAATAAATGCCTGTTGAATTGGAACCCCCATTTTGTAGATTTGGATGGGGGATTGACTTGCCCACTGTCTCTCGAAGGCGTCAGGCTAGAGACTTGCTTTTTTTTTTTTAGGCAATTGGGGTTAAGTGACTTGCCCAGGGGCACCCAGCTAGTAAGTATCTGAGGCTGGATTTGAACTCAGGTCCTCCTGACTTCAGGGCCGGTGCTCTATCCACTGCGCCACCTAGCTGCCCCTAGGCTAGAGACTTGCACCCAGTCCTCCCAGTGGTTCTGTGTTCCCTTGGATTCCACTCCCCATAGCCTGAATTCCCCTGATCTATTGGAGGACACAAAATCAGTTACTTCATCGGGCAATGCTCATAGCACAGAGCCCATAAATGCTTAAGCATTTAAGTAATGTGTGGACAAAAGTCAAAGCATTTAGAGACAGTGACATGCAGGGAAAAGCCGACATCTAAGGACCTAGGTTCAAATCCTCCCTGCCTCTACTGGCTGTGCCTTTGAGAAAGTTCTCTGGGCTTCAGTGGAACAAGGGTTGGACCAGGTGCTTCCTAAGATCCAACTGTGAGCCAGATTGTGCTTGGGTTAGATTCAAGTTGAGCTAATGGGGCTTGGCTTCCCAAGGGGAGGGAGTCTTTCACCTGTGTTTGGAGGGGGGCAGGGGGGTAGAAGCCTCTTTGATTCTTCCTCTGTCCCCGTTGGTCCTCTAACCCTGACCCTGTTGTTACAGAAATGGCCAGAGACAAGCCTCGACTTGTGGCTGCCCTGGAGGTGGCTTCAGTGGCTATGGCCAAGGTGAGTGCCCATGGGGATATGGAGGCTGGCAGGATGGGTAGGGCTTCTCTGGGACCCCTCTCCTGCCCACCATGACCTTCGTAGGCATTCTAACCTCTCTTATAGGAGGAGGAGGGCCAGGACGATGGAGATGCCCTGGACCTATACCAGCAGAGCCTCGGGGAACTGCTGTTGCTCTTAGCAGGTGAGGGAGACCAGGTGCTGCCTACCTGGCTTTCTCCACACCCCTCCCCTGCCCCAGGCCTCAGCTTCACAAAGCCCCCTTCTCTTTGCAGCCGAACCTACTGGGAGGAGGCGGGAGCTGTTACATGCTGAGGTAGGCCTGGTAGCTGCCACTCTCTTCCCTCCCTACTCCCCTTGAGACTCACAAACAAAAACATTGGGGGGCCATTAAGTAGTAGATTGTGTGGCACTGGCAGAATTCCTGCAGGATTTCTGAAGGAGATCAGAGATGGGAAAAGACCTGTGGGGGCTGAGATGGTCCAAGAAGGCTTCTGTAGGAAGTCATTAAGTGGGGGCCCCCTGGCCTGTCTGGGGGGAGACTATGGCTAACGGGGAGCTGGTAACCTCTGTCTCCGACAGATCCAGACCCTGATGGGGCGAGCAGAGTACCTGAAGGAGCAGATCAAGGTATGAGGCTGGACACCCCTATTGCTCTCTGTCTTTGGGTGTAGCTCTCTAGCCCTCCACTTCCTCATCCATCTCTCGCCATCTGTTTGCCCTGTGTCTCCCCATCTCCTAGTCTTCCTCTCTTAGCCCCTCATTTTTCAGTATCTTATCTCTCCCATCTCATTGTCTGTGTCTGCCTCTGTCTGCATTCTCTCTCATTTTTCGGTTTTCACTGTCTCTGTATTTTTCTCCCAGATGAAGGAGACCCGATGGGAAGCTGAGTCGGTGGACAAAGATGGGCTGTCTGAGTCTGTCCGAAGCTGTGAGTACTGGCAGTTTGTCGCCAGAAAAGAGTAGAGGAGAGGCATGGGGAGGGGAGGAGGCTTGGGGAAAAAGGAGCCTGGGGCCGCCACACGCTCCCCATTTCTCCAGTCCAGGGAGGGTGGGGACCTCGGGAAGACCCTCTGAGTGGCTCCTGACCCCCCCAGCCCTGCTTGGTCACTCCTGCTTCTTCTTTCTCTCCCACACAGCTTGTACTCTGCAGTGACCTGTGGGCCTGACCTCTGGAGTCCTGTCACCAGATGCAAGCCTTAAGGAGGGAGGCAGGGGGAAGGGGCAGAGAAATGTAGCCCTCTGGGAGATCAGGGTACAAACTGTCCTGGGGAAGGAACTCTGGGATTCTACCTCCTACCCCTAGAAAGGGAGATTGAGGGCCCCATTTCTGACCAATGAGGTCCTTCTGTCTGCTGGAGTTCCTAATCTCATTCTTGTGTTCCCCCTACAATAAACTCTTAGTTAGGGCCAGGCCCTAAGGGGATTCCCTAGAAGAAGAGGGTTCTGGAATCCTGACCCCATCCTCTCCTGCCACCTTGGCTAACACTGGGTGCTTCCTTTGCTGAGCGGGCTGAGTTCTCTGGCAGTTATTTCTAAGCATGGCTAGGGGACTACTCTATTACTGCCCCCCTCCATTTCTTTTCCCCTTTCACTCCCCAAACCTACTGGAAGGGCAGAGATGCTCAACTGGTGATTGTCCCCTTGACATTTTTCTCCTTTGACCTGGAGGTCTTTTATTTAGGAAACTGACTGAGGCCTAGTGGGGTGGGCCACACTCCCTGGCCATGGCCAAACTGATCCTCCCAGGATCGGGGAGAATGAAACTGACCTTACTCTGCTGACCCAGGAGCCCTTCTCATAGTTAAAGAGGGGGCCTGGTTTTCTTTTTCCATTCAGACCTGCTTTCCTAAGCAGGGTGTGGGGCCCATCACTAACCTGGCCTCGCCCAGCCAGGCCTCTGTTCCTAGCCCCGTGCTAAATCCTCATCCTTGGACCCTTCTCTCTGGACTTTCCTGGCTGGTGCCCGAGGCCATTAGCCAGTCAGTGTGCACTGAGATCCCCACTCAGGGTCCCCTTTCCCAGTCCCCTTGGAATCAGAGCATCCTTCCCAAACAGCTAGTTGTGTTAGCTGCGTCAGAGACAATCTTGGTTTAACAAAATAATAATCCTTTAAACTTGAAACCTCATCTATACTTACTGTGAGAAGTCAGTTCAGCGGCACATATGTAGAGGAAGTGACCAGGAGATGGCAGACTGATTTTAAAAAATCAGAGGGGAGACATTCTCCCAAGCCTGGAATGCATCACCTCCCCACCCCAAATCCCTCGCATGGATAAAGGGCGTAGGCTTTGGGGGTGCTTAGGGCTGCAGAGATTGAAGGTGGCTGTTTGTGGGGCTGGTTGGTTTCTGTTTGAATGGCTTCCAGGACTAGTCCAGGCACAGGAGTCAAGAAACCCACCCTTGACTGGCTTCAAGATCTCCAGCAAGGAAGGCCCTTTGGACTTCGGTTTGCTTGTCTGTGAAATGGGAGTGATTCTCAATATATGCTACCCCTCTCCTCTGACAGGACTGTTAAAAGAATTGAAGGAGATGAAAATACCCGGAGAATACAAAATGCTTTGCTAGTGGGAGGCAGCATCACATTGCTTTGGGTTGATTTAAAAACAAAACAGAACTCAAGCCCTGGAGAGAGTTCTGTGATGATAATAACTAACGTTTAGATGGCGTTTGAAGGCTTCCAAAAGGCTGTATAAATATTACCTTGTTTGATCCTCACAACAAACAGTGAGGTAGGTGCTATTTTCACTCCCATTTTGTAGATCAGGAAAACTGAGTTGGAGAGAAGTAGTGACTCAACCTGGGGTCACGTAGCTAGTAAGTATCTATGCCAGAATTGCCCTCCCATCCACAGTCTGGTTAAAGAGAATATGCTTTACTGTTTTCTCAATTAAATTATTTTCTAAAGTCATCAGTCCTCTTCTTCTCCTCCTCCTGGGAGTTGCCCCTAGCAATGGGGGTGGGGAACTCTGTTGTTTTCTTGGGAAGGGGGTAGGGTCTGGGTGACTTCAGGTTGAGGGTGGAGCCCCAGCCTCCAGGGAGGGGAGTCTGGTGATGGGGGGCGGGGCACAATGGGGTAGAGGAGACATAGGGACTGTATCCTTTTCCATAGTATCTTGGGAGTTCCCTATCAGGTCAGCTAATGCTGACTGGTCCCTCCTAAAGAAAATATCACGTTCAGCTTTTAGCCGTTCCCACCTGAAGACTGCCAAGACAGATGAACCCTCAACCGGTGCCATTTCCCTGGCTGGAGTCCGTTCCAGTGCAAAGCCTGGGTGCCCCTGGAGCACGGTGGCAATGCCTGCAGCTCCCTCTGCCAGCACAGGGTCTGGAAGGAGCCCAAGAGTGGGACTCCCCCCCCATCCCTGTATGTAACAGGGTGGGATGAGAGATGGCTGACCAAGGGTAAGCCCCACACCTTACTTAGGACATCCCAGACCCCAAACCCAGTCCTAAGGCTTTTAGCTGTACACCATTTGGTTCTGGCTGTGTTCCCAGGAGGGATTACAGGGGTCCAGAGACCAATGCTGAGTGGGCACAACGTAAAAAACAAAATTTGGAATTACTGAACCTGAGTTCAAATCCAGGCCCTGCTACATTCTACTTTGTGACTGGGCAAGGTCATGACTGGATAAAATACAGACACTCATTTAGCATACAAAGCTTGCACAATCTGGACTTATTATCCATTAATTCCCTTCATGAGTTCTACCCTCCAGCCAAGCCGGACCACCTGCTTTCCCCATATACAGTAGTCCACTTCCCTCTTCCATGTCATGCATGGGAAAGGATGAATCACTCCCGTTGCTTGGAATGCACTCCCTCCTCACCTCTGCTACACAGACTCCCCAGCCTTTTTTAAGACTTGGCTCCACCACCACCTCCTGTTAAGGGGAGGTCTGCTCTGAGCCCTCAAGTTGACAGGGAGCCCCCGTGACTTCACACATATTCTGTATTATCTGTGTACAGGATGTTTCCCCTCCTCCTCCCATTCCAAGAATGGAAACTCCTTGAGGACAGGAGCTGTTTGGTTTTTCTCCTAAGCACAGTGCCTAGCACACAGCTGCTTAATAAATGCTTATTGGAGAGTAACCTCACTGGGCTTCAGTTTCCTCCTCTGTAAGGGGTGGAGGGGGCATCTTGAAGGTCCCTTCCAGTCCTGAATCTATGAACTTATGAAAAGTCTTGGGAAGCCTCCCTACCTTCTGCCCTTCCAAGGCCCCCCACAATCAGTGTTTGGAAAGCTACCCTGGAGTCTAACACTGCTGAGAATTAAGGACACAATCTCACATTTTATTTTAGTTTAAAAGAGGGTCCAGGACCAGGGGCTCTGTTGACATTTTTACAACATAAATAAACTTCAAACAGGTTTGTTTTCTATACAACATCTTTGCGGAGAGGGAAGCTCCCCTCCCAGCCCTGTACAATATTCACATGGGAACAGGTGCCCAAAGGGAGTCTGCTCTGGTCCCTGGCTGGCTGGTGGCCTTTAGGGAACATCCTGATGGGGGGAGGGGGAGGGGAAGGAGGGAGGAGGCCAAGCCACCCGAGATGAGCTTGCTCAGGATTCATTGAAATGGCCCAGGAAGATGGAATGAAGAAAACAGTCAGTGACGGGATCCTACATTTATGGAGTGGTACCGTGAGAAGAGTGGGGTCAGCTGCATCCTGCAT
Organism: Phascolarctos cinereus; assembly: GCF_003287225.1. Classification (NCBI taxonomy): domain Eukaryota; kingdom Metazoa; phylum Chordata; class Mammalia; order Diprotodontia; family Phascolarctidae; genus Phascolarctos; species Phascolarctos cinereus. The sequence goes on along the minus strand of NW_027555736.1, from coordinate 48,060,035 downwards.
GAAATGATAGCAAGGGAGAGAATGTCCCATTGAGGAGGAATGAGGGAGAAGAAATGGTAGGGGGGGGCTGTCTGCTTTGGAAAAATGAGGGTGGGGGGGCAGCTCAGTGACACATGGATTGAGTATCGGCCCTGGAGTCAGGAGGACCTGAGTTCAAATCCAGCATCAGACACTTAACACTTACTAGCTGTGTGCTAGTCACTTAACCCCATTGCCTACCAAAAAGAAAGAAAGAAAAGGAGGGTGGGGATGGCCAACCATGGAAAAGTGCCACCCTTGGACTTCCCTCTGACTATTAAAGTCTGGATCCCTGAATCTAGGAGGAATGATGGATTTGGGTTCGAGACAGGCAGAAAATCAAACAGGTGGTGAGGCAGTTCTGAAAAGATAAAGAACTTGGGGGTGTTGGAGAGGGGGAAGGGAGCAAGGAAATTGCTGGTCTCCCCTACCCCAACAACCTCAAAGTTGTCTCCTTTGACCAGGTGCCCTCCCCAGGCTCATTCACCATTCCTGGTTCCCTATGTAGGAGAGAAGGGAAGATCTAGCAAGGCTGTGTTAGCTCTGGAGGCTACTTTACTTGGGGGGGGGCAGAAATCTGGTCCTTCTCCCTAGCCCCCAACAGGGTGTCTCACAAAAAAAGCTCACTTCATTCACTCATTCACTGGAGTCTGTTTTTCATATTTCCACCTGCATTATTCTTGATGCATTTTTTTTTCCTGTGGGTGATCTGTAGAGGCCGATTTCCAATGCATGTAGGGAAAACTTCCTAACAATCTGAGCTGTCCCACAGCAGGATGGGTTGCCAAGAGAGGCAGTGAGCTCTCCATCAGAAGTCTTCGACTAGAGGTTGGACGACCAGCAGTAGTCAGAAATGTTGTTCATTCTAGTTCAGGTGTGGGTGGCACCAGACAGTCTCTGAGCTCCATTCCTGCTGAGTTTCTGCTCCTAGGAGGGATGAAACCTGGACAGTGGTACAGGGTGTTTAGGGGTGGAGGGGAGTCCCTCTGGCCCCTGTCCCTTTGTAGTTCCACCCTCCTGGCTGTGGCTTCTCAGATTTTAGGAGTTCTGCTGCCCCTGAGGGTGTTAGAGGGCATAGATGGGGTCTGGACCTCAGTTACAGAAAGGGGGGAGCTTGGGGGGGGTCACCCTCACTCCCAGGGTCCAAGGGTGGGAAGGTCCATTCTCCTAGAGTCCGGAGAGGAGCCAGAGCGACAGCCTCAGGAGGCCCAGGGCCAGGGCCCTCCCTGAAAGTCCCTGCTCCTGCCCCAGCCCTGGTCGCAGCGGTTCGGCTCGGGAACGGCCCCACAGAGTCTCTCTGGGGCCGTGAGGCGGGGGCGGCGACGTCTCCTCTTCGTCCTCATAGTCATCGTCCTCGGCCTCGGCCGCAGCGACGGCGGGGGCCGAAGCACAGGCGGCCCATGTTGTCCTTGAGCACCTGGCAGAAGGGCCGCTCGGCGCCGTCGCACACGCAGCGCTCCAGCAGCGGGCCCCCGGCGGTGGCCAGCAGCGCCCCGATGGCCGCGCGGCACGCGGCCGTGCAGCGGCGCCCGTTAAACAGCTGCCCGCAGCGGGCCAGGTAGGAGGCCAGCGTGTCCCGGCAGGCGGGCTCGGCCTGGCAGCGGCGTCGGGCCGCGGTGCAGCCCAGGCCACCGCGCGCGGGCCGCGGCAGGCACGGCTCGAGGGCCGCCTTGAGACGGCGGCAGCGCGCGTCGGCCCCGCACTCGCAGCGCTCCAGGGCCGGCCCGCGCTCCGTGTTGTTGAGCTGCAACAGGGCGCCCACGCAGTGGCTGGGGCAGCCCCCGGTGCCCCCCAGCACCGGCTCGCACGCCGCCTGGCTCTGGCTGTAGGCCGAGCCGCACGCCGGCTCCCCCTGGCAACGCAGCAGCGCCTCCCAGCACGGTTCCCCGGGCGCCGAACCGGCCACCTCGGCCCGCAGCGACGGCAACAGCAGGTACAGGAGCAGGAGCACTGGCCCGCGGCCGCTGTACCCCCGGCCCCGCGCTGGCCTCATGGCCCCCCTGGGCTCCCGGGCACCGCCATACGCTCCCAGGGCCACCTCCAGCCCGGACGCCTACGGGCCACCGCGCGCTGCACACTCCAGGGTCTCGGTTCCGACGGAAGGCAGTCCTGGACCCGAGCTCCCCCAGTCAGCGGCACCGAGCACCTGCCTTAGGCTGCGGCCACCCCCCAGGGCCTGAGAGAGGGACGCGTGAGAGTGGGGGGGGGGGTTAGCCCCTGGTCTCCTTGGCCCTTACGTCCAATCCGCTTCGTTCCGTTTTTTCCTGTCTGGTGTCTAGTACTTCCTGTCTCCCTGGTCCAGGCTGTCTCCCCGGGGTTTGCTCTGGTCCTGATGGCTCTCAGCTCCCGGGTCCCGGTCCCCTCCTTTGGGCCCAGCTCTCTCCAGCTCCTGGCCGCCCAGTAAGAAATCCCCCGCTTCTCCTCCTCCTCCCGCTGCTGCCTCCCACCTTCCCGCGGCGGGACCGGGGGTGGGGATAGTGCTCCATTCAGGACCCGGCAGCCCCCCGGCCTATTGTTCGGGTCCTCTCCCCTCCTGCTGCCAAGGGGACTGGCCTCGCGGACGGCCCCCACCTCCCCGCCCCCGCCCCCCGGCCCCCTCCGACACTGTACAGTCGGAAGGAGGGAACAGCCAGTGTGGTCCCTGTAACTGCCCCCAGAGACGTGCGTGACGCCCGAGACACCGCAACTCCCGGGAACCCTTCCACGAAAGGGGGGAGGGGGCCCCGAAAAAGGGAATGTGACAGAGGGGGCCCCCAGAGTTCTCTGGTCCAGCCTGGAGCCCCTTGCCCCTCTCGAGGACACTTCCATATTCCTTCCCAGCCCACTGAGCATCTCTGGAGCAGAAGGCCGGGAAGGTGCGTGCGAACATGAGGAAATTGAGGCACTGAGCAGTGTTTGTAGAGAAGCCTGGAAGGGTTCCTTCACCAGGGGCTGGCCTCTCCTCTAAGTGAGGCCCGGAGGGGCTGGGGCTGGGTAGCCAAGGGGGAGGGGCAGGACTGCAGGGCGGTTGGAGGGTTTAGAGTCTGAAAGAGGCCCGGGAGAATAGAATCGCATTTTCTGGCCGGGTTCACTCCCTTTGTCCCCGCGGGGGTCCGCGGGGAGCTGAGGCCCGAGATTGTTCATGCCTTGCCTCTGGTCAAAGGCGCTTTTCTGTCCCGGCCTCCCCCTCACCACAAAGGGCACTTGAGAAGCAGCCGTGGAATGGCGTTCCCTCCTCCTCCCCACCATTCAGATGGAAAGGACCCTGCGAGGCCTGTCTGGGCCTTCTAGGGGAGGGGGTGGGGCGGGGGCCAGCCGGGGGCTCCGAGGCCCCGGAGGCTTCACAATGCTGAGGGGAAAAAACAGTGGAGGGGAGGGGGGAGTGGAAGGCGGAGGGGGACAGAGCTCAGAATGCTTTATAGAACCCCAGCCTACACAGTCTCGAAAACACCCCTTTAAGCCACCGCTAGACCCCCATGCACATGTTTGTACACATGTGCGTATTTGCGCACACTTGACGCATACTCCTGAAACATACACCGCCGCGTATTCCACACGCAAGCAAACAACAGGAAAATTCAGGTTAAGACACGACCGCTAGTGGCGAATGATCGGATACACTGGAATTGACTCAGTTCTCTGAGACAATTTTCTTTGCTGGAAGTCAGACCCGCTCCTCCCATTGCAGAGACAGACAGACATAGTGATGGACAGACGGAAGCCAGCCAGGAGCTCCTGAGGCCCTTTACTGGCACATTAAGAATGCAGGCAGTGCCTCAATGCCTACCGCTTGGACTCCCTTCCTCCCTTCTCAGGCCTCCTTTTACTCATCCCCAGCCTTCTCTCCCCACCCTCATTCTCACCCCTCTTCTGCTTCTTGCCTTCCCAACCCTAGCTCTCTTTCTGTCCTTCTCCCTCCATTACATCCTTCCCTCCCCAGTCCCCTAGTCTTCCCCTTCTCCCTCTTCTCTTCACTACTCATTCTAAGCCTTTTTCTTTTCTCACCCTACCACCCTTCCCAACCCTAATCTCCTCAGCCCCAGCCTTTTCTCCTGCTCCCTTCAATACCTAGACCTCCTCTTCCTCCTCAACCCCAACCCTCCTCCCTTTCTCCTGCCCATCCTGTTCCTTTTTCTGCACACAAACCTTCCTTCAAAGCCCCTGAGACATCTGAGTCTACAGAGAAGTCCGGTGTGTGCAGCGTGGGGCTCCTCAACACCAGCAGAAATTAGCTGCTTATGTCCTACGTCTTGGTTGTTGTGGCTGGGCTAGACTTACTGGTTACAAGACAGGGCTTGTGGGGTGGGGGTGGGGGGGTAGGCTGTGAGTTAGTAATGATGGAAATGCAGAGGAAGAAAACAACTACAAAACAAGTTTAAAACATACACAAGAAAGGAAGAGCAACTCTATTATTACCTTGTTCAATTTAATATAACATTTTTAAAACAAATGATGTAACAAGTTCATGGTTTCAAATATATTGTATTTTTTATACAGAAATGCTTGTATTTCTGGAGATTGTCATGTTTATAATAAAAATATAATTTGTAATAAAATAATAGGTATAATAAAATATAATTGTTGTAAAAAGATTGTTTTGTTGTATGTCAAATTAACAAGTCAAGAAGCATTTGTTAATCACCTACTGTGTGCCAGGCACTTTGCTAAATGCTGGGGATACAAAGAAAGGCAAAAACAGTCCCAGCCATCAAGGAGCTCCCAGGCTAACGGAGACAACAGACAACAATGTCTGAACAAGCTATGTGCAGGCTAAGTCGGAGTCCGTCTTGGAGGAAGGCACTAGTATTAGGAGAGAATCAGGGAAAACCTACTTGCAGAAGGTGAGATTTCAGCTAGCACTTCAGGGAAGCTGGGAGGCAGAGATGAGGAGGGAAATGCCAATGTAAAAGCCCAAAGCCAGGCGGTAGAGTATCTTGTGTGAGGAACATAATGTAGAAAAAGCTGGAAAATGTAGGAAGGGGCCAAATTATGAAGGATTGAAAAAAGGCAAAGGGGATTTTCTATTCGATCCTGGAGGTAGTAAGGAGCCCCTGGAGTTTATTAAAAAGAGGAGTAAGCTGGTCAGACCTGCACTTTAGCAAACTCACTTCAGCGGGAGACCAATTTTGAGGCTATTGCTATGTCCAGGTAGGAAGTGATGAGAATATGCACCAGGGTGGTAGGAGCATATAGGAGAGATGCTACAAAGGCCAAATTAACAGGATTTGGCAATTTGTTTTTGTTTTGGCTAGGCAATGGGGTTAAGTAACTTGCCCAGGATCACACAGCTAGTAAGTGTCAAGTGTCTGAGGCCAGATTTGAACTCAGGTCCTCCTGACTCCAAGGCTGGAGCTCTATCCACTGAGCCACCTAGCTATCCCCAGGATTTGGCAATTTGGATTGGATATGGGGCCATGGGTGAGAGTGAGGAGTTGAGGATGATGCCTAGGTTGTTAGCCTTGGTGACAGGGAGGATGGTGGTACCTTCAACACTAATGGAGAAGTTGGGAAGAGGGGAGTGTTTGGGGAAGGAGAGGGAAGATTATTAGTTCAGTTTTAGACATGTTGAACTTCAGACATCTATGGGACAATCAGACGTGAGGCTAGAGGTTAGGGAAAAGGGTGTTGTTGTTCAATCCTGTCTGACTCTTTGTGATTCTGTGGACCATAGCATGCCAATGTTGTTCATGGGCTTTTCTTCATAAAGATTTTGGAGTGGTTTGTCATCTCCTTCTTCAGTGGATTTAAGGCAAATAAAGGTTAAGTGACTTGCCCAGGGTCACATAGTAAGGGTGTGAAGCGAGATTTGAACCCTGGTCTTCTCAACTCCAGGCCCAGTGTTTTATCCACTGGGCTACCTCGATGCCCCTAGGAGAGAGGTTAGAGCTGAATAAATAGATATGAGTTATGTGCATTAATCCATGGAAACTGATGAAATCGCCAAGTAAAATTATTTAGAGGGAGAAGAGAAGGCATAGGAGGGAACTTTCGAGGGACAAGGGTTAGTGGGTATGACCTGGATGAAGATCCAGCAAAGAAGACTGAACAAGAATGGTCAGATAGGAAGGAGGAGGGCCAGGAGAGAGTTGTGTCACAAAAACCTAGAGAGAAGAGTGTTTCAAGGAGAAAAGGATGACCCACAGAGTCAAGGGATGCAGAAAGCTCAAATAAGGATGCAGACTGAGAAAAGGCCATTGGATTGGGCAATTAAGCTACCACTGCTAGTTTTACAGAAAGCAGTTTCAGTTGAACGATGAGGTCAGAAGCTAGACTGCAAAGAGATAAGAGAGTGAGAGGAAAGGAAATGTAGGCACCTATTTTAATTTGCCTTCTTAAGAAGTTTAGCTGGGAAATGGAAGAAAGATAGCAGACAGGGAATGAATAGATTGAGTGAGGATTTTTTGAGGATAGGGGAAACATAGGCATGTTTGTAGGCAGTATGGAAGCATCCAGTAGACAGGAAGATTGGAGATTAGTGAAGGAATGGGGATGACAAAGGTGGCAATCTGCTGGAGAAGATGGGATGGAATGGGAGATTAAGAGATAGCGGGAGATTAAGAGATAGCAGGGGAAAGCATGTGAGTGATATGAGAAGAGGAAGAGAAGAGAAGAGAGAGTTCATGGTGAAGAGTCTCAAAAAAAATTTTTTTGAGGCAATGGGGTGAAGTGACTTGCCCAGGGTCACGCAGCTAGCAAGTGTCAAGTCTCTGAGGTCAGGTCTTCCTGAAGCCAGGGCTGGTGCTCTATCCACTGCACCATCTAGCTGCCCCACTGGTGTCAGCTTTTTTCAGTGACATATGAGGCATGGTTCTCAGCTGAGAGAGTGGAGGCTGGGGAGCCATAGAAAATTTGAAGAGGGATAAAAAAGTTTGGAAGAATTGCTGTGGTGAGTAGGATATTGTGAATAAATGAAGGAGGTATAAAATCATTGCCTTGCTGCAGTGAGGGCCCAGTTGAGATTATATATGAGTGTGTATGTCTATGTGCTTTTCTTCTGCATTGAAACTGCAGAGAGGGTGGCTCCACGACATAGTGTGTGTATGTGTGTATGTGTCTATGTGTCTGTGTCTGTGTCTTTGTGTGTCTGTGTGTGTTAGTCCTAGGCTTTAGGGGTACAGTCTTTGTGGCACTTTGTGCTAGAAGGATTCCTGTGCCTATGAACCTGACCTCAGACTGGGGAAAAGCCAGAATCTAGGCAGATGTATGGGTGTGAGATGTATTGTACTCAGCGTGTAGCTTGTAGCATTGAATTCAAGAAACAAACAAGATAAGTAACTACATACAATATATAACACAGAGCCAGCTCCCAGGTTGGGGGCAGAGGATCCAGAAGGGCAAGAATGAGGTCCCAGTGATCCAAGAGAATGTGAAATGAGCGAAAATGAGAGGTCTTGGAAAAAGACCACAAGAAGACTTCATGGAGTTGATGGTGCTAGGATTGGGCATCATGAGAAAGCAGCATGGTACAAGAACGGAAAGGCAGCTCTATTTGGCCCAAAGGACCTACATTTGAAACCCAGCTGTGTGACTGGAGGCTTTGTTTCTAGTCTCTGGGCCATGGTTCTTTTGTCTGTAAAATGAGGGGGTTGCAAAGTCTACAGCTAGTCCTGATGGGACCTGACTTGTCAGCTAGAGTGGGAGGAGTTGGGACAAGGCTCCCAAAGAGCTTCCTTACTAAGGACAGTTTGCTGAGAAGTGGGGGGAGGGGAGATTTGGATATGAAGGTGATGAAGAAGTAAAATGTATCAATAACAATTTAAAATAGAAGCTTTTTGGAAAAAAAAATAAAAGAGGTCATTGGACAAGATGACTGCTAAAGTCCCTTCTAGCTTCAATCTGTTGCCAAATCTCGTTCCTAGCTTCATGACATCTCTGGCCAGCATCCCCTTCTCTGCACTCACACAATCACCACCACAGTCAGGCCCTCATTACCTCTTCCTTTGGTTATTGCAACACCCTTCTAAATGGGCTGCCTGCCTCATGTCCCTCCCCACTCCAGTCCATTCTCCACTCCCCTGCCAAAGGGATTTTTCCTAAAGCACAGGTCTGACCGCAACGCCATCCTCCTCAAGAAATTCCAGTAGCTCCCTGTTGATGCCAGGATCAACAATCAGATCGTCTGTGGGATAGTCAAAGCCATTTGTCTCTTCCTACATTTCCGATCTTCTTACACTTCCTTCCCTTCCACTCACTAGACACGACCTTCCAGCTCCAGTTTCTGTGCCTTTGGGTTGGCTGCTTCCAGCAATGCTCTCCCTCCTTACTTCCCCCTCTCAGTGTCCTTGCCTTCCTTCAAAACTCAACTTAAATACTGTTTCCGGCAGGGTACCTTTCCCAGTCCCACCTTGAGCCCCACCTCCAGCTGCTGGTTCCTTCCTGATCCCCCCCACCCAATGAGTTTTCTTCTACTTTGTATATATCTTGTATGTACCTTTTTTTACATGTTGTCTCCTCCATAAGACGGTTTGACTGGAACCTAGCATAGGGGAGCCACGGGTGATGCCGACTATGTTGAATGTGACACCCTGGTAAAACCATCTTGGCAGACGAGCTAAACCAGGCTGAGGATAACCAACAGCCCTCAAAGCCTACAAATCAGTGATTTGTAGGGGTGTCTACCCAAGAATGGGAAGACTTCCTCTGGAAGAATGAGCAGATGAGAACAGTTTGCTGCTCTCATCAAAGACGCCAAGGTCATCCACTGTACCCTGGGCCAGTTGTCTTTCCACTGGGCTTTGTCTTTCCACTGGACTTTGATGACTTAGGAAGACAGAGGGAGGCCAATGACTTTGTGTAACTCTGCCTCCCTTAAATCCTGTTCATGCTCAAGCCTAGATGCCACTATGTGATGTCATTGCTCCTTTTCAAAAATGAAGGATGAATAACAACAACAACAACAGAATGGGAGAAAGGGAGTAGTATGAAATAAGATAGGGCAGGTAGTTTGGTCTCCAGTTGTAGAGGGATTTTACATGTTATTCAGGAGGCAATGGGGAGCCATTGAGAGTTTTTGAGCAGGGGAATGGCAGGATATATTAGGAAGATTTTTTTTTTTGCAATGGTGTATGAGCATTGTTAACTTTAATAGAATGAAAGCTTCTTGAGGAACTTTTTCATTTTTGTTTTAGTAGCCTCAGTGCCTGGCACATAGTAATGGCTTAATAAATACCTATTGGTTGATTGGGGAGTGAAGAGAATGAAGGTGGGAAGAGCAATCTGGAGGGTAGAACAATAGGTCAATAGCACAGTATGCATGGAGAGAAGGAGGCATAAAGGGAAGAGGGACAAATGTTTGGATGTGGGGTGCAAGAGGGCAGGAATGATGCAAGGTTGTGTTGCTGGGAGACTGGGAGGACAGCGATGCCTAACAAACAAGAGATGTTGGGATGGGGCAGTTTTCAAAGTGGGGAAGATAATGAACTCTGTTTTAAGCACGCATTTTGTCCTAGAAACATAGAGTTCTTAGAGGAACTTGGAAGTCATTTAGGTGAAACTCTCAGGCTGAGAATTTCTTCATGACAGCAGAGAGGCCATTAATCAAATACTCCAGGTCTGATAAGGTTTTGGTAAAACTCCCTCTGACTACCTTCCACCTCCTTCCAGAATTGATGAATTATCTTTTTAAATTTTAAATTTTAAAATGTTTAAGAGTCATCACTTGGGCTCACATCCCACTGCTAATATCACCTACATAGCCCTGGGAAATTAATAAAACCTGTCAGTTCTCGGGCAGCTCTCTAAAGCTATAACTAGAAGGTGCCAACTTGTTTTGGTAGAGGGATTTTCCTCACCTAGGAGTTCCTATGCCAATGAAATCACAGGTCCAGCCACAGTCCTTATCTGTACATTTAAATTAATGAAATTCCTGAATTTTCCGTCTGGCTGCAAAAAGTATGCTGTGGTGTGAGTGGATGATGCAGCTGGAGATAAAGTTGCTGAATGAGCTCTTGAGTTGGGCTTCATGGTGGGCTGAATCCCTGCTTCGAGGAGGATCCTCCAGGAAGGGATGTGGGTCTGCTTAGACTCCTTATCATCAGTCAGTTCTTGCTCTGTATCTCTCTCCTTGCTTTATCACCCTGGTCTTACGGCCCATTTTCTCTCTCCCTCTGGGTTTTGACTTTTCCATCTGATAGCAGAATGTCCAAAGAAGACTGTGGTTTCCCCTTGAGAGTCCAGCCAGCCCTGGGGGAGAAGGGGGGCAGATGGAGTTCAGGAGAGCTCAGACAGCGAACACATTTTCCAAATGTCACCAGACCCTGAGGTGGCTGGACTGTCAGCTGGCTGGGAGGGAGCCATCTGGCCATTGGAGGGGTGGTGGGAGTTGGCAGTAGGGGGTGGGGGAGATGCCTGGAGCAGCTTGGAGCTGGGATGGCCGATGCCAGCAAAAACCCAAGGAAGCACTCTGGTTCACTAGTCTGCTCTTGCCTCCCCTTCTCCCCTGGGTGAAATTGCCATGAACATAGCCACGGGCTTCTCCTCCTGCCTTGGATTGGCTGGGTGACCTTGGGAGAATGTCACTTGGCCTCTAAGCTGGACCTCCCAGGGCTAAATTGTTCCTGCTCCAACTAGATGGATGAAAGCTCCGTGAGCCAGAGGAGGTGGGGGAGGGTGCTTCTTAGTGGAGGTCACCCAAGAGTAAGTGTTGAGCTATGTGCCAGGCACCATTCTAAGTCTGCGAGAGTACACACACCAAAAAGGAGGGGGAAAAAAGGACAGTTGCTGCCCTCAGGGAGTTTATATTCTAGAGATCATAGATTTAAAGCTAGAATTGACCTTTAGAGGATATTGGGTCTCTGCTTCATTTTAAAGATAAGGGAACTGAGCCAGAAAGGTTAGTGACTTACCCAGGCTCACACAGCTGGCAAGTGTCTGAGGGAGGATTTGAACACAGATCTTCCTCACCCCAAGTCTAGCCCTCTATCTAGTTGGCCACCTAGGGGATAGGGAGGGATAAGTATGTTCACAGATAAATAGAACATAGGGCAGGAAGTAAAGGGAGTAAAGGCTCTATAGGAATATTTGAGAAGGGATAAAACCTTTTCAGCTGAGGGGATCAGAAAGGGTTCTCCAAAGAAGCTGCTGCTGAGCCTTAATGGAGGAAAAGAAATCAGAGAGATGGGGGTGAGAAAGAGGTACGTTCCTTCCCAGCCTTTAAAGCCCAACGCAAATATCACCTTCTCCAGGAAGCTTTCTGGTCAACAAATGACTCTCCTTTCTCAACAAACACACACACACACATGCACACACACACGTTTGTAGGTTATTTGTAGCTTTCTTCTGTACCTAGACCATTTTGCATAATAATTAATTACTTATGTATATTCTGTGAGAGTCAGTGCATCATAGTGGGAGGAGTGCTGGCTAGGAAGGCTTGGGTCCAAGGAGGGCTACTGGTACATACTGGCCCTGTGATCTGGACCAAATAATTTAACTGTTTGGTGCTCTATAAAGCCTTCTCCAGAGAAGGAGCCAATCCTCACTGATAGAGTTCCTGTATCAGTGAAATAACTAATAATAATAATAGGTTATATAAAGCACTTTAAGGTTGTCAGAGCACTTTGCATACATTATCTTACTTGATCCTCACAACAGCTTTGGGAGATGGGTGCTATTATCACCTCCATTTTACAGATGAGGGAACTGAGGCACAGAGAGATCCACACAGGGTCATACAACCACTAAGTGACAAGATGGCAAACTGAAATCTTTCTGACTCTGAGGACCCCATCCTATCCACTGCGCTGCCTAGCTGTCTACTAGGGCCAGTCCCTCTTCCTAAGTTACATATGTCTACTAGATTGTAAGTTTCATGAAAGTAGGGGTTGTGTCTCATTCAAATGAATACTTTTGACTGATTGCTCACAAAAGGCCCCCTTTTCTGTGACTGGTATGTCAGGATAGACCTAGGGATGAGAGATGGGGTAAAGGGAGAAACAGAGACAATTGGAGAGACCGACAAAGAGGCAGAGAATTGGAGGTGAAGGAAGAACCGAATGGAAGGAAGAGCAGTTCTGGGGAGATAAAAGGAAAAGAAGGAAAGAAAACAGGAAGTCAGTGGCTAGGCCAAGGGACTCTAATCCCTAAAACCCTTCTGACTACTTTCCTTGGTCCTCCGTGCATTCCTTCTTTTCATCTTGCCATCAAGGTGGAACCCTTTCTCTGTTAGAGATCTCTCCATTGCCTCTTCTTCTTTCTCCTTTTTTTTTTTGGCTAGTCAATGGGGTTAAGTGACTTGACCAGGGTCACACAGTTAATAAGTGTTATTTGTCTGAGGCCAGATTTGAACTCAGTTCCTCCTGACTCCAGGGCTAGGGCTCTATCTACTGCATCACCTAGCTACCCACCTTTCTCCTTTTTTAATTGCAGGCATTCCCTTGTAGACGGGCTCCTTTCTTCTCAGAAAATCCAGCAGAAAATGCTCAGGGGACTCCTGGTGCCCAGAGGAGACACGGGCATCCTGCCCTAAGAACAGCGCCTTGGCATTGCCCAACTTTTTGGACAAATCTCTTCTCATTTCTGGGTCTCAGTTTCCTTTTTTGTAAAGTGGAGGACATGGAGTAGAATATCTCAAAGATATACTGTCCAGGAGATTTTACAGGACTTGGCTTTTGGGTCAGTTGGCCTCCCAGGCTCCTGGTGAGGCAAACAGAATGGAGGAGGGGCTACATGTCTTTATGCTGCTGGGGATGGGCTTGCTAAAGAGGGTAGGGGGAAAAGGGCAGCCTCAGGATCTGATGAAGTTCCTCATGCCTTCCAAGGACTGCTGGAGCCATCTCCAATCGTCTTGATCTATATCTTGCCATGGGACCCAGATGGCTCTGGAGGAGAGAATGAGGCTGGGTAACTTTCCACAGCCCTCTCTCACTTAAATCCAATTCATCTGAAAGTCATGACATCTCCTTCCTGATGTCATGGTCCTCTTTGGGAACGAAGGACAAACAACACAAACAACAGAGCCAATCCTGCCCACTGGCTCACCATGCACCTTACTCTTTCCCTTTTTAAAGGGAATAACATATGCAAAATGACCTTAAAGCACTATATACATGCTGGTTGTTATTATTACTCTCCCACAGTCCCCCATTCTTCTTTCTTTTCTTATTAATTTATTTATTTTTAGTTTTCAACATTCACTTCCACAAGATTTTGAGTTCCAAATTTCCTCCCCATCTTGTCCCTCCCCCAACCCCCAAGATGGCATGCATTCTGAATATCCCTTTCCCTAGTCTACCCTCCCTTCTATCTCCCCACCTTCTCTTATCCTCTTCCCCTTCTATTTTCCTGTAGGGCAGCCAACCATTCTTCATGCCGCTAAAAAACCTGCTTTCTCTTACCAGGGCTGCCTCTTATTCCAAACTCAATTACTGAAATGCTTCCTCCTCCAGGAAGCCCGCTGTGATTAGTTGAATGGGGATGGGGTGTGTGTGTGTGTGTGTGTGTGTGTGTGTGTGTGTGTAATATACCAAAGCATCACCACAATTCTCCCTCAAATCTCTGCCCCACCCACATACATACATGCATACACAGATACTCCAATTTTAATTTCTAATTAAAAGTAAAACAGTAAACCACTGAAGTGAAAGACACAAATCTGTCATGTTTCATTACGTGGGAAGCCATTCAAAGGCAGGGTTCCGATGACCGAACTCCCACCTCAGGGAGCAGCTGCAGACGTCAGAGCCGCTGGCGCCCAAGGCAGAATTGAGCTCAGTTCAACTCAGCTCAGCTCAGCTCAGCATCCTGGGCTCCTCTACTAAACCTTTCACCCTGGTCTAGTATTAGGTAGATGGGGGAGGAGGTCACTTGGCCCCTCTGTGCAAGAGGGGTAAATACAGGTTTTTGGGTCCTCTGGGGCAAGGACTACAGTGATGATGACGACCACAGGACAAGAATGACAATAACTGTAGTTCACATTTCTATAGTGCTTCAGAAATATTATTTCATTTGAACAGGGTGGTATCTGTTTCCCACAAATGACATTTCATCTTCCACCTTCATGTCTTTGCCCAGGCTGTCCTCTATTCCTGGGCTGTACTTCCTTCTTACTTCCACCTGGTAGCTTCCTTCAAATCACAGTTTGGTATCATCTCCTTCAGGAGTTCCTTCCTGATTACTAAAACCCCTCCCCCTTCCCTATCCCCAGTTATTAGCACTCTTGAAATTATTCCATATAACTTCGTATTTATTTATATTAATTAGATCGCATACCTGCTGTTATCTCTCTAGTAAAATGTGTAATGGGGTAGGTTGACCCACAGGGGCTGTTCCATCCTTTACAATTATAAGTTTCTTGAGGACAGTGACTGTTTTGTGTTTGTCCTTGAAGCTCCAGTGTCTACCACGGGGCCTTGAACATAGTAGGCATTTTACAAATGTTTGGTGAATTGACTCAACTCCTTCCTTACATCAGCCCTCTGAGGGATAGGTAGAACAGATTATACCTGTTCCAGATTTTAGATTATACCCATTTCACAGGTGGGAACACAGAAGCTCAGAGACTTGTCTGGGGTCCTGGAGCTGGTACATTTCAAAGCCAGGTCTTGAACCCAGGTCTTCACTTTCCACCACATCCTTTTTATTGCCTTTCTAATCACTGAAAACTTTGCCAAAGCACGGCTATGGGCTGGCTAAATTAGGGGTAAAGATAACATACCATCCTTTATGGATTAAGAATGAGCCCATAACACTTCTGATTCCCCTTAGCAACCTATCATAGGTATGTTCTCCAAGGATTTGTCAAAATCAGAAGTGAGGAACCTCTGGTGGGAGGGTCACATTTCAAAGAGGTGATTTCCTTACCTGTAATTGTGAAAAAACAACAACTTTTGCTTGTTTTTATTTAAATATTACTTTAAAGACTCCATCACTTTCCATGTGTGTCTGGGAAAACTCTTGTTTTGAGGGCAGAACTTTGGGGCTGATTCTACTGGGAAAGAAGCATGATTGGACAAGGTGGGTGGCATAGGACATCTGTTAGAATACAAGAAAAGAGTCACATGGTCCTGGTTGAAATTTTATTCTTCACTAAACTAAGACAGCTGAGTTTTGAGTTATAAAATCAAGAAGTCTTTCTACTGGAGAAAGGGAAGACATTAGGATTCGGGACTTCAGAGAGAACAGAGCCCAGCTCATCTCAATTCAAGACACCCAAACTGACCTTGCTCTTATACCCAAGACACCATAGAAAACTTGGCTTTTAGACTCTGACTAGAGGCTAGAAAAACCCAGATTTTGTAGGGCCATCTGGGCTGAGGTCTGGTCTCAAAGTTGGGTTGGAGAGGGGAATCTTTTCTTCCCTTCCTCCAGAACCTCATTTGCCTTACTTGAAAAATGGGAAAGAGGGGGAACACTCCTTATCATCACCCAGTGGATTTGGGAAGGCAAGGTGAATTAAGTCCTAGTGTGAATGTGATTTGAGAGCTCCAGAAAGAAGGACCAATCCTGGTAAGAATAGAGAACATTTGGCAATGTGCAGGTATGCATGTGACTGAGAGAGGGCTGAGGACAGGAAGTGAACTTGCATGGTCACACAGACACTGTCCTAACGCACTTTCATGGGGCTTTTATTGGCTAACCATCCCTCCTATCCCCCAGTAACATCCAGTGAAGGAAGCAGAGAGCCCAGGCAAAGGAGGAAAGGTGTGGCAGCACAGGATTTCCAAAGGGCTCAGACGGTGAAGCCATCCAAATGTGAGGTCCCTGGCGAACCGGGCTTCCTAATAGAGGGAGGAATTTCTGAGACTGATTCCTTCAAGGTGTTGACTCATTCAGTTGCTTCCTATAGAATTGGGAGTAAGGAGGAAGGCACAGCAACTGCATGTGTCCTGAATGCTTGGGGGTTTGTTCAGAGAAGGGAGGCAGTCAGATCAAGCTTTCTGGAGGAAGTGGGACCTGAACTGGACCTTGAAGGAGGGGTAGAATCCCCCCTACTTTCAAGGCACAAAGTAAAGGAGGATGGAATGCTCCGAGATGTGCAGCAATAACAGGGAAAGAACCCACGGGTCCTGTATCCCAGTTCAGATCCCCCTCCCTCTCCCCCACCATTATTTCTGGCTCCATGCCCCAAGGTAGGAGTTGGCATGTCGATGTTTGTACCACTGATGTGTACAATGGTCTCTGAGTACTGAGGTCTGTGTGTCAACATGGAAATCTATGTGTATGAGTGGGTGTGTGTGTTTGGTTTTGTGATCGTGCTTGTGTATTTAGGTGTGTGTGTCTATATAGGTCATTGGAGCTCTAGGTTTGCTGGGTGAGTGTGTGTGTGTGTGTGTGTGTGTGTGTGTGTGTTTGAAGGATGGGTTGGGTGAACCCAGGTATAGAAATACTAACTTCCTGTTCTCACTCATCTTTAAATGTCAGCCCCACACTTGGCTGGGGAAGAGGGGCTTTGCTACCAGAGTAGCCCCATTATACCCAGCCCCTAGATAAGGGACCAGAGCTAAGGATGTCAGGGGTGGGGGTGGGTGGGGACCAGAAGGCAGGCTCTTAGCTAGGATGGAGGAGGACCCTGAAGAAATAAGGACTCAGAGACAGAATGTGGGTCACCAGGAAGGGAGCCCTCCCTGGGCCCCAAGGGGAGTGACACTGCTGTACAGCTACCCTCCCTGCCAGCTGTGTCTCCCAACATCCAGCCATCCTTGCCCTACCCACCCTATCCCTGCATGTCACACTGAGGCAGGACTGGGGCAGACTGACAGCCTTGGGGGGCTGAGAAGGGGGATGGGGGTCACATGATATGGCACTTTTCAGCTGACTGCTTTAATTCTCCCAGAGTAGCCTGTGCCTTGTCCTTGATGGAACTGAGGTCCAGGTTGGGGATGCTGGCCAGCTGCCCAATGACCGAAGCCTTCTCTTCCTCCTCCTCATTGTCCTCTTCAATCATCTTGGCCAGCTCTTTGGGCAGCTCCACATCACCCCCGGCCATCTGGATCTGGTTGTCATCTGTCTCGTTCTGTTGGGAAAAGACAAGTGAGAAAGGAGAAGGGGTTGATGATGGCAGCAGGAACTCAAGAGGACAGACAATAGAACTCTATGTCTGGGTCTGGGGATATTCTCCTGAACTTGCTCTGGATCTGAACATAATACCCTTCCTCACGTTGCTCTTGAAAGATGGATAAGAATTTTACCCTTCATTCGAAGTTCTACTCAAGTCCCACTCTCTAAGGCTTTGCCAGCCCACATTCCAGCCCACAGTGACCTCTCTAACCCCTGATTGCCTAAAAATAATTGCTAGCATTTATATTAGAGCTTTAAGGTTTGTGGAGCATTTTACAACTATCCCATATAATTCTCACAACAATCCTGGGAGGTAGGTGCTTTGATTATTTCCCATTTTATAGATCAGGACATTGAGCAATACAAGAAGTTGCCAGGGTCACACAGCTAGTAAGTGTCTGAGGTAGAATTTAAATGCAGGTCTTCCTGACTCCAGGGCCAGCAATCGATCCATCTACTTCACCACCTAACTGCCTTTCAACAGCTGCCTGTAGTATAATAAGGTGTACCATGCATTTGGCCCTGATTCTGCCTTGTCAAATCATACCGCTATCTTAATGACCTTTTCCCCAACTTTGAATCTTATTTCCCAAATTAGACAGTAATTCCTTAAGGGCAGGGACTATGTTGGCCAATCCTATCTCCTCTACAGGGTCACTGCAGAGCCGGGCACATAGCAGCTCCTAAGTCAATATTTTGTTAATTGATCCTGCTTCAGTTTTCCTTTCCAGGCAATGGGTATGTCATGATGACATGCTTACTTACTACCTAATGCTCCAATTCTTGCTCCTAATACTAGGGCTGGGACAGATAAGATGCAGATTCATTGAAAACTATATACTAAGCCCTCAATGGATTCCTAATATGTCGACATGACCTTTGGAACACATTGTGAGGCTTGAATGTGATCTCAAAGCACTTTATTTCTTTTTTCATGCTGACAATGGAAGACCATAAGGACCAGGAGAGCCCAATACAAGAAGCAGCAACGGGGTGGGTCCCTGGGAAGGGTGCAGTGAAAAGAGGACTAGACTTGGGGTCAAGATACTCGCATTTGAGTCTCTGCCTTGCTATTTAAAGCCATGTGACCCTGGACAAATCATTTCCCTGGCTGAGCCTTTGTTTCCTCATTTGGTGGGGGAGGCAGCTAGGTGGCCATGGAGTCAGGAGGACCTGAGTTCAACTCCGCCTCAGATACTTGACACTTACTAACTGTGTGACCTGGGGCAAGTCACTTAACCCCATTGCTTAGCCAAAAAAAAAAATAATAAGATGAGATTAGATTGGATGATACCTAAGGTCCTTTCCACACTAATATTCTATAAGATTCTGGGAAGGGCAGGTAACATGTTTCCCAATGGGTCCCTTCCCAGGAGGAAGAGAGCAGAAGGGCACTGAGCTCCCAGATAACTGGCCCTGGGGCCTGGCTGGTTTTTTTGGGAGATGGGACAGGGTGGGTAATTGAATGGGCTAAGAAGAACAATCTCTGTCCATCAGAGGTTTTATTCTTTCTGAAATCCTTCATTCATTCAGCAAAATGTCAATGACCTCTTGTGTGCCCAGCCCTGTACTAAGCTAAGAAGACAGAAAAGGGAAGACGAGTCCTTCATAGCCCTAAGAGAACTCAATGTTCTCAACTTGATCTCACCAAATTTGCTGTGGGGAACCAGAAAATGATTCTGAGGGGGCTGCCTTCCAGGAAGTGCTCTAGCCCTCCTGGACCACTGCCCCACAACCTATTTAGGGAGGGAGGTTCAGCATCAAGGGGAAAGGGCAAGGACGATAGTGGGAGCTGGGAGGTGGACAGCTCACCTTGGGCAGTCGGTACTTGTCTCTGAAGTGGCTTCGAAGGGTAGCCCTTTCTGCCTTCCTTTGTGTGAACTGTGCATCTCGTTCCATCCTGTAGATCAGAGGACAGGAGTCAGACTGGGTGGGGCTAAGAGGTCCGCCTGGTGTGAAGGGTGGAGGAATTGGGCAGTCTCAGAGGGGAAGGAACCCAGGGTTACTATGAAGGGCCATAAACCTTCTCTCCTCTACTACAGGGGTTCTTAACCTGCGGTTTGTGAACATTTAAAAAATTTTGATAACTATATTTCAATATTATTGGTTACCAGCAGTTAAATGACAATTTATAGATGGCAGAACAATTATAATTCTTTAGTCTAGTTTCATCCATGAGGCCTGGGCTGGATTGAAGGCCATTTTATATTTTTCTCTTTTTTTGTGTGATTTGATGTGACCCAACTATTGACAATGGACTTCTCCATAGTTCACAAGGGCAGATAGGTGGCACCACAGTGCATAGAGTACCAGGCCCGGAGTAAGGAAGATTTATTTTTGGGAGTTCAAATCTGACCTCAGACACTAGTTGTGTGACCCCAGGCAAATCACTTAACCTAAGATCTGTGAATTTAAAAACATATATTTCCATGACTGTATCTTGAGGTAATTTGTTTCCTTTGTACTCCTGTGTATTTTGTTGTATGTATTTAAAAACATTATAAAAAGAGATTCATAGGCTTCATCAGATTGCAAAGGGGGTCCATGACATGATGAAGGTGAAGAAGGCTTACCCTAATGCAAGGTATTGCTCCAAAAAGCAGCAAGTTGACATGCTGTTGGAAAAACTGAAACACACCCATGTTGACATGAAGAAGCTGTAGTTTAAATGGAAGGATTGCTCAGAGGTTCTCCTCAGAGTGGCAAATGAAAGGGTTGTTGAGGTTGGTTGCATTGTACACCAAAAGGCAGGAAGAAACCCCACTTGGGTTATCTATCTGCAGTGCACATGACGAATATGACAAGACAGAAATACTACCATGGAGATGGTCACAGTTCATGCACCAAGATTTGTTTCATGATGATGAAAAAGGAGAGAAATTCATGAGATTCTCCAAACTAAACATATAAGTTGATACTTCATGACTTCAATGGGGAAAAGGGGGAAAGGCAAGAATGACAAAAATGTGTTGGAAAATGTTTGGAGATAAAGAAATGGAAGGGGTCAAAGGCCTATCAGAATAGGTTATTCGGAAGTCTTACATCTGGATCATTGTTTCTTCAAGAAGCTTCTCAGAAGGTTCTGGGTATAACGACACCAAAGAATACCACAAAAACGAAACAGAACTCCATCTTGATGGATTCAAAAAGCACTGGTTTCTGATGTGAGTGCGATTTCAGAACCAACTCTCCTGTGTGTTAAGTCAGCTGAACCAGAAAAGGTCAAAATCAACACCAAATTAGAAGAAAAGCTAAAAATAAGATGCTATGTGTAATTATAATAGCTGCAACTAGACCT
The DNA here is from genome assembly GCF_003287225.1 of Phascolarctos cinereus. NCBI lineage: Eukaryota > Metazoa > Chordata > Mammalia > Diprotodontia > Phascolarctidae > Phascolarctos > Phascolarctos cinereus. The sequence continues at coordinate 48,039,745 of NW_027555736.1, read as the reverse complement.
AGTTAAACAGCTGTTGACTGAAAACTGGGAAATAAATACAGAACACAGGCATTGGCTGATTATCATCAGAAGTTTAACCAGTGAACTTCAGTAATGTGCAAGGACAAAAGAAACTAGAAACTGAACCAACCAGAAAATATTTGTCCTCCTTCAAGTAGAGAAACATAATAACCATGGGCAACATAAGTCTGGAATACAAGCTTATTTGTAAAACATCACAAAAAAGAAGAGTTAAGAGTGGAGAATCCCTCTTCACAAACCAGCAAAAAATAGTAGAGAAGACAAATTTGCAGAAAACTCAGTGTGAGATTTGACTATGCTAGATCATCGTGAGGGTATTTATAGATGAAGCTAGACAACAAATAGGTGTAAAGTAGACCAGATTTCCTGCCACTTCTATGGTGACATATTCTCATTACTAATGATAGTGGAACGATCATATCTAAAATCCCCACATTCTGAGTGCTAAGTGAGGAAGCGGAAGTGGCAGTAGATGATGAAGCTGGAGGAGCAGCCAGACCTGAACAAATATATACAAATATGCTGGAGGTGACACAATTTTAAAGATTCTTGGGAAGTTTTTCAAGATGTCTTCAACAAGAGAGGATTCAAAAAGAAGACAGAAAATCACTGATGACAGTATTAGTCCTCTAAAAGGTGACTGTCTCCTTTCTCATTCTTAGAAATTCTTTATGAAAAAGGTCTACACATATCAAGAGTATGTTTGATGAAAATATGGTAAGAGAAGTTTCAGACTTTCACAGAGAATTTGCTAGGGCACACTACATTTTTGCAGTCATTTAATTGACTAAGTGAAGTAAAAAATACTGGAACCCACTGTATTTGTTTTTTGATTACCAAGAAAAGCATTTGACTTTACAAAACAAGATGTGTCTCCCATGTATACATTAAGGTCATTTAAAAGTCTTTCATAGATACAGCTATAGAGATAACTTTTTTTTGGAGATGTTCTTACTATCAATACTAAGTGAAGAATATGTTAGAGAGACAAGTATTTGCCAAAAGTGTTTGCCACTGTCATGGAGGATGTTGTGTGTAGACTGAATGGAAAAGGAATTCCCTATAGATGGTGTGATCTCCAGATGCTCATGTTTATGGATGACATTCTGCTAACTGTGTTGAGCCCCTGAAGACAACCTTTCTAATGAGTTGCACAGTCATTCAAAAGAAATCAATCTAGAAATTCACACAGGAAAAATAAAATGGATGAAGAATGCATATTGTCCAGATAATAAAATGCAACTGGTGAGCCCATTGAGTTAGTCTGTGTGTCTATCACCTATCTATCTATCCATCCATCTTCTATCTATCTATCTATCTATCTATCTATCTATCTATCTGTCTGTCTGTCTGTCTGTCTGTCTGTCTGTCTGTCTATCTATCTATCTTGGAGAGGGACAGTAGATGGAAAAATGAGCTGACTTCAGGATGAATTCTGGAAATTACGTGGTACTTTCAATGATCCCAAGCTGCTTCTTTCCAATAAACCTCACTTTTTAAAAAAATACCAATCAGTGTTCTCCTTGTGATGGCATATGGTTATGGATAGTGGGATATCATGATCCCTGAAGAATCAAAATTGCAGATGAACCAAAGGGCAATGGAAAGATGCATGATGGGTATAAGTATGTTCTAGCATATTGCCAACGATAACTTGCATGCAAGCAACAGAGTAGAAGGGGAAAAAAAACCACTTGTCGTTAGAGTCAGAAGACCTAGGTTCAGATCCTGGCTGTACCACTTTCTGTGTGATCCTAGGCAAGTCACTTTATTTCTCTAGGCCTTTGCTTCCTCCTCTGCAAAATGAGCTGGTTGGATTACATGAACTCCAACGTCCTTTCTGGCTCTCAATCTATAATTCTGTCATTCTGTAAGTGGCCTAAAAGATATCGACAAGGATGCATGTGATCAGAAAAGGACAGTGGCCACTCACGTATAAAAAGTGGGGGATAACAGATGGGCATCTGAGTGATACACCAAGATCCATAAAACATGAAGAGATTTAGAGGAAGGCTCCAGCACAGTGGGGAGAGCCTCTGTGGAGGGTGTTTGGAAGGACACGAATAAGAACAGCACAGGATGAGAAGGCTTGGACAGCTCAGGATCTGCACCAGTGTAGTATGTGCCCACACAGATGACATCATAGATCTATAGAAATGTGAAAGCATCATCACTGGGTAGCACACCACACCTCACATAACAGGCGATTAATAAATCTTTGTTGAATTCCATTGTGATGGCAGACGGATGTAGAAGAAAAATTACAGAATTCCGAGTCAGAGAAGCTGGGTTGTTTTCTGGTAAGTAGTAGCTTCCTCCCTCTTTGACCTTGAGAAAATCACTTCCTGCCTCTAAGCCTCAGTTCCCACATTTTTAAGTGAAAGAATTGGATCAGAGGGGTCCCTTGAGGCCCTTCCAATCCTAAATCCAATCCTGGTCCTACGGGCAGGTGGCCAGGAAGCTGATTTACTACAGAAGGAGACAGGCATGTTTTCTGGGGCAGGGCAGAGTCAGTGGGAAGAACTGGCTTACAGGGCATAATTCTGTTATCTCTAACCTTCTTCCCCTGGATGTCTCTCTCAGCTTCTTTATGGTCATCATTACCCTTTTTAGGGGAAGAGGGAGGTGTGTGTGTGTGTGTGTGTGTGTGTGTGTGTGTGTGTGTGTGTGTGTAGTGGCAAGGGGGATGCTACTTCCCCAGAAGCTTTTGCCTCTCACTCCCTACCTCAATAGAACCCCATACCACCTTTTCCCTATGAATCTACATACAGAGCCCCTATGGAGTCCTTTAGAGCACAGTTGGGTACAAGACTGTGTCTGTATGACTCAGTCTTGTCTCTGTTCTGGTCTTTTTTGTACCTGTTTGTTTTAGCCTTTCCATTTCTGCTGGGTTTTCTCTCTACTTCTACATCTGTGTAGAGCTCTATCAATCTATCTCTTCCAGACTCCCTTATCCCTGATGTTCACCCATCGGGTCCTGAGCCCCCAGTTCCAGAGATCCTGCTGAGACACCCAACCCACTGGGGGTAAGAATCGGATTAAGGGATTATGTGTTTTCATCAGAAATACATTAGGGACCTCCTGATTTCCCCTCCCCTCACATCCTTCTCTGGCTCCAGAGTTTTCCTTGTTGTTTCCTCACTCACTAATGCTCAATAGCCCAGATCCTCCAGCTCTTCCAAGAGGGGCTCAGGTTGGGGACAGGCGGGAATTGGCTCCTGAGTCTTGGGATGATTTATCTTGGAGGAATTCCTTGGTTCTCTCTGTGGAATCTGGTTCTGTCCCAGGGAATGGGGAAGGGGAATAGATTCTTCCAACGGTAGTTGCTGTAGGGAGGGAGCCGGGGGAAGGGGGGAGGCTGCCCCTGAAAGTAGACAAGCCAGGAGTCCCTAAGGAGGGGGAAATGCTATGGACACACAGGAGGGATTAAAACCCAGAAGGAGATTCCCCTACTCACTTCTCCTCTACCAGTTGCTTCTGGTATTCCTCATATTCCTCCCGGGTCATGCCTTGAGCTTCAGCCGCCGATCTGTCCCCTTCACCCTTCTCCTCGCCGCCCCCCAGGCCCCCAGCGAGGTTCTTCAGCTGGCCTCCCACCATGGTTTTCACCATGAACGCCATATCTCTCCCCTAACCAGGAGTGGGTGACGGCAGGGAATCTTTGAGGAGAGAGGACTCCGGAGAAAGGGGAGATCCGTTCAACCCTCCAGCCCTTAGAGCGACTTTCTCCTGTTGTTGCTTATCAGGCTCGAGAGTTTCAGCACTACATCCCCTGTGGACAGCTCCCACCCCGGGCTAGACCTGCGTCCCTAAGCTGGAGTTGGGCACAGGCTGCCACCGAGTTTGGCTAGCTGTGTCTGATTCAGCCCCTCCCTTCGGTCCTCAAACCTAGCTCTCAGCTTTCTCCAGTTCTTTAAAGAGGGATGAGGGGGCGTTCACTGGACTGACGCGACCAGACCACATGTTCTGTTCCCCCGACACTCCCCCCCCCCCCCCCCCGCTTCATCAGGGGAGTTAAATGACAGTGGATTAAGGGCTGCTTGTGGGGTATTGCACGGGCTACAGTTGGTGTCATGGGATACGTTTAGAAGCTTGGGTCAGCTACCTATGCAACCTTGAGCAAATCATTTCACCTTTGTTGCTGCTGTTCTTCTGTCAGCGGCTTTTCAGTTGTGTCCGACTCTTTGTGACCCCGTTTGGGGTTTTCTTGGGGCAAAGATACTGACGTGGCTTGCCATTTCCTTCTCCAGCTGATTTTACAGATGAGGAAACTGAGGCAGAGTTGTGACTTGTCCAGGATCACACATTGTCAGAGGCCAGATTTGAATTCAGAAGGCCCAGCACTTAATCCACTGCACCACCTAGCTGCCCCATTTCCCCTTTAAGGGACTCAAATTTCTTCTCCTGTTGAGTGGGAGCATTAAACTAGATGTTCTTCACATCCTTAATTCCTGATTGGCCACTGGGAAATATCAGAGATATCAGAGGAAGGCAAGTGGAGCTTAGATCTCAGTCCTTTAGGTGAGATTTGCCTAGTCCAAAGTTCAACCCAGAGCCTAGATTCTAACTCAATATAGAGCTTACAGCCCAGCCCAGAAGTCACAATCCAGTGCCTACTCCAGAGTCTAGCCTAAAGCCCAGAATCCAAATCACAGAGCTCACAGACTAGACTGAAGTCCAGCCCAGAGACCCCAGCCTAGAACATGACCCATGACTTCAGCCAGCCTAGAGCCCAAAGGCTGCAAGTCCTTAAAGCTCAATTCAAATGACATTTCCACAATATGTTTTACATGATTGCACATGTATAACCTATATCACATTACTTGCTGTCTTGGGGAGGTGAAAGAGGAGGGAGGAAGGGAGAAAAATTTGGAACTCAAAATGTTATTTAAAAAAAGAATATTGAAAAAAAGAACTCTAGACAGTAAAAAATAAAAAAGACATTTTCTCTATGAAGTTTCCTTGATTCCTTGGGTTGGTTAATAAGCTTCCCATCCTTCTCCTGACATTGATAGCATTTTATCTGCAGCTTTCACTTGCTTGTCATACACTATACTGTATTATAGTTGTGTATGTGCCATATGACTGGAAGCTTCATGAATGAGGACAAAACCCATAAACTTTAAAATCTTCCTCCCTCTGCCTAGAACAGTGCTTTGCATACAGTAATAAAGTTGTGTTGAATCAAATGCCCAGAGTCCAGCCCACAGTCTCCTGCAGAACCTATCTCAGTGCTTCACCCAGCCCAGTCCAGATATCATTTGTTTGGGGATGTGGTTAGTAGGGGAGGACAGAGCTTACAGAGCCCAGCCCAGAGTCTAGGAGAGAGCCAGAGTCCAAATTTCCTACAAAATCTAGAGTTCACAGCCCGGGTTAGAGTCCATAGAGCACAAAACCTAGCTCAACCCAGCCCAGATTTTATTAACTCTGATCCTCTTTTCTCCCTTGCCCCTTAGAAAAGAGTGGTGATAGGCAGGAACCTTACAGGGCAGCAAAGGGAGTACAAGGAAGGGTCGGTAACTGAAAGGGTCCAAAAAATCCAATTTATGTCCCTTCCAGTCACCAGCATGGCTCCCCCCAGTCCACTTCTCCACCAGCTGCTCCACAAAGGGTTATTATTGTTGAGGACTCAGCTTCCCCACTATTATTGCAATGCTGCCCCTCCAACCCTCTAGAACCCTATCAACATCTGGCTATACAGATGATGGCATAGCAGGAAATAGGGATTGAACCATAAGGGATTATAGAGAAATAGAGAAAAGGACTTCCTGCCAGGTTCCAAACACTAGAAGCAGTCACAGAGAAAGGTGGTTGCTTTTTTCATGTGATTATAGGTTTATAAAAGACCTTAAGCATCCAACTCCCCACCTCACCCCCTCATTTTACAGATGAGGAAATTAAGAACTCAGAGAAGTTAAACGACTTACCCAAAGTCAGCAAGTAAATAGCAGAGTCAAATTTAAAGCCTGGTCCTCTGATGTCAAATCTTGTACTATTATTACTCTATTATGCTGTATTTTGTTCAAAAGCTTTTATATCAAAAGTTCTCACCTTCTACTGGATGTTTGTTTGGGTTGTTGTTCAGTTGTTTCAGTCATATCTGACTCTTCATGACCCCAAGTGGGGTTTTCTTGGCAAAGATATTGGAATGGTTTGCCATTTCCTTCTCCAGCTCATTTTACACATGAGGAAACTGAGGCAAACAGGGTGAAGTGACTTACCCAGGGTCACACAGCTAGTAAGTGTCTGAGACTAGATTGAACTCAGGTCTTCCTGACTCCAGGCCTGACACTCTATCCACCGTACCACCTAGCTGCTTTGGTATGTCTGGGACATAATTGTATAAGGAGACAGGGACTTCAACTTCATTAACTATGAAGATTCATCCCCAATCCAGGCAAAGGGTTCACATGGAAATGTGCCTCCAATGACTATTCGAAGAATTTAAATAAAGTTAGCCAGGCAAGATATCCAAAACTCTTGCCAAATACAATGATCAATATTGATACCACACAAGGACACAAGCCTCTCTTCAATTAACAATTGATCAACTGTTTTCAAGAAATTATGCATTGTAGGAAGGGTTGTTCAGGTGTTTCTTGGGAAATATCAGTTGTGTCAAAAAAAAAGTATCAATACACACACACACACACACACACACAAAACCAAAGAGGCAAGTCTTTTAGATAACAGTAGTGCACTGATAATAGAAGGTGAACTGATAAGAAGACAACACATTCCCAAGAGAAACGTCCCAGGAGTCAGGACACGCTGGCTCTAGCCTAGGCCACGTTTAGTCTGTGCATCAGGTAGATAACCTTGACTGTGGACAAGTCACTTCTCCCTCTGGATCTCCAATATTCCCGATAAAATGAATGTAATGATCCCTCCCCTTTCTGTGTCACAAGGGTACTGTGGAGGTCAGTTGAGATGGAAAAGGTTAGTAAGGCACCAGGACAGTGGGAAAGGTTGTGACCTTGCACATGACCTTGTGCATATTGCTTCCCTTATCTGAAGTGCTGAATTATAGTGGGAAGAGTGTTGAATCCGGATTTGGAGAGAACCTTGGTTTGGATCCCAGCTCTGCCACTATTTGTGTGACCACAGGCAAGTCATTTAGCCCCTGGATCACAGTAACCTAACCCATGAAATGAGGTTGGATTAGATGACCCCAAGGTCTTTTCCAGCTCCAAATCTACGATTTTACGGGATAAGATCATATTAATATATTTGTTGGACTTCAGTTTCCTCATCTGCAAAATGGCATACAAATCTCTACCCTGGATACCAGTCAGGGTTTCTTCAATGATCAAATAAGATGTGAAAGTGTTTTGTAAATTTTAAGCCACAATGCACAGACCAGCTACTCTAGTTATTTATTATTATTAAATGGTTGGGGTGGAGAAGACTCAATGACTGCAGCTCTTTTCTATGCCCCTTCCTTGGCTGGTCATTTCTGTTCATTTGGGAAGTCGTGGCTTGGGGGGATTTCCTAGGTGCCATCCTTAAGCAGAGTTGTCGATGCCTCTATTTCTCCCTCTTTCCAAGGGTCTAGGAGTCAAATGCATGGAATAGACTAGTTTTCTGGAAAGTCATTCTCCCCCACCTCTTCCTGCCCATCTCTCCTACTGGTGAGAGCCTCAGGGTCCCATTTGGCAAGGCAGCAACTGAGAGATGGTGACAGCCTTCAATGATAATCAGACCTCGGCATGGAAGATGCTACAGGAAGGAAGGGTGGTGGATGGAGGAGAGGCAAAGGAAGGAAAAAAAAAACCCACCAGATGCTTTTAATGCAGCAGAGGGTTCATCCTGAATTAGTCTTCCAAGGAAACATGCCCAGGAAGAAAACAGTAAGGAGAGAGAACAGATTGGAAGGGAAGGCTAGAGCATACCTAGCCAAATTAGGAACTTTTTTGCCTGTTTGGCTGAGGCGGGGAGTTCAGGGGCATGCTCTTGGGGTCAGGGAGTCCTGTCTCGGCACTCTGCTGAGGCTCCTGAACAGCTGTTTTGAGCCAAGGGCCAGGACAAGGGAATTCTTGGAAAAGTATTCCCTGAGGCTCCTGTCAGTCTCCCACCTGTGAAGAAGGAGGGAACACAAAATGAGAAGTCACTCTGGCTGGCTGTAACCTCTGCCTCCTCCAAACCATATTGGACTCGATGGTCTCTGAGCTTCCATGCAATTCTAGACCTATGAACCCCTGATCCATCCTACATACCCCATAGGCTCCTCTACCCCAATGAACAATCAATGTTTGGGAACCCATAGCTACTCCTTATCTAACATGCCAATCCAACGACCCACCCCCACCTCCAGAATGATATTCAAGCTGGCTCAAGCTAATACATGCAACCCAACATGCATCCTACCATCCAGCCATAGGGAGAGCAGAGAGGGGCCTTACTCTGCTTGACACATACAATGCTTATAGGTGCATCTATGCCTTTGATTATCGAATGAGAGAAGGGAAGGCCTTGAAATGGCCTCTGCCTTCTTTCTATGCTTTCAAATCCTACCCATTCTCCAAGGCTCAGTTCAAGCTTCACTTTCTCTATGATTAGCAGCTCACATTTCTATAAGGCTTTACAGTTGACAAAGCACTTCCCCTATGACAATGGTGTGAAGCAGTCAGTGCAAGTATTATTATTCCCATTGTACAGACAAGGAAGCTAAGGTCCAGAAAGGTGAATCACTTGACCAAAGTCACCCAGCAGGCTGGTACTGGAGCCTGGGTGATCTGATCCCAAGTCTAATAACCTTTTGATCACACCTCAAACCAGACTTGGAACTCCCTAAAAGCAAAATCTGTGTCTTCCTCCTCTTCCTGCCTCTCTCAAGCACAAAGCCAGAGCTGGGCACACAGACACACTCAGCAAATATTTGTTGACCTGAGCTGAATCTCATTGATCTCAGCTGAGAGCAGGAGTGAATTTGGAGATGCTGCCATACCCCCACCCTGCCCCCACATAATGAATACAGATCAGCATATGGTAGGAATCTGTCCATGCTGTTTCATTTTCTAATTAGAATCGATAGTTTAATAATGCCTGAGAAACTGATTGGTTTTTTTTTTCATGCCTGTGCCTTTCTATATTCCCATCTCTTATAAACTCATCCTTTCCCCAAGTTGGGAAGAAACCCATTTGGGAGCCACCTCTGAGAGGGTAGGTTCAGAGGGTGGCAATCAGGATGGTAGCAGGACTGGGGACTGAAACACACAAGGACTGGCTTAAGGAACTGGAAATGTTAAGCCTGGAGACCAGAAGACTTAGAAGCTTCTTGAAAGGCAACCCAGTGGAATAGATAAAGAACTGGTTTACAAGGAAATACTCTCTAATGGTTAGAGCTGTAGTGAGGTCTCAATTAATGTGAATTCCTTGAAGTGGTTGAATGCATTTGAATTTTCACTATTTGAAGTTATAATTATGGAAAATTATGGGCATTGGTCCTAGTGCAAGGGAAATGTGGCAGTGCTAATTTGAATAATGTGACCACTTCATGGGGATTTCTTATTTGATCTAATTGGGACTTAGGTATATCTGAAACCTGAATAGGCTACCTGGATAGGTGGTGAGTTCACTGTCACTAGAGGTGTTCAAGTGAAGGTGTGATGAATGCTTCTTTGAGGGGATTTAGGAGGAGATGCTTGCTTCAGTTGAGAATTGGATGAGAGGATCTCTAAGGTCCCTTTAAGTTCTGAGAATCTATGATTCTATGAGGAGGCAGCTAGGTGGCTCAATGGATAGAGTTCTGGGCCTAGAGTCAGGAAGACAGGAGTTTAAATCTGGCCTTGGACACTTACTGGGTAAGTCATTTAACCTCTGTTTGCACTGATCCCCTGGAGAAGGAAATGGCAAACCAGGCCAGTATCTTTGCCAAGAAAACCCCATGGACAGTACTGGCTTGCTATGACCCATGGGATCATGAAGAGCTGGACATGATTAAACAACAATAACAATATGATTCTATGCACCTATGGCTTGGTAAGTGGTGTACACCCCTACCGGGCAATCATGCTGAGGCCAAAAGAAGGGGACGGGGTTCTGCAGTCAGTTCCCTCTGTGGTGTAACCATAGTGCCACATACCTCCCCTCTCCCCCATTCAGTGAACTTCAGTACCTCTGTCATCTCTAGGATCAAATATAAAATCTGTTTAGCAATCAAATGAGATAGCTGCAAAATGCCTAATATAATGCCTGGCACACGGTGCTCAGCAAATGCTTGCTCCCTCCCCTTCACAACAAGGCTGCCTCCCACCTCTCCGGTCTTCTTAACCTTATTCCCCCATGTATTCTGAAATCCAGTGACATCGGCCTCCTTGCTGTGCCTTGTACTCTGTATCTAGATTCTGGGGTATTTTTACTCTGTTTATCTTGGTTCTCATGCCTGGCATAATTTCCTTCCTCATCTGGGCCTCTTGGCTTCCTTCAAGTCCCAGCTAAAATCCCACCTTGTACTAGAAGCTTATCTCGATCCCCCTGAGTGCTAGTACCTTCCCTCTCAGACTATGCCCCAATTTATCCTCTTCGTAGGGTGTTTGTGCATAGATGTTTACATGTCTCCTCCGTTAGACTATCAGCTTCTCGAGAGTCATTCTTTACATCTCTAGGATTGGGCCCAGTGCCTGGCACATAGTACGCACTTAAATGCTTGTTGACTGTTGGAAAATACGTTGAGAGTTAGGAGAACTGAGTTCTGCTACTAAGTTGCATGTGAGCTTGGGCAAGCTACTGACTGGGCCTCAGGATCCCTATTTGAACCATGAATACTAATCCCTGGCCTGTCTTCAAAAGGGTTTTTCAAAGATTTGTGAGTGTTGGCTTCTTGAAGAAGAAAGTCTGCTGTATGAAAGGAGGAGTCATTATCACCCACCTGAAAATCAGACAGTAAAAGGCACAGCCAGTTTGGAACAGGAGAAAGAGCAGAAAGATGCCGCGGGATAGGCACAGGACCCTTCCAGCATGGGAACAGGAAGACTTGGCTGCATGTTTCTGCAGGGGGAGAATTTTGAGGATTTATTCTCAGCTCTTCACTCCAAGTCCAGAGGTAGGGGTAAGAAGGGGTTCCTGTTGGAAGGAGACCTGTGCCCCCATAACTTGGGAAGTCCTAATCCACAATCTGAGGCAAATTCAGTCCCTTTCCAAAAACTTGGATTCTACCAAGTGATGATAACGGGCAAAAAGCCTCCTGCCAGTCCCCAGTGTCCATGGGAGAAGCAGGGTTTTATCTGAGTGGCTGGGAATAGCTTGGGGACTGGGGATATGGATAAGAAGAGAAAGAGGAGAGAGAACAGGAAAGACAGAAGGGAAAGTGGAGAGGGAGAGAGAGACAGAAAGACATGGAGAGGGAGGGAAGGAGGGAGAGAGGGGGAGGGGGAGAGAGGGGGAGGAAGGGAGGGAGAGTGAGAGAGAGAGATGAAGGGAGGGAGATAGCTAGACAGAGGTAGAGAAGATTAAGAGAGAAGGAGACAGAAATATGGAGATGGAGGAGAGAGAGGAAAAGAAGGGGAGAGGGAGAGATAGAATGATGAGCCAGAGATGAGGAAATAAATGCAGTATGAGGCAGAGAATGTATCCAAAGAGGTGGAAATAGATCCCCAGACCTTACAGAGAAAAGGTTAACAGAGATCGAGGGTGAAAGGGAGGAAAAGCACTGTGCATGCATTCAGAAATAGGTTAAGACTGAGGAGAAACAAACACACAGGGCCAAGAGATGAAGTCAGAAGGGGATACAGATGCGCACAAACACAACGGATACAGACAGACAGAGGTACACACAGAAACAAATGTATACACATATGCACATACAAAAGCAGGAAGAAAGTTGACCCCAGACAGGAAAGAGGTGAGAGAAGGTTGGATTTATGCATAAACTAACACTCAGAGAATTTGAGCGGGGAAAGTCTAATAATTAGAGAAGGAGGACGGGGCATACTAAATTCCATCCCAGGCCCTGTTCCCCACTCCCATCCCAACCTAGGGGTCCCCAGACTCACCGGCAGGTGGAGCAAACTTTCTACATCTCTTTGCAGCAGGGCCAAAGTCTGATGCAGCTCCTGGAAGTGATGTTCTGTGCCCACAGGCAGGTAGAAAGCTTTAGCCTTGGAGGTGATGTGGGCAGCAGCAGTCCTATATCCCAGCAGGGACAAGAAGACAGGCAGACCCTGTGGCCATCCTTGCTTCCTCTTTTTTTTTTTTTAAAGGCAATTGGAGTTAAGTGGCTTGCCCAGAGTCACATAGCTAGTAAATGTCGAGTGTTTGGTCTAAGGCCAGATTTGAACTCGGGTCCTCCTGACTTCAGGGCCGGTGCTCTATTCACTGAGCCACCTAGCTGCCCCTAACTTCCTCCTAACCCTTGTCTCCCAGACCATTGCTGTGGAGAATGGGAGTGGGACGGATAGAGAGGTTTCACAATGACCCCAAAACTTCAGTGCACGGGGGGGAGGAGGCCCAACCCTTACGTCCCCAGTTCTCAGCCTTGACCTCCAGCTCTGCTCCTGATCCCCATCCCTAGAATCACAGCTGGTCTGAGTTGGAAGGGGATCATCTTCTAGTCCAACTTCCTCATTTTGCAGAGAAGGAACGTGAAGCCCAGAGAAGGCAAATAACTTGCTAACAGTTGCTGTTGAGTCATTTTTCATCGTGTCTGATTCTTCATGACCTCATCTGGGGTTTTCTTGGCAAAGATACTGGAGTGGTTTGCCATTTCCGTCTCCGACTCATTTTACAGATGAGGAAACTGAGGCAAACAGGATTAAGTGACTTACCCAGGGTATCACAGCTAATATGTGTCTGAGGTGGGATTTGAACTCAGGAAGATGAGTCTTCCTGATTTCAGGCCTGTGTATTCACTACAGCGCCACCTAGCAACAGTCATATAACTAGTTAACGGTGGAGCCAGGGTCAAAGCCAAGTCTTCTGACTCCAGGCCTAGTGCTCTTTGAGATCATAAATGCAGACCTGGGAGGAGCTGTAAGAGGTCCTCAATCCAACCCTCTTGTTTTACAGATTAGGAAACTGAGGCCCAGGGAGATAAACGATTGGCCCAAGGTCACAAGGTATCAAGTAGGAGAGCAGGGAATCAATCCCAAGTCCTCTGACTCCAAATCTTGTGCCTTTTCGATTTGCCGCATTGGACCTGCAGAGACTAGACTTTCATCCACTTGGGTTTCCCCTTCCCCAACACCTATTGCAACTCCTCTACTACTTGAGAGAATCAGGGATCAAAAAAATTCATCCTCTTCAGGTCAAGTTGGTGATGGGTCTTTTTGAATTCAGCTTGGCTGGTCCTTAACAGGCACCTCTAGTATTCCTGGGGGCAGCTGGGTGGCACCATAGTGCACAAAGCTCTGGGCCTGGGGTCAGGAAGACTCACATTCCTCAGTTCAAATCCCACCTCAGACACTAGCTGTCATTTAACCCTGCTTGCCTCAGTTCCCTCATCTGTAAAATGAGCTGGAGAAGGAATGGCAAGCCACTCCTGTATCTTTCCCAAGAACATCTCAAATAGGGTCACAAAGAGTCAGATGTCACTGAAACAACTCAACAACAACTAGCGTCCCTTCTCAGGACCATACTCATGGCCACACCAATGCATTATATGGGCTATGCCCTCAAACGTGAGTAACATGGGCTATGTCTTCAAATGTGAGGTAGAGAAAGGTTTTCTGATCTATTGAAGAATCACCTCAAGGAAATGGAATGCTGTGAAATCATAACGATTGTGCTTAGACCCAAAGAAGAGGTATGAGAAGGTGATGGACAATGGGTGTGAAATACTACAAATAATATTGAATTTTATTGAAATGTTGGTTAGTTTTTACTGAAACTGATTTTCTTCTTTGTCAACCTTTGTTATAACCCTAAATGCCTCCCACTCTGCCCTCTGTTCAGTACCTACCTCACCCTACCTGGGCCAGTGTGCCCTTCCCCCAAACCTGAAGACTGTTCACTCCCCTTCCACCTCCTCCCTCTCCTTTTGCCAGGCTTCCCCTGTGCCATCTGGCACGTACTGCCTACCCACACTGCCCCCCTCTCCCCTTGCCTGCCACACATAGGCAAGGAGGAGGGAAAGGATAGCAGCGCTAGGCTGACATTTCCCCTGGAGACCCTCAGGCATCTGAGCCTGGGTTAGGGAATCCCTATGTTCTGGGCCTCAGTGCCAAGCCTGTACTCTTGTTAGACTTCTCTCTCTAGATCCACGGGAAGGGGAGAGTATCCGCTCCTCTGTCCACAGGGAGACAGTGGGTTCCATGTCTTGGGATGGGAGAGTGCTATGCGTGGTTATAAATCCCATCGTGCCCTTCAAGGGTCCAAGCTGCCAGATACATAGTGCAGCTGAAGGGCCTCAGCAGGCTTCTGGGGAAAGGTGGGGAGCAGGAGGATTACCTGGAATCAGGCCAGGGCCAGAGGCAGCTTGGGGAGGGGACATGAGGTGGAGGAAGTACACATGACTGGGCACATATATCATCTGGGAGGCTCTGCTTGGCACATACCCTCCTTTCCCACCAGCAGAGCTGGGTCTTATATAGAGCGGGAGAGGCCTGGCAGGAGGCAGAAGGGCAAGGGAAGTGTGTCACTGAAAGCCCTGCCTCAGGACACCGAGAGCCCTTATATCACCCATCCCCAGCATACCAAGGACTTTGTTTGCGCTCCCTAATCAGGTCTGCCCTCCCCAAACAAGTCTCTCAACTCTCGAGCTGTCTAAGCTTGTCACTGCCTCCCCTCCACCTTCTTCCACACCCTCTACTATTCCCAAGAAGACAATTACCTCAGCAGATATACTAATCCTAGGTCAAGAGGTGCTGGAGGATCATAGATCCCCCAGCAGAGACCACGTGGTGCATGGGGCTGGAAGGGAGGAGTCAGACCACTGAAAAGCTACCTCTGCAGCTGACTTGACCTAGTTTCCTTCCACTGGGGGGGGGGGGGAAGGGAAGGGTTGGTTTACTCCTCTTAGTCTCTTCCACCTCTAACATCCGATCTAACCCTATGAAACAACTTCATTTTTTCTGAGCTTGGTTCCATTCTCTAAAGTGAAAATGACTGTCAAGCTCACAGGCCTGTGATGTTGCAAAGCAGTGCTGTGTAATGCTTCCCAACTGGTGCAAGTTTAGGCTGCTCATCCGGCTGCATGTTTGACTGCAGTTACTATAAGCTTTTCATCCACTTTATTTTCTCAGTGTGAAAGAATGACCAGACTGATCTCTTTCTTTCTTACTTTCTTTTTCTCTATGGATTTTTCTGAGCAGTGTTCTGGGGCTCAATGGAATGGTAACATTACCAGTGGAGAAGACCATTTGGATAACCTGGTCATCGGTGATGCTTTCCAGGACACTGGCAGACGCCTTTAGTGACCACATCCTCTTGTTTACGCCTCACTTGATATCAATGCTTGGGGGATGGATTGTTGAAGAGTTATTTCCTCAATCACAGCTATTATAGAAGCTTGTTAATGTTAACCTGTTGTGTGTGGTGAAGGCCTCCCCTAGTTTAAGGAAGATCATAGACAAAGCAGGATCTCACATTCTCCACAGCTGCCAGTTGTAAGGCCATGGATGGGTGATCTGCTGTAGGAACCCATCTGACAAAGCCTGCCCATTCCCTTCTCATGTTTTTATCAGTTATGGTTTGAACTCAGGTTTTATACAAGCCAGATCCAAGTATATATGAGGGAGAAGTAAAGAATATTTGGATCAGTTCTGCATTGTTAAGAGTCCATTATTCTTTCTCATTTTTATATTTTCACTGTTTTTTGTTTGTTTGTTTGCTTTGTTTTGTTTTGGTGAGGCAATTGGGGTTAAATGACTTGCCCAGGGCACACAGTTAGTAAGTGTCAAGAGGCCAGATTTGAACTCAGGTCTTCCTTACTCCAACGCTGGGGCTCCATCTACTGTGCCACCTAGCTGCCCCCAGTGGATTCTTCTTGAGTCATGATGGCCTGCTCCAAAGGAAGGACTCTGATAGGAGGAGTTTCAGGTAAAGTCATAAGTGGATAAAGGAGAAATCTGAACATAGTCCGGTTCCCACTACTCCCTTATAAGGGGTGCCCCAAAGTCCTAGCAAAACTTTAAGTTTTAATAGCTATTAGCTTTAAGATTAAACAATTAGCTTTAATAGCTTAACATTACACCAAGACTTTGGGGCATCCTGTACCACCTGCATAGCTGCCAACTTTGCTTATGCACACGGCCAACTTGGTAGGAAGATCAGGCTGTACCAGTCTGGGATCGAACCCTCTGTTTCAACCTCATCAGTTTCTGCACCACTCCCTCCTGCAGCTGGGCCCCCTGCTCCCCATGATGGCTCAAGTGCCATCCTCTGGCTGAAGCCCTCCCAAGCCGGATGTCCAAACCATCCTGCCAAGAAGTCAGTGGGAAAGAACTCTTTCAGCTGCTGAGGTCTCAGCGGCCAAGGTTATGACTTCCAGGGTCTGCCCCTCTGAACACATCCCTTTCACTCCTCTCACTCTTGCCAGTGACTACCTTCCTGGTGCTTTCTAATTTAGATGGGGTATTCAGGCAGAGGCAGAAGAGAGATGAAGGGGTCCTAGGGGCCTTATATAGGGCTTCTTCTCTCTCCTCTCCTCAACCCCCAGCCCTCCTGACCTGTCCTTCCTAGGCGGTGTCCTAGGTTCTAAAATTACCCCTCCCTTTCTGGCCTGCATCAAAATTCCCAGTGACCCTCAGCAGGAGAAAGGCTCTGATAACCTCATTCACACTGTGGTATTAATAACTAATAACATTCACGTGTGACCCTTCCCAAGGGGGTGTGTCCCTTAAGCCAAAGGAATGAGGCTCTCCTGTTAGAATGTCAGCTTCATCTCTCTCTGCTGAGGGTTGGACCTACTCCCTTCTGGAGTGAGGAGCTGTGCTTACCTCATCTCCTGCATGTTCTGAAGCAAAGTCTGTTGGCCATGGAGCAGGACCCTTGTAGCAGCAGCATTCTGCAAGAGTCCCAGGGTGGGATATTCAGTGAAAAGATCTGGGGGTGAGGGGGTAACTTTCCTTGGGGGCCATATCCTGGCCAGTCATAGCCAACTGAACCCGTGGAGTCCCGAACCACTTTTTTTTCCTTTTTTTTTTTTTGATTAGGCAATGGGGTTAAGTGACTTGCCCAGGGTCACGCAGCTAGTAAGTGTTATGTGTCTGAGGTCACATTTGAACTCAGGTCCTCCTGAATCCAGGGCCGGTGCTCTATCCACTGCACCACCTGGCTGCCCCTCAAACCACTTTTTCAAAGCCTCTGCTCCAAGCTCATCTCCAGGAAGCCTTCCCCAATTAACCCTGTCTGTTTGATCTAGTCACTTGAAAGCTCCCTTCACATATTAAAGTTCAGTGTGATGGAAACGCCCCTATATTTGGGGTCGGGAGACCTGACTTTGAGTCCTAACTCTGCTACTTGCTAGGTATATGACCATGAGCAAACCATTTCATCTCTGAGTTCCTCAGTTTCCTCATCTGTGAGATGGGAATAGTAATTCTCATTTTATAAGATTGTTGAGGGGCTCAAGTGAGAACATATGTAAGGGGTATAAGGATGGTAGGTTGTACCTCCCCTCTCATTCCAGGGGTTCCTTGAGAATGGGGACTGTATTTTCTCATTTCTCTGCCTCTTTCTACAGTACTTAGCCTAGGGCACTTGCTGATAGGAGGCTGATCAGTCCATTGTTTGGACAGCTCACTCCCCAGGATAATAGCCATCATCTCTGCCCTCTAGAATACAAGGCTATATGGGTCTATCTCTCTCCTCAATTGAGACAGCCAGGAATCTTCAGGCCAGTAGTCTGCCCCATCACGCTCAGGGAGAGAGCCCTGAATGTCGCATCAATGAGCTCTTCCAAGGCCCCTGCTTTAGTCTGTGACCTTGGCTATCAGACTGCCCCTCTCTGTGCCTCAATAGCTGGATCCCTAG
This sequence comes from Phascolarctos cinereus, assembly GCF_003287225.1. NCBI lineage: Eukaryota > Metazoa > Chordata > Mammalia > Diprotodontia > Phascolarctidae > Phascolarctos > Phascolarctos cinereus. The sequence goes on along the minus strand of NW_027555736.1, from coordinate 48,021,814 downwards.
AGATCAGACCTGCAGCAGACAGTGACCCTCATCTCAGGACTGCCCACAGGAATGTCCAACTAACTCCCCCTCCCCCACCAGGAGAAAGACTTTTAGTCTCTTCCCACTCCTGCCCCACCCCAAACCTTGCCTCCTCCCTCCGGATCTCCTTCTTCCGCCAATCCCCCCGGGCATAAGCAGCTTTAGCTCAAGGGATTATGAAGCTTAAAGTCATCTGCCATCAGAGCTGAGCAAAACTCACAATCCCCAGCTCTACTCTTGAAGATCAAACCCAGCTGGGCACACCTGAGCAGAGCCTGACTGTCCATTCCTTTTCCCAGGCTTGGTACACTGGTCTTGACAGCCAAGGATTTGCTGTGGGCTTTACTCAGGCAGATGAAAGAAGCTGGGGCTGGGAGGATTTCTGGGCATCTGGGCATTAATCAGGTGATATGCCAATCACATGCAAAGTGGCGTGTGAATTAGCCCCAATTCTATGCCTGTCATCAGATGGTAAGCCTGAGCCCAAGTAATGGGCATTTTTAGTCCCTTATAAGCACCAGTGGCCTCTCCCAGCCCTGGCTAAATCCATTCACAAATGCATTAATTTTCATGGCTCTGCAAGAATCTATCTGTTCCTGCTTTTAATAGCTAGCATTTACATAGCACTTTAAGGTTCGCAAAGCACTACTCATATTTCTCATTTGATCCTCACAACAACCCTGGGATGTAGGTGCTATTATTTATCCCCATTTTACAGCTGAGGACACTAAGGGAAACAGCGTTTTACCCAGAGTCACACAGCCAGTAAGTGTCTGAGGGTGGATTTGATCTCAGGTCTTCCAGACTCCTGGCCTAGCACTTTGTGCACTAATGGCGCCACCTAGCAGATCTTCTCATTCGATAGTCTTACCCTCCCGCTACTCAGCGTGAGAAGTGAATGGGAAGAACTTGGAGGGCAGAGAAATGGATTCTAGGACAAGGTCTATGTGACCTGGGGGATGCTGCTTAACCTCTCTGAATCTCTAGGAACCATCACAGGATTTGGAAGGGGAAGCCACCTTCCATAAGTCATCTCCTTCAGCCCCCTCCTTTTCCCCTCCTCCACCAAAATCCAGAGAGATTTAGTGATTTGCCCAAAATCGCACCGGTAGCCATAGCAGAGTAGGGATTCGAACCCAAGTCTTCTAACTCCTATCCAGTACCCCCCCACCCCACCACCTCTGCATCACATTGCCTCATCAGTTTCCTCATCTATAAAACAAAGTTAACAATCTGTACATGACCCAACTTACAAGATTGGCAAGAGAGAAGGAAGCATTTTGTAAATTGTAAAATGAGCTATAAATGTGAAGTATTAGTCATTTCTCCATTCCCTAGAGCATTACTATCATTAACACCATCATTGTTGTTATTATAGAGTTCTATAAATTAATCTTTCCCTTTCTCTTCTTTTTTTTTTGTCTCTGATGATTCTCTACTGCACTACTCTACTCACTCTCAACCCTGCTCACTATAGTCACAGGAATATAGTAGTGGGACACGCCTGACTGTCTGTCCCACTCTTGGATCTTCCTAGAGGTTGCCCCCTGGCTACAAGGAGGGATAAAGACTCTCAAATCCTCCCCTCGTTGCTCCCCTAGGGAAGCTGGGGAGCCTGCTAGAGGCAGTCACTCACCCAGCCTCTTGACTGGACTCCATCAGCTTCCTGCTTCTCCTTGTCCAGTGGCTCCAAGGACTTCATTTGACTCCTCCACTGTCCCACAGTCAGCGTCATCTTCCCTGAGAGGTCCTGGAGCTGCTCCAGGACCGAGCTGTGTCTCTTAAGGGTCAGCTCTAGGTCAAGGTACCCTTCCCCTGGGTGGGTAGTGAGTTGGGAACTCAGGGAGGGACTTGTAGGAGTGGGGGTGAGGGAAATCACGTGGCCGGAGTCTGGCTGCTTGGACTTTTGGGGATGGATTGACTTGCTCATAGTCCCAAGTCAAAGGAAGTCAAATTCCCTGGTCTCCTACTGGGGTTCATGGCCACCTCTCCCAGGCAGTGCTCCCAGCCCCCTCCCCCCTCAATCCCTTCTCTGGTCATGGTCAAGTGAACAGGCTTTTCTTAGCTCAAGTTAATGAGGCTGGAGTGGATACATGAGCAGGGCATGTTAAGGTAAAGGAGGATAGCAGAAAAGAGACTGGCATTTCTAGACTGGAACAAATAGAGGCATTGAGATGATGGGATCACGGATTTAGAGCTGGGAGGGATCTCAGAAGTCAGCTAGTCCACTGCCTCATTTGACAGCTGAGGAAACTGAGGCTTAGAGAGGCAGGTGACTTGCCCAAGGTCACATAGGCAGTAAGTGGCAGAGCTGGGATTTGAACCCAAACCCTCTGACTCCAAATCCAGCAATCTCCCCATCACACTACCATGTTTTCTCTGGTCTGGAGAAGTGGGAGGTGGGTGGGTCATGTGATTCCTACCCCAGGAGGGAGTGTTCAAGTCTGGCTTTGGAGAAGTTTCCTTCTGGTATTTCAGCTTCTTCTGCAAATCCTGCAGCTGATGCTTGAGCCTGTGTTGCTCAGACTCAGGAATGACAGAGGGGAGAGCCTGGGGAGAGAATTGGGTGGGGGCAGGCTAGAGAAGCAGGGCGGAGCTCATTGAGAATAGGCTGGTGTCACCTGGCGGGAAATAATGCATTAGCAACAGCCTTGGTCATGAGGTCCCCAGCCATGCTGGAAGGGACAAGGAGAAAGGAGAAGAAACACAGGAGGAATTCTACAGGGGGACATGCCCACAGGAGCCTAGGAGGCTGCTCTTCAGGCCCTTTCTCAGGAGTGGGAGGAGAACTGAGTAGATGAACACTCATACCTTGTGCCAACTCTCCCTGAGTTCAGACTAGACTGCAGGGAAGGCTACCCCCAACATGAATCAGTCCCATCAGCCTAGTTTCTCTACTCGGCATAAAGGTGTATTCCCTAGCTCAGCTGGCAGGCATTTCAATTCCTCTGTCATGGCCATCAGATCCTTCAGGTCAGGCTAGCTGGGGGCCAGAGGCCAGAAGGAAAGACTAACTGCTCAGGTTGGGCTAGGTTTTAAGAAACCTCATTTCCCCTGCCCTCCAATGACAACTAAGGAGGCGACCCAATCCATACTTTACCTCTGGAGCTGGCTTGCTCAGGCTGAAGGTCAAGAAGGACAGGACATCATGGTCATCTGGAAGTATGGGGGACACTGAAGGTCAGGAACTAAGACCTCACTTCCACTGACACTCCTTCCCCCCCAGGGTCTCCTCATATCTCACCGTAGGTGGTATTGTGCACCCCAGTCTCTAAGTGCCTCTTGGCAGAAGACTTTGCCTCACACTTTGCAGAGAAAACAGTCGCCTGTTATGAACTCTCTCTTCTTCCTCACTCAACATCTTAGATCCCTTCAATATCATACTCTTCCCATTCTCTCCTCTTTTGTTCCCAGGAAGTATCTGAGTCACTCATAGTTGGACTCACTCTCTAAACTTCACCTTCTCACCAACCACCTTGCCCTTATTCGTGTACTCTCCCCTCCTGTCTTCCCCTATTAAAATGCAAGCTCCTCGAGGGTAGTGACTGTCTTATGTTTGTATCCCCAGCACTTAGCACAGTGGCTAGTACATAGCAAGCACTTAATAAATGTTATTTATCATGAGCCAGCCCTTCTTGACAAGGTCAATCCCCTACATGTGTCTTTCATCCTATCCCCTCCTGGATCTTCCAGTAACTTATCCCTTTGATTAGTCCCCCCCCACCAATTTTCAATCTCTCTTTATCCACTGGCTCCTTCCCAGTTGCCTACAAACATCCCCAGAACTCTCCTGTCCTTCAAAATCCTTCATTTGACCCTGTCATCCCCTCAAGCTATCACCCTCTAGCTCTCCTCCCTTTTATAGCCTAACTCCTAGAACAGAGCTGTCTACATTCATCGTTTCCACTTCCTCACTCACTTACTTCTCAACCCCTTGCAATCTGGCTTCTGACCCAGCCACTCAACAAAAACTATTGTTTCCAAGGTAAGATTGTCAAAATTTTACCAGTGACCTCTTAACTGCTCAATCCAGTGGTATTTTCTCAGTCCTCACCCTTTTTGACCTTTCTGCCACATCTGACACCAATCCTCACCTATTCCTTCCTCCTTAATATTCTTTTCTCCCTGACATGACTCTGCCTTAGCTTTTTTGCTACCTGTCTAATCCTTCACAGTCTGCTTTGCTGAATCATCCATGCCCCTATGCATGGGTATATCCCAAGACTCTACCCTGAGCCCTTTTTTCTTTTCCCTCTATACTCCCTCCTCAGCCCCCTTGAGTTCAATTATCTTATGTAGATGACTCCCCAACTAGGGTCCAGCCTTTATTTCTACCCTGAGCTCCAATCTCCTATCACTAACTGCCATCTGCACAGCTCCAGCCTGTTTCATAGGCATCTCAAACTCAACCTATCCAAGATGGAACTCATTATCTTTCCCCCTAAACTCACCCTGCTCCCTAACTTCCCTACTCTTATGGTGGACAAAACCATCCTTCTAATCAATCGGTTTAACACCTTGGAGTCATCCTTAACTCCTTCCTCTCCCTCACCACCTATAACCAATTAGTTGTCAGGTCTTTCCATGGCATCTCCTTATCTCTCACATCTGTTCCCTTCTCTCTCACCAGAGCCACCACCCTAGTTTTGCCCCTCATCACCTCTCACTTGGATTATAGCCAGAGCCTTCTAATTGGTTTCCTTGCCTTTCATCTCTCCTTTCTCCAATCCACACTCCACCTAGCTGCTGAAGGGATATTCTTAAAGAACAAGTCTGACCTTGTTACTCCTCTGTTCAAAAAGCTTCAGTGGCTCCCAGGATCAAATGTACCCTCCTTCCTTTGGTCTTTAAAGCCCATCACAATGGGACTCCAGCTTGCCTCTCCAGGCTTATGCACATCCAGCCCGACTGGCCTAGTTCCTCTTCTCTATTCCATCCCCCAACTTAGTGCCTTTGCCTAGACCATCCCACAGGCTGAAGCGTTCTCTGGGCTCCCTTCCACCTCTTGGAATACCTAACTCCATTCAAGAATTGGTGCATGTTCAACTTTCTGCACAAGGTCTTTCCTGACCTTCTCCAGTTATTAGCACACTGCTCTCCACCCTACTCCATTACACCGTATTTCATTTGTTTATAACTCCTATTTACTTATCTGTATCTATATTGGGTCTCCCAGTAGATCAGAATCTTCTTGAGGGTAGGGGTTGTTTTTTTCTTTTCAGCTTTATATTCCCTGGACCTAGCACTGGAAAACTACGTTTTGACTTGCCCTGTAATATCATCAGTGAAGGGAATGCTCTGGGAGATTCCTTTTACCCAGGGCAGATAGGCATCTGGTTTGGAATTTGCAGTCTTAGAGAGCTGACTGAGACACTGAGAAGTTATGTTATTTATCTGGAGTCTCTCAGCCAAGCGTAAATCAGAGTCAGAACCTGAACCCAGGTCTTTCTGACTCTAAGGCTAGCCTTTTATCCACTATGCCTTGCTGCCTCTCACCTGGCATATGGTAGGTACATAATAAATGCTTGTTGAATTGAATTGAACTGAATTCTCAAATCAGGAGCATCTGGAGGACCTTAGCATCTATTGGGAATCCACTTTCCATCTGTACCCTACACTGGATCCATTCTATGAAAATGCTAGGTGTCTTATCTCTATAGTTGCCAGAGCTATAACTAGCATAGGGTGAATGGGGCTTTGGCCAAGGGTACCTCCCCATATGGGAGGGCAGTGGAGGAAGCATCACAAATTCTTCCTGTGAGAGGTAAACAGGAAAGAGAAATCATAAGAGACTTATTAAGGTTGAATTGTTTACATTCCTGCATGGAAAGATGATATTTGTAACTCATGAGTCCTTTGTCGGTAATAGGGTAGTTGGAGGGAAAAAACATATATAGATAGATAGATAGATAGATAAAGGGCACAGGGTGAGTTGAAGATTAAGGGGTCATATCTGGAGAATAAAATTAAGGGATGAGAGAAAAGAAAAGGCTCTTACAGTGGAGGGGAAATGGGGGAAGATGAGAGGGAATGAGTGAATCTTATTCTCATAGGATTTGGCTTAAGGAGGGAATAACATACACACTCAATTGGGTATGGAAATCTGTCTTACCCTACAGGAAGATAGGGGAGGAAGGGGATAAGAGAGCAGGGGGATGATAGAGAGAAGGGCAGATTGGGAAAGGGGTAATCAGAAGGAAGTACTTCTGAGGAGGGACAGGGTCAAAAGAAAGAATAGAATAAATGGGGGGGCAGGATAGGATTAAGGGAAATAGAGTTAGTTTTTCACAACATGTCTACTATAGAAGTGTTTTGCATAACTGCACGTGTATGGCCTGCATTGACTTGCTTGCCTTTTCAATGAGGGTGGGTGGGGAGGGAGGAAGGGAGAAAATTTGGAACCCAAAGTTTTAAAAGCACATGTTTAAAAAAATATTTTCACATGCAACTGGGAAATAAGAAATACAGGAAATGGGGTACAGAAATCTATCCTGTCCTACAGGAAAGTAGAAGGGGAAGGTGATAAGAGAGGAGGGGGGAGAGATAGAAGAAAGGGCAGACTAGGGGAAGGGGTATTCAGAATGCACGGCATCTTGGGGTGGGGGAGGGGCACGATAGGGTGAAAATTTGGAACTCAAAATCTTGTGGAAGTAAATGTTCAAAACTAAAAATAAATTTATATTTAAAAAAATTCTTCCTGGGGGAGGGCTTGCTTCCATACTTTTCCCTCAATGACTAGTATTCAAGTGTCTTGCCTCGTGGTCCTCTGGAATATTGGAGGATGTTATCCCCACTAATAGTAGGGGACTCTCTGGGGGACTAGCTGCCTCCTGTCATTGCGACTGCATCTGTGAGGGAACCATTTTCTGCACCACCACCCCTACCACCATCCCTTGGACCACTGTTCAGGCTCAGTTCTTGTCTAGCATGGCTCTGGTGGTTGCATTTATCAGGGAATCTCAAACGATATATGTGACTGCTTTTGGGAGGATAGACTTGAAGGACACATTTGGCTCTACTGAATCAAATGATTTAATTTTTGGAATGAAAAAATATTCAATACAGTGGCATCTTGGCTCTTCTGCACCTTTCAGTCATTTGGGAATTTGAGTAGTACTTTTAAAGAACCCAGCAGCTCCCCAGTGTAAAAAAAAACCCAACTCTTTTTTTTTTTAAACACAAATATTGTTCTGGCAATGCTGTAGGATTGTGAGTCTTGGGATACTACAACCTCTAAAAAATCCAATTTGTGGGTTCTATCCTCCCATAGCATGTGAGCTCCTTGGGACAAAGGATTATTTCATTCCTTTTTCTTCATATTCCCAGTCCCTAACCCAGTGCCTGTCACATAGTAGGCACTTAATACAAGTTGATTGATTGATTGACCCAAAGAATAAGGAGACATACAAGGTAGGCACAAATAGCCTTCAACATAATTCAAAAGATGATTTACATGCAAGACGTGTTATAAGGGATGTCGTGTAAGATGCACGTGATCACCAAAGGTGAACTAGTCACATGACTGAAGGGAGGGATAACAGATAGACAGCTCAAGTGTTGCAGTGTTATCCATAAAAATGTAAAAAGGACCCAGAGGAAGGCTACCAGCATATTGGGAAGACTTTCTGTGAAGGATCTGTTGGAGAACCCAGAGAAGAATCATAAAGGATGAAAAGGCAAAGATGGTTTGAGAGTCAAACTCAGAGGGAGAAGCCATGTGGGGCAGCAGAAAGAATCTTGTTTTTGGAGTCTGAGGACTGGGGTTCAAATCCTAGCTCTAACACCTCCTGGATATGCAACCTTGGGTAAGTCACTCAACTCCTCTAGGTCTCAGTTTACTCATCCATCAAATGAGAGGATGAAACTGCCTGGTCTTCCAGCTATAAATCAAAGAATGCCCACATCAATCAAGTTAATAAGCTACTTTAAACATACTGGGGTAGATTTATAAGAGTGGACAGAACACAGAGGCCATTAGGCCAGACATCTCAATTTACTGGAGCACATGAAGCTTTGAGGACTCTTTCATGCATCTGTCCTCCTGGGATAACAAGGGCTCTGGCCAGGGTGATGTGGAAATAGGTGTGGAAGCTGATGACGATTCAAAGAAAGCTCATCTCGGCACTTGCCATGGGACTGGCTTCAGGCGTGCTGGTTTAGAGGCAGCATGGAAAAACACTGGCCTTGGGTTCAAGAATCAGAAGATCAAAGCTCTAGAGCAGGAAAGTCCCTTAGAAGCCAACTAGTTCAACTGCCTCATTTTACAGAGAGATTAAAGAACTTGCCCATGATCACTGCCCAGCTAGCAAGGAGCAGAGGCGGGACGCAAATCTGGGTTCTCTTATTTTAAATCCAATACTCCTTCCACTGAACCACAAGGCCTAGTTTTGAAACTTGGTTCTGACACTTAACTGTGTGATCCTGGCTAGGCTGATGACCTCCTCAGGGTCTTACTCCTCTCATCCTAGCATTGGTTCACACACAGTACCTGCTTAATAAATGCCGGCTGACTCCCTAATTAACATCATCTCCTCACAGTGTGACTAGGAAGAAAAGGCTTTATAAATATAAAGACACTGTAAAAACATGAGTTGTTAAAAGTAAAGATCCATCTTATTAAAATTCTATTCTATATAGTAAGTGGCTAGTGTGTATTATACTATATTTGGGGCTGGGGATATAGAAATGAAAGTGGGACAATCCCTGTCCTCAAGGAGCTTCCAGTCCATTGGGAGGATATAGCATGTTCACAGATAGGTAAAGCCAAGGCAGTTGGAGGAGGGAGAGAGAGGAGGGGATGAGGAAAGGCTTCATGGATGAAGTTACACCAGAGATGAACTTGGAAGGAAGCTAAGTCTTCTAAGAGGTGGAGGTGAGTTCAGAGTGCATTCTGGCATGGGACACAGCCCCCGAGAAGGAGATGAATGCCAAATTCAAGGAATAGCTAGGAAGTCAGCTTGGCTGGAATTTGGAGGGCACGAAGGGAAGTAATGGGAAATGTCTGGAAGCTAGATTGCAGAGGGCTTTATTTTACCCTAGTAACAACGGAGAATCACTAAAGATTTCTGAGCAGGGGGGTGGGCCTTAGGAAGATGATTTTGGCAGCTGTGGGGAGAGGACAGTGTTTGAAAAGAAGAGATTTAGGATGAACCATTTGTTAATGATAGAACAGGAATCCAAAGGGCACAGTACAAGGGGAGAACACAGGGAGTGGGGAAGGGCTGATCCAGGTAGGAATGATAAAGTGGGAAGTGTTGGCAACATAAGGAGGTTTTCCTCTTGGCAGATGGTGTCTTTGAATTATAGGGATTAGGGCAGGAAGAGGTAGGAGTTTGCTAGCCACAGGACAGGGAAATATCAGTTGATTGGGGCCTTCCCTCCCCCCCCACCCGGCCCAGGTCCTGTGATGAGAAAGGCAACATAAGCTTGGTCTCTATCCAAACAGCAGCCTGGTCCCTATCTGCCACCAGCAGGGGCTGGAGACTGGGGCCCACCTGTCTGGGCTGATAAGTGCCCAGTGATCAGGTCACCAGGGGTCTGACAGAACTTTTATGTTCAGCATGCAGAGCTAGCCTTTGGCTTCTGACTGGGCCTGGTGTCAAAGAGCCTGAGTCCTGTATGGTGTCCTGGAGAGGAGAGGACTGGTGTTGACTTCCCAATAGTGATGGAGGGCTTACTCATTGTTTTCTAGTAGAATTTGAAGAAGCAGGATGGAGTGAATAGTGCCTCCACACATGCAGAAGATCCCAGGCTAAGGAGCCTTCCAAATGCAGTCCCTGAGAGGGTCCAAGGTTCGAACCTCACCATCATGGTCCAGGCACGGAGAAAGCAAGGATAGGTGTGAACCTCTACCTCTGAGGGGGGTAAAGTAGTGGACTTAAAGTCAGAAGACCTGCACCTGAATCCTGCCTCACACACTTACTAGCTATGTGACCCTGAACAAGTCACTTAACCTCTGTTTGCCTCAGTTTCCTCATCTATAAAATGGGGCTTACAATAGTACCTACCTCCCAGAGTTGTTGCTAGAATCAAATGAGATAATGAATGTCAAGTACAAACCTTAAAACACTGTGTGTTATTGTTATTGTTGTTGTTGTTATTATTATTATTATTATTATTATTATTATTATTAAGTGCTAGAGCAGGGCTCTCCATATGACTCCATTCAGCAGTCTACACATTACTGGGAACAGACGGAAAAGAGGGAGTATTGTTTGCTGTATTCTCAGACTGCACTGGTGGACGCTGGAGAGAGTAGGTTCCACCTTCACATATAGCAACTATGGGTGACCTATCTGAGTGCTTAGCGGAGACCTAAGGTGTTCTCGATTTCTAAGACAGGACACAGGAGGTCCATCCTTCACATGTGACAACAGAGACCAGAAAGAGAAGGATGCTTCAGTCTTTGAGAGCTGACAGGCCGTGAGATCGGTAAGGGCTAGTGGAGGATTGATTTCTTGATGGGCCCCATCGTGGTAACTAGGAATTTTAGTATTTAGGGCAAGAGCTATGAAGCTCATCCTCAGATGAGGAGAGAGGGACGCAGAACATCAGTACAAGGCTCTCTTGGAAAGGAACGTACTCAGAGTACGCCATCTCGTAGCTTCCTATTTTAACTTATTGTTTTCATTGGTTTGGGGCTCAGCTCTTTTGTTTGTGCTGCTCGACTGCACCTTCTAAATTTGGTGCCCTAGGGAAAAGCTCCATTTGCCCCGCCCAGGTTACGGTTCTGGTCCAATAAGAACAGAAGGCACCAGTATCATTACTACCTTCCAATTCCTACTCCAAACCCGCATTTGGGGATGCTAGTCCTCTGTTAGAGAAGACTAAATTCCGATCAGTTTTTTCAATTGATACTTCACATCATTGATACTACTAAAATATCCCAGTCTTTTTCACATGAACCCTTCATATGAATCCTCTAGTCATGTCTCCTCCATTTATAATTACACATGTGTGTGTTTGTTTTCAATTTCATAGAATCATAGCACTAGAGGCAGAAGGGTCATAATAAATCATTCATCCCAATTCCATTATTTTACAAATGAGAAAATTGAAATACAGAATGAAATGACCTTCTAGATGCTCCTGTGTATGGATGACATTGTGTATACTGCATCAAGGGATAGAACACTACTGGATCTCTCCAGTGAGATGCATGGTTACTCAGAAGAGATTGGTCTAACAATCCATATAAGAAAAACCAAGTGGATGAAGAATGCCTAGTGCCCAGATTATGACATGCAGTTGGGTGAGCAGCCCACTATGTTAATCCATCAATACATATCAAATAGCCAGGAATTGAACAGGAGGAAGAGAATAATGTGTCTATTCTTTGGGAAGGTATGTAGCAATCTCATGCTACCCTACTCAGAACTCCATGTTTTAAAATTTTTACCCAGTTATGTTATGGTTCTGCTGCTTCATGTATAGTGAGTGCCTCATGTGGCCCACTGCATCTAAGCAGGCTCCAGTCATGCTTCCCTTTACACTCTGGCCATCTTCTTGCTACCAGTTTCCTCTGCCCCTTAACCCTACCTTATCTCTTTCCAGTTCTGGTACCATAATCAATTCAATACTGTCACTGCTACTCAAAGGTGAATGCCAATCAACTTCTTTATGGCTCCACTCACCATCTCTGTAACTCTCTAAACCATAACACGCCTCCCTGGCTCCCACTCATCTATTTGCATTGTCTTGGCTCTTTAGAATATAAACACGTTAAGGCAGGTTCTTTCTTAGCATTTGTTTTTATATTCCCAGTGCTTAGTACAAGAGCTTGGCACATAGTAAGTATTCAATAAATGATTTTTCATTTGTTCCTGAAACAGCATAATGGCTGAAGAGTCAAAACCATGGGTGATCCTAAGGGCAATGGGGAGACATATGGTGGATGTGAATAGGCTATGCTATGTTACCAGGGCTGACCTGGGCTTAAGAAATGGCCCAAGATCCATCCTCAAGGATGTGTATGACTGGGAGCAAAGGTGATCTGGTCATGCAATAAGGATAAGAGATTAGAGAAGGGCAGCTTGAATATCCTTGAATGTTTGTCTTCTTGAGCTATCAAAGCCTCTAGCATGCCGACTATCTTCTACTCGGGATTTATGGGAAGTCACTGCCAAGTATCACACAGGAAAGGAAAGTCAGGAGGGGCTGTTATGCGCTTCAGCAGAGGGAATATCCACATCATGGCCATCTTAGATCTTAGAATTGAAGGATTCTGGTAAAAGCAGAGTCATTTGTATTTGTGCCTATTAAAACGTGTCCTGATAGATTTAACCTCTCATTCTAGTCCACTGAGATTCTTTCAAATCTGGGTTCTATTGTCCCTTGTATTCACCATCTCACTCAGCTTTGTGTCATTAACAGCTTTGAAAAACATACCAATGTAACTACAAGGTTACAGAATAGAGCTAGAAGGGACCATAGAGGCCATCTGGTCCAACTCCTCATTTTACAGGTGGGGAAACTGAGACCCAGAGAGTGTAAGTGACTTGTTCAAGGTCATAAAGCAATTAAATGTCTATGGGAGGATTTGAACCCAGGTCTTCCTGACTCCAAGTCCAGTATCCTATCTATTATACCATGCTGCCTCTAATGATGATGGAGCTTGGTTGATCTAGACCTGGGCCTTCCAAGGGGGCCATGGCACACCTGGAGCCTGATCTTGAAGGACAGCAAGTAGAAACAGGAGGTAGGGGGTCCCAATTTGAGCCCAACAAGGGAGACTCTGAACAGCCTGAGTCAGGAGCCAGTACCAAGGAGGAAGGCTACTGCACTGGGAATCAGGAATCTAGCTGTGTTGGGAAGTCAGTATGTATAAAACCAGAAACCAAATCAAAATGTCAAATAAAGCAGAGGATGCAAACTTTTTGAGAACTTTTTATGGTTTTGCATCTCCAGTGCCTTGCACAGTGCCCGAAACACAGTAGGTGCTTAATAAATATTTGTTGATTGGTTGATTGAGAGGTGCTTACAGCTGAGCTTAGGATGCAAGCTTCAGTATTGGTAGTGATGGCTAATTTGCATGCCCCAGCATCTTGATGGCTGCAACTCCTTCTTGTAAGTAGGAGCTGCCCCTGCTCTTCAATGTCTATATACCACTACACCTGGTGGTGATAGGGCCAAGAGAGTTCATGTGTTCGATAAAAACATTGAACAGGATAGAGTTGAGGAGAGAGTCCAGTGGTACTCCATTAGAGACCATTCTCCAGGTTAACACTTTTCAAGTATAATTGTTGAATCAGCTATGAAGTTACATGACTATAGAATCATCCAACTGTCTTGTGCACACATATGTCGCGTGGGACTTTAGAGAGTCGCTTCCCTCCTTATCTGTAAAGAAGAGATGATTTCTAAATATCCTTCCAGTACTAGGCTTATGAGTGAGCCCATGATCCTCTAAACTGATGGGGGTGGGGATGTGTAGAGGTGGAGGGTGGATTAGATTATCTTTAAAGTTCCTTCCAGTTCTAACCTTCTGAGAGTTCACTCTCCCTGTAGAGACTTTCTTCCAAGAAATTTTGCTGAAATTCACATAATGTATCTACAATATCCTAATTGTTGAAAAAAAAAAAAGGAAATGAGGCTAGTTTGGCCTAACCTACTTATCCATGCTGATTGTTGGAGTAGAGTAAGCCTGATTTGGAATCAAGGACCTGGGTTAGAATAATGGCTTTGCGAGGCCTAGCAGCATGACCTTGATCAAATTACTTTCCCTCTCTGAGCCTTTGTTTTTCATTTGTGAAGGATAGGGCTGGGGTGAGGTGACCCATCAGGTGTTTTCCAGCTCTAAGTCCTATGATCACCTTCTTACCTAAGTATCCACAAGCCAACTGATTAAAAATCCACTTTTAGAATTTTGCCAGTTATCAATATCAAAATCTACTTCACCTTGACCCTTTCTAAAATGGGACCAAAAAGAGATGTCTCGTGGTAATATCGCTCCAATTTTCCATGATTCTTCAGAGAAGGCAGACTGTAGACCAATGATCCCATCTACAAGTTCTTTCCATATTCTAGGATATCATAAGTCAGGAGACTTGAAACTCTGAATGGTTTTGTGTTTACTTGTATCTCCATACTTACTTTGGACTCCAACTTCTTAACTATGTCTGATCTAATCTTTCCAGTATGAAGAATATTCTTCTGGATGGAGACATTTTAGGAGTTGAGTAGTTCTGCCTTCTCTATTGTTTGCTAACATTACATCATCTACCTCTAAGCACTTGACCTGTTCTTTGTATAGCTTCACATTTAGATTTTAAAAATCCTTTTTCTGGTTGTCCTTAACACTATCCACAAATCTTAGCTCATGCTAGACTTGACCCTTTCCAACACTTTTTTTTGTGAGTAGGTGGCATTCTTTTGTACTCTTCCTCAGTTATATGCCACAGTTTCCATTTTTGTCTGCATCCTTTAAAAAAACTCAGCTCATCTGAGAGCTCCCTGTGCAGCCACACTTGTTTTTATACATGACACTCTCTCTATTCCTTCTCATACAATTTTTTGACTATATTGTTCATAATTTCATTTTCTGAACCTACAACGTCTCCCCATTTTCCTACAAGAGAAAGTACACATTTATTTGCTTGGTATCCAAAGCCCTCCACAATCTGGATCTCTACAATCTACCCAATCTTATCTCTCCTGGCTCTCCACTGCTTTAGCTAGGTCAGATTCCTCACTCTCTCCCAAACTCACCATGCACCTTTCTACCTCCTTGCCTTTGCTCATTCTTTGTTCTTGGAATGCTCTCCTCTCTCTCTCCAATTATCTCAATGTTACCCATCCTTAATAAAAAAAAAAATCTAGCATTTCTATGCCACTTTTAAGGTTTGCAAAGTGTTTTTTACATATTATCTCATTTAATACTCACAACAACCCTGAGAAGTAGGTGCCATTTCACCCCCCTATTCCAGATGAGAAAACTGAGGCTGAAAGAGTTTAAGTGACTTACCAAGGTCATATAACTAGTATATGTCTCAGGTAGTACTTGAACTCATGTCTTCCTGACTCTGTGTCCAGCATTCTATCAAGTGTACCACCTGGCTGCCCCTCATCCTTCAAAGCCCCTACCTTCATCATACCTCTATTAAGGAATCATCCCTGAGCATGCCAAGCATGATGCTCTCTCTCCCTTCTCTGACCTCTTCTAGATCTTAGTGTCTATAAATCTCATTTGGTCTTTACCATATCCTGTTATTAATTACTCTTTGACTATATATGTATAGAAGTCTTGTCCTGAGACCAGCTGAGCAGAGGGAGTCTATCTTCTTCCCCAGCCTCCTTCACAATGGTACAGCAAAGACTTGTGGGATGAGGCAATGCTGAGTTTCCATCAGGGTCATCCATGGTATAATCTCAATCATTGCAATAACTCTCCATGGCAGTCTTCTTTCAATGTGTCACCATGGTGAGGAGGCAGCTCTGGGTTCTTGAAGACTACGTAAGCAGAACACAAGCCTTGATAGGTTCTCGCACAGTGGAAAGGCTTCAAGTTCAGGCCTGGAAATGACCTCTGTGTTTGTTTCCTGAGGGCCAGACCAGCTAAGTGCAAAGATCTCCTCAACAAGATGATGGTTTTCTTTTTTAAATATGGAAACTCATGAATACTGGCTACTAAGGTATGGAAGGGTTGCAATCTGCAACCAATGAAGGGGAAACAATCATTTATTAAGCACCTACTATATGCCAGGCTCTGTGCCAAGCACTTTACAAATATCTCATTGATCCCCACAACAACACTGGGAAGTAGGTGTTATTATTATCCACATTTTACAATGTAGGAAACTGAGGCAGACAAAGGTTAAGTGACTTGTCTGGGGTCACAAAGCTAGTAAGTATATGAAGCCAGATTTGCACTCAGGTCTTCCCAACTCAAGGTCCAGCACTCTATCCACTGAGCCACCCACCTTGATGAAATCATGGATCCTTGAAACCTTGAAGAAATGGAACCTATATTTTGAAACAGCCCAGGTTCTTTCTCCTGCAATCTCCCCAGCTCTCAAAGCACCAGAGAAAAGCAAAAAACAGGGGCTGGGTATTGCGTAAAGTTGAGTACTATCCTGCTGTATTTAAAAACAGTTTTTTAAAAAAAACCAGTCAATCTACATCAGTGACCCCAAAAACCCAGTATGAGTATGGGGTCTGCTGTGTACTATAAAATGAGGACTGTTAAATAGGAACCCTCCTACTCTCCTGGGCATCAATGGGCTGGAATTGGCAGCTTTTGAAGCTTCAGGGATTCCAGGAGAGTCCAAACAAGAGAAGAGGACAGAGATGCTGAGAGGAGACTCCAGGTGTATGAGGTGCTGGTGGAGGGATGGAGAAGGGCAGATGATGAGCAGTGGTGAGCCCTGAGAGACTATACAATAACTCCTGCCTCAATGGGGAGAGGAAAGGGAGAGGTTTCAGACCCTCACCAGAGTGACAAAGTATCTTTTTTGTTTCCAATTCTATTCAGTCAATATACTATAATCTTTCATACAAATGTATATTCCTAATGCAAAGTTAATAAGATGTTAATGAGAGCTGAGACTAATTTGATAAATTCATGAAATATTGTCTGATAGTCTTTGAACTTTTAACTACAGATTAAACAAGGTGAGATAAAACCGGGGCAGCACTAAGGACCTAGTTGCTGTTTGGAAGATACAAGTTGGTGATTTCTTGTATGGCCAAGACGCAGAAGAAGGTCTGGGCTCAGAGTTAGAGATTATGCTCTGAATAGATATTCTAGCCAAGCCCCTAGGAGGCAAGTGGGCCTGATTTGCTCACTCACCTGTCTTTTTACTCTTTGAGCTCATATAAGGCAGGTCACCCTTACGATGAAAACAATAACACACTCCTTCCTGGTTTCCCTCAATCAAGGCCCTAGTGGGGGCTACCTCTCCCTGCCAGCCCCCCCCGGCTCAGCTGTGGGTCCTTACCTGCTAGGGTACCAGTGGCTGCTGAGACCCCAAAGAAGCCTCCAGGGGGCAGAAGAAGGGGCCCCACTTCAGTGCAGACTTCATCTATTGCTCCCTGGTTGGTGAGGGCATTGTTCACAGATACCTGTGTGGGGTAGATAAGCAATAGAGAAGACCTTTCTGTAGGTCTTTGCTAGTACTTGGTACCTCACTAACTTGGTGGCATGTGAGAAACCTCACTGAGGTCCACGTGCCCGTGTATGACTTGGCCAGCATGCCTGCAGTCAATATTCAGAAGCATAAGCATGAACACAAGGTATGCTGGGTGTGTTCAGGCACACAAAAATATTGGCATTTTGTGTCTCATTTTCAAAGCTTTGTATTTTAAAAGTAAAATTTAGTTGTTGATATCAAAATTGAGTTTAGCTATGTTTTTTTGCTTCTTTAGTTTATTTGATAAATAAAAATAATGTCTTGTATGACTGAATATTCAATAGATGTTCTCCTGCAAAAAAAAAAAATTCCTTGGGTGCATATACCAATGAAACATGTTGTCCCTAGATGTAAGGATGTAATACAATGCTGAGATTGAGGTCAGAAGATCTGGCATCTGTCACTTGCTTGTGACTTTGGGAAAATACCTTCATTTGTTTTCTCATCTTGTAGTACATCCCCTAATGAGAGTTGTTCTGAGGAACCAAGTAGATAATGTGTACAAATAATAATAATAATAATAATAATAATAATAATAATGATAATTTACATGTCTTTAAGGTTTGTCCAGTATCATATGCTTCACCTGGTTGTTGCAGGGCCTTCCCTCCATGGATACAGATTATGTTCCCTTCCATAACTAATTCAGTAAAAGGTCTTAAAGAGTGGCTATTACTGAAAAAACTGAAGCTGAGCTCTGGCTCTGCCATTCACACCTATGTGAGTTTGGGCAAATCACTCAACCTCTCTGGGCCTCCTATTTCTTATCTGTAAAATGAAGTGGTTGGATCAGATGGTCCTTCCAGCTCGACATCTAAGATCTTATAAAACAGAAGATGAGCTGCTCTGAATTTAGCTAATCTGGTCCTCAAACAACCCAACATGCAGGTGATCACTGGGCCATCTTCTGGCTTGGCCAGATCTTCCTGAGCTTTCACTCTGAGACACAGCCTTCGAGGACCCTGGTACTGTCATCTCTGTATCCCAAGGAAGAGAAGCTTACACTTGGAACACTAAGAAAGTGTGAACTGGACCTAGAGAAGTACGACCTAAGAGTGTTGGGTGTGACCACCCCCTTGATGCTCAGTTTGCCAGAGGCATTAGCTAGCACAGCACATCTGCGCTCTGTGGTGTCAACATGATCACACATGCCTCCCTCTCCCATCTAAGGAGCCTGATAGATTTTAGTTGGTGCAGGAGGGTGGAGGCCCACGTGCTGATGGGAGTGGCGAAATGACCCAGTAGAGTAAGCCCTACTCCAGGGTTACTCACCCGAAGCTTCTGATCCCAGTAGGTGATTCTAGCTCTGAATGGGTATAGATGGTTCCGGAAATCCCGAAGACACGAGCCCAGTACCTGGCCCCCTCCATCCCTGGAAGACATTCACTCATGCACAGGTCTGATCATGTTATTCCTCTCCTTAAACCTGTTAAGTTACTCTCTATCGCTTATCAATTAAATGTCAAACTATCTAGCCTGGCATTCAAAGCCCACGTAATCTACCTATGTTCCAACAAACTGGACTACTCAGTGTTCCCTGATTTCTCACCCTGGCTGTCTATCTCCACAGTCTCCCATATGAGAACATCTTGACCCGTTTAAAATCCTTCCCTTTCTTCTAGGTCTACCTTGAAGGTGTCACCTCCTCTATGAAGCCTTCCCAGATTTACTCATGTAGAAGTGAACCTTCTCAAATCCTTTAGGATTCTCTGTTTGGCCTTTGCTTTGCGCTCAGTCCAGTTCTAACTTGTGTCCCGTTTTTCTGTGTACATGGATGTGTATTATAACTAAGACATGATCCCCACTCATATGGAGTTTAGGCTACATTTATATTTTCTTAGATGAGGGATGGGAAAGCTGCAGTCTCAAGGTCACATGTAGCCCTCTAGGTCCTCAAGCGTGGTCCTTTGATGAATCCAAACTTCACAGAACAAATCTTTTTATTAAGGGGATTTGTTCTGTGAAGTTTGGATTCAGTCAAAGGGTCACACTTGTGGACCTAGAGGGCCACATGTGGCCTTGAGGCCGCAGGTCCCCACCCCTGTCTTAGACCCAGACAGATCCTCTGTGAAGGATTTATGGAAAGACATGGACAGTAACAGTCCAGGATGAGAAGGCATAGAGGGATTGCTGTCTGTATAAGCGGAGGGAAGACTCTCACTGATAAAATAGAAGATCCACTAGGGCATCAAAGGATATTTGATGCCCCCACTAGATTGAACTTCAGGGGGACAGGAGCCACATCTTAGTTCTCCTTCTATTTCTCTAACACTGACACCCTATTCTATATACTTGTTCAGTCATTCAATTGTGTCTGACTCTTCATGAGCCCATGGACCACAGCACACCAGGACTGTCCACGGACTTTTCTTAGCAAAGATACTGGAGCTGTTCACCATTTCCTTCTCCAGTGGATTAAGGCAAACAGAGGTTAGGTGACTTGTCCAGGATCACATAGCTGGTAAGTGTCTGAGGCCAGACTTGAACTCAGGTCTTCATGACTCCAAACCCAGCTCTCTAACCACTGAGCCATCTAGCTACCTCCATTCTATACAGAGTAGGAATTCAATAAATATTTATTGAATTGATAACAAGTTTCTTCCTTCCTTACACAATAATTCAGTAAGCAACTTATCATCATAGGTAATAGACTCAGAACTAGGAAGGACCTCAGGTCATCTAGTCCAACACCCTCATTTTACAGATAAGGAAACTGAGGCACAGAAAGGTTTAGTGACTTTCCCAAGGTCACACAGGCAGTAAGGGGTCAGAAGTAGGATTCAAACCCAGAATCCTGGTGCCTGAGTACAACCTTGTCAAGGAAGTGAGGGGGCTCCACCAGTGAGCTTCATCCTGTTCCTTCTCAGGGCTGGGGGGGAGATGAGAGGGCAGACCCTTACCTGAGGTGGTCATATGGAATTTGTCCATCATTTACCAAAACCTGGATGGCAGGGTTGTTCTTCTGTGGGAAGAACAAGTGAGGTGATTGGCTGAGCCCTCCAATGCCCCAGCAGCACTGTGGATGGACCAGAGCACAGGGTCTGTAGCACAACTCACCTGGTCATCATTGTCATAAGAGTCAAAGAGGATCCCGACGCCATCCCAGAAAGCAGGGCCACCTAGGGTTGGACCAGTCTGGCCTCTGTCCCGGATATACCACACTGCCTACGGGTACCAACAGCCCAGTCAGACGTCCCTGGCATCTGGCAGCCTCTAGTAGCTAGCCTCGGGCCAAGGTGGCTAGCCCTATTCCAGTCAGCTATGTGGAGCTTTATAGTTGGAGTGCACGATTCCTGAGGGCCTCCACCCTGGGGATCCCTACCTGGCCAGCCTCAGCCCTCCCCCATTCCTGGCAGCTGCTCTTGATCCTCTTTTGCAAACTGTAGCTACTTCTAAAGGGAGATGCAGCTGTCCCTACCAACCTAGGGAGAACAGGAGCTCCTCAGACAAGAGAGGGCCCCCTGGAACGGACAGAGGGCTGGCTGCTTACCATCCCTTCAGCTCCCAGGCTGCTCAGCCCAGATACATGGAAAGCCACTTCCACCTCCCAGCTGGGAAAGGGGACGGCAGTTTGGGTCCACATGGCTCCACTCCTGTTCCTCATGGATGGGGCCAGCCTCACCTCCCCTAGTCCGGGAATGGCATCTGTAGGTATTCAGGGATTACTCAGATATGGGCCATCCTTCTTCCTCAAGGCAGCTGCCTCCTGGGATCTCTGCACACTGCCTAACAAAGGCATATCATTCATTCATTCATTTGCTCAGTAATTCATTACATGAGCCATTCATTCACTACTTCATTCATTCACTTCATTAATTCATTTATTCACTGGTTAATTCATATATTCACTCATTCATTCACTTAATAATTCATATTATTCATTCATTCATTTATTTATTTATTCATTCATTCATTCATTCATTCATTTCATTCATTATTAGTTGAGGGCTTCCAGTGTGCCTAGCCTTGTGCCAAATGTTATGGGGGGAGACAAGAGAATCACTGAATTTCAGAGTTGGAAGGGAGCCCAGAGGCCATCCAGCCCAACTCACACCTGACCAAACATCACTTTACCACAACACTCAGCCATGTGATCATTTACCTGGAGTGACAGGGGCCCCTGAGGACAATGAATCTTATCCCATTCACATCCCAGGGAGATGAATGCCCAAAGTCAGTCAAAAGCACCTACCTTCTAGGGTTGTTGTGAGGATTAAAACATTAATACAGTCAAACACATGTAAATGTGTCAACTTATGTAAATGTATTAACATAAGTAAAGTGTTTTGCATTACACAAATCCTAGTTATCGTTATTGTTGTTTCTAATTAAATCCCTACTACGTGCCAGGCACAGTGCTAGGGGCTGGAGGTACAAAGACAAAAATGAAATAGTTTCTGCCTTTCAGGAATAATAACTACCTGAGCCAAATGGTGTGTCAGGCTTTGTCTGACAAGCTACAATGAAGGAGGTCCCTATTTTCTGAGACAGGCCAGGACACTTATGGATTAACTCCAAAGGGGAGGAAGTTTTGCCTTCCATGAAGTTTACACAAACCTCTTCACAATTCCCTCTCCCTCCCCCTAGTACCACCCTTTTAGAACAGGCAAAATGAATCGAATCCCTCTAACATATGATATAGCACCTCAGATCTGTAAAGCCAACTATCACTTGAGTCTTTGCTCCAGGCTAACTATTCCCTTTTCCTTAAGCTGATCCCCATAGGGTGTGAACTCATTCTTAATTGCTCTCTTCTGGACATACTCCAGCTCCTTAATGTTCCACCTAAAATACAATATTCCCAAACTGAACATAATTCCCCAGATGTGATCTGATGAAGCCAAAACACTGCAATATTAGCTCTTCTTCATTCCTAGATGTTCTATCTCTCTTAATGAAGCTTAAGATTGCATTCACTTTCTTGACCTCCATATTGTATTGTTGACTCAAATTGGCTTGCAGTCCACTAAAACTGCCACGTATTTTCTCTTTTTGGGGGGATTAACTGGTGTCCATCCACTCCTTCCCTATCTTTCACTTGTGACATTGATTTTTTGAACCAAGGGTAAAAATTTACATTTATTAGATTCGGCCCAGTTATAGCCTGTCAAGATCTTCCTGAATCCTGGTCCTGTCACCCAGCGTGTTAATCCCCCCCTCCCAGTCATAGCATCTATCCCTTTATCTCAGTCACTTCCTTCTAACTTCTCATCCATACAGTCATCAAATTGCTTTTTGTAAAATAGAAAATTTGACTATGTCATTTCCTTACACAAAACTGTTCAGTGGCTCCCTACTGTTTCAAGGATGAAATAGAAAATCATTAGTCTGCCATTCAAAGTTCTTCACCATCTCCTTCCCACTTGCCTTATACTTGGCTACCTTCCCTTCATACACCTTATATTCCAGTCAAACTGCCTATGAGTATACATTTCATTTCTTGCCTCTGTGACTGCTCTGGCACTTGTCCATAACCGGAAGGCAGGCCCTCTTCATCTCTGCCTTGGAGAATCCCAACTTTCTCCAAAGACTATCTCAGGTACCACCTCCTATTCAAGGCCTTTCCTGACCTTGTTACTCTCTTAAGTTATTACTGCTTTCTCTTGTTTACTCTTCTCTGTACATCTGTATATCCTCTTGGCAGAACATAAGTTCCTTGAGGTTAGGGATTGTTTTGGACCCACTTTGTGTCTAGCACAGAACCCTGCATATAGTTTGTCATTGTTCAGTTGTTTTCAGTCGTGATCTCATTTGGGGTTTTCTTGGCAAAGATACTCCATCTCATTTTACAGATGAGGAAACTGAGGCAAACAGGGTTAAATGGCGTGCCTAGAGTCACACAGCTAGTAAGTATCTGAGGCCAGATTTCAACTCAGGTCTTCCTGACTCCAGGCCTGGCGCTCTATCCACTGTGGCACCTAGCTGACCATAGTTGCCTATTGTTGGTGATAAATAAAAATTTCATTGTTTGATATAATTGATTAAAATGTTAAACTGCATAAAATTAAGCACAGATTCCTTGGTCACTCCATTGAAGACCTCCTTCCAAGTCGACACTGAACCATTAATGACTGTTCTTTGACTCCAACCATTCAACCAATTCCAAATCTGTCTAATTATACTGTCACTTAGGCCACAAATCTCCATCTTTTCTTCAAGAAGAACATGAGAGACTTTGACAAATGTTTTACTAACCAGCATTACCCGGATCTACCAGTTTAGCAACCATGTCAAAGAAAAAAAAAAGAGTCTGGAATGAGCTGCTCTCGATGAAATGGTGCTAGTACTTTGTAATCACTGCTTCCTTCCCGAGATGTGCACCATCCATCTCTTTAATAATATGTTCTGAGATTTTGCTAAGAATCAAAATCAAGCTCCCTTGCCAAGCTCCACTTTGCAGATTACATCTTCTTCCCCTTTTTGAAAATCATGCCAACAGTTGCCCTCCCATCCTCCATGATTTTTCAGAGTTCATTAGCAGTGGCTCAGCCATTCATTACATCTTCCCATTCATTCAGCACCCTGGGGACATAGTTCACTTGGACCAGGTGACTTCAAGGGCAGCTAAACGCTTCCTTACTCATGCCTTACTTATCTTGGGTATCAATGTCCGATCAGCCATTTTTACTCTTATGCTTTCCTGTTCAAGGGTCGTTCTCCCTGTCTCAGAAAACAGGCAAGATAAATCAAATTGGGCAGCTTCACCACTTCGCCATCATCAGTCACTGTCATCCCCTATTCCCCAAGCAGTGGGTCTCTCCTTTTTGTTTTTCCTCTTTCCTCAACAGAGCTTGAAAAACTCCTATTTGGTTATTATTCATTGGTTTCCTTGCCACTCTCAGCTTATTCACATCCCTAGTTCTCTTGAGATGATTCTTACATCACCCCATCGCACCTCTGAATTCACCAGGAGTTACCTGGCCTTGCTTCTATTTTGTGTACATGCCTTAAAAAACTAAAAACTGGTTAGTGAGCATTCTGTACATCGATGTTCTCTGCAGGCAACGTCCCTATTCCCTCCCCATAAGGATGGTTTTTGTATGTTTCTTTTGATTCTGATCTTTAAGACCTCATCCCTCCCCTAGAAAGGAAGTCAACCTTGCCTTTCTCTGGAACCTTCCAAGTCTCTTCCACCATCGAGGGTTCATCTTTACTCCCCTATCATAGCTTCTAAGATGAAGTACTCATTTTCTCCTTAAAATTTCCATCTATTTCCACCCCAGACACCAACTCCTCTGTGTTGGTAACAATCAGATCCAGGATAGAATTTCCCCCTTGTTGGTTCTGGCGCCTTTTGAAGGATGAAAGTATCATTAAGGCAAGAAAGGATTAACTGTTCTGCTCTTGGCAGAAAGTGCTCCAGCAGATGTCTGGAAATTGAAGCCCCCTGCCCAAAGACACAATTCCAGCTCTTGGGGAAGTCACAGCATAATTAGAGAGACAAGACTTATACATGAAATAATGAGGGCAGATCAGGGCTGGGAGGGACCTCAGAGGCCATGTATTCCCAGCCCCTTTTACAGATGAGAAAATCTGAGGCTGAGAAAGGGTAAGTGTCTTTGTCCAGAATCACATAAGGTAGCGGTTCAGACTTGAAGGACTCAGCAGGTCAAAGGAGGAAGGGAACACCTTTGGCCGGGCACAGGAGACAGTCAAGGGGGACTTAGTGGAAGGGCCTTGAAGGGTGGGTAGATTTTCAGGAAGGAGAGAGGAGGAAAAACAGTCTCGCTCTGGGGAAACAGCTTGAGCAAAGATTTAGGGGTACGAGTAAGACAGGAACTTATTGAGCTAAACTTCTTTGTCAGTTACTGTCACTGTGGTAGACGCTGGGAATGCAGCAGCAACAATTAAACAATCTCTCCCCTCCAGGAGTTTATGCTATATTGGGAGGAAAGAATACGTTGAGCAGATACAAATTACATGCAGTGAATACAAAAGAGATTTTTTTTTTTGCGGGGGAAGGGGTTGGAGCACAAGATCGCTAACAATTGGGAGAATCAGAAAAGGTCTCCTTGTAGGAGGTGACAGCTGAGTTGTGCTTTGAAGGAGACTAAGGATTCTAGGAGGCAGAGGTGAAAAGGGAGAGCGTTACAGGCACAGAGGACAAAGGCCCAGAGGTAGGAGATTGAGTGTAATGTATAGATAGGGTCAGGATGTAAGCTAGTTTGGCTGGAATGTAGTGTGAGAGCAGGAGTAATGCAAGCCCAACCTGAAAATATAGGTTGGAGTTGGACTGTGAAAGGCTTTAAATGTCAAACAGAGATTTATATTTCATCCTAGAGAGAACAGGAAACAACTGAAGCTTCTTGAGCAGGAAGTATGATCAGAACTGCACTTTAGGAATATACATTTTGCAAACAGATTGGAGGAAGACCAATTAGGGTGCTACTGTAATAATCCTAGTGAGTGGTGACAAGTATCTGATCTGGGGAGGTGGCGGTGTGAATGGAGAAAAGGAGATGGGAAGAGGAGAGGTGGGAGAGATAGAATCAGTAGGATTAGGTATCTGATGGGTTGGGGAGAAGTGGGGAAGAGTGGGGAAGAATGGAGAACTCTGAGGAATGAGGCAGCAGTGAAGTGCAGTCAGGACATGTCGAAGAGACCTCGGGGGAAGGAGCATGCTGGGCTGGGACGCAGGACACCTGGATTGGATTTCTTTTGTTTTGCCATAAGCCCCTTAGGATTTCTGGACCACATTTTCTTCTTTTACCTGAAGAGTGGGAGTGAGCCTTTCCTGGGAGGAGAAACTAAGGCAGATGGGGGTGCATGATCAGCTTTAGGGTCTCTGGGAGACAGAGATATGTGCATCACCTGTCACAGCAGGATGAGATGAGAGCTTCCTCATTTTACAAAGAAAGAAGTCAAGGTTCCTAGAGGGGAAGTTATCTGCCTAGAGATGCAACGCCAATTTCAGGACAGGCCCAGGGCTGGAAAATAAGCAGCTTCTGCAGTGCTCTCCAGTCTACTCCTGCACTGTCTGAGCTGTTAATTCATGTCACTTCACTACTGAAAAACCATGCCCGTCAAACAAAGTACAAACGCCTGACTGTAGTATTCGAGGCCCTTCACAATTTGGCTCCAACCTAGGACGGAGCTTCATCTCACATATCTCAAATATCTGACCTCGGAGCCAAACATCCTGTTCTTATCCACTTGTGTCTCATTCTCCATTCCTTTTCAGACACTCCCCTGCCCCACCTGCCATATCTAAGGTGTGCTACCTGTCCCATCTTTCTTCTGAAGCCCAACTCTGCTGACAGATCCTCGGCAAGGGTGTTCTCCCTCTCCTAGGTTTCCTTCTTGTGACTTGCTTGGCTCTCTCCTCTGAATTTATCTCTCAGGGCAGCAGTTCTCAAAGTGGGGTCCCCAAGATCTTTCAAGGCTCCACAAGATCAAAAACTATTTTCTCAATTATATTAACACGTTATTTGCCTCTTTTCCAACTGCATATCCACGTGAAGCTCGATTTCTTCACATACTTTAATCAAAACAACCCCTTGTGAGGGGTAAAATTCACAGTAGATCCTGGTTACTTATACCTATACATGGCTTTCATACCTTTTGTTTTTCTTTAGTTACTGTTTGTTGCTAAAGAAGAAAAGGCTAGGGCCAGGCTGGCCAAGATCAGGGTGCTGGGGTCACCAAGCTGAAGCTTGGCCCATTCAGAATTCCAAATTGGGAAAGGAGCTGCCAGCCCAACCACAGCCCATCCTTCCGCTGATCCCCCCTGCCCCCAGCCATGTGCCAGCCTGGAAAATGGCACAAGTCCCAGGTCTCTGTCATTGTCTCCCCCCCCCCACACACACCCAAGTCCCTGCTGGCTCTTCCTGGAGATCCTATTAATCCCTGCATTTGCCCTTGGGAAAAGCTGCAGAGAAAGGGAAGGAATGTGGCATGGGGAAGGCTCTGAGCCAGTCTTCATTCTAGAGATGGGTAGAGCTGGCAGGAACTTGGAGACCCTCTAAGCTCACCTCTTCCTCTACTGAGGTCCAGAGAGAGGAAGCCAGAGCCAGAACCCGGGCCACTGGACTCCCAGCCCAATCAATCCATGGTGCCCTCTAGGCTTCCTGGAGCCTCCCCTGTCCTGTGGGATGGTCACAGGGCTGCCCCAGCCCCTCCCCCTAACCTCCGAAGAGGTCAGAGTCAATCCAAGATAGGGACAGCCATGGAAATCTGGTCCCACTCGACTATCCCCTACATTGGAGGGCACACAAAAAACCGAAGACTACATTCACATTGGTTGGAGGAAGGGAAGGGGAGCTGAGGAGGCAGGGCCACAACTTCTCCGGGCCTCAGTTTCTTCATTTGTAAAATGAGAGGGTCAGATTAAATGAATGACCTCTAAGGTCCCTTCCATTTCCCTCTCCCCTCAGGCGCCCTCCTTTGGGGTTCAGTGGGAGCAGGAAGGCACTAACCACCCAGAGGAAGTTCTACGCAGGTCTGCTCTCACCCCTGGCGAAGGACGAGGTTACTTTTGCAGTTGTGATTTTAGGGGCTCTGTGAAGGCCCTATCCCAGAATATACTCTCGCTCCCCAGCGCCTGCAATTCCCCCATTGGAGCTGCCTCCCTTCAAAGTCCACATCGTCTGCTCCATAGGCCTTACAAACCCTGCTGGGAGGAGGACTTAGTCCCACACACTTGACACCAGGGAGGAATTCTTGGATCTTGATCCAGCCTGGGGAGGAAGAACTCCAGAGAAGGCTGGGAGGGAGCACCCTAGGGGAAGAAGGTTGGCAGACACTTCTCCCTGACCTGTGTGCTAGGGAGGAAGAAGACAGGGCGGCTGAGACGGGAGATGGCGGCCAGAGACAAACGGGAATGAAATGGGGGACAAAGCTGCTGGGTCCCAGACCCCAGGGCCAGGAAGACAGCTGGGCTGCAAGATTTGGAGTCTTCCTTGCTTGGGGAAGCCAGGATTGGCAGGAGAGCAGGACTCTGGGCCCCTCCAGAGTCCTTTGGGGAGTCCGGGGAGCTGGGTCCCCCATAAACAACACTGAGGAAGGGCCTGGAGGTTAGAGAAGGTGGGGAGGCTGTCACTGGGAGAGGGCCAGGGCCCAGGCTTACAAAGTAGCTGAGTCCGGGGATAAGGCCACCCTAGAGAGTTCCCTATAACAAGAAGGGCCTGGGACGTAATGACCCCAGAAGTCTCCTCCAGGCCATGATGCTACAAACACCCACTCATCAAACCACAGTCCTCTCAGGCACCAGACTAGAGGAAATTGAGGTAGAGGGGTGGGGAGGGCAGAAGGGAAAGACACAGAAAGAAGGCTAAAAGGTGATATAGTACAGTGGGAAAAGCCCGGGACCTTGAATCAAGAGGCGGGTTTAAAACAGACTCTCCTGCATATGTGACCTTGGCCAAGTCTCTTAAAGTGTCTGGACATCAGTCTTTCTATCTAAAAAAAAGCTTCAAACTGTTAAATTATTCTCAAGTCCCTTAACAGCCTATGAATCTATGGGTGACATCGGGAAATGCCAAGTTGCAAAGGTAGAGGCAGGGGAAACAGAGGCTGAAGGAGAGAATGAGAATGTGATGTGGTCAGTTAGGTCTGCAGCTGGGCCCCAAGTCCACCGTGAGTCAGTGGTACAACCAAGACCCCATGGATGACCTCTAGCCTCTTCCCCATGTCCTTATTTACTGGTCAGATCACCTGGCTTTTGTAGAAGTCCAAAGGGGTAAAGTCTGGGCCTTGAACACCAAAGCCCAGATGGACAAAATTTGTTTCTGGTCCTACGGCACAGGCTGGCACTGCCAGGTAAAAAGTAGTCTTGGGATGGCCTCTGCCTGGGAACAACAACTCAATGACCACCCTCTCCCTTGGCAGCTCAAATCTTCTCTAACTCAGAATCAGAGCCCTTCAGAGGCAGAAAGGCACCTACATCCTCAGCGACTCCTGGGCTTAGGCATGAGAGAGGCTGGCACCAAGCCGGGGAGGGGAACAGCCCTCAGTGTCTTTTCCCACCCTCTTCGAGTTTCAGGCCTGGACCCCCCCCCCCCGCACCTACACTGTCCCCTAACCTCCGTGGTGGTTCCAAAAGAGTATCTCTTGCCCGACGATCGCCAGTCTGGGTCCTTTGAAACTGAACTTGTACTCAAACCTTCGGTGCCAAGGAGGAGCTGCCCTGGCCTGGCTGCAGGAGGGCAGCAAGAGGCAGAGGAGGCAGAGGAGAGGAGAAGGGCCAGACTCCATGGGCCCCAGATCAGTGGCACCTGCTCTCGCCTGAAGTACCTCCAACAGGCTGGCAGAGTGGATCCAGTATCCACGTGGAAGAAAGGGAGGGAGGGGCTCCCAGAGCTTAGAGGAAGAGCTGCTGGGGAGGGGCAGTCCAAGGGACTGAGGAGGATGTAGGCACTGCCCAGGAGCCGGGCTCCTTCCTTCTTCCTTACACCAGCTGTTTGCCCACGTTGGGTGGGATGAAGTGCAAGCTCTCCTGGCATTCAAGACCCTCTGAAGCCTGCCTGCCCATCTTGCCAGTCCCCTCCCCCTGCTTCTCTCTGTACATGAAGACCAGGCTGGTCTCCTTGCTATGCTACCAACACATTCATACCTCCCTGGT
The DNA here is from genome assembly GCF_003287225.1 of Phascolarctos cinereus. Taxonomy (NCBI): domain Eukaryota; kingdom Metazoa; phylum Chordata; class Mammalia; order Diprotodontia; family Phascolarctidae; genus Phascolarctos; species Phascolarctos cinereus. Next base: position 47,992,108 of record NW_027555736.1, on the reverse strand, counting down.
CACACTACCCAGTTGATCAAGGCTTTCCTGAGCCCCCTACTCTGTGTAAGCCCTCAGAGGGCATTCCATCCAGGAACTCAGGAAGCTCATGCTATATATTATGATCCCCATTTTACAGTTGAGGAAATTGAGGCAGACAGCGGTTAAATGACTTGCCCAGGGTCACACAGTTAGTTAAGCATCTGAGGCCAGATTTGAACTCAGGTCTTCCTGACTCCAGGCCCACCCAGGCACCAGTCCTAATGTTAATGGTCCTCTCTTGGTTTTCCTAATCCACAAAATAGGGTTACCATTTCCTTCTTGCACACCCTGGCCAATGAATGAATTGTGCCCAAAATTGAAAAGAAGGATAGGAAGCTGGACTGCCTTTGGGAAGCTGCCGTGTTCCCCAAGCTCCTCCCAGAACGATGATGTCTATCCTTTTAATGCCAATACTTTCCTGGTGGCACAGCTATGACGCTGGCTTGGGAGAAGTGAAAAGGAGTCTCACCCAGAAGGCAAGGACAGATAATCAATAGCTCACATGTTCCACTGTCTCCTTGGGATTCCAAAACAACCATGGAAAGTCCCCAACATGCTGGGTGTAAATCCCATGACAAACAGCGGGACATGAACATGTCAAAAAGGATGGGCAGCCATGAAAATGGGTTTGAATCTGCAGCATTGGCGGGAAGACCTGAATTCAAATCCTGCCCAAAATACTAAATAGCCCTGCAACCCTGGGCAACTCAGGCACCCTCCCTTAGCCTCTACTTCTCTGTAAAATGGGGATATTAACAACACCTACTTTGTAGGCTGCTGTGGGGCTCAAATGAGGTAATATATGCAAATATGTTACCTGTAATTGCTGTTCAGTCACTTTAGTTGTGTCTGACTCTGTGTGACCTTGGCAAAGGTACTGGAAGCGGTTGGCCATTTCCTTCTCCAGGAAACTGAGTAAAATAGAATTAAGTGACTTGGCCAGGGTCACACAGCTAATACGTGTCTGAGGTCAAATTTGAACTCAAGTCCTCCTGACTCTAGGACTAGCACTTTATACATCTAGCTGTCCCATGTTGTTGTTACTAATACTACTACACTACTGCTATTACTACTGCTACTGCTACTACTAGTACCACTACAACTACTACAGCTACTACTGCTGCTACTATTACTACTACTACTACTACTAGTACTACTACTACAACTACTACAGCATCTGGGTGGTACAATGGACAATGGTGGGCCTGGAGTCAGGAAGACCTCGGTTCAAATCCCGCCTCAGATGCTTAATTAGCAGTATGACCCTGGAAAAAGTCCCTTAACCAGTCTGGCTCAGTTTCCTCAATAGCAGCATCTGCCCTCCAGGGCTGTCGCAAGGATCACATGAGCTGCCTGTAAAGCGCTCAGCACACAGCTGTTGTGGTTCGTCTGGAAGAGGACCACGACATCAGGAAGCGGATGCCATGATATTCAAGGGAACAGATTTGAGGGGCGAGGGCTGTGCAAGGTCCCTGGCCTTACCTTCTCCTCCATAGCCACCTGGGTCCAGGGGCGAGATACAGCTCAGCGTGACTGCAGAGGCCCCCTTGGCACATGGCAGGGGCTTAACAAATGCTACCTTTGGTGGCCGCTTCAAAAGCTGAAGGTTAAGGACCTACAGATGCCAGCAGCGGTCACAAGCAGACCAGGCAGGGGTGTTGAGTGAATAGTGACAGGTTGCTAAGTCACTACTCCTCGCAATGACATGTTTTATGTCATGGTCCTTGGGCGGCAGCAGGCTCCAGAGGCCTACAGATCTCTCTTCAAAACCACAATTTTAAAGGCATAAAATAAAATACGTAGGATTACAAAGCAAACCGAAGGTTGGTGAAAATAAAGATGTTATTTTCCCTCCAAGTTTACAGACCCCCCGAAATCCGTGAACTCCGAGTTAAGAACTCCTGTGACAGAGGTATAGTGGATGATAAGACAGGTGGGCACCCAGACCATGAGAGGCCTTGGATTCCAGGCTGAGCTTGGATTTTATTCAGTAGGCCAAAGGGAGCCATGGAAGGTCTGGGAGTATAAAACTGGCTTGATTAGAGGTAGGTGTTAGAAAAATTGTTCTGGCTACCATGTGTAACTGGGAAGATCTGGGTTCAAAGTCCTACCTTTGATACATATTCATGATATGGAACCCGGACAAGACATTTAACCTCTGGGTAATGTAGGCAATTAATGCAGAGAAGGTGCTGATCTGCACTGGTGGAGGGAATGTGCTCACCTGGGAATTCTCAATCCGTATATCCTTACCATGGTTACAAAAGGAAAAAAAAATAAAGACAGGCTGACCAGGTGGGAGGCTCCTATAACAGGCTGTGCCCAAGGAAGGGGAGAGGGGTGCACAGTAGGGAGAAGGGAAAGGAAGGATGTGAGCTTCTCTGGAAGTGGTGGGCTCTTCTTCCCACCCAGAAGCTGAATGACCACTGGCTGGAAACATCTTGGGGGTTGGGCTGGGGATTCCTATTTAGATGCTAAGTTGGCCCAGATGTCCAACTACCAGTTGAAGTTTCTTTTGTGAACTCTGGGGGTAAAACAGGGAACCAGGCGGAATGTGTTTGGTTCGATTACAAACAAGTCTCTTAATGGTTACTTATTGAACTTAGCTCCCCAAAGAGGCCATTGGATTGGTGGGGGAACTGGACAAGTGAGCCAGGGCCCGGAGTGTCCAAGCCACAAGTAATGCTCTTGGACAAACACGAACATCACCATTCTCCCTCCGGGTGTCACAGAGCCAAGCAGATCCTTTCCTCCTTGGGAATAAGCCCTAGAAAGCCTGTGTGGTGGCTGGGAGAAGGGGGGAGGTGCTAGGATCTGGCCCTAAAAAGGGAAGGGGAGATAACTGGGGATTAGGTGTGGCTGATCCCCGAATTCAAGGTCTATGTGGAGGGCCTCTGGGCCTCCAAGTAACGGTTTCAAGATCAGCAGTACAGAAAAGCCACGGGGCCAAGGGAGCGGGGAGGTCCTGGGCTGGTTCTCAAAGGGAGCTGATGTCTTAGGGGTCAACTCCAGCCTTTTCAGCCTGTACCCTTCAGAAGGATGTGAAGAACACAGAAGGACTTGGTAACTACTCGGTCCCTCCCTTTCCACAGCACCACCTATCTTCCACTTTTCCAAATCTCATCAGTCTTTAGGACCCAGTTCAGGTCACCTCCTCCAGGAAGCCTTCCCTGGCTAGTTAACTCCAATACAAATCTCTTCCCACTGTGGGACACAAACACTCAGGTGTTCCTATCACTCATGTTCACATTTAAACATGTCACCATCCTGTTGCATAAGCCCTGTCTCCCTACCCAGACTATGAATTCCCCAAAGTCCAGGCCCATGTCTCCTCCTGTCTGGGGCTGGACACATCAGATGTCATTCTCAGGGGGCCTGGTCCTGAATCCTTCCTGCCCCATTCTCCAACCTGTGGGCCATATGTCTCTTCTAGGACTCAGGCTTCCTGCACCCCTGCCTCTAGGCACCTACAAGGAACACAATCCCACTCCCCAATACGGCCCACAAGAGAACAGACTGTTGGCCCTTCTCTCCTTTGCCCCCTTTCTACATTTTCCAGCCTCAAAATAAAAGGAAGTGTGGATCTCCTAGAACCTCCTTCCTTAATGCCCATGTCAGACTACTGACCCCTTTTCCCATCTGTGATTATCATTCCCAACACCCGGTTCAGCTCTCAATTCTAATCTGGGGAGCTGGGAGGGTCAGAGTAGGAGTGAGGGGTTGGGGACAGGACCAAGGGACATAGACAGCAGAAGACACCCCCCCCCAAGCCACAGAGCCAACAGCATGAGAATTCGGGCACCCATCTGCGACTTCTCCATCGTCACGGGCCCAGCTCCCACAGAGTGAGAGGTGGGCTTCCCACTGAAGCGGGAGGGAGGTTAGAGCTCGCTGATGGTGACGGACACAAGACACTCATGCAGGTAACAGAAGGCAGTTGACATCTCCCCAAGAGGCCCCCTCCCGCCACCCTCTCCCGATACAATGGGACAAGCACAGTCCTGCTCGTAGAGACAGGGGGATGGACAAGATGGCAGGGACAGTGGTCAGGGGGGATCCTCTCAAGCCTCAGTCAGGTTCGGGAGGGGCCCCCCTCAGGTTGGGGGTGTGGAGGGAGGCGGGCAGGCAGGCCCCCGAGAGAGGACGCGCTGAGGCTGGGGGTGTTGGGTGTCCTCATGGAATGGTTTATTACAGTTTCATCTCACAGGGTGGGCAGCAATACAGGAGATTAAAGCACCGGACAGAAACGCAAAGGCCTCTGGGATCGGCATGCAACATTGAGACAGGGTCAAGCGCAAACACCAGGCCCGAGGCTAGGAGATGGGCGGGGGACGGGCATGGGCTGCTTCAGAGGGTCCACGGGAGAGAGCTTGGGGGGAGAGGGCGTTTCTTTTCTTTCTGTTCCCTTCCCCCTCTGCCCTTAATACATTAAGAATGAGATTCGTACTTCTTGTAAAATGCCCAATGTTGGGTATTTTTTTTTCTCCTCAACTTGAAAATTAAAAAAAAAACAGGAAAAAAATCATAAAAAAAGAGTAAGAAAGAAGAAAATGAGAGAGGCAGGAGCCAGGAGGACAGGGGGAGACAAGGGAGAGTCTGCCCCTTCCTCCCATTTCAGTGCAGTCCCCCAAACCCCTTTGGTCCCCGCTCGGCTGACCTGTGAGGGAGGGACAGGCCAAGATGGGCTTCCTGGGATGGAAAGAGGTGGCCAGAGGCTAGTGGAGGGGACTGGGAGGGCAGAGTGGGGAGAGGGGAGGAGCCAGGCCAGGGTGGGAGGACCTGATGGCTGCTCCCCGCCCCCCAGGATTGAGTCATAGCCCCCCCCCCGGCCTGTCCTGGCACAAGGGGCGGCCAAAAGGATGTACGTAGTCTTTGCCAGGAGTAGGCTTCAGTCCGAGCTGGTCCAGTTCTCAACAGCACCTCAGTCTTTGTGTTGAGGGTGGGGGGTGATTGAAGAGGCTGGCAAGGGCGCCCATGGGGTGCCCCCCACCTGGCATTCACAGGTGCAGCTCGTGGGCTTTGATACGCTCTAGCTGTTCCCTAAGCTGCAGGAAGGTGGGCCGGGTGGCAGCATCCAGGTGCCAGCAATTCCTCATGACCTCATAGACGGCGGCTGGGCAGCCATCGGGGGCGTCCATTTTGTAGCCTTTCTCTACTCTCGGGACCACGTCCTTCAGAGGCTGGGGGAAGACCACCCGACGCTGGAGTCTTTGGGGGATCTCGACCTGCCCCGCTTCCCCAGCCCCCCGCAACCCTCGGCCCGACAACTTACGATTCTCGGATAAGGCACTCGGCCGAAGGAGTAGATTTCCCAGAGGAGTATCCCGAAACTCCACACATCGGACTTGGTGGAGAATTTCTGCTCGAGGGGGAGGAAGGAGCAGAATCTGAAAGCGAGGCTTGAGGCCCTCCTAGCTACCCTGACCTGCCCACCTGTGGACCTTGGGGTCCAGGCGCTCAGCCCAATATGGCCTTGGAGGATCAAAGGGCCGTCTATCTGGAGTTAGAAGAGACCATCTAGTCCAGGGGTGGGGACCTGCTGCCTCGAGGCCACACGTGGCCCTCTAGGTCCTCAAGCACAGCCCTCTGACTGAATCCAAATCCACTCTGGCTTTGAGGTCGCAGGTCCCCCTACCTGAGTCCAATGCGACTAAAGGTCCGGGAGAGAGAAACTACCTTGCTGAAGGTCACAGTTAGCCAAGGAGTCATCAGGATTTCAAGTTAAGTCTCTGGACTCCAAATTCGGTCCTCTTTTCACTACACTATACTCCATAGGGGTGGCAGGCTGAGATGGGGCAGGGACGGCCTCCTACCTTTTCTCTCAGGGCTTCGGGGGCGGTCCACTTGACGGGCAGTTTCCCAGTGTCCTGGGTGCAGGAGGCCTCTTTGGTGAGGCCGAAATCGCTGACTTTGGCGATGTTGTCTTCAGACACCAACACGTTCCGGGCAGCTAAGTCCCGGTGCACAAAGTTGTTGGCCTCCAGGTATTCCATCGCCTCACAGACATCTCTGGGAGGGAAGGGTTGGGAGGTCAAGGGCTGATTCAGGCCTACATGCTCAGGCCAGCTTCCTATGTGAACCCTAATCCCCTGACCAATCTCACTCCCACTGACGGTCCTGTGACTCTGAATCTCATTTCCCACCTCCTGGCCTTTGAACAGACTGTCTCCCATGCCTGGAAAGCTCCCCAAATCCTCCCCAACATCTCTTGGAATTTTGAGTTTGGCTTAGATGCCATCTCCTACCTGAGCTCAGCCCTACTCATCAAAATGCCTCTGTAGGGACTTTATATTTAGTTACCTGTGGACAAGTTGCAAACCCCACCCCTGTAGAATAGAAGCCCTCTGAGGGCAGAGACTTTCATTTCTGCCTTTCTGTCTTCTCACATGCCTAGCATGTGGAATAAGTAAGCACCTAATAATAACAATAATAATATCAATAATAACAGTTAACATTATATAAGGCTTTAGGTAAAACGTTTTAAGGGGCAGCCAGCTGGCTCAGTAGATGGAACACTGGCCCTAGAGTCAGAAAGAACCTGAGTTCAAATTCAGCCTCAGACATTTACTAGCTGTGTGACCCTGAGCAAGTCACTTAACCCCATGGCCTGCCCCACAAAACAGTCTTGAGTCTTTTTGACTCAAAATCTGTCCCCTTTGCAACAAACCCTACATCCCACTCTGACAGGAAGCTCCCTGAGGGGGAGGACTGTGACTTCTCTCCTGGGTCTCCCTCCACAGTGCCCAGCACTGGGTTCCACCCACAGGGTGACTTAAGGCCTCCCTCATTTTTCCTCAAGACATGACAATCCCTGACCCTTTCCCAGGCCCCCTCCTCATTGGCCCTGGTGGTACTCACAGGGAGAATTTGAGGAGGCAATCTCCACCCAGCACCGACCTGCCCCTGGATCGAAGATAATCCACCAGGCTGCCCTGGGACAGGGAGATAAATTCCCAAAGAATCATCAATTAAGAGCTGGAATGGTCCTCAGAGGTCTTTGAGTTAGACCCCCTCATTTAACAGCCGAGGAGTGGAGGCCTCAGGTCCTTGGCCTCCTCCTGAGGTCCAGAGGGGCTGTCTTGCCCAAAATCACAGAGATGGGCAAGTCAAAGAGTAGGATCTGAACCCAGTTCCTATGTCTCAGGATGTTGGCCCAGGATGCCTTTCTCGGGACTGTCAGCCTTCTCTTTCCCTCCAACATCTCCCTGGGTCACTGATTCCAATCGATGGTGTCAGGAGAATTCTGAAGTTCTTCGGGAAGGGGGTAAGAGCTGGAAAGTGTCCCCCACCCCCCAAAAAGAGACTGCAGGGAAGGAGGAATGATGGAAAGGGAGCATTTAGAGAAGGATGGGGGAGGGTGTGGAGAGGGGAAACAGAGGGAGGGCTGCTCACCTTGGCCATGTATTCCGTGACAATATAGAGGCCCCCCTTCTCCTCCACAATCACGCCCAGGAGCTGCACCAGGTTGCTATGCCGGAGTTGCCTGGGGTGAAGGAAACCACCGGGTCAGCTCAGACACTGGCTCCCAAGTCTTCCCCCCGCCCCAGTCTCAGCACCCCTTCCCTACTCACGTCATGACCGAGGCTTCTGCCAAGAAGGCCTGAGCGGTGGCGTCATTCTTAATGCACTTAACGGCAACTTTGTTACCCCGGTAGTCCCCAAGCATCACATCTGGGGATGACAGGCGGGGGTACAGGGTTGAGACACCTGTGGCCCCCCAGCCTGCCCTCCCTCCCTATCCCCTCTGGATCCCAGCCTGGCACAACCACTCACCCCCAAACTCGCCCTTGCCAATGGTTTGAAGCAGCTTAAGGTCTTTCATGTTGAGAGCCCAACCACCTGTCCGAGGAAGGAAGCTTAGTGTTAGGGAGAGGAGGACAGTGGACTGGAGGGGCAGGGGGACCGAAGTGGGCACAAGGGACCAGGGTAAGCCTGGCATGGGCTCGGAGCAATGAGAAAGTGCTACCCTAGGGCACCCAGGAAGAAGAAGCAGTTGGGGGGCCTGGGGATGGAGATGAAAGGATGGGGCTTGGGTGGCATCTGCAGAGAAAGGGGAGCGGGCACTCACTTCGGGAGAACTCATCTTGGGCTGCGACAGTCCCCTCCATGACCTTTGGTTTGATGAGGCGGGTGCAGAGCCCATCGGCATCGCTGGTGTAGTGCTGGGGGGGAGAGGAGTGGGCGGACATGGTACGGGGGCTCTGAGGGAGCCCTGGGCATCCCAGGCCTATGCTCGCCAGCCCAGCTCCCACCGCCCTCTTCAGACTCCCCACTGACTGTCAAATGAAGATCCAATGCTTTAGCTCTGCACTCAAGGCTCTCCACAGCCTGACGCTGCCCAGCCTCTGGCCTTCCTCTGGGTTACCCGCAGGATCACAGCATTAAAGCTGGGACAGACCCGAGGGCCAGATAGATGAGGAACTGAGGCCCACACAAGGTAAGTGACTCCCCAAGGGTCAAACATTCACAAAGTATTCGAGACAGGATTCAAACCAGGTCCCAAAGCTGTACTAGCTAGGAAGTGGCTGCACGTTTTGGAGCCTCAGTCTTCTCATGTGTAAAATGGGGACAATAACAGCCCTTACATCGCAGCGCTCAGAGAGAATAAGGAAAAGGTCTTTGTCCAACAGATCGCAGATTCAGAGTTGGAAGGAATCCCAGAAGCCTCTAAGTCCAATTCCTTGTTTGGCAGATAAGGAAAGGAATGACTTGCCCAGGCTAGGAAGTGTCTAAGGCGGGATCTAAACCCAGTCCCTTGGAGCCCACAGTCAATGCTCTTTCCATTGTACCTGAATAATACAATCACAGCCAGCATTTATACAGCGCTTTACAAAAATGAGCCTGTCTTAATAAAACAAATTAAATTAATAAAATGGATAATTTTGATTATGTTAAATTAAAAAGGTTTTACACAGACAAAATCAGTGCAGCCAAGACCAGAAAAGGAAAGCAGAAAGCTAGAAAAATATTTTTCATGGCAAATGTCTCTGATAAAGGCCTCATTTCTCAAACTGAGAGAGAACTGAGTCACAGGGTGGAGCCAAGACTGTGGAGTGCAAGCAGGGACTTGCTTGAGCTCTCCCCCAAACCCCTCAAAATACCACCAGAAATGGCTCGAACAAATTCTAAAGCAGCAGAATCCACAAAAAGACAGAGAGAACTGAGTCAAGTTTATAAGAATACAAATCATTCCCCAACTGACAAATGGTCAAAGGGTGTGAACAGGCAGTTTTCAGACAAGGAAGCAAAGCTATCTCTAGTCCCATGAAAAATGATCTCATTCCCACAACGACCCTGGGAGATAGCTGCTATTATCATCCCCATTTTACAGGCGAGGAAGATGAGGCAGACAGAGGTTAAGTGACGGGACCAAGGTCACACAGCCAGTAAATGACAGAGGCCAAACTGGAACTCAGGTCTTCCCGATTCCAACCCCAGCACTCTGTCACTACAGCACCGCCTAGCTTAAACAACTACAGAAACAGTAACAATCACAACATTATCAACTCATAAGCCTTAAGCAAACTGTCCTGTGAATCTGTTGGTGGAAAAAGAGGGATTTATGAACGCAATGTGGGAGCAGGAGGCGGTCATCTGGAAGGACCCGGGGCCTGGAGTCAGGAAGGTCTGAGCCCCTGGTACAACTTGTAAGCACCAGGCCAGAGGCATCAAACCCAGAGCCCAACTCAAAATATCCTTGGGCAATGTTGAACAAAATAATCAAAAATACGATACAACAAAGACAACGTTAATTTGCCGTTTTCTAAATCAATATACTCTGTAGGGATCCATTCCTTTTTGAGTCTGAAACCACTCTGCCAGGCTTGGAGGAGGAGAAGGAGGATGATGATGCACAGAAATAGGAGAAACTATGTAACAATGATAATGATGATTAAAATATTATTATTATTAATATAATTAATAATGATAATAATAAATAGTGTTACAAAGTGCTTTATATTATGTGAGCTCATTTGATCCTCAAAACAACCATAAAAAATACAGCGTTGACTCTCCAGCAAGACATGACCTGGCCACTGGAATCAGACCTCAAAAGGTCCCTATCTCTCATGGGCTGCCGAGCCAACCTCCGTCCTGCAAATGCAGCCCTCGGTACATCCTGGCGAATCTGACCAACACACCGGGCCGGCCTTGGCGTTGTCACAGACCAAACTGGTCCACGATGACCCAGACATAACACTAACTGGGAAGAAACTGCCAAATTAGGGCTTAACAGATGCTGCCCTACACAACACCCAGAATCTCTAAGCTATGAGTAATGAAAAGCGTTTAGAAATCTAGGGATCGTGTAGAGGAGATCCACGCCTGGGGGGACGTCTGATCTGCTGGCTGATTGCAGCAGACGCACTCCCAGGCTGCTGGGAGGAGGTGCCTTCTTTCTAGTACTGTTATTCAAGTACAGTTATTTTACCCATCGGCCCAGTGGGACGGCGAAGCATCCCAGCACCGCCTCTAACGGAACCCCGTGAAAGGTGCAAAGAACCAGTGATAATAATAGTGTTGGCCCAGGCCTTTGCTTGCTGCTCTCTGTGCCTAGAACGGCCTCCCGCCCTGTCCATCTACTGGAGGAGCACCAGCTTAGTACAATGGAGAGCTCTGGATCTGGGTGCAAATCCTGTCTGAAATGGACTAGCGGTGACTCCACAGTCCAGTGAGTCACCGAAGCTTGTGAAGTCTCAGTTTCCTCATCTGTCATACGGGGATGATACCTGTAGCACTTATCTCAAAGAGTGGAGATAATGTACGGAAAGAGCTGGGCCAACCTTAGATATCAGTTACAATGGTTGTTGTTATTAGCAGTATAGTCTTCCCCGACTCCCTCTCTAACCCCACCTCCCATTGGTAATAACTTTTTCCCACTTCAGACCGCCAAAAAAACACCTGGTCTCTGTTTCTCAGGCATCACTGTACACTACAGGGAGTGTGTGTGTGTGTGTGTGTGTGTGTGTGTGTGTGTAAAAGACAGAGACAGAGACAGAGAGAGATAGGAGAGAGGGAGGAAAAGTATGTGCAGGGGGTGGAATAGAGAGCAGTCTGTGAGCAGCAGAAAGGGACTGTACCTAACTCAGTCACTGTCTTTCTCTCAGGGCTTAGCCTAGTGCTCTACATACAGCAGGCATTTAATAATCCTGGTAGAACTGGGGAGTTGGGAGATGAACGCTCTGGGTCTCCCCACCCCCCATCCAGCTGATTCAAGGTGCACTTCTAGCTTCTGGCCACCAGAGGGCAGCCTAGTACCAGGCTGGTTTAGCCCTCACTCCTATGAACGCGTAAGCTCAACCTGGTCTGAACTTTTCTGGGGTGTGGGGAGGGTTAGGATGAGGAAGCAAAGGGGGAGGGGACTTAGGAGATAAATACTAGAGAAGGCTGGTCTCGATTCTCAGAGTTCCTCACCCTGTATCATTATTTCCCTCACTGTCCAAAGAGGGTCCCTGAATGTCCAGGGGACCCGTTCCCTCAGCTCATCCTCATGGGTCCCCACCCCCTTGAGGGTAATGGAATAAGTTATTCTGTGGGGGCGAGCTGGGGAGCAGGGCTTCCTGCCTCTGCCGGAAACGCTCCAGTCCCTATCGGGTAGAGACACCCACAGGCTTGGGGGGCAGGGGGAAGGGAGAAGAGGCAGTGAAGATCCCAAACTGATGAGGCCACAACAGCCCAGAGTGACTTCAGGGCAGGGATGGAGAAAAAGGGGAGTTTTCTACAGACAAGGGATGCTGAGGAAGGTGCCTCCCACTCTAGGGTCCATTCTGGACCCATTTACATAGTTGTTACAAGGTTATTAATACACACAGGGCTTTATTTTGGCTAACACATCCTTGCTGAACCCTTGTGAAGTAGGAAGTACGGTTATTCCCATTTTACAGATGGGGAAACTGAGGCAGAGAGTAACTCAATCAATAAACATTTATTAAGCACCTACTGTGTGCCAGGCACTGTGTTAAGTGCTGGAGGCAAAAGACAGCTCCTGCCCCCAGGAGCTCACAATCTAATGGGGAGTGCCTGAGTCACCCTGATTTCTGAAACCAAGTTCTAATTCGGTGTTCACAAGGCCATTTGTAGTGCAGGGGATGTGCCACACCCAAGTGTCTGAGGCAAGGCACACATGTCTTTTGGCTTTTTGGTAAGGGACCACATTTTCACATGTATCTGTGTGTATGCACACACATGTCTGACAATGTCACACATGTAACTGCACACAGAAGAGGAAGACACTGTGTGGGAGAAACAAGGCCTGGTCTGGAAGTCAGGAGACCCAGCTCAGCCACTGAACCACGTGACCACAGTGGGACCTTGGGGAGAGCAGTTTCCTTTCTCTTGAGCCTGTCTCTCCACATGTAAAAGGTGGCAGCTGGCAGTCCAGCTGCCAGAGCCCAGCCTTCTCTATGCTCCCACACTCTGCACTCACAGGGTTTCCCACATAAAAGGTGTGTCCTGGGTGGAGAGGCTTGTGGCCAGGGGGAGGGGCAGGGCTGGCTCACAGATGGGGCTGGGACATAACCCAACCCAGCACACCCTGGGCTGGCCAATCAGCTGCTGAGTGTGTGTATGCGTGGGGGGAGGGGGGGCGGGCTTTTGGGGAGAGGAAAGAAGGTGGGTCAGGCTTGAGGATTTGCCTTTATTAATTTTTTTTTATTGACTATAAATACCCCAAAAGAGTTTCCATATACACAGCAAAACAGAAAAAGAGGATTGTATATGAAACTGTGCTTTAAAAAAGAGTCTAATAAGTTTCACTGATTACTTTCAAAACTGTCCAGCTTCTTTCTGTCTCTTGTGCATTTAAAGAGGTGTTCCAATGGCCCTCTTTCTACCTGCCTGGGTCAGACAGGGCAACCAGATGGCACCAAACCTGAATTTGATCATAAGCTACATTAAGCAATACACATAACAAGGGGGTGGGGTGACCATTCTCCTGTCCCCCACCCCAGGCACACCTATAGGACATGTCTGTCTTGGTGTTAAATCTGTGGAGTGCCCCTGAGAAACAGAACCCAGAGGAAAGCTGGGATGGCCAAGGGGAGTGAACGCGACAGAAGAGGGTGAATTCAGGACATCTGGCCTTAGGATACTTGCTGACCACTACCTCGAAAAAAAAAAATCTGAAGGGCCATCTTGCAGTAGGAGGATTACTCTGAGTAGTAATAATATTACCAACAAGCTAGCATTTACAGAACACTTCGAAGGTTTGCAAGAGCATCTTACAAATAGGATCTCATTTGATCCTCACAACAACCCTGGGAATTAGGGACTGTCATTATCCCCATTTTAAAGATGAGGGAACTGAGGCATATAGAGGTGAAGTGACATAGCTAAGTGTCTGAAGCAGAATTTGAACTCAGATCTTCCTGACTCCAAACTTGCTGCTCTATCCACTGTACCACCAGCTGCTTCTAATTAGACTTGTTTTGTCTGAAGGCTGATAAAGGAGAGGTCAACTATGACATTCTTGGGGCTGGAACAAAGCTTAGAGATCAGTGAACTGCAGATGAGGAAACTGAGGCAAACTGCCTTGCCTAGGGTCACACAGCTAGGAGGTGCCTGAGGGAGGGTTTGAACCAGATTCCACTAGAGATTCCCAATCTTCAAACCACAATCTTTTGGAGGGGGGCTATGGAGTTATCACAAGGCGCCCGAGACTCCCTGTGGGCCTCCTTAAAGCAGCAAACCCACTTTCTGTGGACTCAATGTGTCCTCCACAGACCTATTACTTTCAAATGTGCACAGATGCTGTTGTGCTTCATGAAATACAAATCTGAGTGTTACTGAATTATGGATTCTCCATATTATATGATCCTGCATTTTCCTCCGTCGATGGCTGTTAAAAGCACAGCTCCTACGCTCTGGCAGTCTGAGGCTGAGACGTTCAGGAGCTGACAGGGCTGTTGTACTCACAGTCAACTAGGTGGGGATCCCAGCTTTAAATGTGGGGTCTTAATCCGGGGCTCTACTAATAGATTTCAAGGATCCCTGGACTTTTAAAAAAACTGGTAACTGTATTCAATGTAATTGGCTTCTTTTGTACTTTGTTTTATGCATTTAAAACCACAAATTCAAGAAGGGGTCGTCACCAGGCTGCCCCAGAGGGCCACGATGCCAACAGGGCAAGAATCCTGGGCCTAGATTTAAGCGCTGCTTCTGGCCTTCCAGAGACAAAGAGGTTGGAAGGCTGTTAACTCCCCATCACGCATGTGGCCATGCCAGATGCCCCCCCAAAGCCAATCACAGCCACAGCCCTTGTACCACACCAGCCACTCACCTCTACCAGCTGCATGAGATTCTCAAAGTAGACCTCCTCGTCGATGCTGAGCTTGCTGGCAGAATAGATGATTCGGTAGTGTTCCACCTTGCCCTCACAGCTCACGCACAGCGTGTAGTCCCCCGGGTAATTGGTGCTCTCTCGGACCAGGAAGAGGCCTGTCTCTGGGGGGTACAACAGCCTCTCTGCCTGCTCCCGAGTGATCTTCCCATGGAACCACCTAGGGAAGGGCACACACGGGGTATCAGAGCTGGAGGTCGAACCCCGGCTTGGGGCAATCCTGGGGCAGGGCCCCTGCAAGAGTATATGTTTCATGTATATGTTCTCTTACTTAATAACCTTCAATAGCTCCCTGCTATCTAAAGGAGAGAGTTCATCCTGAATTTGGTTTGAGATGCCAAACTAGTAATCTAGTGAGAGGCAGGCGACAGAGAGCCAGCCTTGCAGGTGGGAAGATCTGGGTTCAAGTCCTACACAGCTCTGATGCTGGGCAAATTAACCTCTTCGCCTTCCAGGCATCTAAGATTATTAATTGTAGAGGAAGGTGGTAACTTGGGCTGGTTGGTGGCGTTTCCTCACCTGGAAGTTCATCTGGCACCAGCCAAGGCTCCCTCCCCCTCCCTGGGCACACATCTGGCTTGTTCCTATCTCCGGATCTCTGGTTATATCATTCCTCCAATAGTGCACTCCCCTTCCTCTCCGCCTCTCTAAATCCTGCCCACCTTCTGTGTCTGGGGAGTCTGCCCCCCAACCTCTACAGCCCACACTGGGCCCCCCCTTTCCTGACTTCCTAGACCCCCTAGATTCTAAGCACCAGGTCCAGTCATGGGATTCTACATGGCTTAATAACAAGAAGCGTTTACTAAGCACCCATTACATACCAGGTTCTGTACTAGGCACTGCTGTCACAAAGACAAGAGTCCCTGCCCTCAAAAGGATTACATTCTATTGAGGAAAGCCACAACTGCTCATGAGTCAAGCAAACGCAATGTTCATACACATAATTTGGCGATGAGATGGGGAGCACTAAGAACTGGGGGAACTGGGAAGTGCCTCTTGGAGAATGGGAGTGAGGCTGAGCCTGTGTGCAGGCAGTGTCTACACCTACCACTACAACGTCATCTAACAAAATGCACCTGGGGGCCGCGGCTCCAATGCTTCCTAACTGTGCCCCCTTGGACAAATTACATCCCCTCTCTGAACCTGCACTGAAAAGCTCCCTAGTGAGTTATGAGGAAAGCTCTGTGTAAACTGAAAAGCATGCTAGAAATAAATGTTACTGCTACTGTTGTTATTGACACGGATGGGACCTGCAGTTTCATTACAGAAGGGACCTCCCAGGTGAGGAAAGGCCCTTTACAAAGCAGGTCACCACCATCTTGGAGGGTGGCCTGGGGCACTAATGGTGGAAGGGTCTTGCCCAGGGCCTCGCAGTCAGTCAGGTCAGAAGCCAGGTCTTCCTGGCTCCAAGGCACTGAGAGAGGCTGAGCTGCCTCTCTATTATTGTTATTACTAAGAATTATTAATTAATATTATTGATGACAACAAGAATAATTGTTTTGTCTCCTTAGATGGACCCGGAGCTTCCCGAGGCAGGGACTATGTCCCTTCCTTCTCCTTCCTGGTAAGTGTCTCCCCAGAACCAGGCCCACCCAAGAAGGTGCTGAATTAAGCACATTGCCGCTCCCCCCAATACATGCCTTGTGGGCCCCCAAACTCTCTGCCTCCTGAACCTCCTCTGCCGCCCCACTTCCTTCCACCCCTTGGCTCACACTGTTCCATGCCCTCTCTTCAAATGCTGGAAAGCCCAACTTTAAACGCCCCCTCCCCCAACCCTTCCCCAAATACACACACAAATAACGACCTGCCAGATAGCACTCTGACCCACCATTCTCTAGTTCCTTTATCTTATAACACTGTGCATCACAGTTATGTCTGGATTCCTTCCCCTACTAAGGCATGCACAGACCACGGCAGCACTGGGCTTCAAACCACCCCCAGTGCCCAGCACAGCGCCCTGCCCCCAGCAGGCGCTTGACTGCCGTCTGATGCCCCACCTGGGTCACGGGATACCTTCAGGGGCATCCGGACATACGAGAGGCCAGACGGGGAATGGGCACCGGGAGGCTGACGGGGAAGGGGAGGAGGAGGCAGCCCAGGGCAGAGAAGGAACGGCCTCCTCCCTTCCTGATGATGCCTGGCCTGGCTACTCACGGCATGAGGCTCAGCTTGGTGCCAGCTTTCACTCCTTCCCGCTTCTGCACATAGTTTGCTGGGATGATGCCTTCCCGGCCAACCTTGTTTTTGGCTTTGTACCAGTTGGGGTCCTAGGGAGGGAAAAGAGGTGCACGTGTGAACGGGACACCAGCTGCCAGCACCCCCCCATCCCGACGGTGAATGAGAGTCCTGCCCCTCACAAGAGGGTACAAGGCCGGGATGGGAAGGGGTCTACGTGACAAGAGGTGACCCCAGGAGCCACGACGGGGATGGACCGAGGTACAGAGCATTGGGTAGGGCCTGGATGCCCTGGCTCTCAAACAGGCCATCCCCTAGGGAAGGACCCCTCTCATGAAGGGGACCAGGCATCGGGAAAGAGAAAGGACGGGGAGGAAAGGGGGAGGGAGAAAGGAGGGAAAGAAAGAGTCCGCTGTTGCTAGGTGACTGTTACCTTGGTGACAGCAACTATGGTGAGCACATCCCCTTTGCTGAAGGGCAGGTCTTGCTCGGCTGTGCCGTGGAAGTTGTACTTGGCAATACATTCTGTACCGGATGGCCAGACGGCCTGTCAGACAGAAGGACAGCACGGGGTCAGGCACCCATCTCCAGAAGGGACCTGGAGACCTCCCAGCCCCCTCTCCCAGCAGGAGGTCCCAGCCACCCAGTGGGGGGTCCCAGCCCAGCCCAGTCCCAAGTATCACATGTTATCACTTCTTCAGGCTACAGGGGGAAGAGCCTGAGACCTAGCTATTAAACCTGGATTCTGTCCCTAATATGCTGTGTGACCTTGGGTATACTGATTAACCTCACTGGACCTCAATTTTCTTCTCTGGAAATTAAGCAGGAAAAGAACTAGATGATTTCTGAGGTCCCTTCTGGTCCTGAAATCCCACCCTCAATTGCCAGCTCCCATGTCCAGAAGACTTCCTGGCTCCAAATAGAATTTCTCTCAATGAAATTAAGAAGCTAGCATTGGGGGACAGGCAGGAAAGGGGCCAGGGGACCAGGATTGGAGAGATCCACCCCATCCCTGCCTCTCCTTCCTGGGAAGCAGAACCCCTGAATCTGGGCGCTGAAGGTCCAGCCCAAATGCACCTGAAGGCACTCCTTCTACCACCTGGGGGCAGGGTGCGGTGTTCACTCAGCCTTGGAGACCTCCAGAGATCAAGAGCCATTAGCTAAAGGGACCTCAGGAATGACCTAGTCCAAGTGGCCCATTTTACAGATGAGAAGAGACTCAGACCCGAAGTCGGGAGGGAACTTGCTGCAGATTCCACAGTGTAGACAAGCAGAACCTGGATACAAGAGTGGGCTCTCGCCTCCAGACTCAGGGCCCTGTGCTGAGTGCCCACTGCCCAAACTGGCCGAGGTAAGAGGAGGGTCTGTCCTCTCCGCTCCCTCCTCGCTCTCTCTTCCCCAGTCCTGTCCATACCTGGATTGCCGACATCTTCTCTGGAGTTCTGACGTCCGACTCTCACAAGAAGGATCCGTCACTAGGTACCATTAGAGCTAGAAAGAGGGAGGCCAAGGAAGAGGGGGCAGTGTGAGGAGGTGGGCCCCAGGCATTGCCCTCCTTCTCCTCCTTCTCCTCCTCCTCCTCCTCTCCTCCCAAGGCTTGGCTTTACCCAGGGGCAAAGCAGGTCTGTCAGGAGGGATGCTGGGGGCCCCAGGGGCTTCCACATTTCTCCTCTAACATGATGACTGAGAACTCTTTTCCAGAGGGCGGGTCCTTCATCACTTGGGGCCAGGGGAGTTTAGGCTTAGGATGCATGTGGCCCTGGGAGAGTCTTAATGAAGGCACCTCAGTTAATCATACACTTGAATTCTCTGGGGCTCAGTTTCCTCATCTATAAAACTACGTGGCCTCGAAGGTATCTTGTAGTTTTAAATCTACGGTCTGATGACCTTGAAGGGCCAAAGGAAGAATCATTAGGATGCAGTAAGTGACCGGCTCTAGGAGCTGAAGGAAAACAAGTTTCCAATCTGGGTGAGCAAGGCTGAGCTAACAGGAATCAGGCAAAGAGAAAGAGCTGGTGAGCAGAGCAGTCCCACCAGACTGCACACCGCTCCCTGGGCTAACGAGATTCTCCGCGGAAATCCACTGTCTTCAAAAGAAAGAGTGACTAAAACAACTTGGGAAGACTTTAAAAAACAGATCACTTAAAAAAGTGATCAATACCCCTGAGCGGCTGGGACTAGAACAATGCCTGGTACACAGTGGGGACCATCCAGGGAGTATAGCTCCCATCTCCCCTCGGAGAGTTGGTAGCCTACGGGTACAGAATGAGGCATGCTGATACCATACAGTGCCAACGTGTCTATTTGTTTTCCTTAAAGATGGCACTTTATTCCAAGGGAAGGTTGTCCAGCACTCCACCAAAGAAGAGAAGAAGTGGAAGAACCACTGAGGTTAAGATCCTGGAGCTGAAGGGACTCCCAGGATGGATGCCTGTTACGCAGCAAAGGGAATGGAGAACAAAAGCATCATCGATGAGCCCTTGCCCGGCTCGTCTCACTCAGGGAAAGCCCCTGAAGCCTCCCCTGCTGGCAGGTGAAGGAATCACATGGGCTGCCCCAAGCAGGTGGGGAGGAGGGAAGCCTGCGACCCTGGGGTGGGGGGTGGGGGGGTTGCTCTGGGTACTAGACCAAGGCACAGCTCATCCATCCAAGCTGACCTTCCACGGTGCCAGGGACCACACACTGGGACGAGATTACTACTAAGGGTGGGCTTGTGATTTTCCTGGCATACGGATTCCCAGGGGGAGGAAAGTCCTCTTCCCAACAATGGTCACCACCCTCTGCCATGTCTGAGAGAGATACCAGGAACACCAAATGCTTCACAGACCTACCCCAAACAGGGCAGGTCAGAGGAAGGGCTCAAACCCAGGGCTTCCTGGCTTCCTGGCTCCCAGCTTCCCTCAAGAACACTATTAGTCTTATTAAAACTCTACCTGACTGGTGGAATGCTTGTCCATTCATATGACAGAGAGAGAGCAAGAGCACAGAACCAGGTGGATTCTGTTGTCATTTACCTTAGGTAAAATTACTTCTCTGTGCCTCAGTTTCTCTGAGTTGCAGTAGATTTACAACTCCTATGTCCAAGGAACATCCAGAGAACAAGGAGACTGGTTGGCTTCCAGTCTCAGGGGGAGCCAGTCTCTTGACTGCATCACCATCGAGATATACACACACACCCCTCTACATATCACCCAGGCCCCAGCCCCCACTAGTCAAACCCAAACAGGAATCCCCCATATAATATTCCTGACAGCCAGCCAGCCTCTTCCTGAAGACCTCCAATGTCGGGAACTCACTACCACCCAAGACAGCTCATGCTACTTTTGGCCCACTCAAATTGTTAGGAATTATTTCCTGATACTGAGCCCATTGGGGCAGACCTGAAGTCAGGAAGACTCATATTCATGAGTTCAAATGCGGCCTCAGACATATAATACTGCCTAGCTGTGTGACCCTGGACAAGTCACTTAACCCTGTTGCCTCAGTTTCCTCATCTGTAAAATGAGCTGGAGAAGGAAATGGCAAACCATTCGGGTATCTCTGCCAAGAAAATTCCAGATGGGGTCATGACCAAAACGACTTTGTCTGCCTCTTTGTCATTTACAAGAACAAGTCCGATCCCTCTCCCAAAGGACAGCCCTCCAAATACTGGAACCTTATCTTGTCCACACTGGGTTCTGTTCTTGGGTCAAAATATCCCCAGTTCCTTCAATTGCTCCATATTAGACCTACTTTTTTTTTTTTAGTGAGGCAATTGGGGTTAAGTGACTTGCCCAGAGTCACACAGCTAGGAAGTATTACGTGTCTGAGACCAGATTTGAACTCAGGTCCTCCTGACTCCAGGACCGATACTCTATCCACTGCACCACCTAGCTGCCCTGTATTAGACCTATTAACCAAACTGGCCTCCATCCTCCAGACCCCCTCCATTGTACTAAGGTCCTTCTCTAGCGACAGGACTGGAACTCAGTACCTCAAGAGGCTGTTCTATTCCTTGATGACTCTAATTGTTGGGAGTCTTGACTCTTCACCACCTCTCCCCCAAGACACCAGTTCTACCCTGGGGCCAACCTCTCCTTCCCAGGATCGAGACTTCCTCCAGTAACAAACCTTCCACTATTTAGCTATTATCCCTCACCCCCCAAGTCTTCTCTTCTCCAAGGGAAGCTTCATTCCTTCCTTCAGCTGACCCTCTCACGATGAAGTCTCCAGCCCCCTCACCACCCTCCCCTCCAGGGATCCCTAAAATGTGGCACCCTCAACTGACAACATGGTCCAGACACAGTCTGCTTGGGGTTCAGTACAGGAAACTAACCTCCTTCACTATGCAAATACTAGGCTTCTACAGGCAGCGGGGATTTTAATCAGCTTCTGCTTGCTAGATTGTCCCATCACAATGCTGAGTCATCTCCGACTTGCGGCCCACTAAAAACCCCAGATCTTTTTCCACATGACCTGTTATCTAATCGCGCCTCTCCCCCATCCTTTACGTGTGCAGTTGATACACGTCTGCCCTCTCAACTAGATGGCGGGTGGCAGGCTCTTCAAAGGCACAGATGCTATCTCTCACATATGTTGTGTGCCCAGCAGTGCCCTGCATGCCAAAGGCGCCCAATTCATTTTCACCAGATCAATGGGGTAGGCATTTATACTTAAACCTATCTGACAAGGGCAGATAGCTGTGTGACTCTGGCCAAGTCATTCAACCCTCAGTTTCCTCATCTGTAAAATTGGGCTGGAGAAGGAAATGGCAAACCACTGCAGTATCTTTGCCAAGAAAACTCCAAAAAGGGGTCACAATGAGTCAAATGAAAGGACTCAACAACCATTTGACAGAAGGGCAAACTGAAGCCCAAAGAGTGGTTCATTCAAGATCACGGAGTCGGTCAGTGGCTGCAGGGAGGAACGGGACTCACATCAGTCCTCTGCTGACTCCATGCCATCAGGACAGGGAGATAGGGTGTTCTGGAAAAAAGCAGGAGTCCCCCTTTCAAATCTCAGCTCTGTCACACCCTACCTAGCACTACGACCCCCCCCAACAGGTCATTTTACGACTCAACTTTTCTATCAGTAAAATGGGGATGGATCCCACCATCAAGTCAGTCAACTGCCGCCCAGGTTTGCAGTGAGTACTCAGTGTTCAGAACTCCCTAAGGGCTGCCCATACCCAGAGGTCCCAGAACTGCTCCAGTCAGCCCCAGTCTGCCGAGCAATCTGCTGGCGAACACTCCCTCTCTTCACTGGCTCTCACCACCCACTGTAGATCCCTCCCTCTCCCCCTGACTCAGGCCCCTAGGAATCCGGCTCCCAGGAAGGATTCTGACTCTTGAAAGATGAGTCCCTCGATCATCAAGTCTCAATCACTGGCAAGCCAACAGTCCCAATCTATCAAAGGAAGGAAAATCCAGGAAGGAAACAAAGAATTCCAGACACCTCCCTGCCCTCAGGGGGCTCCCAGGCAGGTTAGGAAGAACTGGAACACTGGATTTGCTGCTGGGGAGAGCCTAGGGTTCAGGTCCCTGGCTCTGCCCTTCATCAGCTAAGAGACTTGAGAGGTCAGTCTTTTGGCCCCTCTGGGACACTGTTTCATCTGTAAAATGGAGATGACATTTGCACTCCCTACCCTATGGGGTGGTTCTGTGGGGTTACTGTGACGCTGCACTCACAGCCACCCCCCCTGGGTCAGCTCCTCATCGCCTTTCCTGGACTATGGCAACAGCCTCTCACTGGCCTCTCCATCACAGCTATCTAAATAGCAACCCACCTCCGCTGCTAGGCCGCCAGTGATTTTCCTAAACCGAAGGTCTGGCCGTGTCAACCCCTGCCCTCGTGGTCCCCCATTATCTCCAGGATCAAACGTAAGATCCTGTCTGGGGCCGAGCCAGGCCTCTTCCATACCCTCCACAATCTATGACAGCCGCTTACACCTGGAATGCTCTGCCTCTCCAGCCTCCCTCCAAGGTTCAGCTCAAATCCCACCCCAGAGGCCTTTCCAGGGGTCCAATCCTGCACCCTAGCCACCCCAACCCCCAGCTGCTATCAATCAACATTAAGCACTTACTAAGCCAGGCACCAATGCTAAGTGCAGGGGACACAGGAAAACAGACACAAGACAGTGCCTGTCCTCAAGGAGTTTACAATCAGAGGAGTGGCGTGCGTGCGTGTGTGTGTATGTGTGCGTGCGTGTGTGCGTGTGTGTTGGACAACACGCAAACAAATACAAAGTAAGTTAGATACAGGGTAAATAGGAAATAATTAACAGAGGGTCTGCACTAGAATTAGGAGAGGGTGGGGAAGGCTTCTGTAGAAGACAGAATTTTAGTTGGCACATCTTCCTGAGTTCAAATATGGCCTCAGACATTCACTAGCTGTGTGACCTTGGGCAAGTCACTTAACCCTGTCTGCCTCAGTTTCCTCATTTGTAAAATGAGCAGAAGGAAATGGCAAGCCATTCCAGTATCTCTGCCAAGAAAACCCCAAATAGGGTCACAAAGGGTTGGACAAGATTGAATAACAACTATAACTTCTCCTCTGATCTTACCTTCCATGGACGGCTTGTATGTTGCTAGTTCTTTCCATGTTGTCCCCCCCCCATCAGAATGTGAGCTCCTTGAGGGCAGGTACTGTTTCTGCTTCTCTTTGTAGCCTCATGGCTTAGTAAAATGCCTGACACATAGAGCAAGCCCTACATAGATGCTTGTTGACTGATTAAAAATTGTCAAGGGTTATAGGAAAGGAAGTGATGATTACACCACAACTGTCTCTCACGACACTCTCAGTCTCGTGGCCTGGCCTCCAGGGATGGGGCCCCACTCATTCAAGGGAAGTGTCTCCAGGCTGCCCCTTCTCCTCCTGTTTGAGCAGCCCAGGGGGTCTTCTGGGATCCAGAGTCAGAAAGGGAGAGGTAACAGTGAGCTCCACCAGAAAGACCAGGACTGGAAGAGAAGCCATATGGGCAGAGCTCCCAGCAATACTTTCTTCTCCTCCTCCTCCTCCTCCTCCAGAGCCTCCATTCTGAATGTACCCTTCTGTGGCTGAACTGCTATATTTAACTCCTGGAAGCAGCTGTCACACCCCCTTGGGACCAATGGGAGGGGATGTGGGATGGGGTGGGCCCCCAAACTACAATTCCCAGCAGGCCCTGGGGGGAGGGTGGGGGTTGGGGTTGGGGATTGGGGCAGCCCCTGACTCAGAAAAGGGGCCTCTCTGTGTGTCGAAGTCCAGGGGAACAAGCCGGGCATTGTGCCGTCTGCTCTGAGGTCAGTGGCTACCGCATCAAGCAGCCCTTTCTTAGAAGGTCTGGGCTCCTAGGGGAAGATGGGATGGCTAAAAGCAAGGAGTGTGCGTACAAGGGGTTGGAGGGGTATGGTCCCAGCTACCAGAACGCCCAAGGAAGCCAGAGACCCCGGAAAACCAGGCAGATGTTGAAGGGCAGGGGGGGGACATGAGGTCTCTAGCCCAGCTCCCTGCCCCCTACTCCCCCACCCCAAGCTCAGCCCCGTCTGGTGCGGCGTGGGAGCCACTGGGCGGCTGTTTACACGAATCTAAAAATACCAGCTGAAAAGGGAAGTGAACAGAAGGGGGGTGGGGTGGGCACTTTGTAAATTCAGGCAGAGGCACCTCAAAGCAGGAATTGGTAGGAATTAGATCCTAATGGGGTCCCAGAAATAGTTATGGAGCACCCCAGCATGAAGCTAGGGCAGGCAGAGGGAGTAGGGGGTAATCCATCTTCACCCGGGAGTCCTCAAATGGGCCAATGCTTGTATGTGGGTACAGCCTTGTCCTCCACAGGCCCCCTCATCCTTGCCACACAGTTAAGGCTGTCTCTTACAGCCAGTCTGGCGACAGGATGGGAGGTTCAAACTGTGTTCTTTCACCGTGAATCCTGCCCCCCACTTTATTGTGGGCATCACCTCAGTTTCCTCTTCTGAAAAATTAGGTTAAACTTGATTACGTTTAGGGTCTCTGCCATATCTAATACTCTACGTTCTAAGATATTTTCTAAATTGAATAGCCTATGTTCTTTAGGTCTCTTCTAGCCCTAAAGTTCTCTGTTCTCAGGGAGGAGTTCTTAATCTGGAGTGTATGAACTTGTGTGTTTTCAATCATATTTTACAGTAACACATTAAAACCATGATTCTGAGAAGAGACCCAAAGACGTCAGCACACATTGTCAAAGGGGTCTAAGACCCCAAGGTGGGAAGAACTCCTCTTCTGAGGCCTCTCTGAACCCTGAAGTTGCACTGCCGTGATTTGTCATCCAGAGCACTGTGTATAATGTTAGGATGGGCAGCACGCCCCCAACACCCCCCAAAAAAATCAGTGTGGGGCTGGGGAGGTTCCCTAAGAAGGCTTCCCAAAGAGATAAGGCAGGAGCTAGCCTGTGAAGGACAGGCAGAAATGGTGGGAGGGAGGGCATTCTTGGAAGAGGGAAAGCCGGGAACAAAGGGGCCACTGAGGCAGCCAGGAGGCTGGTTTGATCTCTGTAATCATCAGAGATAGCTTGAGCCATTGGGTCAGCCCAGACTGTGGAAACAGCCACGGATGAAACAAGTCTTAAGTTGATCCTGTAGACTAGGGGTTGGGAACCTGTGGCCCGTAAAGGCCACATGTGGCCCTTTAGGTCCTCACGTGTGACCCTTTGACTGAATCCAAACCCCTGCTGTTGACAGTGGAGAGGGATGGCTTTAAGCAGCTGGGATAATAAGGCAGGTGGGCTCCCTCCCAGCACACCTGGCCCAGGCCTGGGCTAGGCAGGGCAAGCCAGGCCAGGTGAGCACACAGGAGGTGCTAAAAAGCTGAACTGCATCTTGGAAACGGTAGCACGGAAGCCCCAGGGCAGGGCGTGCCAACCCCTCCGTTTGGTTTAGCTAGTTCCACAGCAATTAAATAATCACAATAATAAGGGATGACTGTCCAGGCATTTATTTATACAAGCCACTTTTCCCGAGGAAGTTAGATGAACCTCCCAGATCTGGGTGTCTCTCCCCTTCTCTCTCACCTGAAAAGAAAAGGTAGCTGTTCTGCCCTCTGGTCTCGGGCCCTCAGGCCACTGGAGACCAGTCAAATACAATTCTGGGATCTGAGCTTTGGAACTGGGAGAGAGCTCAGAAGCCACGCCTCCACCTCTCCATTTTACAACCCTTTGAGATGCTCCTCAAATTATCCAGTAAATACTGTTTATTAGAGAAATTGGAGGCCTCTCTAGGGAAGCTGCTATCTGACCCCTGGGTACTTACAATGCTTGTGGACCTGACTTAGATGAGGAAACTGCACCCCAAAAAGTGACCTGCCCAAACAAGGTCCTACAGTCAGGAAGTGGGAAATCCAACCTCTCCAATGGGGGTCTTTTTAAAAGAAATCATACAGATGGATATGCTGAAAAAAAGATAACAATTAGAAACTTTATTCCAGTCTTAATAACCCTAAGGCAGGGTTGGGATCTTGGGGGGCTAAGGGGGTGAGGAATTTTCAATATTTGGTCCCATACAGTGGTTCTACCTATCTGACATCTACAGGGGATCTTTTTAATCGGTTCTCCGAGTTCTTCACGAGTACTCCCTTAAAAGGCTCAGCAACCATTAAGCACCTACTAAGGTCCTAGACACTTGAGCCCTCAGGATATAAAGGTAAAGGTCCCAGAGGAGCTGAATAGGGGTGGAGGGGCTGGGCTGGAGGGAGGAGGCTATGAGTAACTAAGATACAAAGGAGTATGTGATTGTACCAAAAATAATAATAACACTTGCTTTTATAAATACAAGGTTAAGTGTGCAAAGTTCTTTATAGACAGTATCTCACCACACCGGAGGCAAATGATACAAATAAAATCATTCCTTTTCTACAGAAGAGGAGCCTGAGGTTCAGAGAAGTTCACAGATCTGCCAGGGTCACTATATTCTGAGTCCGCACAGCAGCCACTGGGAGGTGGGGGTAGGGCTAATTTTATGATCCACCCATTTGCTAGAAGTAGAAGCCAGCCTGGGAGCAGAAGCCACTTGCTCAAGTTCATAAATTAGTTCCTGAATAGGGGCTAAAACCCAGGGGGCTCCTTCCCCTCAGGCCAGTCTCTATCCTCTAATTATACTAATGGGAGGATTGGAGCTAGCCACTCCCCCACCCCTCTGTTTTACAGCTAGGCAAACTGAGGTCACATAATCTTCTAGAGGCGGGGAAATCCCTGGTTAGCTTCTCCAGTCAGCCAGCTCCCCAAGGCTTTTTCTTAAAACCTGGTGTCTAGGAAAAAACGTTTTCAACTGGACATTAGGGCATTTCTTCGCATTCATTAAAAATAAAACAGTATCGAGGAACTAACTGTATGAACTAACTTTATGCACGTACTTGCTTCGGTCTGTCCCCTCTGGGGGACCGGAGGCCTTTCCTCGATCCCTCGATCCCTCCCTCCCTCCTTCCTTCCTTCCTTCCTTCCTTCCTTCCTTCCTTCCTTCCTTCCTTCCTTCCTTCCTTCCTTCCTTCTTCCCTCCCTCCCATCCTTCCTTCCTTCCTTCCTACCTTCCTCCTTCCCCCATCGGGGCTGAGCTGCAGTGCACACAGCTCGGCCCTACCAGCCCAGAAAGGTATTTAACTACAGCTTCAGCGCCTAATTACTGAGCCGGCCGGGCCCTTGGGGAGGAGTGGCCCGCCCCGCCCGGGCCTGGGAGAGGAGTGGAGCCGGAGCTCAGCTCGGGCGCAAGGCGGCCTGGTCCAGGCTAGCACGCAGCAGCGCAGCTCGAGGTACCCTGCGCTACCACACGAAACCCTGGAGAAAGGAGAAAGTAGAGGCGCTGGGGCCTGAGCCAGTAGAAGGTGAGAGTACTGCACTCCCCCTTCCCCACCCACCCCCTTTACCTGAAGTGGTGATCCCAGGCTCCAAAGCCCCTAGACTCCAGGCTTGGGCCTAAATGCCTTTGTATATCCATTTGCCTACATTTTCATAAATCTTCCCAAGCCTGCAGACCAACCCAGCAAATGAATCCTAGAATGTGGGCGTGACCGGACTGGCATGGGACCCCCTAGAGATCTACTAATCTAACCAGCTCCCCTGTCCTCCCCCTCTATGCAGCGGAAAGTGTCTTCATTCTTCAGGTGCCAGGCTTGGGGTTAGTGGAAAGGGTGTTGGCCTGGGAGTCAGAAAACCTGGGTTGTATGTAGTCCCCCATCCTGTGCAAGGGACCTACCAGGTCATTCTGATCCAACCCTACAGGCCTTTGAACTGGCTACCCCCTTATGCCAGCAATGCCCTTTCTCTTCTAGAATTCCTAGATTCCTTCAAAGCTCAGCTCAAACCCCACCCCCTACATGAAGCCTTTTCCTGATTAATCCAGCTGCAGTGCCCCCCCTTCTGATATATGCACATGTTGTCTCCCCTAACAAACCCTGTCAACTCCATGAGGCCAGGACTTTTTGTCTTCGTTCCCAGCATCTACCACATGATTGCTTGCTGGCCAACTGAGGAAACCACTTGGCCAAGGTGTGAGACATCTGAATTATGTCTTCCTGCCCTATCACTCAGGTTGCAAAGGGAACAGAGGCCAAAGCCCAAGTGAACCTGGGTCTGCCTGTCAAACCTTCTTGCCATGATGAGACACTGCCTCCCATCACAGAGAACCACGAGTTGATTCATTCTTGCTAAAGGTAAGTCGCTGGCTACAGCACACCATAACTAAGGTGGCTTGCTCTGCCTCCTTACCTCCATCTCTAGTTTCCCTGGTTTCCTTCAAGCCTCAGCTTCTGCAGAAGGCCTTCCCTGGTTCCCCCTTTCACTTTCAGACTACTTTCCATCTACTCTCTATACATCTTGGACATACCTAGATGGGTACCAATCGTCTCTCCTATAAGGAATGTATCTTTTTTATTTTAGGCAATTGGGGTTAAGTGACTTGCCCAGGGTCACACAGCTAATAAGTGTCAAGTGTTTGGTCTCAGGCCATATTTGAACTCAGGTCCTCCTGACTTCAGGGCCGGTGCTCTATCCACTGCACCACCTAGCTGCCCCGGGAATGTATCTTTCTTAAAGGGGCTGTTGTTTTTCTTCCCTTCTTTGTATTTCCAGCTTAGTACAGTGCCTGGCACATGTGAGTGCTTAATAGGTTAGTGCTTAATAAAGGTTTGCTTATTGGACAGATTACTGACTTTCTTTCCCCACATCCCCCTAAGCTCAGGGAAGACAAGTTATTATACACCTAAGCCAAGAACACTTCCAAAGTTAAAAATACTGTGCAACACATTTTATGCTTATCCACCTCTTGCTAGCCCTAGCTTCTGGGCAGAACCCAGCAGAGCTCACTAGTGGAATATAAATTCCTTGGGAGTGGGATTTTTGTATGGTTAGTCTTTGACACTGTGCAGTAGGTACTTAAATACTGTTGGACTGGATTGAATGACTAGCCTAGTGAGGAGAGCACAGGATTTGGACATCTGGAATTGGATGATCTCTCCCACAGACATCTTAAACCCAACACACCCTAAACTCAACTCATTATATTTCCTTCCCAAATCTTCCCCTCTTCCTAACCTGCCTAATTACTGCTGAGGTTACCACCACTGTCCCAGTCCCCAAGGCTCACAAGCTAGGTGTCACCCTTGACCCCTCACTCTTACTCCCATATCCATCCAATAAGATGCCAAATTCTACCATTTCCATCTCCATAATATCTCTCCTATACACCAGCCTCTCTCCTCTGACGCTGCCACTCCCCTGGTGTAGGCCTTTATTTTACCTCCTGCCTGGACTATGGCAATAGCCTACTACGGGGTCTGCCCGCCTCAAGTCTCTCCCCACTCCATTCGGCTGTCAAAGTGATCTTTTTATAGCACACCTCTGGTCATGCCATCCGCTCATTCAATAAACTCCAGTAGTTTCCTATTATCACTGGGATCAAATATAAAATCCTGCATGACTTCTGAAGCCCTTGACAATCTGGCCCCTCCTTTTCAGTCTTCTTACACCATTCTCCCCTTTGTGATCGGACACTCTAACTCCCCCTGGGGACATCTCCTTGGCTCTCCTCGATACCTAGAATGCTCTCCTTCTTTTACTGTACCTCCTGCCTTCCTTCCAGTCTCATGCTAGAAGCCTTTCCCAGTCCTCCTGATTCTCAGTTAAGGTTAACCTAAATTAACCCTCTGAGATTATCCCCAATTTATCCAGCCTAGATCTCGTTTGTACAGTTTGCATGTTGTCTCCTCCATTAGACTATGAATTCCTTGAGAGTGGGGACTGGTTTTGCTTTCCCAGCGCTTAGCATTGTGTACCTTAATAAATACTTGAAAATAAATAAATAAATACTTGACAAAGTTCCTCAATGTAATCTTTTATTTACCACTAAATAACTGTGACTGGGAACAATTCACTTTACCTGGCCTCAGTTTCCCAATCTGTAAAGAAGATGGTAAGACTAGATGATGTCCCTTGTAACTCTGAGATTCTCAGATTTAGATAAAGCCTATTCAGTCTTCAAAATCAGACTCAAGGGCCATCTCTTCTAGGAGTCCTTGGAAGTTCAAAGGCCCCTCTCCCTTCCTGGAGAGAGGGAAGCACTTCCACAGATAGTTCTCCAATTATTTTCTGTGCAAATCCCCAACTACACTGAATTCCCCAGGGCAGTATCTAGTCTCTTCTTCTATTTCCCTCTCCAAACCTATCCCCACCCCCTCCAGGGCCTAACTGGGCCACGTGTGGAGTGAATACAACAACGGGAGAACACAGCATCCCAGCTGGTCAGCAGGACCTAGGGGAAACCCAGGCGATTCACTGAACTGTCTCCAAAATGGGGGAGGCACGGGGGTGGAAAGGGAGAGGACCCAGGCAGGATTCCCCCCAACCCCACCCAGAAGCTAAGAGACCTAGAAGGTCAGACTCTGAGCAGAGGCCTTGGCTTAAGTGAGGGTTGGAAAGCAGCAAGCTATGGGCCACTTCCCTTCCCCTCTCCCCCAGTTTTCTGGGCTGGAACCAGGTTGGGGGGGAAGTAAGAGGAGGGAGCTTTGTTCACTCACCCCAACAGGAGTAGAGTATCTAAGAGCCTAAAAATCAGCTTAACATCCCCACCCCCAGCCCTTTGTGCCTTAAAACCAGGAAGGGAAACTGCCGTGGGGGGGGGAGGGGGAAGAGGTAAGGGGAGAGGAGCCCAATAAGGGGAGCTGGGGCAGCCTGGCCGAAGCTCCCCCCTGAACCCTGACAGCCATTTCCTACGGGAAGAGATTGCTCTGGTTCCAGGGCAGGGCCCTTCTTTCCTTCACCTTTGATCCGGCCCGGCATCTTTATGCCTAGAGAGCTGGCAGGCAGAGGGGCAACGTTATCCAAGACCAATGTCTTCATTTGACACATGGGAAAACTGAATCCCAGTAAGAGGGGAATGACTTGTTCCAGGTGATACAGATAAGTTAGCAGGGGGCTTCTCATCCAGGCTCAGACCTCCCACAGGGAACTCAGCCATAAAAGCACAGCTCTAGAGGGCAACGGGATCTCAGACACCACAAAATCTAACTTTGCGATTTTACAGTAGAGGGCCCTGAAGCCTAAATCAGTTCAATGATTTGTCTAAGGTCTGACAGAGAGTGAGAATCAGAGATGGGACTCGAAACCAAATCCTCTGATTTTAGAATCACTGATCCCGTCCCTGAGCAACACCCCTCCCCCCAATCTAGTGCAAGGGTTCTTAAGTTAGGGCTTGCGAACAAAAAAAACCAAACCAAACCCCAACAAAACATACTGGGTTTAAACTCTGGCTCTCCCATTAAGCTATTATGTGACCCTGAGGTACTTCCTTTCCCTAGGCCTCAGTCTGCTGCTCACCTGGGAAATGGGGAGAGCACCTGCCTTGTCTACCACATTGGGCTGCTCGGGAAAATCAAATGGGCCAATGAATGGGAAAGAAGTCTGAGAAGCACTAAGCGTACCCAAATGGACAGGATGGCTGTTCCAAACTGCTGATGTTTGCGGTCTGGGTAGCCCTTGGAGGTTCCCTCCCTCTCCCTACACACAGATACTAGGGGCCCCAGCTGGAGGCTCCACTTCTCCCCTTGGGCCCAAGCACATTCACATGTGCTCTCACTCTTCCTTCCCCAGTACTTTATTTTTAGGCCCGAATTTGACTTTAATCGTTACTTAGCGGATTCTATTTCCAGCCCACGGAGGGCAGCCCAAGGCAGGCAGGCAGTGATCTGTGGGGTGGAGGATGGGATGGGGGAGCCAGCCAGCTTACATACTACCCCAAAGGGGGCTAGGAAATCCCCAAAGAAGGCTGAGGTGGAAGAAACTGAAGGATGCCCCTTGGGAAGACAGGCATTATAATTATAGGACTGTACGCGGAAAGGGAACTCAGAAATCACCCCCACTCACTTCACAAAGGGAGAAACTGGGGGCCCAGGAACAGAAAATGAATTGTTCAAAGTCACACAGTTAGTTAAGATACAATGCTCTTTGACCCATCCAGTTCTGAGATACCCTGGATTTTGACCTTACCCACCCACACACACCCCTTATCCTAGTCCAAAAAAAAAAAAAGCTGATTAATGAATTAGTCAGAGCCTTGGAGGTGCCCCTTATCCCAAACCAGGTAGGACAGCTCACCCGAGCCTTGTCCTGAGCCTTCTAAAAGAAGGAAGATGCAACCTGGGAGAATGTCCAGAGGGAAGTGCTTTGGTCAAAGTTCTAGAAACCAGGATTTAAGGCTATGGCTCCAGTCATAGCTCCTCAAACTGATCCAGCCCATCAGTGGCCTTTCTCTAGAGGGTCAAGAAGAAAGAAGATCCTAGATTTACACAGAACCAGAAGAGACCTTAGACATCATCTAGCCTGTGGTCACAAAGCCAAAAAATACCAGAGGCGAGATTTGAACCCAGGTCTTTCTGACTTCCAAGTCCAGAACTCTTATGCACTAGGCCTTGGGAGCCCCACATACTCTCAGGGCTGCTGAGATTTCTTCGGGGACTAGCACCCAGGAGCCACCTTAGCCTGGTGCCTCACGGACTGGCAGGAAGATGCTGGCAGCTGCTCTCCAGCTCTGCAGAGGGCAGATTAGAAGGTGACTCTCAATGCAGCAAGGCGTGCTCAGGTAGATACAAAGGCTACCTGACTGATGGGATGAAGAGCAGAGCCGAGTCCTAGGCAAGGCTGGCTAACTCCACCTCCATGGTTACTGTCTATTAGAGGGCCCCAGGCTGTCACATGTAGCTTAACTGATAATAACCAACTCTACATGCCACAGACATGAAAACCATACTTGTAAAAAATCAGATGGAAAAGTTCCTTTCCTTGAGTCTCTGCCTGTGGTTTCTGCCCCAGGTGGCTGTCTACCTCGCCCATCTCTAGGGCTGGCTCTCACAACAGAAATGGAATACAGGCCAAGTGGGGTTAGGTACTTTCTCTCTGTGGGGTAACTTTTAATGAGCAGGGGGATAGTCACCTAATGGAGATGGCTGAAGGCAGCAAGAGGCCCTGTCTGCAGGCCACAGTAAATGGTTTTCTGTTCTTCCTTCCAACTCTTTGCTCTGATTTGGGGATCTGTGCGGTCTAGCCAGAAAAATCTCAAAACCACAGTTCCCACCACAACCCCCTACCCATAAAGAGATGGAGAAACAGTGGTAGAAGGGAGAGGGGGACCAAAGCTCTGATTAGGATGTTTGAGTCCCATTCTTGAGCCTCTGACTCTCATCTTGTTTCACACAGCCCCAGGATCTCTGCTAGTTAGGTGAAGGCTGGGCTCAGCCCAAGAAGCTCCAGGACAGTAGGAAGGAGATAGCCTGGACATTTCTCAGAGAGAAAAATCTCCCTCCTGCTCCAAGGAGGACAGGAAGAAGTATGGGTTAAGTCAGGACCAGGATACCCCTCAGCACAAAGACCAGGCACAAACAGAAATCAAGAGGGTCAGAAGGGATCCTAGCTCTGATGCTTTCTGTTTCACCCAGCAAGTCACTTAATCTTTCTGGGACCAAGCTATAAAAGATGGAGAGACGGGCAGGGGGAATCACCTCTAACTCTTCCTTACTTCATCAGGTTGTGATGAGAGGAAGTGAATCACCTCTGAAGATCTCTCCATCTCTGCAGGAATCACATTATGCCCCAGCTAACCCCAAATGACCCACCATAGCAGGGAATGTGTCTCCAGTTGTGAGGATGGGCTACATCGAACCACGCATGGTATCTAGACCAGTTTCCCTTGTGACCAGCTGGAGTTAAGTACTCAGTTAGTTCATAGTTGCAGAAATGAGGTGTCCTCTCACCAGCCCGGGGAGGGAACAACTTAGGTCTTTATCCTCTGGCAGTTCTGGAGAAATATCCTAATAATGGTCCAGAGTCCACTTCATGTCCTCCTAGGTTATCTTATCAACAATACTCTCTTTGGAGATGTTTCAGCCTCAAGGCCCCTGAATTTGTCCCTCTGGCTAGAGGAATCTTCCCATGCCTCCTTTCAGTGGCTAATGAGAGGTGAGGACTCCCTTCTTCTCCCCAGCCCCAGCACTCACACCCAGATGGAGACCTCCTGAGTCCTTACAAAGCTGATGGGGATTTCCCAAGAGGCCAAGCAAGCATCCCCTGGGGAGCCCCTGGGGATGGTGCTGACCGGATGTAAAAGGCTCCAGCTGCTTCCAGCCCACCAGAGCTCCCCTCTGGTATCAGCTCCTCCCCTTTATTTCAGGTCTCCCATCTTATTTGGTGGGCTGGCATGGGGAAGGAGAAGGACAGCACCTTCTCTGTCCTTCTCCCAAGGCTTCGACCCATATTTTAAGCCAGTTTTCCACAAGCTCCCAACATGGCCACTTTAAGGTACAGAGAGATTGGCAGGATCAGAAGGGCTGAGTTCCACTAGGAGCTTCATCGAGAAGATGCTAATGGCCTGGGATGCAGGGAGTACGGGGCAGATTTATGGAATGCAGCCCCCGTAGAGGATGTAAGTCCTAGACTGAACTCAGGGGCTCCAGCACAGGCCCCAAAGGATGGGGATGGGATGGAGATGAGGACACGGCCCATGAGGGAGATTGCAAACATTCCCACCTTCAGGCCCTTCAGTTTGGGAGCCTCATCCCCAAGCCTTAACAAAGCTCATGGTGGCCACTGAGGAAAGGAGGGGTAGGACCAGTTTTAGGAAGGCTTCCAGTCATCACCTTGAAAGAGGGAGGAGGAGGGGAGCCACATGGAATAGATTCACAAGAACTGGAAGTGAGGGATTTGAATGACTTTGAGCTTGGACACTAGACTCTCCCCAACTCTTCTTCGAGGAAGAAACTGAGGCTGGAACCAGCTATCGGATGGCAAAGACATCAGCCTCCAATGAAGGCAAAGGCTGACCCTAGCTCTGTGCCAAAAGACTTAAGTGCGGACACCTCTAAACTATGCCTCTAAAAGAGCCACAGACACAAGGCTCTTAAGAAATAAGTGCCCCATACCCCTTTCTCCCTCACCACCCCAAGTCTCCTTCTGCAGGGAAATTTCTAAGTGTTTCTCTGACTCTACTATCAGCTATTTCCACTAAGAGCCTGGAATTCAGGTACTCTGAGGTGGTCATGGCAAGGGCACAAGGAACCCTTGTGTGTCTCCCTTGCTGGCAGTGTGTGTGGCGGCCAGAAGCTACCCTAGTGACCAGTCAGGCATGAAGATGGCATTCAACTAGGAAGTTAAGATCTCCCTCAGTTCTCCCCCCACCCCAAGTTTCTTGGCTGCCCTTATTATCTCAAATCAAAGGGGAAAGGGGAAGACAAAATGTGGGGCTTCTGAACATCATGAGTCCCTAGCCAGCCACATGACCCTTCCTGTTTTGCTAGTTACCTTCTGTATCCCTGAACATGAAGGATTCTCACCCAGAACAACCAGGCCTATGGGCAACTCTTATGTATAAAACTCTCTCCAAGGAAAGCCAAGGACACCAAAGGTCACTTCAACAGTTATCACCCCCCCCAAAAAAAAGCTCTAATCACTCCCCACCTCACACATGGACCTCTTAGCCTGACAGGATAGTTGCTTTGAAGAATAGAAAGACAAGGTCTGGGTCCCCAAAGCAGCTGAGATTTCAGAGCCCAGGACCCCAGTAAGAGAAAGTAAATCTGGGAAAGACAGGAATGCCTTGGGGCCAGCACCCCACTGAGCCATAAACCTGGCAGCTGGGTGGCTTCTCCAAACCTCTTTTTTCCCTATGCCTAGATCTGCAGCCCAGCTGAGCCTGTTAAGCCTCTCAGGGCTCAGCTTAGTCTGTCTTGGCCACTGCCTGCTCAAGCAACAATTTTGGTTTCTATTAGTTGCTACACCTCTCCCAGCCTTAGAGAGTAATTCAATGTGTGACTGTGGCCAAGTCACTTCTGGGCCTCAGTTTCCTCATCTGTAAAATGAGGGAGATGGACTAGATTACCTCTAAACTCTCTTCCAGTTCTAAATCCTATCACCCTAACTTTGGGCAAGCCCCATGCCTCAGTCTGCCCCAAAGTAAAATAAAGAGGTTGGCCTAAATGTTCACTAAAGGTCTCTTTTGCCCTAATCAGATCACCCCAGTCCCAGATGTCTAACACAGGCCTTGGCTGAAGGAAGGAGCCCAGTGGGGTGGAGAAGGGGAGAAATACAATCCACATGTGCAAGACCAGCTCCCTCTAGGTGGTACAGGGGGCTTTGTTTCCAAGGCTGCTCTCCCTGGATACCCAGGGATGTAGTCAGTGAGAACCATAGACTAGAAGGAGCAGCCCCAGACAGAGACTATCTCACCCTCTTCAGTGGGGCCAAATCAAGAAAACCAACCCTCTGAAGTCCTGTCCTGGCTATGAGCAGCCCAGTCTCCCGTGTCTTGAGCATGAGTCCTAAGGTATAGGCTGGACACAGGGGTACAGGCTGGGCCACAAGGAGCATTGTCCCCAGGCTGGCGTGAGCACCCCTGTTGTCAGGCTTCAGGCTCAGTCAGCAGGTTACACGGTTACAGGGGAGAGGGTGGGGATGGGGGGAATGGAAGGGGGAGGAGAAGACAGAGCTTTGGGCAGTGCTGGCAAACCCCCAGGGACGATGAAATGGCTTCTCTCTCCACATCCCCCCCCCCCCCCCCGCCCCGGTCCAGTCTGACCCCACCCCATGCTGGAAGCTTAATTCCTCCTCCCTCCCTCCATCAGCCACATGCCCATCCCGCACAGTCCCACTATGAGGGAAAGCTGGCATTACCCTGGGTCCCGCCCCATCCCTGCCCCTCCAATTCCGGGACAGAGGCTCCAAGCTCTCGCTGGGGAGGGAGATAAAGGCTTGGCGAGGAGGAGTTTGTCAGAGCCTCCTCTGGACTGGGGTTTTCCCCAGTACCCATAGAAACCCCACTGGAACCCCGTGGTAGGCCCTGGGGCAGTGAGGACCCATAAACTTGGCGCTCTGCTCGCCTGCCCCAAGGGCCCGGGGCCCATCTCAGAAGATGGCTTATTCCCTGGGTCTACGACGGTGACAGCAACTCCCGGGAGAATTCAAACCCTTTCGGTCCTCGGGTGGGGGAGGGGAGCGGACGCAGGGAGGGCGGGAGCGGGACAAGGACCAGTCGGTTCCGGGGCAGGCGACCTCCACCCAGACTCAGCCGCCCGGGCCAGAGCCCCTGAACACTGGGCACTCACCTCTCTCTGAGCGCTGCGGTCCGATCCACCTCGCCGCCGGCGACATCAGTGGGCTGCGGGACAGTCCATGCGGCCGAGGGGCTGGGTGGAAGCGAGGGGCGGGGGGGGGGCGTCCCCAGTGGGAGGGGTACAAAGGAGCACGGGGGAGGGGGGGAGAGAAGGAAAGAAGGAGCGGGAAGAGGGCAGGAGAGAGGACTAGCGACTGGACCAAGGAGCAGGGATCACCGCGCGGCCCGCGTCACGGAGGGAAGAAAAGAGCCGGAGGGAGAAGGAGGAAACAATGTAGCTGCCGCGGCCCCAGGAGAGTTCCGCTTCCGAACGCCGCCGCCGCCAAGGTTCGATTTTGGAACGCAGCGCTCGCCGCCCGGGCAGCCCCGACACGCGACGTTCGATTTTGGAACGCTGCGGCTCCCAGCGATCCAACCCCTCCGGGCACCGGCGGCCCAGGCTGGAAGGGGGCTGGAGGGAGGGGGGAGTGCAGGAGGGAGGGACAGAATCGACGGCTCCCGGGCCGGACTAGAGGGCCGGCGGCGGCGGCGGCGGCTGCTGCCCCCACCCCGGGAGCGCGGCAGGAGGGGTGGGGCGGGGCGGGGCGGGGGAGGGGGGAAAGGGTGGCGGCGCGCGCGCGCGCGTCCTCTGCTGCGGTGGCCGCCCCTTCCCCAGTCCCTCTCCGGCTCAGCTGGAAGGAAGCTCGCAGGCCTGGCCGGAGGAAGGGGAGCCCGGATCCATCCGCCTGCAGCAGCGCGCCTGCGCCAAATGGGCTTGACCCGCTCGCGGACGGGGCGCGAGCGGGGAGGCTGTGCCACCTACCGGACGCCACGGGCATTACGTGGGGGTGTGTCTAGGTCCCGGCGTCCCGAGCCCTTGACGCGGCCCTTTCTGCCCAGCCTCACGGCCTGGCTGCGGACCCATTGGCTGTTGGACTCCTGAAACGGAGAGCCGCGCGAGACGCCGAGCGGCGGCCGGAGGGATGGTGGCTCTGAAGACTGGAGCTGCTTGTCCGGCGGCCCCCAGCGAGGTGGGCGCCGAGCCGGAGTCCCAGGACAATGGCATACTCTCTGCCCTTCGCCTGCAAAGTGGTGAGTGGTCATCCGTCCAGGTGGCTCCCTAAGAGAGCTCCAGGCCATAGGTCAGCTGCGGCCCTGGGGAGAGACGGGCTTTCGTTGTTGCAGGGGGGACCCAGCTTTGCTTTGTGATTATTCGGAGTGAACGGCCTGAGACCACCCCAGGACAGGACTGTAAAGGGCCAAAGGATAAACAAAGGTCCAGAGTTCAAATATAAATAGCTAGAGTCCTTGCTTGTGTAACCTTGTGTGTGTGTGTGAGTAAACGTTCATTAAGTGCCTGCTATGTGCCAGGCACTGTGCTAAGCTTGGCAGTGTAAAGAAAGGCAAAAGACAGCCCCTACTCTCAAGGAACTCACAGTCTAGCAGGGATGTGGAACCTGCGGCCTCTAGGCCACATGTGGCCTTCTAGGTCCTCAAGTTCGGCCCTTTGAATGAAATCAAAGCCTCAAAGGGCTGAACTTTAGAGGGCCACATGTGGCCTGGAAGCCAAAGGTTCCCCAACCATAGTCGAAAGGCCAAACTGTCAAACTAAACTGTGTGTGGGGGGTGGTCTGGTAGAAGACGGATCAGCTTTGTGTTGTTTGACCCCCAGAAACCAAACTAGAAGCAATGGGTGGTTGTTGGAAAGAAGAGAAACTTCTCCCTAACCATTAGAGCAATCCCAAAGCAGATGAGCTGCTGTTGATTTCCCCTCCCTGGCAGGCTGTCTTCAAGCAGAGGCGGGCTGACCATTTGTTGAGGATGTCCTAGAAAGGATTCTTGTTCAGGGGTGAATTTCTGTAGTTGACCCCCGAAGTTCCTTCCAGTCCTAAGAGTCTGTGCTTCACTTGGGGAAGATGAGATTCACACATGTATAACAGCATAGACAGGGATAAATTGTCCATAATCGTTGGATGGAAGGTGCTGAGATCAGGGAGCCCTAGGAAAGGCTTCTTGCAGAGGTTATCTGAGACTTGAAGGAAGCCAGGGTTAGGACAAAGAACTGGACACCCTGGGTCCCTAGAAAGGACAGAGTGAAATTAAGGAACAGCCTTCATTGGTCAGGTCGACAGGAACAGTACAGTGTGTTTGGGGGAGGATCCCTTTACCCCAGTGTAAATAAACTTTAAAATTCTTGGAGGGCTGGATTTCCTGGCCCTCAATAAGCTGTGGGGTCACCAGACTTTATGGAGAGAAAAGGATCTCCTTCTTTCTCCCCCATGGGCTGGGAGAAAATAGCCCTACCACCTCCTCGACCCATAGTTTAAGAAATGCTGAAGGGATGGAGAATGGAAAAAGTGTAAGAAGTCCTGATCTAGATGACTCTTCCCTGCCTCCTCTTAAGAAGACATCTTGGGGCAACTAGATTACCCAGTGAATAGAGGATGGGCTGGAGTCAGAAGGACCTGAATTTAAATTCAGTCTCAGACGCTCACTAGCTGTCTGACCCTGGGCAAGTCACTTAACTCCAATTGGCTCCCCCCCCCCGAAAAAAAGTTAAAAAAATGAAAACTTAAAAACTCCAGGAGTCAAGATGGAAATCAATCCTGCCCTTCCCACAGTTGCCATAGTAACCATCCTTTTTTAGATCTGAGGAGTTACTCACCTTCTCTAAAACCTTCTTTGGCTCCTTGTCACCACAGTCTCTCCATAGCCTGCATAATCTGCTCCAGCCTACCTTTCTAGACTGATTTTTCTCATTATTCTCCTTCACACACTCTGCATTGTAGCCAAACTGACAATTAGCTCTGATTTTGACCCTCCTGTTTCCTGATTTAGTATAGACTGATCAGGCTGTTCCTTCTGACTGGAACCTCCCCACCTCTTTCTTCAAGGCCCAGCTCAGGAGCCACCTCTGCCAGGAGGCCCTTCTGTATTTCCCCTCAACTAAAAGTGATCTCAAGCTTCAGGTTTTCCTGAAGCACTTGGTCTGGATTTTGTCTTTGAACCATTCACATACTGGTTTTAGGGGGAGGGGCACTTGGGTTTAGGTGACTTGCCCAGGATCACACAGCTAGTAAGGGTCAAGTGTCTGAGACGGGATTTGAACTTGGTTCCTCCTGACGCCAGGTGCTTTACCTACTGAGACACCTAGCTGCCTTGTCCCATTCACGTTCTGCCTTTATTATTCTCCTCTGCCTACATGGCACATTTCCCCTTATAGATTACCACCTCTTTGAATTTTTTGGGATGATTTTTCATCTTTATTTTGCCAGCACTGAGCACAGTCAATGAACAGGTCTTTATTACATGCCCCCTATGTGCCTGGCACTGTGTTAGGTGCTGGGGATAGAAAGACCAAGAGTGAAACTATTCCCCCTCTCAAGGATCTTCCACATTCTAATTGGGGAGGAAACAAGTGTGTATTTATACACATACATATATGCATGTGTCTATGTGTATGTATAGAATAAATATGAAAATAATAAAAACAAAGTTAAGTAACCTTAAAGGCCTTAAAAAAAATCCAACCACAATCCCGAGAGCAAGTAGTGAGTCTTGTGACACCTGCTTGGTACGCCCAGCAACATCACAGAGTGTTAGAGCCAGAACAAAGGATCACAGAGCTGGAGCTGGAAGGGCCCTTAGAAGCTCAACTACCTTATTTACAGCTGGGGAAACTGAGGCCCAGAGAGATTACTGAGGCGAAAGAGATTACTCTCCCAAAATTGCCCAGGTAGTCAGTAACAGAGCCAGGGAAGCCAGAACATCCCAAATTCAGGACATTAGGCTGTACCCTAGTGAGCCTCAGAAATCTTTTAATTCTGCATTTTAGAGCTGAAGAATTCCGGATGAATTGGCCAGGATTACGCAGCTAGTTAGTAGCCTGGTCATTGGCAGTTGAATTGAAATTTCCCTTTTTAAGCTAGAAGTGAAGCAGGAAACTGGACCCTTGGAGTAACAAGGGGAAGACTGTTCTCCAGTGCCACCTGTCTCCTGGATTCCTTACTGTTGGGTTAGCACTGAGGTGCCAGGGTTGATAGGGGAAGACCTGGTGTGAGCTAGACTAACAGCTGATATTGGGGGAGGGGAAGGGGAGAGAAAAGAGAGAGAGGGGGGGAGAGAGAGAGAGAGAGAGAGAGAGGGGAGAGAGAGAGAGAGAGAGAGAGAGAGAGAGAGAGAGAGAGAGAGAGAGAGAGAGGGAGGAGGGAGAAGGAGGGAGAGAGAGAGAGGGAGAGAGAGAGAGAGATATCTGGAGGGAGAGAGAGAGAGAGATATCTGGAGGGAAAGAGGGAAAGAGAGAGAGAGAGAGAGAGAGAGAGAGAGAGAGAGAGAGAGAGAGAGAGAGAGAGAGAGGAGGGAGAGAAGAGAGAGAGAGAGAGAGAGAGAGAGAGAGAGAGAGAGGAGAGAGAGAGAAGAGAGAGGAGAGAGAGAGAGAGAGAGAACTCTGAGTGCTGGGTGGGAAGAATAGGTATGGAAGGTGGTAGACAGATGTCCTTCAAGAGTACTGAATTCTCCCTTCCCCTGGGCTCCAAACAAAACTAGCCTTGGCCAATCTAAATAAAAGCTTGTTGACTGACTTTACATGTATGTGATGTGTCATACTTTATTTTTCTGGTTTTTTTATTAAAAATTTTTTCAATGAACAAAAATCTACTCCTCCCCCCAAAACAAAGCAAAACTTTTATTACAAATATGCATAATCAAGCAAAAAGAATTCCTGCCTTGTCCAAAAAATAGATGTCTCAGTTTGCAACCTGAATCCATCACCCCCTCCCCTTGCCCAGTCAAGAGGTGGGTAGCCTGCTTCATCATTGGTCCTCTGAAACATGGCTGATCAGTGTGTTGTTCAGAGTTCTTAGGGCTTTCATGGTCCTTGCTCACTCTAACTCTGCCTCAGTTCACATGCATCTTGGTACTTTTCAGAGTCAGTCAATAAATATTTAAGTGCCTCCTAATCACCAGGGACGTGCTAAGCGTTGGAGACGCAAAGAAAGGCAAAAGACAGTCCCTGCTGTCAATGACAAATTGGACATTGTAGACAGAGGGAAGGCCCTGGTTTAGAGGGAGAGGAGGGGTCAGGAAAGTCTTCCTGTAGAAAGTGGGGTTTTTATCTGGTGCTTGAGGGAAGCTAGGAGACATAGCTAGTTGGGAGATGGAATGACTTGTTCAGGGACCAACGAGGAGGCCAGTGTTACTGGATCCCAGAGTAAGGGTGTCGGGGGGGGGGGGGGATGGTGAATGTTATATTTAATCCTGG
Source organism: Phascolarctos cinereus (assembly GCF_003287225.1). Classification (NCBI taxonomy): domain Eukaryota; kingdom Metazoa; phylum Chordata; class Mammalia; order Diprotodontia; family Phascolarctidae; genus Phascolarctos; species Phascolarctos cinereus. The sequence goes on along the minus strand of NW_027555736.1, from coordinate 47,949,765 downwards.
AGGCGATAGGAAGCCACTGGAGTTTCTTAAGTGAGGGTGCTCACTCTGACAGTTGGGTGGAGGATGGACTGGAGAGGGGAGAGACAAAGTGCTTTTATTGGTCCCACTGGATCCTCACAGAACCCATCTGACAGTTGAGGAAATTGAAGCCCAGAGAAGTTAAGTGATTTGCCTGAGCTTGCACAGCAAATTTACGATAGATCCAGAGCTAGAAACCCAGGTCATTTAACTCCTGGTCTTAGGTCTTCCACTGGGAGATGCTGGGGTGGGAGTGGGGACTGTAATGGTTCTAAGCTAATAGTCTTGGCAAAAAAGACTCCTTATTGAGGTGGTAAAGGGATTTCAGTTGAACCAACATTTCCATATTGAGGGCCTGTGGTGTGTCAGGCTTCAAGCATGACACCTGACCATGCCAGCAGACTCGGGTTTGGGGAGGGGGAGGGGATATACAACTGGTACACAGATAAGGAAAGAACCGAAGTGATATTGTTGGGTGAGGGGGTGGGGCAGGGGTAGGGGTGGTCTGGGAAAGCTTTAGGGAGCAGGTGCCCTAGGAGCTGAGTCTAGAAGGAAGCTCTGGCTTCTAAGAGGTGGGCTGGTGGAGAGGTTTGGGGAGACAGCCTGGCTGGAGGCCCGGAGAGGAGAGTTAGGGAACAGCTGCTAGGCCAGTTGGACTGGCCTGGAGAGTTCCAGAAGGGAAGTTTGGTGAACAAATCTGGGCAGGCTGAAGGGCAGCGGCAAGATTGTGGAGAACTTTCAGTGCCAGCGTCGGGAGTTCTAGCCTGGGGTATGAGAAGCTTGTCAAGGCGGGGATAATTTTTCTTTATGAGAAATGAATCTCTTTACTCCGTTTTGATAGTCATAGAAGCACAGTAAACTCTTGGATGTATTTAGATAACATATGTCTGGATAAGGGGTACAGGAAGGTTTACTGAGAGCTGAGAGGGTTTAAAAGGTTGCCTAGAAACAACAGGGAACCTTGGTGAGCAGACTTGTGCCTTTAAGAGATGATTCCATGTGGATGGTAAGTAGGGGTGCCCAGTTAGAGGGCTACTGGGGGGACAGCCTGGGGAAAAGTACTTCCAGCTAGTTTTTAGGAAAGATATGTAGGAGGCCAGGTCTGGAATCCAGTTTTAAATAAGCAGTTTGGTCAGGAGCTCTTAAACTTTTTAACCTCATGGACATTTTTGGTGGTCTCAAGCCCATGGATACCTTCTCTGAATGATGTATATTTAAAAAATTCATCCTGGAAGGAAATGTTTGATTTTAGTTAGAAAATTTAGATGTAACTTCTTCCCCCCCCCCCCCACTCCCCATCCCAGCTCCCAGGTTAAACTGATCTAGGTGGAGGCCCATCACTGATTGTTGTTGTTTTGGGTTTTCTCCCCTTGGCTGGACTAAGGCCCACCTCATCCAGTGGACAGTCAAGAGCCCTTCCTGGCCTCCTGACCTTGGTCAAGTTACTTCCTTCTCTCTGGGCTTCAACTTCCTCCTTTGGTCAGCAAAGGCTATGAACTGGTGGAGTATCCCCGAGGGCCCTTCAGCTCTTACATTACAGTGGGTGAGGGACCAGAGGTGTTGAGAAAAGAGGAAGAACGGGAAAACCGTGGGAGGAGAGGAAAAAGAAAGAGGGACCTGAGGGGACTTCTGCATTTAGTTATACCAGTTAAATGCAAAATTGATGCAAATTCGGATGAATTGAACTGTGGTCCAGAGTCCGGGCACCCTTGACTACAGGGTCGTGGCAGGCTCGAGACCTCTGTGCACCAGGAGGAGGGCCTCCTCCCCCATTCCCCTCTGCCCCCCAGCCAAGGGGGCCAGAGATAACAGTTTAAAGAAGTTGGTGTGAAGTGGTTTGGAGCTCTGACTGTACGTCGGGCCCCAAGGGGCAGAAAACAGGAAGCCGAGATAAAAGATTGATTTGCAGCCGTGTCCCATCTACTTCCTGCAGAGCAGGTGCTCAAGGCTGAGCTAGACATGGGAGGAAATAAGCTGGCCCAGCTCTACCCTTATATAGCATTCTTCCCTGTGTGCAGCTCCCTCCCTCCCTCGCCTCTCTAACCTCCCTGGGCTCCCCTCCTCCACCTTCCCCAGGAGCCCTTCTAGACCACTCCCAAGAGATTCCTCCAACTGGTGGATGGAGAGGCCGAGGCCAGGGAGGGCCAGTCCCTAGGTGGTCTCATTGAGGACTGTTCACCACCATCACCTGTACTACTCTGTCAACACCACCGCTGTCATTAGCCATATGTCACCACTGTTTCAGTCACCGACATTCTGCCATCATCACTTGCTGCGTCCTAACTGCTGTTATCTATCTTCACCATCAGCATGGGTCAAGGTCTTCAGGCCTTCCGAGGCGTGATGGGGGAAGAGGGTTAAGGCAAGGGCAGGACTACCCTTCTTGATGTGCTCGGTGGCAGAGAACCGAATTATCTTTTTTCCAGGCTGATGACACATTGCTCTGCCTAACACTGTCTGTGCTCTGACTAGACTGGTCTGTTTACTCTTCCCCCAAACCGTATTCCAGCTCCCATCTATGTGCTTTTGCACGAGCTGTACCCTACACCTGGAATGCCGTTCCTCCTCATCTCTACCTTGTACACTCCGTAGCTTCCAAAGGGCATGTCGGGTGCCACCCCCATCAGACCTTTCCTAATATTCCCCCATCACTTTGTATTTACTCTACAATGTATACTTGTACCATATTCTTTCTCTTCCCCTTCTAGAATGTAAGTTCCTTGAGGGCTTCTCTTTGTATCCTGGCACCCAGCACAAGGGCCTGGCTCACCACAGGCTCTCAATAAATACCTATTGGACAAATCCTTGTTGCAGCCTGTCTGACCAGGACTTCATTTCCTAGGAGGATGACGGTTAGGTGCAGGAGACACATCATTACGGGGAAGAGGAAAACCAGAGAAGGAGGAGCCGGGGAAGAGGACCGACCCCAGGTTCTAAGCAGCTCTAGATGGATCCAGCTGGAGCAAAGGCAAAGGTCGACTTCTGCACACATGGCGGCGGCAGGTGGAGACTGTCGGGATCTCCTGTCAGTGGAGAGGCCAGCAAGTATTGGAGTCCTGGCTCCTAGGATATGATCATCACCTCAGGAAAAAGTCTGAGAACCTTTAAGTGCTCTACAAATTCAAACTATCCTTATTTTAAAATTTAAATTATTATCGATCATTAATAATATATAATAATTATTATAATTATATTTATGGATAGGAGAGGGGCTCTCTGGAATATATTGGGGAAGAGGGAAGTATATACTAATTTGGATAATTGCTAAGAACATTTCTCTTTTTTTGTTATTTGTTTCATTTTCTGTTCCAACTAAATGCTTGTGCAGATTCTGTATTGTTGTTTGTCTAGAGTTCCGTTATTATAGCAATAACTGAGTTTCAAGGCTCTAGTTCAGAGGGTTTTTATTTCCCTCGAGTATTCAATTCAAAGAGCTGAAGCCATTGGCTAAACTCCCCTTCCCCCAGTCCTCACATTATACCCTAATCCCCACTAAATCTCAGAAAATTGGGGAGCATCCCAAGTCATTAGATCATAGGTTTAGAGCCCGGAGACGTCATCAGGTCCAGTCCCCTAATTTGACAAATGAGGAAATGGAGGCCCAGAGAAATAAAAGAACTTGAAAACCAGGAGAGAAACTTGCTATTTGCTACTTGCACACAGTGCAAATATGAACCCAAGTCCAGGAGGACCTAAACAGTGGATGGCCCAGGGCTGATATTACAATGAGAGACTTTCTTAGAGATAAAGGGGCCATTTCAGGACCAGTGTCAGGCCCTCCCAGTTTCCTCAGCAGGCTGTAATTCTATGACTTGTTCTTCAAGCCAAGCTGAGAACAGAACCAGGCTCTAGAAGAGGCATTTGGAGAAATCTCTGAGGGACAAATGTCATTTGACGCTAGTTGTTTGGGATGTGGTGAGGACAGTGAGGATGAATGCAGCTGCTTCCAGGGTCTCTAACTGTGAGGGCTGTGGCGCTGACCCTCAGGGATGTTAGTGATGTTCCCATAGTCCTTTACCAATGGGGTAAATGCCTAAGTGGTATGAGCCAAGAAGGATGGGGAGGACCTGGCGAAAGGTCTTGCACATAGAAGGTGTTGGATAAATTATTATTCAAATGAACCCTACAAGGCTGGACCAGTGCATAGTGTCTGCTAAACTCCCCAAATCAGAACTGAAGGGTTCAGCACCTGAGCTGAGAGGCCAGTTAACTTTGACTGAAGCCTCTCCAGGTTTGACCTTCACAGATATGAAATGGGGATGCAGCGCCACCTGGTGTCCTCAGTAGAAGTGAGCAACTGGATATTTTACTGCCCAGGTTGAGAGGTGGGTTTCCTCCCCCCTGCCTCCAAGTGCTTCCCTCTGCAGCCCCAACCTTATTCCCTTGAGTTTGACTGGAGCAGGAAGCTGGATATATCAAAATCCTCAGTAGGCACAACCCTTGGTCAGTTTCCCTTGAGATCAAGAAATAGAGTTTGCATTTCCCCAAATATCTTCCCCATCCCTCTCCCCTGACATTTCTCCCAGTGAAACACCTTTTGAGTTTATCATTGTCTCTACTCCAGGTTCCCCTCTCACACCACAAAGTCCCTGGGGTGAGGGAGCATGCTGAGCTTTTTTCCCAGGAGTTCCAATTCTTTCCCATTTCGTACAGTTTTGGGGTTCGTGTTGACTCCCAAGCCAGAATGTGAGCCCCCTAGGTAGAATTTCAGAAAAGAAATGGATTCACACATTTATGGCCCTTTTAAGGTTGAGAATATGGCTCCAAAATGACTTTAGAGGTCCCTGGTCTCACATTCTGGTGAGGGTTTGTACGATAAGAGATAAACTTATGAGAAAATACTAGCCCTGAATGACCCCCCCCACACACACACACACACAGAGCAGGAAGCAGAAATCCTGGGAAATAGGAAATAAAAACACTCTGAACTGCCTCATCTGTAACATGGAGGTCATAATACTTGATACTACCTACCACATGGAACTGTTGTAAGGAGAAAGCACTTTGTTAATCTTTAATGCACCATCCAAATGTGAGCAATGGTTGGTTCCATTTTACAGATGAAGAAACTGAGCCCCAGAGAGGTTAAGAGTTTTGCCCAGGGTCCCATAGCTAGTATGTGTCAGAGCAGGGACTTCAGCTAAGGTCTTCTCGCTCCAAGCCCAGTGTCCTTTCCATCATGCCAGCCTGGTGCCAGGTGATTGGAAAGACCCAGATGCTCTGGTTCCAGGCTGATCTGTCCCTTGGGTCGGGGCCTCTCTGTTCTCCTTGGGGCCCTTTTAGTACTGCCCTCCCACTTTCCTGTTGACCGCGCTGGAGTTTGGGGACGGAGGCAGGCAGGGTTTGGGGTCTGTTTATTGCTTTATTTTTGCTTTGTTTGTGAGGCAGAGCACCCAGAAGGAAATCATTTGTGGTTGGCTGGTTTTTCCCCCAAGTTGAGCTACCACACTATGTGGGGTGTGGGTGGAGATGGGAAGCTGGGACAGTGGGAAGGAACGTGCAGGGCATGGGAGGATTGGAGAAAATGTGGCTCCCAAAACCAGTGCCCACTAGTGAGCACATGCATGTTCTTTACTAACTTGCCCTTCGTGGTCATATCCTCAGCCAATGACCCCTTTCTTTGTGAGCCATGGGCTGGGAGAAGAAAGTTATGTCCTTGTTGCTGAGACCAGTGCCCTAAGCTGGTACCTCTCTACACCCCACACAGTAGCATACCTTCTGGCTGGCCCCACCCTAGGACAGGTGCATAGACAGCTAATAGCTCGGCTTACCTGTAGGAGGGGGCTGGGCCCCTGGCTGATGAGAATAGAGAAGACAGGAAGAGCTATATCTAGGCCAGATATTTCTGGGCCAGATAGAAAAACCTGAGGTGACAACCTAGGGGCCTTAGAGCAATGGGTCCTTCACTCAATGCAAAGGACTGAGCCCATCGGCTGACCTCCCACTTCCCCCAGTCCCCACAGGTATACCCTAATCCCCACTGTTATAGAGTCATAAGCCACTAACTCCCAGAAGAGCCGGAAATATCCCAAGTCACAGGGTCAGAGATTTAGAGCCTGGAGAGGTCTCAGAGCTCTTCAAGTCCAACTCCTTCACTTGACAGATGAGGAAACTGAGGCCCAGAGAAGTTAAAGTGTCTTGCCTGTGGTCAGAGGCCATGTAGGTGGCAGAGCCTGGTTTCAAACCCAGGCCCTCTGATTCTAAATCCAGTCTAACCCAAACTTGAGCAGTAATTCCTCACAGAGCATCCCTCCACCATTATGAGCCTTCTCTAGGCCCTTACCCTGGGCATCAATCCCCCCTCAAGCATCTTCAAACTCTGCCTCCCTCCTGGAAACTTCCTGTCTGCCTACAAATACACTCAGATGTTACCAATTCTAAAAAAGCCTTCTCTCTCACACAATTACTTTCCCCTCTCTCTTCACTTCTTGAAAAACTTTCTCCACCAAATGCCTCCACTTCCTCATCAACCCCTCTCTCCTCAAACCCTTGCAATGTGGCTTCTACTCCCACCTACTGAATCTGTCCTCTCCCAGATCAGCAAGGACTTTCTAAATGACAAAGTCAGTGGCCTTTTTTCCATTCACATTCATAACCTACTCGTAGCCTTTGTGGCTCTGATTATACACAGATACTTCCCCCTTCTGGTTCTGCTGCCCCCATCATCACCCTGTGCGGGATCTTCACTCACTTCCTGATCGCCACCTCAGGCTCTAACCTCTGTTTCTCCGGGCTCCAGACGCATGTCTCCAACTGAATCCCAATTCTATTTCAGACTTCTCCTCCATCCCAGCCTCCTCTTTCTGACTTGACTATCTCTGGGCTCCCACCATTTGTTCCGTCTCATTTGAAACCTTTGGATTCTTTTGGAATCTCCCCCTCTACCTCATTCCTCTTAGATGGTCAGTTAGAAGTGGATTCCACCTTGACTTTGTGTATCTGTTCCCACTGCCCTCCTCCTAATACAAGAAGAGTTCACCACCTGTCCTCATTATTACTGTAGCCTCCTAACAGGGTTTCTGCCTCCACTCTCCCCTTCCTCCAAACCACCCTTCAAAGAGCTCCCAGAATCCTCCTCTCAAAAATCATCAGTGCCAGCTTGAATTATTTTTTGCCCAGAATTCAAAACCCACCACAAGATGGTGTCAGCCTACATTTTCACTTTTATCTCATACCTCCTATTGCCTCCAAGCTTTCTACAAACCAGCCAGACTGGACTAGTTTTTACATCACACTCTGTGCTTTCCCACCTCCATGCCTTCGTTCAGGCCCTACCCTATGACCTTCTTCCCCCTCTTTGCCTGTGTTGAATTACTACCTATCTTACAAATACAAATGCCAAAAAAAACCCACCAAAAAACCAAATACAAATGCCATCTTCTGCAATTCTGCTGGTCCATACTGACTCTTCTGATCTTATACTGTGCTTTATTTTACAACTTTCTGGTATGCCTGTCACCTTAACATTACACAATAATATCTGTAAGTACTTCCCCAAGTAGAATGTTAAGTAAGTATATATACCACCAAACTCAGTGGATGTGATAGAATGTGAGCTCCTTGAGGGCAGGGACTGGCAGTTTTGTCCTTGTATCTATCCCCAGCCCTTGGGAGAGGGCCTGACAGATGGAGTAGGGTCTTAATACTTGTTGACTGATTATTGTTAGTTAGCTTTGCTGAACTGTGCTCTCTCCCTCTCTCTCTCTCTCTCTCTCTCTCTCTCTCTCTCTCTCTCTCTCTCTCTCTCTCTCCCCCTTCCCTCTCTCTCTCTTTCTGTGTGTCTCTCTGTCTCTCCCCCCTCCCCCCATTTCATTATAAAGAATAGCTGTCTGGATAAGAAAAGGAGGAAATAGATTAGGAAATGAAAGTGACGGAAAAACAAGTAAATTTTTTTTTTAAAGAATGCATGGTCATCTAGTCTCCAGTTATTGGGGGACTCAGTTACCGCCCAAGGCTGCCCATCTTACCTTTCGAAAGCTCTGATTGTGGAGGGTTTTTTTCTCGTAGTAATCTCTGTAAAACTGCCCAGTGCTGCTGAGCCCCCAGCCCCACTCACTCTAATCCTTCTTCCACATGTCAGCCCTTACCCTTTGTTCTCTCCTTGGTCCCTTTAATCATTTCTGGAGTGATATGATTGTTCCCCCGTACTGCGTCCCTTTCCCCACACCAACTGCTCTTCTCTAGACTCCCCACTTTGTCAATATCCTTTCAAATAACAATAACCAGCATTTATATAGCGCTTTTTAAGAAATTGTTTTTTATTTTTAGTTTTCAATATTCACTTCCGTTAGATTTTGAGTTCCAAATTTTCTCCCCATCTCTCCCCTCCCCCACCCCAAGATGGCGGGCAATTTGATGTAGGCTTTCCATATACATTCATATTAACCTATTTTCACATTAGTCATGTTGTAAAGAAGAATTAGAACCAATGGGAGAAACCATGAGAAAGTAGAAACAAACAAACAAAAAGATCAAACTATGTGCTTTGATCTGCATTCAGACTCCATAGTTCTCTTTCTGGATGTGGTCAGCGTTTCCCATCACAAGACCTTTGGAGTTGTCTTGGATCCTTGCCTTGCTGAGAGGAGATGAGTCTGTCGAAGTCAGTCACAGCACAGCATGGCTGTCACTGTGCACAGCGCTCTCCTGGCTCTGTATATAGTACTTTACTGCATGTTATTTCATTTGACTCTCACAGCAACTTTGTGAGGTATTTGAAATTGGTATCCCCACTTTATAGACAGGGAAACTGAGGTAGAAAGAGGGGAAGTGATTTGGCTAGGGGCCCACAGGTAGTAAGGGTCAGAGGCAGGATGTGGACCTTGGTTTTCGTGACTCCCAAGCCCAGCAGTCTATTCACTGAACTGTTTAGCTGTCCTACGGCTACAGTTGAACTCAGTACTCCACATGTCAACTCTGAGCGCCCTCTTCGCTCAGACTCCACATTGTTTTTGTTATTGTTGCTGTTTTTTCAGGTGGGCCCCACAGGGAGAAATGATAGGTGAAAGCTGCCCCTGGTGAGGGAGAGACTTCAACTTGGCCCTGGCCCTTTGGGCCAATGGGGAGATACCGAGGCTCCTCTGAACGTTGTCTCAAGGCAAATCCATTTTCCTTCTTGTCCCTAGTCTGATTTAGTGAGAGGGTAGGAGGGGAGGAAAGTTGGGAAGAGTAGAGTCCAAGGAGATCTGATACAGTGTGCTTAAAACCTGCATTAAGATTTTGGGGACATGCTGCATGTACATAAACCCCCTTGGAGGGTGCGAACTGCAGGGAGATGAGAAGCTTGAGTCAGCAGGACACTGGATACCCTCCCCCTTCCCCTCGTAAAGCCTTCCCGCTTCCTCCCGGCTTAACTTCCCACCACCTCAGTTTCCACCCCTCCACACACTCGTTCCTTTGTTAACCCTGCCTTTTACTCAGTCCTTTCAATTTGGCTCAATTCCTACTGCCAGGTTGAGGAAATACAGACAAAACCGAAGCAATTGCAGCTTAAGCGACCTCACTCACCTGCCCTGGATCGGCTCCTGCCCTGCCCCCGTTTGGTCGATCACACATCTCTTTGTTCACCAGTGCCCCACACTCACACCTCCCTGCTCCCCATCTCCCTGCGTGACTCCTTTGCTGACACACACACGGCCCCTCTCCTCAGATCCGCTCTCTCTCGTGGCTGCGTTTATACACATAGAGCGATGATAGCGAAGTGACCAGGGAGAGTGTCTGTCTTGCTGCCTGTCTCTGATATTTCTCTGACAGCCTTAGGAGCGCGTCCCAAACTACCTTCCACCACTCCCCGCCCCAAAAAGCATCTTTTAACTCTGCAGTGCGCTGCCCCAAAGTGCATACAATTGTTGTGTTCAGTGGAAAGCAGCATTTTACTGTTCTGCATGACCCCATCTCTCCATACCTCCATACCCTATTCTTTTTTGGATTTGTTGGTGAGGTGATCAGGGTTAAGTGACTTGCCCAGGGTCACACGGCTAGTAAATGTTCGGTGTCTGAGGCTGGATTTGAACTCAGGTCCTCCTGACTCCAAGGCCAGAGCTCTATCCATTGCGCCACCTAGCTGCCCCCTCCATACCCTATACTTGTGCGTCACTGATAATACCATTGCACCCCCTCCCTTCCTGCCTTTGGTTAGAGGTCCATTCTGACCACCTAATCTTTTTTTATTCCATGACTTGAGCAGGACCTTAAATAACATGTGCCCCTAGACAGAGTATAAGCTCTCTGAGAACAGAGGGATTGTCTTTTAGCTTACTCTCAGGAAAGAAGCATAGGTCTGGGGGACACGGCCACTGAATTTGATGGGGGCACACTTCAATCAGCCATTCTCACTTCCTGCCTATGAAATGTAACCCTTGTGTCGGAAAAGCATTCGTGACACAAAGGGACCAGAGCCACCTTGGAGGATTTTTTTCTCCGTCCTCTGTTGTGGTCTGGTGCCTCCTAGTGCACTGAGGCCAGCTCCCCACCTATAAGCAGGCGGTTCACAGTGTTACAGAAGAAATAAAAAGAGTTGCTAGGACACCAACTATTAGTCACAACAATGGGTGCAAATCCTCAGGTTCACTTAGGGCCATGAATACCAGCCATCTGAGGCTCTTTCCCCAATGTCTCGTCTTGGCCCTATTGCTCCCTGGATGGCCTCTGCCATTGGAAGGGAGGCAGAGTTGGGAGGGGGGCATCGTAGCATGGTCACACCACCTATTTCTTTGGGCCAGATCAGGCCAAATATGGATTCCTCTTATTGCTCAACACCGTCTCCCCAAGGCTTCATCTTTTTGTAAATTTCAGGCAAAGGACCACATGATATTTCCTTCTCTCACCTGTTTCATTGGCCCTCAGTTCCCAGCCTCAGCCATCAATATGTATGTGCCTTGGGGCAAATAGGATCTGTTTTCTCAGGGAAATGGGAAAGGAAAGAGAATCCCGAGATGCTGGACCTTAGGTCCGAGCTAATTTGACTTCTGTTTCTATCAACTTCTTCTTCCAGAATTGATCCACAGGTCCTGGCCCTTTGGTCTCAGAGCTTTCAACTTTCTTTACATTGAAAGCTCCCACAGTGAACAATGAAGTCCAATTTAAGTTGTTGAACCAGCTGACTTTGCTGGGTCCCTGAGTTTACTCAGAAATCTTCTGCTCTGGATTCTGCCTCGCCATGGATCCTTACCTGTTACCTTTTCTGGCCAGCCTCCTTTTGTTTCACAATGACTTTTTCTCCTTTAAACCCCATATAGCACTTTGCTTACCACTGTCTTTAGTTTAATCAAATTAAAATTTTAATTTAACTTAAATAAATCAACAAGCATTTATTAAGTGCCTGCTATATGCCAGGCATTGTTCAGGCACTGGGGAAACAAAGGCAGAAAAGAATACAGTCCTTTCCCACTCATATTGCCTCAATCCAGGCCTAAAGTGCAGATCTTTTTTATGTCACCTCTCCCTCCCCATTCAATAAACTTCACTGGCTGCTGTTATTTCTGGGATCAAACAGAAAATATTTGGCATTCAAAGAAAGCCTTTCATAACCTAGCCCCCTCCATCCTTTCCAGTCTTCCCCACCACCTCCATTACTCTTAGATCCAGTAACAATGGCCTCTCGCTGTTCCCTGAGCAAGACATTCCACCTCTAGTCTGCAAAGTCATTTTCCCTGTCTGCCAAGCCTCAAACATCCTCCTGGGCTCTCTGGGCTTCCTTTAAGCCACAGCTAAAATCCCACAATCTGCAAGAAGCCTTTTCAGGGCTCCCCTAATGCTGGTGCCTTCTGTCTTTTCGTTTTCTTCAATTTATCCTATAGACATTTTGTTTGTAATTATTTGCATGGTGTCTTCCCCATGAGACTGTGAGCTCCTGGAGAGCCAGGACTGTTTTTCTGTGCTTAGTGTTTAGCATAATGCCTGGCATCTAGTGGGCGCTTAATAATTGACTGACTGAAATGACTTGCCCAGGATCACACGGCTAGTAAGTATCTGAGGCAGAATTTGAACTCAGGTCTTCCTGACTCCCACATTTTACTCATTGAGCCACGTTGCCTCTAGGTCAATTCCTCCCTCTTCTTGGGCCTCAGTTTAGTTACTAAAATAAAAAGGCTGGACTAGCTCATCTCTAAGCTCCCTTTCATCTGGTGAACCCTCTGTGGTGCTGACCTCTCCGAGTGGCTGAAAGAAGCTGTGAGTCTGTACTGCTGGTCACAAGAGGGCAGCACATGCCTACTTTATCCCCACACCATCCCATAACTCAAGGTTTTCCTCCTGTGTTCGCCAGGCTGGCAGAATGTACTGGGATAGATTACAAACCCGTCACTGAGGACCATTCCGTTTCCTCAGAGAACCACTTTACTGGCAGGTTGGACACTGGGTGTGGACACCTGTCAGCCTGGACCTCATGGAAACATGTACTGAGCTGTGGGAAGGTCACAATCTCAGGGGTGGGTTGTAGGGGGAGGCAGGGGGTGGGAGGAGGCTGGGATTGTCCCCCCACCAGTCAATCAATTAACATGCATTTATTAAACTCCTACTTCAGCACTAGCTATGGTGCTCCCAGGTTTGCCCAGGGAGACAACATGTACAGTATGTAAACATGCATAATACATATACATACATATATATTTATAAATACTTGTATATACCTATATGCTTATATATTATATTTATTATACATACATATAATCATATATTGTCTTTACAACTCTAAGGAGATAGGTAGCTCAGTGGGTAGAACATGAGACTTGGAGTCAGGAAAGATCTGAGTTCAAATCCTGCCTCAGATACTAGCTATGTTATTCTGGGCAAGTCATTTACCCTTTGCCTCACTTTCCTCACTTGTAAAGCAGGGGTACTAATAGCACCTTGAGGTTCAAATGAGATAATGTATGTAAAGTATTTTAATTTCTTGCAAGGGAAGGCTGGTAGAGGTGTGAGGAATCAGGAAAGGCCGTGGAGGAGGTTAGCACTTGAGGAAAGCTCTGAAAAAAGCCAGAGATTCTAGGAAGTGGGGTTGGTGAGGGAGGGGATTCTGGGCCCCGGGGGAACAGCTCTTGGAAAGTCTAGGAGGATAGAGATGAAATGTGGTGCCTGAAGAGCGACAAGTGGGCCCATTTACCGGGGCCATGGGGTGTGTGTAAAAGGGGACTCATGTGCAACAAGCCTGAAAGAGGAGGTTGGAACCAGGTTGTGAAACACTTTAAATGCCAAATAGTGGAATTTGTATTTTTTGTCTTGGAGGCACTAGGGAGCCATTGAAGGTTTTTGAGCAGGAGAGTGAGGTGATCAGGACAGTACTTTAGAAATATCCCTGTGGCAGAATCCTGTTAGGCAAGGATGGAGCACCAGCGATCAAACCTCTGGCGTTAGTCCCTCTTACCCTTCCTTTTTCCTTTCTCTTTCCCCAAAGGGGTCCCCACACACGCATACTCCACATTTTCTAGCTCCTACTGCCCAGGCGCAGGGATGTGCTGTGGCCAAGGGCACAGTGTTGGCCCACCCTGAGTAAAGTCTGTCTCTATGGAGAGGCCCTCGTGTTCTATGCCTTCTACCCCTTCTGTTACAGAGTTTCAATGTTGAATCTGGGATCATGGATCCTGAAGGCGCCTTAGACTTCTGGGAGTCCAAACCCCTCACTTGAAAGATAGAGAAACAGAGTCCCAAGGAGTGACACAGCCAACGTCCCCTGGGTTTAAGCAACAGTGCCAGGATCCATCCCACAGTCTCCCAACTTGGAGCTCAGGGCTCTTTCCAGGACACAATATGGCTCCCTCTATTTGAGCAGAACACCCCTAACAGGCTGCTATCCAGCCTTTAGTGGAGACCCTCGGGGCTGTCGTCCTCGTCCTCCCCAGGCCAGCCACTCCTCATCTGCATGCTTTCCCAGAATTCCTGTCCTTACTCCCGAATCAGGGGGGAAAGTGGTTGATTCAAATGCTAGCTCTTTCCCTCTCTGAGCCTTTGTTTCCTTATCAGTCAAATGGGGGGACTGGACCAGATGATCTGGGTGGTCCCAGCCGGCTCTAAGGTTCTCTGAGTCTGTAGTCAGCATCCTTCCCCTGGGCTGGCAGGGACTAAAGATGCTCCCCTTCTCAAGGACTTTTAGGCTCCAGGCAAAGAAGAGCCTAAAGGGAAAAGGCTTCTGTGGAGACATGTTCCTCTCTGTGACAGTCTGATGATCTTCTTGATGCCCTAACATCACACCAGGGATTGGTGGCTACTTACTTGGCTATGCCTTTGAACCCGGGACTCCTTATCTCACCTGTTCTTTTCTGGGAAACTGAGGCATGGGAGTTAGGTACAAGGTGTTTTGGAGAATTCTCTTCAAAAGGAGAGGTCTCTGATTATCCACCACCCCCTGCCCCACAGAAGGGGAGAGCCATTATGGATGTGAAGGGAGGGCGATACTTGAGTGAGTAAGCACTCTCCTCTCTGCGTCTCTGTTTCTCCATCTGTAAGATGGAAGAGTCCCTTCCAGACTTGACTTGGTTCTACCTGGACTTATGAGCATGTAAGTGGGTTAGGTTTCCTAGGCTGTTGGCATGCATTTCCCATGCAGGGGAGCAGATTCTCACAAGTCAGAACATGTACAGATGTGTAGAGGAAGGACACTTTGTCTGTAAGCCATGGGGGAACACAGCAGAGAACCTGGCATCTGAAGCTAGATCTGGTTTCGAATTCTAGCTCTGCTTTCCATGTGGTACTAGAGGAGTCACCTGCCTAATCTGAGCCTCAGCCTCCTCACTGGTACTGTGAGAAGTCTGAACTCAGTGATCCCAAGATTCCAGTACTATGATCCTCATCATCTGTCTGCCTGCTAGGGAAAAAGATGATCCGGAATGTGGGAAGCAGGTATGAGCCTCTACTATCCCCGTTCTCCAGCCCCAAGAAACGATTCCACCTTTCCTCACACAAGGTGTTGTTCTCAGCTGTTTACTAACCCGCAGTGAGAAAGACACTACTCAGGGCTGGCCCTGCAGCAGTAAGTGGGTCACGTGTAGACTCAGGCTGATCCCACCACTCTCTAATGTGCCTTTTTCTTGCTCAGATCCAGATGCACTCTTTCCTCCTTCCCAATTGGACCTTCCATTCAGGAGAGGCTCCAAGGTGAGTCATTGACCCCTCAGTGTGCCTCAGCTCTTAGGTGCCTTCTCCCAGGGATAGACAGCAGCCCCTCAGCATCCCCTATCTGCATTGTACTTTGTCCTCTGCCCCAGAAATGAAAGGATCTGTTCAACACTGCCCTCAAGGGATCCTGGGCTTAGCTTCTGAGAGGTGGGCAGGGTGGTTTCCTGGAGGGCCCCAGAAAAGCACACCCTGAAGGTGGTCCCACCTGTCCTACCTCCAGATACTCAGGGTTCCTGGGTTCCTCCTAACAGTCAGGGTCCTAGCATCCTGAGAACACCTGCTTTCAGCTGTCCCAACTGCCTGCCAAGGAGGCAGCTCCTTAATCAATCTCAGCAGGTGTGACCCCCCAGGGGCTGCACGAGGAGGGGGTAGGCAGGGGCCTCCTCTGAGATCAAGATAGGAAAACATTCTATTGTGAGGCCCCCAGCACAGAGCCCCACCTCATCCCCACCTCTCCCCAGGGTGTTCTGGGCTGGCTGGGGCACCTTCTAGGGGAAGGGAAGATGCACCTTCTTTCCAGCAGGAAGCTTGACAGATGCTGAACTCTGAGGAGGCTCAAGTGGGGGTGTTGATGCCTCTTTTATTTGGTTGGGACCTGATGTTTCATGTTGAAGGGAGCTCCCAATGGGGAAACACCCCCAAATGAAGACCATTGCCTGCTTCCAGTGCTTAGCACAGTGCCTGGCACATAGTAGGTGCTTAATACATGTTTATTGACTGACTACTCTGGGACTTATAGTCTTAGAGAGTTGTTAGAGATACTGAGAGTGACTTGCCTAGGACCATACAGCCAGTATGTGTCAGAGCTGGGATTTGAACTCAGGTCTTCCTACTTCCAAGGCTAGCTCTTTATCCATTGTATCATATTGTCTCTCAATGCTTCTTACCACTTGATAATGATAATCAACATTTCTATACACATTAAGGCTTGCAAAATGCTTTACACACATTATTTCATTTTTGTGAAGTAGTTACTGTAGCTACTGAATAAATATCCCTGTTTGACAGATGGGAAAACTGAGGCTCAGGAAGTCAGGTGACTTATTAGTGGTCACAGAGCTAGATAACTATCTCAGAATTGGAATGCAGGTGGCTCCTGACTCCAAGTTCAGTCCTCTCACCACTTTGTGTGGCTGTACTGTGATGTGCCTCAGTTTCCTTAGCTTCAAATTGGTGGGTAGAAAGTGGATTTTTCAGGTCCCTCTCAGCTGTCAGTACTATGAGTTGGGATCTTGGGATTTAGGACCAAGAAGGACCTCACTGATCATCTCATTTGACGCATGGAGTCATGGATGCTGAGAGAGGTTGTGACTTATTTACCCGGGATCACGTGGGTAATGAGCAGCAGACCCAAGATTTAAGCCCAGGTGCTCTCCACTCCAGATGCTGAGTTCTTGCCCCCATACCAGAGCTGCACTTTCAGGCTCTATAGTACTTGCTGGTGAATGGGGAATGGTCTGGCAATCAGAGGTCATCCTGAGATTCCACTTCATTCCATTCAGTAAAGGCCACTTCAGAAACATTCCCTGAGCCCCAGTGGGGTAAGTCCTTGTGCTAAGGACTAAGAAACCTGGTCTCTGCCCTCTCGGAGCTTCCATTCTAGCTGTGAAGACAAGAAAGGAACACCAATGATTAGAATAGCAGGCAGAATGTGATGACAATAGGAATAAAGGATGAGAGAGGGGATGCAAAAGAGGGAGGATAATGGAAGGAATAATGGGAAAGGAACAAGCATTTATTAAGCGCTAGCTGTGTGCCAGGCACTACATTAAGTCCTTTATAAATGTTATCTCATTTGATGATAATGATGGAGTTAACATCTGAGCTGGACTTTGAAAGACATTTAGGACCTTGACAGACAGAGGAGGAGGAGGGTATTCCAGGCAAGGGAAATATTTTGAGCAAAGACCAGTTGATTGGAAAGTACAGGAGATGTTCATGGGACATGAATGGTCATCCACTTTGACTGGAACATGAAATGTTTCAGAGAGGAATAAGATGTAAAGCTGGAAAAAGTAGATTGGGGCAAGAACATAGAAAGTCTTGGATACCAGGCTGAGGAATTCGGACTTTACCTCATGGATCTTGGGGAGTCATAGGAGGTTCCAGAGCAGAGGAGTAGCATCCTCAAAAATGAGACAAAATACGTTGTGTATGTGTGTATGTGTGTGTGTGTTATCTTACTTGATCCTTACCACAACCTTGTGAAGTAGATACTTTAGATAGGACAAGTTCAGACTTGTGCCTAAGAAATATCTACCTGGCGGCAGGTGATTAACTGGAAAGAAACTGGAAATGAGACCAGTGAGGAGGTTGTTCCACTAACCTAAGCAAGAGGTAGGGAGAGCCTGAACTAAGGTGGTGACTGGGGAATAGAGAGGAGGGGATGGAGTCGAGAGATATGGCAGAGGCAGAATCTTAAGGACTTGGCAGCTCTAGAGACTGAGGGAGAGGGAAGACCTCTTATGAGGTCTCAAGCCTGGGGGAACAGAAAGATGGAGGGGTCATCTACAGAAATGGGGAAATTGGGAGAAGGGGGTAGTGTCAGGAGGAAATCGATGATTCAGATGTAGCCATTTTGAGGCACTGGTTGGACATCCAAGAGAAGATATCCAGCCAACAGGGAAATAAAGTTCTTGTGTCAAAGAGAGAGGTCAAGCAGAGTCAGAACTAGCCCTGGGGGAGTGGGGCTTTGGCCTAGGGAGTCAACATCCAGGAGCAGGTGCTTCCAGCTATGTACTTTCTTCTCACAACTGCTGCTGGTCCATGGATTCTTTTCCAGTCTCCTCAATTAGTCAGTCAGCCAATAAGCATTTATTAAGCATTTACTACGTTCCAGGCACTGGGCTAAGAAGTGGAGATACAAAGAAAGGCAAAACAAAAAAGGAACTTCAAACGTGGAAATAGCTAGGCACATACAAGATACATTCAGAATAGGTGGCAAGTGATGGGAAAGGGGAAGAAATAAGCAGCTGGGGAGACCTGGAAAGTCCTCTTGTAGAAGAAGGGATTTGAGCTGGGTCTTGAAAGGACTCATGGAATCTAAGAGGCAGAGGGGAGGGAGCAACCCAGATTGGGTTGGTGAGAGTGCAGAGTTAAGGAGCACACTTAGGTGGCCAGCCTGGGAGGACTGGGAGGATGACGTCACCTTCTCCAGTAAAAGGGAAGTTATGGGGGCGGGGATTAGGTGGAAAGATAATAAGTTCGGTTTGGGTGTATTGAGTTCAACATGTCTACTAGATACCGGCTGAGTCGCTGGTAACGATCCAAAGATCATTGGTAACCTGGGAAAGGGCAGTTTCTGTTGGCTCAAGTCTGAGGCCAGATTGCAGATGTCTTAAAAGAGGGTGAGAGGGGAGGAAGTGGAGACATCTATTGTAGGTGGCCTTCTTTAGGAGTTGAGCTGAGGAGGGGAGAGATATGCAATATTAGTTAGCCAAGGTGGTCAGTGAAGATTTTTTAAGGAAGAAGGAACAAAGGGGCAGCAGGAAAGGAGCCAGTAGAAGAAAAAGAGAAGACAGAAAGTGAGAATAACAGGCAATTTGATGGAGAAATCAGGAGGATCAAGAGCAGAAGTCGAAATTGATGAATTTTTATTTATTAAGCACCTACTGTGTGCTAAGCACCGGGGTTTAAGGAGAGGGGTTTGCCTTTGCAAGGAAAAGCCCCCCCCCCCCCAAGGTGGGAGTAAAGAGACAGGTGTGAAACAAGCTGGAGAGACATTTGGTTTCTTCCAACTGGAAATCGATGATTTTTCTCTAAGGTCCCCTCCAACTCTAATATTCTCTGGTTCCATTCTCATCCACGTCCACAACCTCACATACAGGTTCACACTCACATTCATATACTGACACACGTATACATTTTTATACATGCACACACAAATTCACACACACAGATTCACATTTACAGACATACATCCACACTAAACCTTAATGTTTTGGGGCTGGGGATTTTGACTCCATTGAAAATATCTACTCTCGAAGGCTCCATTTCCAGAGGAGAGGAAATGTGACCATTCTCTGTGCCTAGAACATGCTCTCTTCTTCTCCCTGTATCTTAGAACACTCAGCTTCACTCAAGGCTCAGATCAGGAGCAACCTCTTCCGTGAAGCCTTCTCTGATTCCCCCTTCCCCCCGTTTTTAGTTCTCTTGCCCTCACTTATACTAATTATTGGCTCAAAGATTTAAATCTGGAAAGGACCTTAAGGGTCATTTAGTCCAACACCCTCATTCTACTGTGGAGGTCTCACAGATAGCAAGTGTTACTTATCTATTTTTATAGAATGGAAGTTTCTTGAGGGCAGAGAAGGTTTCATTTTTGTCTTTGTATCTTCAGTGCTTAGTACCATACCTGGAATTTAGAAGGCACTTAATAAATGTCGATTGAATTGAATTGTATTATTTAATTATTTCAGTGGATATGCTATCTTATCAATGCGGGCACTCCCTCTAAGAATGACCTTCTCATCCTATGTGAATCTTGCCCACATACCCCCAGGAATCCTCCTGAGAGGAACTGCCCATAAAAGCCTTTTTTAAAAACAAAAACAGGGGCAGTTAGGTGGCGCAGTGGATAGAGCACCAGCCCTGGCTTCAGTACTACCTGAGTTCAAATGCAGCCCCAGACACATAACACTTACTAGCTGTGTGACCCTGGGCAAGTCACTTAACCCCATTGCTTCACCAAAAAAAAAAAAACCCAAACAAACAAACGAAAAAACATTCCTTAAGCACCTATGTATCTGCTAATCTTTGCTCTCACCAAATACAAACTTATTTGTTGACCCTATATTTCCTGGATGATATGTTCAAGGGTGTTTCTTTGAAAGTCACCATTGGCAATATGCTGCATTCTACTTTAAACCCACCATGTATTATCTTCTCTCCTTTGCCTTTTGAGTTACCCAAATTTCTGATTCTTTGAAAACAAAGACAGCAAATGAATCTTCCTTCCTTCCTTCTTTTTTCTGTCCCTCCCTCTCTCCTCTCTATTTATCTTCCTTCCTTACTCTCTCCTCCCTCTCTCCTCTCTTTTCCCTCCTTCTATCATTTCTTCTCTCTTCCTCCCTCCCCTCCTCCCCTTCTCCCTCCTTTCCTCCCTTCCTCTCTCTCTCCTCTCCTCCCTCCCCTCCCTCTGTCCTTCCCTCTCTCCCCCTCCCTGCCTTTCTCTCTCTTCTCTCTTCCTTCCTTCCTTCTTTCTTTCCTCCATCCCTCCCTTCCTCTCTCTCTCTTCTCTCCTCCTTCCCTCCCCTCCCTCTGTCCTTCCCCCTCTCCCGCTCCCTGCCTTTCTCTCTCCTTTTTCTTCTTCCTTCCTTCCTTCCTTCCTTCCTTCCTTCCTTCCTTCCTTCCTTCCTTCCTTCCTTCCTTCCTTCCTTCCTTCCTTCCTTCCTTCCTTCCTTCCTTCCTTCCCTCCCTCATAATTTATCCAAGAAGCCTTTCCTGAGGCTTCCTGTGTGCCAGACTCATCAGTGAATGTAAGCAGGAGAATGAGAAGGGTCTGCTCTCTGGAGCTAATATTCTGGTTGGGCAGACACTGATAGTGACAAGTTATATTTACCTCAGAGTTTTCTGAGGTTTACAAAGTGCTTTCCTCACAACCCTATGGGGTGAGAAGGGTACAAGAACCTCCCTGTCATCCATCTGAGAAATAGAGAAGTGAACTCCCCAAAGACACACAGCTGACAGGTGCAGAGATGGGCTCTGAGCTTAGGTCTCTTGCCTCCAGGACCACTGCACCAGGGAGAATTAGAACAGAATGCATGGCATGATATCCTCCTGGACCACAATGCTAGTTCTGCCAAAGAGGAGCATTGGGGGTGGTGGTAGCCAGGGAAGGCTTCCCAGAGGAGATGGTTTTCAGTTGGAGCTTAAAGGATGCTTAGGAGATTAGTAAGGCAAAATGCCTGGCACATAGTAGGTGCTTAATAAATGTTTGTTGGTTGGTCAATATTCTTTCCGCTACTAGAATGTAAGCTCCTTGAGGACAGGAAATTCTGCGTTATTCATATTTTAAAATAATTTCATTTTTCAAATATACTTTGTTGATAATAGCCAATGGCACAATGGATAGAGTAGAGTAGAGGAAACGAAGTTAAGAAGACCTGAGTTTAAATCCTGCCTCACTAATTTACTAGTTGTGTCATCCTGGACAAGTCACTTAATCTCTCTTAGCTTCAGTTTTCTCATCAGTAAAATGGGGATAATAACATCTACCTCAAAGGCTTGTTGTAAGGATCACATGAGATTATATGTTAAATGCTTTGCAGGTCTTAAAGTGTTATATAAATGTTAGCTAGTTTTATCCTATCTTTTATTTTTAAATTAGATTAAATTTAATTTTTGTTAAAAACTGTCTCCCTCCCACCTTCCCCACACCGAACTAGAGAAGGTCACCGTTTGACACAGATATGTAAATATATGTAAAACCATACTATGCATACTTCTCTTTGTCAGTTCTTTCTCTGGAGGTGGTTAGCCATCTTCTTTCATAGGTACTTTGTAGATGATTTGAATATTTATAGTACTCAGAATAGCTTAGTCTTTCACAGTTATTCTTTGAACAATGTTCCTGCCACTGTATACAACATTCCCTTGATTATACTTATTTCAGCTCTTTATTATTTTATGCAAGTCTTTCCATGTTTTCTTAAGATCGATCTGCTCATCCTTTTTTATACCACAATAGTATTCCATCACAACCACATACACAACTTGTTCAGCTGTTCTGCAGTTGATGGGTGTCCCCTCAATTTCCAGTTCTTTGCCACCACAAAGAGAGCTGCTATAAATATTTTAGAACATATAAGTTCTTTTTCCTTAATCACCTTGGGAAAGAGACCTAATAGTGGTGTTGCTGGGGCAAAGGGTAAACACAATTTTGGGCATAGTTCCAGATTGCTCTCCAAAATGGTTGGATCAATTCACAGTATCACCAATAGTGTATTAGTGTTTCAGTTTTTCCACATCCCCTCCAACATTTGTCATTTCCCCCTTCTATCATTTTAGCCAGTCTGATAGGTGAAAGAAGATGTATATCAAAGTTGTTTTCATTTGCATTTCTCTAATCAAAATGATTTAGAGCATTTTTCATATGACTATATATAGCTTTGATTTCTTCATCCAAAAACTGCCTGTTCATGTCCTTTAACCATTTATCAACTGGGGAATGACTCACATTCTTATAAATTTGACAAAGTTCTCTATATATTTAAGATATGAGACCTTTATCTGAGAAACTGTCTATAAAAATGTATTCTGTCTTTTATGTTATAGTCATTTCAGCTGCCCTAACCCCTTAGATTGAACCCCTCTCGTGAGAAACAAAAACAGTCAAGCAAAACTATTCCATCGTGACTGAATCTGACAATGTACATACCACATCCTGTCCTAAGCACCACCCTCCCTCCCCTCAGCCTCACAGAATCCCCTACTTCCTTCCAGACTCAGCTTAAAGACCACCTTCAATATGAAGCCTCTCCTGACCTTTCCCCTTCCCAATATTTATTTTATATATGTACTATATATTTTTATACATGTTCATGTTGTCTCTCCTTTCAGAATGTAAGCTTCTCAAGGGCAGGACCCCTAGCGCATAGCACAGTACCTAGTACATGTTAGGGACTTAATAGATGCTTATTGATTAATCTGTTAGTGGGAAGGGTGAGGTTGTTCAAAAGATCGGATCAGGTGAATCTCCCAACCCATTTGATGAAATCACAGCTTGTAGAAGGACAGAACTAACAATGATGTTTGTCAGAGAAAGTGACTTGTCCAAGGTCCAGGGCTGTCTTCATGGTCTCTGCCACACTGAAATCTTTGGCCACTAGCTGTTTCCACTCTGTAGGTTGCCCTGATTTCTTCCCTGCTTCTTTACTCACCACTGCAGGCAACCTTCTCCCTCAGCTCATTTCCAACCTGCCTCTCCTTCCCTCCCTTTCCCCTTCCACACACCTGTCTATCCTGAGAACAATGATAATATCTCGTGTACGTGTGATGTTTTTCTCCTTTATTAAGTACTTCTTCCATCCAGTATTGAAACAAAATCTTCACAGCCACCCTGTGAGATATATGGGGGCAGGTATTATCAGCCTTATTTTAGGGGGTTTTTATAATGATTTTTTAAATTAATTTATTTTGATTTATCAGCAATCACTTCCATAGGCTTTTGAGTTTTAAATTTTTCTCTCCTTCCCTCCCCACCTTCCTCCCCAAGACAGCACACAGTCTGATATAGGCTATACGTATACATTCCTATTAAACATATTTTCACATTAGTCATGTTGTAAGGAAGAATTAGAACCAATAGGAGAAACCACCAGAAAGAGAAAACAAAACAAAACAGAAGAAAAAAAATAGTAAATAGTGTGTTTCGATCTGCATTCAAACTCTATAGTTCTTTCTTTGGGTGTGGATAGCATTTTCCATTATGAGACCTTTGGAGATGTCTTAGATCCTTGTATTGCTGAGAAGGGCTAAGTCTATCAACTTTAGTCATCGCAGTGTGGCTGTTACTGTGTACAACGTTCCCCCTGGTTCTGCTCACTTCACACAGCATCAGTCCATACAAGTCTTTCCACGTTTTTCTGAAGTCTGCCTGCTCATCATTTCTTATAACACAACAGTATTCCATTACATTCATATACCACCACAACTTGTTCAGCCATTCCCCAATTGATGGGCATCCCCTCGATTTCCAATTCTTTGCCACCACAAAAAGAGCTACTATGAATATTTTTGTACATGTGGGTCCTTTTCCCATTTGTGTGCTCTCTTTGGGATACAGCCCTAAAAGTAGTATTGCTGGGCCAAAGGGTGTGCACATTTTTGTAGCCCTTTGGGCGTAGTTTCAAATTGCTCTCTAGAGTGGTTGGATCAGTTCACAACTCCACCAACAATGCATTAATGTTCCAGTTTTCCCACATCTTCTCCAACATTTATCATTTTCCTGTTATGTCATGTTGGCCAATCTGATAGGTGTGATGTGGTACCTCAGAGCTGTTTTGATTTGCATTTCTCTGATCAATAGTATCAGCTTTATTTTACAGATGAGGACATCTGAAAAGCAAAAGGACTTATCCAAGGTCATACACACCAGGCAGTAGGTAATGGAACCCCTTGTGGATATCTGGTCCACTGCAGCTCCAGACTGCCTTGTCCTGTTGGGAAACTGGGCTTTGGAAGTGACAAGTAAGAGTAAGGAGCCCTAGACTACAAGACTATGAGAGCCATCATTCTAGATGGAGAGATGGATTCACCAGTGAGTGTCATACTAACGATAACCAATGGATGGACTTCACCGGCATCCTTAGAATGTTGGTGAAATCAAGGCAGATCCCTCACAGGTGATGAGCTTGCTATGGGAGAACATGGATATGTCACACAGAAGGAGCCGCCATGGATGGTCGCAACCCACATCACTGGAGGGCATGACCAGTCGGGTGATCTGAAGGACTGTAGGTAGATCAATATGAGTATATGAGGTGTAGAACGAGGGAGTAGACTTAGCATTTCATTGGTGGGCCGGGTGAATTTCCTCATGGATTTCTTCTCCCTCCCAGGAGAGGAAATCCCTCCTCCTCTGTACTTTTAATACAGTTTCTAGTCATAGAGAACTAATGGGGGTAACTGAGACATGACTTGACTTACCCAGGGTTGCACAGTGAAAATATGTCACACTCGAATTGGCTCAAAGGCTTAGTGCTCTATCTTACCCATTTGAGTAATAATAATGATGATGATGATGATGTCAATCAATCAACAAGAATATATTAAACACCTACTGTGTGCCAGGCACTGTGCTAAGTGATGGGGATAGCAAGACAAAAAGGAAGCAGTCCATGCTCTTAGAAGGTTTACGTTCTCTTGGAGGAAACAAAAAAATTCATGATAATTTTTGGGGGTGAGACATAAGTAACTATGGAGATCAGGAAAGGTCACATGTTGGAGGTGATGTTGGGAGAGAACCACAATATGCTGGGGAAATTCCAAATGTCCTCCTTCAGTTCCCAGTGCTGATGGTGGGGTAGATAGCAGCTCCTCATTAGGAGGGATATGCTAGCTAATTGGAGAATATGCTTGCAGACCAGCTAGGTGTGGATTTGCATATATGTACATGTTATCACGTGTGCTATGTGTCATGGCCAGATGTGTGGGCTGCTTAGACATCTGTGGTCATGCCTTAGCTGTCTTAAAAGCTTGTTGACTTGCATGGATTTGAAATCGGCCAGGTGTGTATGGCTCTGTGGGTGTGTGTGCGTGTGTGTGTGTGAGTGATCTACCTTCCAACGCTGAGATGTTCAACTGTGAGACTTGGGTTCTATGGCAGTTTTCTCCCACGTCTGCCCTTGGGGCTGGGAGCCAGCTTGCGTGCCTTGGAGTTAGTGTTGTCGTGAGAAGGGCCAAGTCTCCCCTCCCTGAAGAGATTAGAATTTCCTTCCAGGTTGGGGGGTGGGAGGCTGGGTGGGGGAGCCCTCCTGCACCTGCCCCACCCTGAATGAACCCTAGTCTCTGCTGGTATTCCGGTGCGTGTGTGCGTGCGAGGCCCTGTGATAAAGCCAAGGAGTCAGTCACAGCTCAGAGGCATCCAGAGAGGGACAGCTCCCATGAAGGGACTCCGCCCACTTGCCTTTCCCACCCAGTCTCCCCTCTCCTGGACAGATGCCTTGGGGTTTTGGCGGGCCAGCCCAGTCAAGTTAGGAGATTTTGTGGGACTTTGGACCACTCACTTCACCTTTCTGGCTAGTGGGGTCAGTGACCCCTCACCCTCCTTTTAGAACGTGGTGGTTGAGGGCAGTCTAGGCAAGGAACATCTGTGGGTGTGCCTTTGGTTCTTGGGAAGGCATGGGCAGGGCTGAGTTCGGTGGGATCTTTCTGTCCCAAAGCTTTCCCCTGGCACATCCACACCCTGCGGCAGTCGCTCCACACCCGTGTGCCCATCCATGTGTGCTGGGCACTGTGAAGGAATTCAGAGGAAGCTGAAGACAGTGCTGCTCTCAAGAACCACACCCCTCCCCCCAGTCTGAGCCAAGTGAGAGAGATCAGGAGGGAGAGGGGTGTGAACACTATCTCAGAGCAATGAGAATCTCTGCTCCTTTAAAGGCTTCCCTAGACCACCTGTTTCTGCCCTAGTGACCTATACTATTCTCTGGAAACATCTACAAGTCTAGCTTGAAGCCCTTATGATGTAGCACAAACCTGGGATTTGATGAGATTATAGGCTTCTAGAAGGCAGGAAGGAATTCCTAGCACCTAGCTCAGTGCCCGACACACAGTAGGCTCTTAAGAAAACCTTTGTGACTTGAAGTGATAGAAACAGGTGATGAGTCCAAAGTTCCTCCCTACCACTACCCAGGTTAGCTGCCTGTGCCTCCATCATTCCCATCTAGCCATCCAGACCCAGGAAGATGTCCATTACCCATCTGTCTTCTTTTTCTGTATCTGCCAGGTGAGGGGGCCAGGGCTGGGACCCTTCCTTTACCATATCTTCTCTTCCGGTGGGCACTCTATGCTGCCATATACCTCAGTGTCTGGATACAGAGGCTAGGGGAGTGTACCAGGAGGGGAGCTAAGGTTCCAAGCTCCCCAGGGACAGCTTTCTCTTGTCCTGAGTCTCAAAGCCTTGAAGGCAAGACAGACCAGATGCCTGTCCTAAGCCTCCTAAGGAGTGTGATGTGAGAGGCTGGAGGAAGGCTCTTCTGCTCGGAGATCTCTCCATGACCTGCCAGGGAGCCTGGCATTATTTCCCCATCAGACCTTCATTCTTTGGATTTAGCTGTATCCTTAATGGGTTCTTCTGCCATGACACAAACACCCCAGGAAGGGAGACTCACTCAGTCCAGCCACTCAAAGGGAGTGAGAGCTTATCAGACACTTTGTTCCTATCAATAACAATTACAAAAAAATATTTAAAAAAAAAAACACAACCCAAACCCGGACCTATGATTTCATTGGTATACAAAGTTGGGGTTTCCCCCTCTGCCAATGGAGATAAGTGCCAGCTTTGTAACTTTGGGTCCTAGAGGCTGTGGGGGGTTAAGTTAGGGGACTCATCCAGTGTCACACAACCAGCATATGTCAGAGATAGGACACTTGGACCCATGTCTTTGTGATTCCAAGCTGACTCTGTATACTTTCTATTCCAAGTTACCTCTGGATAGTAGTTTTATTGTTTTACATGATAACATATACCTGTATATGTGTGGTGTGTGTGTGTGTGTGTGTGTGTGTGTGTGTGTATAAAATGTATACACACACACATATTCAGTATATCCCCAAAGACTTTTGGGACATGGTTTCTGTGTGTGTGTTCGAGAACAAACAAGTCTTTATTAAGCACTTGCCACATGCCAGCATCAGGCTAGAAGTTGGGAATACAAGTTCAAAGAATTAAACAATCCCTGCTCTCAAGGAGTTTCCACTTTCTACCTGGGGAGACAAATAAATATAAGGACTTGCAGAATAAATACAAAAAAGAAAAAATACAAAGTATTTAAATTCAAGAATTTGGGAGGGAAAGATGTCCACAGGAGGATGGGAAAGGTTAAATGGTATTTATGTAACCTGTTAAAGCTGAAAACTGCCCTAAGTCTTTTGGGACACCTGTGTGTGCATGTATATGTGTACGTGCATGTGTATGTAGGTGTGTGCATGTATGTGCACGTGCATGCAAGTGTGTGCTGCATGTGTGCATACATTTGTGTGCATTGTGTGCATGTGTATGCATGGATGCATTCATGCATGCAGGTATGGAATTGTGGATGGATGGATAGATCTCATATTGCATGCTTTATCTTATTGGATCTTTGAAAGTCTGGGGACAGATCCCACTATCCTCAGCACAGCTGTGTTAGCTGGTTGTCCTCAGACTTTCTTCTGGCACATCCATAACTTTAGGTGGAGTGCCATATGTGCCCAGTCCTGGGTTGGGCCCTGTGAAGGAATTCGGAGGAATGAAGAATATAATGACCCTGAGAAGTAGGTGTTAGTATTATTTCTGAATTAATAGATGAGGAAACTGAGGCTCCCATCGAAAGGGGAAGCAGGAAGGCAGAGGCCAAGGCCGCTGAAGTCAGGATATCTCTGCCATGCAGGAAGCTGAGGCTCAGACTAGGAGAGCTCAGAGAGCAGGGGAGGCGACCCCCGGGGCTGGGACCCCCCTCTACAGCCCTTTGACTTAGGGCGGCCCGACCCATCACGGCCCCTAGTCCACGTCCCTAGCCTGGCATGAGCCCCACAGGGGTCACACGCACCCCGCGCCTCACACCCCACACTCCGCACCCCTCAAGCACCGGAGCTGACCAGCCTTGACTCCCTGGGACTGGCTGCAGATCGGGGCGGGGGCTCCTCTGGTTGCCCCTGACCCTTGGCCCAGAGAGGGCGGAGGAGGTGGAGGTGCCGGCTGGGGCCCCACCCAGCTCTGGACCGGGGATGGGTTTCCGTCAGCTCTCACGCGATGGTGACTGGAGGAGGGGCTGGGGGGGGCCTCCTCATTGTTCGCTGGCACGCCAACCCCCACCCAACCGCCCCCTCCCCCCACTCCAACTCCCTGGCGTCCTTCCAGTCCTTCCGGGCTAGTGGAGGGGTGGGCGGTGTAATGTAGTCTGGAGCCTGAAAAGATGGCCTGGGCTGGGGTCAGGTCAGCCCCTACCCTGATGAGGGGTCCTATGCTTGAGGTCCAGGGGGATGGGGGGGAGGGAGCCGCGAGATGAGGGCATTGGCCTGGCCAAGACTTCCCAAGGGGGCTGCTGAGGACAAGGGGTGTGTATGGTAAGGGAACCTGGAAGTCTGCCGCGGGAGAACTCTGGGAGCATCTGTGCCCTTGGTCTAATAACAATAACAGTAGCAATAAACATAACTGATATTTATACAGTACTTTAAAGTTAGCAAAATCACATATCAGCCCTATGAATGACAGCCCCATGAGGAAGGCACTTAAGCATTATCCCCATTTTCCAGATAAGGAAACCAAGGCTTAGGTCACAGGGAAGTTCCGACTCAATGTACATACTATACATTACTTAATGATATGCACTAATAATAAGAATAATAATATCAACAAAACGATGATGATGATAAAACAACTAACATAAGACCACTGGATTCGAGTTTTGACTCAGATACACGTTGACTGTGTGACCCAGGGTGGTTAATCACCTGTGTTGGTAAGAGAGGGTGGGAGCCTGCACTGATAGAGAGAGCTTCCTTACCTGGGTGTTCCCTATGTCCGTGAAATCGCAGGTCTGGCCTCTATCCTAATGATCTCACACTCTTACAAAGCTGGAAAGTTTACGAAGTGTCTTCCCCACTAAAATGCAGCAACTTAGAGAACGCAAGTTTAATCTCCCCCATTTTATAGATGAAGAAACTGAAGTGGGTCAGAAAGCTTAAGTGAATTGTTCCAGGGTTGCGCGCGCAGTCAGCTCGAGGCACAGGAAGGAATCAAACCCGGGCTCTGCCCGATTCCAGTCTAGGGAGTCCTCCATTACATCAGAGCACGACAAAACAGAAGCGTGGGCATACCCCCACGGACGAATACACAGACCAACCTGCACACAGATCCACATGGCGGCTCGCTTTCACACCTGACTGCAGACTTCCATCCCCTGCCCAGCCTCTTCCCGAAAGACTTTGGAGAGGAGAGGGCAGTCTGGCCCTGGGATTCGCTGCATTGTTCTCTTTGTTGGCTCGTTCCAGTCACATCCAACTCTTCTGGACCCCGTTTGGGCTTTTCTTGGCAAAGATACTGGAGTGTTTTGCTATGTCCTTCTCCGGCTTGTTTTATAGATGAGGAAACTGAGGCATACAGGGTTAAGTGACTTGCCCGGGGTCACAGAGGCCAGATTTGAACTTG
This sequence comes from Phascolarctos cinereus, assembly GCF_003287225.1. Classification (NCBI taxonomy): domain Eukaryota; kingdom Metazoa; phylum Chordata; class Mammalia; order Diprotodontia; family Phascolarctidae; genus Phascolarctos; species Phascolarctos cinereus. The sequence goes on along the minus strand of NW_027555736.1, from coordinate 47,919,785 downwards.
GGTCTTCCTGACCCTATCCATTGTGCCACCTAGCTGCCCCTTCATTGGGCTAGGGAGCTCCTGGTGAGGATCTTTCTTTTCCATTGCAGATCAACAGAAAGTGACCCTGAAAGAACAGGTGACTTGCCCAGGGTCACATAGTAAATTGGAGGCAGAATCTGAACCCAGATCTTCCTGACTGAGGGCGGTTTTCTCTTTGCTACGCTGCCCCTCAGGCAGACATAGTCAGACCCATGCATTACTCAGGGTAACAGCACCGTATTTACGCCTGTGTTCTGGCGTTCATGGCCCTTGGCAGGTTGAGAGTCTGGAGTCACTCTCCTGGCTCTGAGAGCCCAGGTATCCCTGCCAATGCTGGGCTTGAGATCCCTCCTCCCTTCTCTCCCTAGCTTCTGAGATAGCCACACCAAGTTTTCCTTTCCCTTGCAGGACCATAGGACCAAAGGGTGTTTTAGGAATTATCCAGTTCATCCCCCTCATTTTACAATTAATAATAGCTTACATTTGTAGGGCCACTTCCGAGTTTACAGACCACTTTTCCTCAAACTTGCTTCATAGAGCAGGGGGGTATGACCAGTGCAATTGATGGCAGAAAGAGCCCTGACCTTTTCTGTTCTGATGTGGATCGCTAGTGACCCTGGGCAAGTCACTCTCCCTTTCTGGGCCTCAGTTTTCTTAGCTTCAAAATGGGGATAATAAATAAATTAGAATAATAACTTTCACCATATGCCTCACAGTTAACTTTCCTGGGCCTCAGCTTCCTTCTCTGAAATGAGGGCAGCTCTTGACCTATGGTCTATGTCACTGAACTTTTCTGGGCTTCAGTTTCCTGAGGAACCACTAACCCTTAAGCAGGTGAGTGGAAAGAGAAAAGTCCTGTATGAGAAACATTTGTCTCAAAGAAGAGTTAGGTGTTAATAAAGAAGGAGAAATGTATTAGGGACAGTCACAGAACTCTGTTATGATCATGGAAAAAAGGACTCTAATGGCTGGCCCCACTACCCATTCCATTCAGTGAATAACCCATCTACCTTAGAAGGGTTTCCTATCATGGATCCAGGAATTCTAGGAAAAAGTGGGACCTGAGACGTCTAGGGGGTTCAGTGGATAGAGCATTGGGCCTGGATTCAAGACCTGAGTTCTAGCTGTGTGACCCTGAGTAAATCGCTTAACCTCTGTTTATCTCAGTTTCCCCCACTGTATAAAGGAGATAATAGTAACACCTACCTCGAAGGGTTGTTATGAGGGTCAAATGAGTTAATATTTGTAAAGTGCTTGGATCAGTGTTCAGCATGCAGCAGGCACTTAATAAATGCTTATTCCCTTCTCCTCTTCTACACTAGGCCTCAGAGACCATTAGCTTCCCATTCATATGTTCCCACTCCACCCCTAGTCATCCTCAGATGCATCCTATCCTGCCTCACCTTTCATCGCCACAGTCTTCAATCAGGGAATTAGTATTAACTGTCACTAAATAGTCCCTGGGGGATAGAGTGGGAGGGGAGGGTCAGGGAACTGAGAAGGGGAAAGGAGATTAAGGAACAGATCAAATAGCATCCCTAAGAAACCAGCAAAACTTGCCTTGGAGAGAGCCCCAGATATGGCTTGCTAGCAGAGAAGTGACCATCTGCTTAGTATGATGTGTATGTAGGAGGGAGGAGTAATGTCCCCAACCGTATTTCCCATACTGTGGTCTGCCATGGTGCCCAAAATTCTACCATGAAGCTCCAACCGCGTGGGTTATGGCAGTGATTACTGAAGACATTGATTAGTGAAGATTCCCTCTAAAATGCTGGTGTTTATGGCCCTTTAATCCAGAGACCACAGGATGGGGGGAAGGGAGATCGGTCTACTTTAATTGGGTAGGAGGGTGTCTGGGATACAGCATGTTGCCCAGGCAGTAACATCCTGAATGGGTCAACACAGTGAAGCCACGAAGAAGTTAAATACTGGGTACCTAGGGAAAGATTAGGGTAGCTACTATAAATATTTTTGTACACAAAAATCCTTCTTTTTTTCTTTTTGGGTATAGACCCAATAGTAGAATAGCTGGGTCAAAGGGTTTAGTGGTGGGGACATATTTCCAAATTACTTTCCAGCAATCATTATAAATTTCGAATAAAAAATGCCAGAGGAGAAATCTTAAAATGGAGAATGTTAGAGCTGAAAGGGATCTTAGAATGTAGAACATTAGGGAACTTTGACAAATTTTAAGAACACTGGTCAGTGCAGTTGACCAACTTGATACCAGGGGACCAATGATGAAGCATGTTACCCACCTCCTGACAGAGAGGGGATGGGCTCGGATGCACAATGAGGAAGGCATTTTTAGACATGGCCAATGCAGGAATTTGTTTTTCTTAACTAGACATAATTATTAAAAGGATTTTCCCTTCCTTCTTCTCTTCTCTTCTCTTCTCTTCTCTTCTCTTCTCTTCTCTTCTCTTCTCTTCTCTTCTCTTCTCTTCTCTTCTCTTCTCTTCTCTTCTCTTCTCTTCTCTTCTCTTCCTTTCCCTTCCCTTCTCTTTCCTCTCCTCTTTCCCTTCCTTTCCCTTCCTTTCTTTTCCCTTCCCTTTCTTTTTCCTTCCCTTTCTTTTCACTTCACTTCCCTTTTCCTTCCCTTCCTTTTCCCTTCACTCCTCTTTTCCTTTCCTTCTCCTTTTCATTTCCTTTCCTTTCTCTTCTCTTCCCTTCCTTTCCCTTCCATCCTCTTCTGTCCTCTCCTTTTATCCTCTCCTTTCCTTTTTTAAAATAGAGAGTACAGATGGAAGGAAGAGAAAATAAGTGCTTGTTAATTGAAAAAATATAGAATGTAGAGTCTTAGTGTTGGGAGGATCCTATGAACCATTTAGTCTAAGCTTTTCACTTTTTCAAAAGAGGAAACTGAGGCCCAGAGGGAAAGTGACTTGCATAAGGTAATACAATGAATTCATATCAGAGCTGAGGCTAGAACAGTTCATTGGATTTTTATTACTCCCAGGCTGTTCAATCAGTGAAAGGATGGATGGATAGATGAAAGAATAAATGAATGAAAAAGCATTTATTAAGTGCTTACTATATGAAAAGCACTGGTGATACAGAAAGAAAAGCAGGACAGCCCCTGCTCCCAAGGAGCTCACATTCTGTAGCAGGCCATAGAACATATAGGAGGTTTCAGCACAAGGCAGATGGAAAGCTCCTGTGATCCTTACATGCAGCAGCAAGGAAGATGGTGACATCTCTCCTTTAATGCCATTTCCACTAATAGCATCATAGCTGTTTCTGACGTTGAAACATTTGACAGTGCCAGGGACTTTGATGGCAAAAACTTTCTTTTTTTGACCTTCAGTAGTTGTGGTTGCTGAGAAGATATGAACTATAGGGCTGATTCTCTAGATGGGGCTGGGCCAGTGAGGTGTGAGTGTGGGAGGAGGGGACAGGGCATGCTGCTGCTTCTCTGGTTTACATGACAGTGGGTCTGCAGTACATGTTGGTGGTGGTGAGACTGGTGAGGATGGTAGGGCCATCTCCATGGAAGTTACTCCTCTCCATGATATCCGTGGATATCAGGCTGGAATCAGGCCCAGTAATCTAGGAAAACACTGTTATTCCCAAGGATCTTCAGTTCAGGGTCCATCAGTGTCTCTGCTAGCATCTGAGAGGAGGTGGTGGGGGTTGACATGATTAGTATAAACATTCTCTTGTCTCTCCCTTGTGTTGCCCCACTCAGTTCACCACCCTTCATTTAGTACACTATCTATTTTATTTTTTATTTATAGTTAATTCTCCTTTAACTATATGAGTGAAAAATAACAAGGACCTAAATAATGTAAAACAGTGAATAAATTTTTTTTTTACTTGGCTCCAAAAGTCAAATCTATATGACAACTTTAAAAAATAGCAGTCTGACTTTTTGACTGGTTTTTTAACCTGGAATACTAAGGGAATTTCTGTAGATAATCTTTGCCTAGATTTTTTAGCAAATAAAGTTTTTCATGCTATTCTTTTTTAAAGATGGAGAGATGTAGGATTGATGCAGGGGTGTTTTGGAGCCAAATTGTACAGTGAGAACTTATGTAAAATTTTCAGTGTGAGCATTTACAACTCAGAAGTTGTCAAATACTACAACTCAGGGCTTGATTTTTTGGTTTTGCTGATTGTTTAGACTTAACTAAGTGATGGAGAGAATGGTAATAATGCGGATTAAACTTAGAAGTGTATCATGCATATATTCCCCCCTCTTCCCCCACACTCAAGAGCTAGTTGTTAAACATTTGCCAGGCTAGATGATAGTATAATTGGGTGGATTTGGCTGGGTCCAAAGAACAGTCATTAATATTTCCATGGCATCTCAGAAGGTGGTCTGCAACAGAGTGTACCATGGATCTATGCATGGCCTTATCTCAGTGACTTGGATAAAGGTTTATCAAATCTGCAGATACACAAGGTTTGGAAGGAGCAGCTAACACGACTGGTGATAGACAAGAACATGGGTTCAAACTGAATAAGGCAAAATTTAATAGAAATGAATGCTAAGTCTTACACTTGGATTCAAAACCAGCTTCACAAGTACAAGGGTGGGGAGACATGGCAAGAAAATAGCATGCATGCAAACAATCTGGATGGTCTTAATGAATTACATCCTTAGTGTGAGTCGCATTTGATTCCATAGCCAAATTAGAGATCTTGTGACAAAGATTTGATGACCATTTGTCAAGTGTGTCATGGAGGTTTGGGGGGAAGTCCATGCCCCACCCCCTCCCCTTTCTTTTCAGGAATTAAGAGGTTTGATTGATAGAAGAAATGAAAATGAACTAGAGAAGCAATGTCTGTACATGCCAGGGCCATGACTCCTTGGGTTAGAAGCCCCAATCAATAAGTTGAAGGAGAGGAGGAAGGATATAATAGCCCAGGCCTGACAATGGCTGCTCAGCCATTCCTGGAGAAGCGTGGACGGGCCTGGAAATGCCCATAGCGGGCATGCTTCATGGTCAACCCATAGATTGGGGTCAAATCCATCTTCACTCCAGAAGGGACACTGAACTCCATCTGATGCAGCAGGATGGCCAGGAAGAGGAAGACTTCCCACCGTGCAATAGTCTCCCCAATGCATCGCCTCTTCCCCAGCCCAAATAAAATCACCCTCTCACTCAGGGCCTTGTTGAGCGTGCCATCTGCATTGAGGAATCGCTCTGGCCTGAACACTGAAGGGTCGCGCCCCATATTTTCCTGTCACAGGAAGAGAAGCAGGATTTGAGGAGATAGGGAAGGGTCCCCAAACAGCCTTCAGAGCCCCAGATCCAGACTGAGGGCTGGGGAGTCGGGGGGCAAGGGCAATGAGGTATGCAGTATATGCGTGGGTGCCCTGCTCTGGAGACCCTTTCAATTTCCCCAAGAGGTCAGTCCAACAGGGGCCTCAGCTGCAAAGGTTCAGCCTTCTGAGGCCAGACCAGTTGGCTCTAGATATATGTATCTTCCATGTGCCCATAGTAGGCCCCCACTTTCTCACGTGGGACAGAAACCAGGAAGGGC